>NC_137793.1:38958419-39558419 GCF_963383645.1 Muscardinus avellanarius
AGTTATTTTCCTGATTTGATCTTCTAGAAATCTCTGAATTTCTGTTTTATCGGGTTCTGATGTTGTGGTGTTGTGGGCATTCATTGCTCCATTGTTATTCCTCTTTCCCATGATTTAGGAAGTTTGTGCCTTCTCTGGGTTCTTCTCTGAGGTCACTACGACTTCACTTAAGGTGCTCTGGATCTCGAGTCTGTGGTATCTCAGTCCCCACTACTCCTTCACTGGGTTGTATTGCAGAGTCTCAGACCCAGGGAGTCAATCGAGGCTGCTTTAGACCATGGGGGGTGCCAGGTTGGACATTCTCCTATGGTGTGATATCTTTGCCACCACCACTTCCCCACTGGGTCAAGTCTCTGGGAGTGCAGTACTAGGATTTCTTCTCTAGGGGCCGCAATTTGACTCGCTGTTGTTGAGTGCGCCGATGGAGCTGTAGTGGACTCGGTGAATTTGCTGCTGTTGCCGCCGGTGGCAATATGGCGCCGCTGACACGCCCTCGGCTGTGAGGCTGGCGTATTTCTTCTCTGGTTTTGCGCTCCGCTCTGAGTCCCTGCAGGGTGTGCTGAGCCCAGCCACTGGGAGCTTTAGATGCTCCCTGCGCTGAAAAATCTGCCAAATCCCACCCGGCTGATCCGCAGTGGCTCACCTCGGCTCGCTGTCTGCCGCTCCTCTCTGGAGCCTGGTGGGCTGTTGAGTGCATTGGTCTGGTGCCGTCGGGTGAATTCGTCGCTGCCACCGGCAGTAAGGCCCTGCTGCCATGTCCTCGGCCGTGAAGCCGGCGTATCTCCTCTCTGGCTCTGAGTTCCGTTCTGAGTCCCCCTCCTCTCTGGGGCCTGGTGCTGCAAGGAAAGATGGTGCCCGCCGCTCCGTACTGCAATTTGGTTTCTTTCTGGTGTCTCGTTTTTCCAGCGCTCTTTTTCTCTGTCCCTTGTAACTACATTTTTTGTTTCTCTGCTGATGGTGTTTTCTGACTATAAAAGGCACTGATTTTGTATTAATAAAGATTAGTTGTTAGTGGGGCTCGTAAGCCCTGCTTTTTTCCGTCGCCATCTTTCCGGAAGTCCTAAAATTGTTTAATTTTAAAGGGAACTTTTTTTTTTTTTTTTTTTTTTTGGTGGTACTGGGGTTCCTAGAAGCCCTTCTACCTCTGAGCTACACTCCTGGACCTATTTTATGCTTTTTTTATATAGTCTCCCAAGCGTGGTGATTACAAGTGTGCAGCTACCACGCCCGGCTTAAAGGGAACATTTTTAATCTTTTTGTACTTCTAGGTCATCATAGTGTCAGGCAATGGGACACTTGGTGGCATAGAACACGTTGTTTGAGTTAGTGACAGCTTGAGACTTTCCTGGCATGACAACAGGTTCCAGAATAGCTAAAGCAATTCTACAAAAAAAAAAAAAAAAAAAAAAAAAAAAGAAGAAGAGGAGGACTCATACTACCTGGCTCCAACACTTACTGTAATGCAGCAGTAATGAGATCCTGTGGCATTTGTGTAGGCTAATATGCACAGATCAATGGAACAGAAGAAAGAACCCAGGAATCAACTAGAAAATTTATGAAAAACTAATTTCAACAAAGCTGTCAGAGTAATTTAATGGGGGAGAGTACAGTCTGTACAACAAATAGTGTTAGAATTATTGTACACTTAAATATACAAAAAATAAAAATAATATTACCCTTATTTTATAGTATGTATAAAGATGATTCCCATGAATTAGAATTTAAATGTAAGTCAAAAATATAAAACCCATAGCAGACAATGTAAAAAAAAAATAACCTTTGTGGTCTGGTTCTCAAATCCTTCCCATAACTCAACACTCAGAAATGGTAAAAAGGTTGCTCAATAAAATTTCATCAAAATTAGAATCTTTTGCACTTCAAAATATATTATTAGGCCAGTTAACAAAAATAAGCTACAAATTGTAAGAAAGTCTCTGCAAAACATACATATGATTAAGAAATTTTATCCAGAAAATATAAAGACTATACCGCTGAATATCAACAGAAAAATGACCCATTATGGGTTGAATCCTGTGCCACCAGTAGATAGGTTGAAGTCTTAAGACCACTTCCTGAAAACATTATCTTCTTTTGGATCACTAGCATTTGCTGCAAGTCTAAGAGCTGAGATGAAGTCATCCTGGTGTAAGGTGGGCTTTTAATCTGATGTGACTGGCGTTCCTATTAGAAGAGGAAGCAACACAGACACACAGGCGACAGTATCATGAGATAGCAGAAAGAGAGAGAGAGATCCTAGGGCCATAAGCTAAGAAATGCCATGGCTGCCTTCATCCAGCAGAATTTAGGAGGACATAGGGAAAGATTCTCCCCTTCAGATTTCAGGGGGCACATGACCCTGCCAGCTACCTTGATTTGGAACTTTCAGCCTCCACAATCAATTTCTATTACTTTTAGCTACCCAGTTTGTGGCATTTTGTTACATTAGCCCTAGAAAACAAATATACAATCCAACAAAAACAAAATTGCTACATCCCAAAAATATACATGTAAAAAGATGTTCAAAGTTAAGTCATTAGAAAAATGTGAGAGAAACCACAGTGAAAAACCACCATGCCCTCACTAAAAGAACAAACATTTGGTAATATTATCAGAGATGTAGTGCTAATAGGATTCTCGTACACTGCTGGCTAGAATGCCAAATTTCAGTCACCTGGTGACAGTGTCACATGATATTGATCTTTTGCATTTATCTAAAGGATATATATCATTCAAAATCTCAAATGCAGCTTTATTCATTATAACACCAAACCAAAAACAGTTGCAATGGCTGAAATAAAACTGAATACAAATTCTCCATCAACTGTTATACGAACATATACATGTGATACATCCATACTGTAGAACAATGCTCAACAAGAAAAATGAATCAACAAGACTCACACAACATGAGTGACTCTTAAATGTATTCTGTTAAATGAAAGACCCAAATGCAAAACCAGCATGCTATATGATTTCTTTTATGTGAATTTCTATAAAAGGCAAAACAGTAGTAGGGAACACACCAATGAGATGGCAAAGGATCATACGGGGGCCTTTTTAGAGCAACAAAGATGACCCGTATCATGACTGTGATGTTGGTTATAGAAATTATAAATGTGTCAAAACACATAGAAATGTACATAAATTGGCAAATTTTATTATCCATAACTTATACTTCCTTAGGAATTGTAATAAGTAGCATAATCTAATTTTTATTTTCCTTACCTAACATTTCATGTTAATATCCATGGAGAAAAGTCTGAATAAAAGTAACTCAGGGTTAGTAATCATTTCTGAGTAGCAGAGTTTGAGGATTTTTAAGCCATATATGTTACACTACATTGCTTGCATTTTTCTTACTGTAACCTTTCATAAAAATAGTATTTATTATTTTGAAATAAAAATAAGGAAAATTCTCACTGTATGTTAATATATTTTTGTATGACTTTAAATATTTTTCACTGAATTCCCAAATGCCAGGAAATCAAGCAAGAGATCATATGATGTATGCTATTCAATCTATGCATTAGTGAGTTAGGAAGCATTTATTTTTTAATCTTTGAAGTAAGATCTGTCTCTGTTACATGAATTATTTTATTTCTGCCTATATTGGTAATATTATCCGATTTTATCAGAATAGGAATGCTTTTGAGCATTACTCACAGGAATAAATTTCTCTCTAAGACCATTATTTTGCTCTCAACTTTAATCCAAATGTAGATCATATCTCATCATATCCTTTAGTATTCCAGCCATGTATTAAGGTTTTAAAGAGATTTTATGGTGAAGTGGATTTAAGGAGCTCTGTCTTAGAATGTAAAATGTATATCCCAATATATACAATATCACGAAATACAAAACTTGTTAGTATTTCTCAGTTTGTCAAATGGTGGCCTATAACCTTGAGAACAACTGCATTGAAACTTTGTCCTCTCAGGTCCTGGCTCATATCACACACCAGACATTCTTCAAAAGATGATCACAAACACAAGTATTTATTTTTGTCTCTCATCTTTTCATTATCTGGCTCATCTCTCTTTTGCAGCCTAGTAATTTATCTAGCATTTTAGTGAGAAATTTTTCCCATTGTAGAAATTTCAATTTTCTTTTTTCTTTTGGTTTTTCAAAATTATATTCTTTAAATCTACCTTTAATTACTCTATTTTGTCAAACTCACATTTTATTTGTTTTGTTTCTTTACTATTACACTAATTCCAACTTCATAAAGAAAAGCTTCATATTTCTAGATTTTGTGGTTAAAGCTGTTAATAGAAGCTACTTTCTAAAACAGTTTCTTTTAACATGTGAAAATAGAAACAACATTGAAACATTGTTTTTAAATTATAGAAACATTAGTTTTTAATTTATTCTCCTATGATTTCTTCATTCTAAAAATACAAATGATAATGGTAAGATATCTGTAAACATTTATAAGTAAACAATCTCTTGAAAATGAGCTCACGGCAGCCACAGTGTCTTCTGGGCAGGAATTGTTGTTTTATATTCACTCACGCACACATGCACATGTCCACTGCTAAATACAAAAGAAATTTAGTCAAATGAAATGGGTATGGGTGTGTCTAAGTGATTATATTATCTGTACTTTAATGAGTACAGTTCACATATTAGTGCTTTGTATATAAATATATTCCTATGAAGCTCTGTGTGACAAATGAAAATAACGACTTGACTCACAGTCACTCATTAATGCATTGCCTATGTTTCTCTAACGTTTTATTTTGAAATAAATTACACATTTCTTAATCTGATCTTAAGTCTCCATTATCTGCTTGACATTTGAACTGAGAAAAATTCTAGGTTTGTCTTCAGGAATAGGAGATCCTAAATACATCTTCATTCTCTTTTTGTCTCTTGTCACATTTGTACCTCTAACTTGAATGAAATAGGCATATATCTTACCTGGAGCTTTCTTGCTTTGAATAAATGACATTTGAAAGTAGGGTGACATAAATTTTTGTTTTAGAGTAAGAAAATGCAAGTTTATAATGCTTAAGCACAATTATCTTTGTGAGATTTTATACCTTGTACAACCAGTACAGAGATGTGTGCATGTGTAAGAGTCAGTTTTCAGTCAGCTGTCTAAGTGCTTTATAGTGCCTTCTACCTCTGTTGATTTGGAAAAGCTGACCAAGTTAAAACCTGGCTATTGTCAAGTGTGGAAACCTGGTAAAAAAAATAACCTGTAGCTGGACACTGTCATTTGACAGAACAATAGATATCACTTTCTACCACAGCATACCGTGATGGACTCATGAATCCATATGTCCATACAAGCAATGGAGTGTTTTTAGTAAAAGCCAATGACACTCGGATAAAGCAGTCCACACACCAAGCATGAAAGATTCCACTGAATATGCAAAGAGACAAATGATCAGACTGGGGAGTAAGATGGGCAAGTTAAACTGGTATGTCTGCGGAGCTGGCTGCATACGTAAAGCTTTCAAAAGAATAATATTACACTTTGCCGACAATGAAATGTCCATTACATAGAAGAATAATCATTATCATTAAGTGAATTTCCTGCTGAGTACATTTTTCACTGTGAGCAGGCTCATCTCCTGGGACATTTGCAAGGTAGTCTCTGTAAAATTGTTTAGATCAGAGAAAGTAAGAGCATCAGTCGTCTGATTTAGTTGTCAAATAAGAAAATAACTTGCAAAAAAATTTTAAAGCAAGCCAAGGTGAATACTTTTTTTTTCTGGCTTTCTAAGACAAAATTGTATACTTCTTTTTGTACTTTCATCAAAGTAAGTTAAAGAAGAAAAAGCATAGCTGTTGAAATTCTATTTCAAACAATCAAATCTTATTACAGTTGGAGTCTCTATCATTCATATTCAGGTAACTGTCCAAAAAGTCACATCATTCAAAGAGAAATTAGAGAAACATGTTGTAAAATACACAGCAGGAACTAAACAATTAAATTATAAGAATAAAACCAATTTGTGGGGGTGGGGGTACTGGGGATTGGAACCAGGGGCATTACACTTCTGATCTATACCCCAGCCTTTAAATTTTTTTTTTTTAAGCAGGATCTCACTAATTTGGTAAGGGTGTCACTAAATTTCTAAGGCTAGCCTAAAACCTGGTATCCTTCTGTCTCAGCCTCCCAAGTACTGAGATTACAGTTATGAGCCTGGCTAAAACTAATTTTTTTCTTATTTAATCATGCAAATTTTTATTTTTCCTAAGTTATTAGTATTTGGGTTCATTTTCCATTTTTGCTTATTTATTTATAAATAAATATATAGTTTTCAAAATATTTTTATTTTATATACAAATTCAGAGATTTTTCTTTGGTTTTAGCATTTTTTTAATTTAAGAAAAGAAATATTTCTGATTTTGCTTATTCCCCAGCTCTCCTTTTCCTTGGTAAGAAATTGTTTGGAAGAGTGACTAATGCCCATAATTGGTCAAAGAGGACATTTGAACACCATGTATTACTGATCTCATCCCATTTCAAACAAACATGCATTTTCTTATTAAAATGCATAGTAATAATAAAATATAATAAGTTAATATTTTATGAGTGATTGTTATGTAGAAGGCACTATTGTGTCTTATTTGCATTGTTTTATTTAATCATCACAATGACCATGTAAGGTATTATCATTATCTCTGTTTTAAAGAAATAGAAATTGAAGCCCAGAAGAACTTGCCAGTTTTCTGGTAACCGTAGAAGTCAGGCTGACTTAAGTCCTGAGCCCACATCTGACACCATTACACTTTATTCCATCACTGTGAATGAGTAAGCAGCAGCTGTCCAAGTGCTGTCACATAAAAAGGGATAATTTTTTGCTGTGTGTGTGTGTGTGTGTGTGTGTGTGTGTGTGTGTGTGTATGTGTTCGAAAGATTATTTGATCTTGGCCTTTGCCAGATTTTTTTTTTTGTATTTGCATCCTATAGAGGAGTTGGAAGGAAAATGAACATCAACAAACCAAACAGGTTTTCTGGACTAGTGGCCCTTAAGATCAGATTTTCTGTATCTAAGGAAATACTCTGATTTTTTTTCACATAACTTTCTCTTCCTTTAAGGGAAAATTTAATAGTAATAGCTAATAATAACTGTTCTTAATCAGTACAGGTGCTGAGCCAAGTACTTCGCATGCATTAACTCAGCTTCATATCCATGGCTAGCCAAGGCTCTCCCATTTTAAAATAGTATACCACCACTTCCTTCAAGGTGAGGCATGTTTTCTAACAAGCAGGATGGCATGGAGAAGACCAGCTAGACCTCCATGGTGAGTATGTGGTGTGGGTAGAAGGTTGGAGTACAAACCACTCCATAATTAATGCATAACACAAACAATCTGGTGGAAAGATGATCAGAATGCCCAGCTCAGGACAGAACTAATTGTGTTATTTCAATCAGCAACGAATTTAGATCTATTCTGCAATTACCTAATCAATTTCTCAGCAGTAGACTGCACAACAGCTAGAAACTATTGGGCATTTAGTAACAGCTGTATTGATAGGTGTTATTTTAACCGTATATTATTAGTTCATTTTCCAAGATGGAAACTGCTTTTCCCACATTCAAAATGTATGTGTGCTACTCAAAAAAAAAAAAAATGAACCATGACTTAATAACTTTCACGTACCATTTACCAAAATAAAGTCAATATATTTTATAATTATTTCCTAATTGTTTGTTCTAATCAATTAATTGGTTTTGGTGCACTAACCTGAGTGAATACACTTTAAACATGATCAATTATTATGCTGCATCCCCTGTCACAGAAATGTTTGGGTTTCAGTTTTCCTACCAATATGATCATGTTTTCCATTTATACTATATCCATTCCCTTAGAGTTAGAATTTTATGAATTTCACTGAATTTTATATTTAAATCTTCAGATAGTGGAAGAATTTAGTGCATTAAAATCCATTCCTGCTGGGTGTGGTGGAGGATGCTTGTAATCCCAGTATTTGGGAAGCTGAGACAGGAAGATCGCAGGCTTGTGGCCAGCCTTAACAACTAGTAAGGCATCCTGCAACTTAGTGGGACAATGTTTCAAAATGAATAATCAAAACAAGGATCGAAGGTGTAGCTTGGAGGTAGATGACCCTGGGTTCAATCCTTAGTACTGGAAAAGAAATCCATTCATTCCTAAAACCAAAAATACCTATCATTGTTAGAGCTAAAAATATTTAATTTTAGCAGATTATTTGTTGCAGTAGTAGTTCTATCTTGTCTCCAGATATTTGTACATGCATATCTTAATAGAAAGATGTTCATTGAACCTTTAATCTGCTGTATCAGAAACATTTCACATGTATAGGGAAAAATAAAAATAGCTTTTCATAGATTATAGAGACAAAAAAATTCTTGAGGGGTTATCTAATCCATAGTTTTCCAATTTAAACCTGATTAGAAAAATAATAGTATTCTAACTTATCTTTAGCTTGTTCTTTAAAATCACCAAGAATAGTATCATTTGGTAACACACAGTGTAATAATATCCTTTTAATTCAGAATGCTCTTCATAGCTCTCATAAATTTCTGTATTTGAATTCTATATTCAAATCTCAATAGAAACCTAAAATCTTCCACTGAATCCTCACGAATACTCCTGAGACAGATACTGACTCTTTAGTGCGCTGTAAAAATATTTTTCAGAGTTCTCTTAAGACAATTATTACGCTGAATGAGCCCTCAACAGTATCCCCCCGTGATGCACTGCACCCTCCTCCATCTCTGGACACAGAAGCCACTTCCTCCTTTAGCCTGTCCAGCCCTTTTTCAACATCATCTTCCTTTGTTACACCACCAAGCAGTGGTGGCCTCTTTCTGCTTTCTCCTAGCGCAGCTTAATCCCTGCATGCCACCCATCACCTACAAGCTCATATGCCATTTCAGTACAATTTCACTGGATATGCAAATGGGAAAACATGTTGATGACAAAATGTGCTCAAAAATAATTTAAGGGTGGGGACCAACCAGCATAAGGAGGCCATTATGTCCTGAGGATGTATTCTTGGAATCAGTAATGGAAGGTTCCCTTTGTCACTCAGAGTATCATTCCAAATAGAAGAAAAAATTATTCTAAAATTTTTTTTTCTCACTTCACCCATAAAGCTTGAGATGGTCACATGGTCAGAACCTACTTCAGAATTGATTTTTAGTAACAATAAAAGTAAAAAGTTATTGTTCAGAATGGCATTTCTTAAATGTGGCCTCTGAAATGTTTTTTCACTGGGATTCACTTGAATGCTTGTTAGAAATGAAGCATTTCCTAGTTTGGGCATATTAGAGGAAACATATGTACCTTCTCCTTCTGTGCTTGGCTGATCTCACTTAACATAATGTTCTCCAGGGCTTTCCATCTTCTTGCAAATGACATAATTTTGTTCTTCTTTATGACTGAATAGAATTCCATTGTGTGTATTTCCCACAGTTTTGCTATCCATTCATCTGTTGATGGAGATCTGGGTTGGTTCCATATTTTGGCTATTACAAATTGTGCTGCTATGAACATAGGTATGCATATGTTGCTGTATTTCTCTGAATTCAACCCCTTTGGAAAGATACCCAGGAGTGGTATAGCTGGATCATATGGTGGATCTATTCCCACCTTTCTTAGGAATCTCCACACAGATCTCCATAGTGGCTGAACTAGTTTGTATTCCCACCAACAGTGTAAAAGAGTTCCTCTTTCCCCACATCCTCGCCAGCATTTGTTGTTATTTGATTTATTTATGCTTGCCACTCTGACTGGGGTTAGATGGAATCTCAGTGTAGTTTTGATTTGCATCTCCCTGATCGCCAGTGATGTAGAACATCTTTTCATGTATCTATTGGCCCTTTTGTATCTCTTCTTTTGTGAAGTGTCTATTTAGTTCATTTGCCCATTTCTTGATTGGGTTGTTTGTTTTGCTAGTGTAAAGTCTTTTGAGCTCTTTGTATATTCTGGATATTAGCCCCCTATCAGAATGGTGGCTGGTAAAGAGGATACCAGTGGGACTCCAGATAATGGAGGGGAAATACAGCAAAGTTTGAATGGAAAGATAGGAGAGGAGGAAGGCTGATCTTGATTAATGAGGGTCTACATCTGAACATGTGTAAAATTATGAATACGACATGGTTAACCTGGACAACCATTGGTGGGAGGGGGGAAGAAAAATGGGGGTGGGGGGGAGAGGGCACCAAATATAGTTTAAATGTATACTATTTATGTTCAATAAAAAATTGTTAAAAGAAAAAAAAAAGAATCGAAGCATTTTGGCTCCATCACAGACCAAAGGAATCTGTTATGCAGGTAAGTCCCCCAAATTTAAAATTTTAACAAGCACCTCTTGTGCATCCAGCTGATTTTTACACTCATTTAAAGTTTGAAAAGCATATAATTTTAGTTCAGCATTTGAGTTTGTGTATGTTAATAAGAATTGATTTTTTAAAGGGCTCTCTGCTGAGATACATTTAGAAAATCCTGTGTTGAAAGTAGTTGAAAAGCTTTACAGCAGAACTTCTTAGTGCTTTTTGTAAGCTCTGTGTTGTGAATATCTGAGAGAGGAACGTAGTTTATAGTGACTTCCAAACTTTGGTAGGAAATGTGTTCTTCAATTGGTTTCTAGGAAAATAAGTCTCAAAAAATTAGCTTCAGACATGCTTTTCGATCTAGGTGCCAATGATGTGTGATTTTCTGAACGAATGAAATTGGTCCATAGAAGGTGATGGGATATGCTGACTCCCTCAATATCACTGGCTGGTGATGCAGAAACAGGAAGAGAGAGTCGTACGTTTTAGCTATTCTCTTTTTTTCTTTTAGGAAGTCATTTTCTACTCACTTCTTAATAAAATTATACTTTGTTTTGCCTTTAAAGTATTTTTACATAACAAAATTTCAACAATACTAATTATAAGTGGTGTGTGTGCATATGTGTAAAGGAGAGACTATGTAGTCCCCAGAATTCTAGTAGTATTAGATTAGAAGGTTTTATACATCTATTGGTGCATTGTAATTCTATGTCATAATGAAATTCAGTATGATGCAAACATACTTGGACACATCACTTGGTGTTTCCATCCACATATTACTCCAATGTCCTCTCCTCTCTTGCCGTAGACTAGAACATTTTTAAATAAAAAACTGGACTTATATTCTTGCAAGGTGCTATGCAAATGATTCAAGATAGCATAGTTCTTCACCTGTAAAATAAAAAAGGCAATAGCAAGACTTCATTACATAGGCAGAAAGTGGAATAAATGTAGTTCCTAAAAATGTCAGAATAAATTTTTATAATCTGATGATTTACACATCATTCCATGGTTTTAGTGTGTAAAATATAAGCATATCTAGTGGAAATGAATGAATTGGGTCAAGTACAATTGGAGCCCATTAAAATGAATCTTGAAGAAATGGAGACGCTTCGCCACCCAAGTGATGTATCATATAGGTCATTTATTTGCCTCTTGGTTTCCTATTTATGCCTCTGACCAAAAAAATAGAAAGCTCCAAAATCTTTTCCTGAAGCCCTTTATTTGGAAATCTGTTGAAACAGCCAAGAAGAGATTAAAAATTATTGAGTACCATTTGCCTATTTGAGAATTTAAATACATCCTTAATGCAAAAGATTTTGAGTAACTAAAATTCTTGTATTTATTTCAAAACTCACTTTGTCGTGTGATGCCTAATCTCCAAAGGTATGTATCCATTCAAAATCATTACTTCATCATTTTAAAAAGGCATTGAAATGAAACTGCATTTTCTAACCATTCAGGGAAAGAGAGATCAGCATGATTCTCATTGATTTGGAACAACTTGTTTCAAAAGAAGCAGTATATTTATATGCACAAAGCAGTATCCCCCTAATTACGATTTATTTTTGCCTATTCAAGAAAAACACAACAGATGTATTTCTACCAACTCTTGGACTGTCACATGGCAAAAGAACAATTGCATAAATGCTTCAAATAAATGTTCAAACGCTTTGACATAAATACTTTTCAGCACGTCCTTGTTGCTGTAGTATAGCATTTAACCCTACTGCTATCTTTGTTGGGAATGCAGATGATGAACAAGATGGTTCACATTCTACTCATATCTCCCTCCTCCGTGATCAGTAAGTATCAGAAACAAAATCATCTGCTGAGAACAGAGCAACCGCGTTGTAAATGTCACATAGCTCCCGTTATTATTCCAGCTGGGGTGTAGAAGGAAAGGTCCCTCTGTTAATGAGACAAACACTGCAAGTCCCGTTATAATAGATTTAAGCAAATAAATAACATGTTTGCCATTTCTTCTCTTGTTTTTCAAGCACTATTTTTGTCACTGATCTCATTGCTATAGACTTTTGAGTGGAATAACTATAATTGTTGCATGGCTTAGGAAATGAAAACTGCACATGGAGTCTCTATTTATCTTAGATAATTCAGCATATTGATCCAAATTGTCCCCAAAGGAAATAAGAACTCTTTACACTGTTGGTGGGAGTGCAAACTAGTTCAGCCGCTATGGAGATCAGTGTGGAGATTCCTTAGAAAACTGGGAATGGATCCACCATATGATCTGGCTATACCACTCCTGGGTATCTGTCTATACGGGTTGAAATCAAAGAACTACAGTAACATATGCATACCCATGTTCATAGCAGCACTATTCATAATAACCAACCTAGGTCTCCATCAACAGATGAATGGATTGCAAAATTATGGGAAATACACACAATGGAATTCTACTCAGCTACAAAGAAGAACAAAATCATGTCATACGCAAGAAGATGGAAAGATCTGGAGAAGATTATGTTAAGTGTGATCAGCCAAGCACAGAAAGAGAAGGGCCATATGTTTTCTCTAATATGCCCAAACCAGGAAGTATTAAGTATACCAGAGGAACTCCAGATAATGGAGGGGAAGCCTCAGAAAATCTAGAAAGGAAGGGTAGGAGAGGAAAAAGGCTGAGGTTGATTAATGGAGGAGCTACATTGAAATATGTGTATAAGTGTAAAGGTAGCATGGTCAACCTGGACACTTATTGCTGAGGTGGGGCAGCGGGGTAGGAGAGGAGGGCATCAAGCACTGTGTGAATGTATACCACTGTCAGTATGATACACACTATGATGTGAAACTATAGTGTATTTTATAAAAAAATAAAAAATAAACAAATTGTCCACAAAGCCTGTCCTCCCCATGGGTCTTGCCCACATTTGCCCTTAGTATTGACATAACAGAAAGATACAATGGGTTAGGACTCGTGGTTCACTAATGTGTGGCAGTGCCAATTGCACACCAGACAAGGGAGGACTAATGGCCATGTTGCTTCCAAAGGAACAATGTTCCCTACAAGGTGAAAAAAAAATTGAAATAGTAGAAGACTATTAATTAATATATTGCCAAAATATAATTACTATATTGCCAAAGTGGATTAAAAATAGAGACCACTGATCTCTGGTCATAGGTAATTCAGAGAAATTAAGAGCCCAGTAGAGAAAAAATAGTTCCTATTTGTATTGAAAGGCTATAAATATAATTTTTATGGAAAAGTCATGTATTTCTAATTGCCTCTGTAAATCTCCATGCTTAGACACTGCGTGTAGGGCTAGAAGTGTAAGCCACACTATGTGTTCCACTGCTGTACTCCTTTCCAATTTAACCATTCTAATCAAGCCGCTCTTTGAGTCACAAAATAGTTTAAGATAGCAACTTTCTTTTCTTTGTTCTCTTCAGGGTGTCTCTGGGTGATGCAATGAGGAATGTGTCTTATTATTTATTTATTTATTACTAGAGATTGAACTCAGAGGAATTCTACTTCCAAGCTTCACTCCTAGACCTTCTGTTTTTTTTTTTTTTTTTTGAAAAAGTCTCCCTAGGTTGCCAAGGGTCTCCCTAAGTAGCTGAGGCTGACCAAGAACCTGTGAACCTCCTATCTCAGCCTCCCAAGCACTGGGATTACAAATGTGTGCTGCCAAAACTGTCCCAGCTGGAACATATCTCATAAATATCACTTTATACTGATGGCTTTCAAATGTAAAGTTCTAGCACAAACTGTCCCTTTAACTTCAAATTAAATATTCAACTGCTCAGTTTCCACTGCTAAAAACAGTGTAGTAAAAAGCTAACTTTTTATTTCAAGCCATCAAAACTTTCTCATCACTCCCATTCAGTAAATAATATCACATCCACTCACTTGCTCAAGGCAAAAATCTCACACATTGGCAAAACAGAGCTCCAGTGATTCTTCATCAGTCCCCCTCAGTCTGTATACTTTTCTTAGCTCCACTGCTAACAGTGGGAACCAACTGTAGTCTTCTTTTACTTTTACTTTGACCCCTTCAATAGCTCCTTATCGGGTCTCTCCCTTCCATCCTCTCTTCTCCCTTCTCCTCTCCTTTCGAATTGAGTTTCTTTAATGAAGTGAGATTCTCCTATGCTACCTTTAAATAGAAAAAAAAAAAGAACAGTGGAAATGAAATATTAACATTATGTTTTACAGATGGAGATATTCAAGCCAGAAAATAAAAAAAAAAAGTATCTCACATATTCCTTGAATTAAGCACAGGGTTAGGAGCGGAGCACACCAGTAGGTTTTCTGATGTGTAGTTCAGTGAATTTGAAACCCCTTTTCTGTAACATTATCTCAAGCATTAAGTTTGTTAATTCTAATTATTTTCAAGTCTGCCATGTTGCATTGGCTAGCTAATTATAACATTTATATTGTTAAATCATTGTATCATTTAACTTGGCTTAATGAAGATGTAAGCCCTAAATAGTTCTAAATATTTAAAGGCTTTCAGAGTTATGCATCTGTCTGCTTAAGATAGAGAAATACCATGTCCTTTCAATTATCCTCATTGTTCAGTAATATAAGAATTAGTGCAACTTAGAATTACTTAATTTCTAAAAGGAAGCTCACATTATTTCATGTACCTGGGATCAGGCAAATGTCAAATAGGTTTACAAAGAGAAAGTGAATAGCCCAAAGGAGATCATTTTGTAATGCAAATATAATGAGTTCTTTCTAATTGCACTGGCTATTTTACTGTGTTTTGGTGGTTGCGTTGTTTTGATGTGTTTGTTCTGGGGCTTCTGTTGGTGGGGAAGAGGAGCAAGGAAAAGGGGTAGTACATCCCGAAATAGTGATGTCTGTACATATCCCAAAGCTGAGAAAATCAATATTACTCAAGAAGAAACTCTGAGCATGTTTATCTTCATGTATTTTCTTCTCAGTATCAGTAATGAGCCTTTAAAATGGTTATAGTATACACAGATAATAATCAGTGAGTTTTTTCACATCGCTTCTGGAAAAACTGCTTTGTGTTCCAGTTTTAATTAGTGTATTATTATCCATTGCTAATTTGAGGGGTTTAGTCTAGAATTAGCTCACAGCTGCAGCAGAGAATGCAAGTGCATGAATTGCTGGCTTAGCCGGAGTCCAGACAAAGGGGAAAGAAGAAATGAGGGGAGATGCAGCCAACCGCAGCCTCCAAATACTTCCAAAGTTCACCATATACTATGTAGAATTTAAAAGCAAACTCTTTGATGGGAAAGACACTGCATTTTTAAACTGGGTTGTTTTATAATATAATAAAATATAGGATCACTTGTCTCTTTTTCTGAAAGATTCAAAGCACTCAGAAGACAAAGAGAATAATTTAATATGAACTCATTTATTTACTAGCCACATTTATTAAATGTCACAACACTGCCATATTGGCTATGTATTTCTCTGAAAGCATTAATGGCTGAGGATGTAGCTCAGTAATAGAACGCCTGCTGAGTATACAAGAGACCCGAGTGAGTTCAATCCCTATTAACATGGCAAAAAGAAATTATTCCAATAATCCCTCTTTTATTTGTCTTGCAAACCTCACCTCACTCCATTCTCATCTGTCTCTCCCCAGAAGTAACCAAAATTCCAGAGTTGGTGTGCGGACACTCTGCAGTATGGTTTTTATACTTTCCCAGATGTTATTGAATACACTGTATTTTCCATATTTAAACTTTGTATAAGTGATAACATTTTTATTTCTCCATATATATCAGTAGAGATATATATCTCATAGATATAGATATCTTATATATCTCATAAATATAGATATCTATATATATATATCTTATATATCTCATAGATATAGATATCTGTATATCTTATATATTGCTATTTATCTATATCTACGTCTCAATCTTTCTATCTGGCTACTACAACTTATTTTTTTCACTCCAGGCTGTGTTTGGATGACTTGTCCACTGTGATACTCAGCATATGAGCTTCCTCATCTAACAGCTGCAACCAACATCTTGCTTTCCTCGTGCACTTGGCTGGGATAGGAACTGCATACACAGAGATCCTTAAACAGGAGCAATGCCACCCTGGTAGCATTCAGAAATTCAGGAAAGCATTTTTTCTATCACACTGTGTTAGTTCTCAGGGGCCTTCATAACAAAATAAACAAAAATTGTTTCTCACAGTCCTGGGGGCTGGAACTGAGGCCAAGGTGTCAGCAAGATTGTGTGTGTATGTGTGTGTGTGTGTGTGTGTGTGTGTGTGTGTGTGTGTGTGTGTGTGTTTTATGCCTCTCTCCTTGACCTGTCAATGGCTATCTTCTCTCTGTGTCTTGACAAGATTTTCTCTCTGACATAAATCCCCAAACATATTGGTTTCCTGCTTTCTTTTCAGAAAAAAAAAAAAAACTCACTGCTCCTACCCAGCACCTCACTACTCCCTCATTTTTATTCAGTGCCTCCTAGTTGCACCTAATGCTATTCCCACCACCATTATCTGTTTATTCTAGCAACCCCAACAGGGGCAGTAGCACCCACTTTGGAAGTCACATGTCTGTGTCTTAGTCTCCTCTTCTTTTAAGAAAACCAGTCATACTGGATTAGAGCCTCCTCTATTGACTGTACTTTAAATCAATTAACTATTTTACAGATCCTGTCTCAAAATATAATAATATTCTAAGGCTATAGGAATTAGGGCTTCCACATAAGGATTGGGTGGTGGTAACACAATTCACCCAATTACATGAGTTGGCAGTAGATAAAGAGGGCAGGAGCCAAGGAGCCTGTATGTCCCCAACGGAAAGGAGCCATTGTCCCCACCTCCAAAATGCCAGAAACACACTCTAGGATATAAATCAAGTGGAATTCTTGAGCTGAGAGAATATGTAGTTCAAACTTATTAGATTTTATCAAAATGCTCTCCAAATAAGTGTATACATTTAAATTTCAAAAGCAGTATATGAAAACTCCAACTTCCCCAGCCTTGCAAGCAATTGATACATGTGTTCTCAGACTTTTGAAATATATACTAATAGCATTAATGTGAACTGTTCGTTCATTGCTTTAATTTTTATTTGCTTCTAAGTGAAGTTGGATATGTGTATGTATATGTAGTTATATTCATATATGTATATATGAATTAATATGAATCATTCTAGTTATTTGTCCTATGTAGTAATTTTTATAATGTTTAGCCATTTTTCATTTACATTTGTTTTTCATATATATATATATATATATATATATATATATATATATTTTTTTTTTTTTTTTTTTTTTTTTTTCCCCTGGTCTGGGGATGGAACCCAGGGGCTTTTCTACCTCCAGGCTATACTCCCAGACCTATATTATACTTTATTTTGAAATAGCATCTCACCGAGTTGCAGAGAGCCTCACTAAGTAGCTGAGGCTGTCCACAAATCTCTGTCCTTGGTTATCAGCCTCCCGAATGCTGGGATTATAAGCATGAGCCACCACACCCAGCTCCATATTTTGGATACTGGTTTTTTTGTTCTTTTTAAGTATTTGAAATTCCCTCTCCTAGAATATGATTTATTCTTCACTCTGCTACTTATACTGAAGAATGGTTTAATGTAATCTAATTTATCAGTATTTTTCTTTGTTTAAGTGCTATTGGGATAATATGTAAGAAAGCCTTTTCTATCAGAAGGCTATGAAGATATCTTCTATTTCTATTTCATTGAAAGTTTTGCCTTTGAATTTTAGATCTTCATCTAAATTTTATTTTTATGATTATGCAAGGTAGGAACTTATTTGATTTTCAGTATAAAGAACCAGTTGGGCTGGGCGTGGTGGCCCATGCTTGTAATCCCAGCTTGGGAGGCTGAAACAGGAGGATCGCACAGGTTTGAAGCCAGCCTCAGCTACTTAGGCTCTCAGAAACTTAGTGAGACCCTGATTCAAAATGAATTATAAAAAGTAGGGCTAGGTGTGTAGCCCAGAGGTAGAAAGCCCCTGGGTTCCACACCCCAGTACCACAAACACACACACAAAAAAGAACGAATTGGCCCATCACTATTTGGTGACTATGTAATTTCTTCCCCACCTCACTCAAGTAATTTTCCAATTAAATATAATTCTCTTTATAGGCTTGCTACTTTGACCCATTTTTCAAAGTGTCTATATTAACATCAGAAATATTATAACTGCTATAACTTTCTTCTCCTGAGGAAATAATTTCTTCTTAATAAGAACAGTTGCAGTTAGATGAAATCTCATTGTAGTTTTTTTTTTTTTTTTTTTTTTTTTTTTTTTTTTAGTGGTACTGGGGTTCCTGGAAACCCTTCTACCTCCGGGCTACACTCCCAGACCTATTTTTATACTTTTTTTTTTGAAACAGGGTCTCTTAAGCCAGCACAGCTGGCATTGAACCTGCGTGATTGTCCTGTCTTTGCCTCCCAAGCACAGGGATTACAAGCGTGCGCCACCATGCCCGGCTACTCAGCGTAGTTTTTATTTGCATCTCTCTGTTGCTAATGATGTTGAGCATTTTTTTAAGCATTTATTGATCATTTGAATTTCTTGTTTTGTGAAGTGTCTATTTAGTTCAGTTGCCTATTGTTCGATTAGGTTATTTGTTTTCTTAGTGCTGAGTTTCTTGAGTTCTTTATGTATACTAGATATTAGTCCTCTATCACAGGAGTAGATGGCAGAAATCTTCTCCCATTCTGTTGGCTCTCAGCTGAGGTTCTTGATAGTTTCCTTTGCTGCACGGAAGTTCTTCAGTTTACTGCAATCCCACAGATTGATCTGCCTTAGTTTTCTTGGTCCTTTACTCTTTCAACTGAAATTTTAGTTTGCCACATTAATGAAATGAAGAAATAGATGGTATTTTCTCTGAAATGTGTTTAACTTATACAGTGATTTTTGGAAATTTTTATCTTTAAATATTAAATCCTGCCACTATGAACATGTTATATCTCATTAATTCAGGCTTTAAAATGTTATGTCTTTCAATTATACATTATAATTATCTTCACATACTATACATTTTGAATTATATTTATGCATATTTATTTTTAAAGTTTATTTCTATTATTAATGATATCTTTTCCTTGTTATATTATTATATTGGGTATTACTGGGTAAATTAAGAAGTGATTTTCATTTTAAAATCTTAGATGACAACAGAATTACTAAATTCTCACTTTAATATTAATTGTTCATCAAGAGAGTTTATTTGATTTTACATCTAGTTAATCATACAACCACAAAGTATCATAGATTATCTCATAAACTCCTATACTCATTGTTTCTGTATTTTTGCATTTGATATGGCCTAAAAAGTGATGACGCACAATTCAAGATGGAACAAAGACTTGGAAATTAGACCAGAGACCTTGTAGCTCCTTCAACAGGGCATAGGTCCAACACTGCAACACACAGGCACAGGTAAAAATTTTCTCACCAAGACCTCCACCAAGACCTCAAAGGTCTTGGTGAGAAACTAAACGGCAAATGAACATGTGGGATTTCATTAAATTGAAAAGCTTCTGTACAGCAAAGGAAACTATCAAAAACCTCAATTGAAACCCAACAGAACAGGAGAAGATTTTTGCCATCTATTCCTCTGATAGAGAAATAATATCTAGTATACATAGAGAACTCAAGAAACTCAGCACTAAGAAAACAAATAACCCAATCAAAAAATAGGCAAGTGAACTAAATAGACACTTCAAAAAAGAAGAAATTCAAATGGCCAATAAATGCATGAAAAAATGCTCAGCATCATTGGCAATCAAAGAGATGCAAATAAAAACTACCCTGAGATTTCACGTAACACCAACTAGAATGGCAGTCATTCAAAACACAACAAATGCTGGTGAGGATGTGGAGAAGTGGGAACGCTAATATATTGTTTTCGGGATTGCAAATTAGTGCAACCACTTTGGAAAACAGTATGGAGGATCCTCAGAAGAATGGGAACAAACTTACCATATAAGAATACAATACCACTTCTGGGTATCTGCCCAAATGAATGGAAACCAAACTAATGCATGCATATCTATGTTCATAGCCACACAATTCACCATTGCCAAATGGAACTAGTCAAGATGGTCATCAACAGATGAATGGATTATAAAACTATGGGATATGTACACAATGGAATTTTACTCAGCCATAAAGAATAACAAAATTATATCATTTACAGAGAAATGGATGGAACTGGAGAACATTATGCTGAGTAAGATTAGTCAGTCACAAAAATTAAGAAATCAGATGCTCTCCTTGATATAAGGAACCTAGGGAAAAAAGGGGTCATAGGAGGAACTCTAGGCGAAGGAGGAGAAACCATAGATGAGCAAATAAGGAGGCCTAACTGGGCGTGTTGTCAGGTGGGAAGAGGGAAATTTTCTAGAGTATGTGATGTACATTCACAAACATATCAAAATCAGTCACTAAGTCAAACATGAGAAGGAGGGAAGGGGAAGGGAATGAGTGGGAACTGAAGAAGGGCTAAATGAGCTATATGTGTATGTATCCTCTACCATCTTGTACTCTATTAAGATGTATGACTATAGCTGGGCGTGGTGGCGCACGCTTGTAATCCCAGAATTCAGGCGGCTGAGACCAGAGGATCACAGTTCACGGACAGCCTCAGCTACTTAGTGAGGCCCTCTGCAACTCAGTGAGACCCTGTTTCAAAGTAAAGAAGAAAAAAATTGGACAGGGGGAGTAGCTCGGAGGTCAAATGTCTCTGGGTTCCATCCCCAACCCCCCCCCCACACACACAAAGTATGATTACAATGTGCCAATAGAAAAAAATTTAAAAAATATTAGAGTAAAAATAAATGATGACTCATGTCAACTGGTATATATAATTTTTTCTGTCTTTTAATGTGAATGCTTTTCAAGTTTAATTATTAATATGTTGTATATGTGTTTATAATGTTTATTTATTTTGGTACTGAGGATTGAACCCAAGGGCATTCTACCTTTGAGTTACATGCCCAGCCCTTTTGACTTTTTATTTTTAGACACAGTCTTGCTAAGTTTCAGAGAAGTTTGTCATGTTGCTAAGGCTGGCCTTGAACCTGCAATCCTCCTATCTCAGTCTCCCAAGTACTGGAGTTACAGGCATGCACCATCATGTCTGGCTTGTTATATGTTTTTATGGGATGATGGGTACTGGGGTTCCTGGAAAGTCTTCTACCTCCAGGCTTCACTCCCAGGCCTATTTTATATATTTTTTATTTGGAAACAGGATCTCTTAAACCAGCAAGGCTGACTTTGAACCTGTGCGATTCTCCTGTCTCCGCCTCCCAAGCATGGGGATTGTAAGCATGCTCCACCATGCCTGGCATGTTATATATTTTAATAGATAAGAATCTCCTACTCATAGTTTGTAAATTTATAAAAAGTTGCCGGGCGTGGTGGCACACGCTTGTAATCCCGCACTAGGGAGGCTGAGACAGGAGGATCGCACAGGTTTATAATGTCTTCTTATACTTTTCTGCTCAATTTTGATTTTGTATAAAAATTGTATTACCTTAAAATTATTTGATTGGCACAGTATAGGCACATACTTACCTCCTAATGTCTCTCTGTTTTCTCTTTCTTTCATGAAGGAGATCTCTGATGATATCCTGGCATATCTCTTCCTCATTTTTATCTGGGTGTGGACATGCATTAAGTTTTTCTAGAGCTGTCCTATGTGAAATGCCTATTACCACATGAAATACCTCTTACCTATTACCTCTTAGGGAGTCATGCACAATTTTGAGGCCTGACATGTTGGCTCAGGATCTAGTTGAGCTGATATAAAAGTGGTATATAAGTTTTCCAGGAAATTTTCTAAAGAGAGGTGTGTACTTTTATTGTTCTGCTTTCCTTCTTTCATTTGGAACACTGGGTATCATGGTTAGAGCTCTGTCAGCCACTAACTATACATGACTTTGAAAATGGAAGCCCACATACTAAAGACTGTAGTGAGGAAAAGATTGGAACCTGCCCTCCTAATGAGGCTATAAAGCTTGCCTGCCATTCTGTGATTACAAGTGTTTGGGTGTATGCCTGCATCTGTGTGTGTGTTTGTGTAATCAAGTTCTACCTTACTCAAGTTGCTATTATTTTACAGTTTTAAGTACATGAAGTAAATGCAGCCAATCCTAGTGGTCATTAGCCTTGGTAGTATTTTTATTTTTTATTTTATTCACTCCAATAATTTGTTTAAAGTAAAAATTATCATTCCTTGAATGATTGATAACAATTTCCTGCAAATCCTTTGAGCTTAGGTTTGCCCTTTGCTTCTTTCTCAGGAAAGTAGTCCTGTATTCATATGGAATTGCTACTCTTCAAATATGCACATAGAAATAGATCTTCCTGGCCTGAGGGGTGGACTATGGTGCTCAAGTAAGTATGCTGCTCAGATCCTCCTTTGAGAGAAACTGATGAGGAAAATATAGTTGATTGACAGCTTGTGGATGTTTTTAATCAAATGTAGTGTGTGTGCTGAGGATACATTTTTTTTTTTTAATACTGAACCACTCCAAGCCAATGATGGAGCATGGGAAGATAGAGTCAGGTCATTTTACACATCATAGGACTATTCTGTCAGTCTTTACTGGCACCCACTTTTAGCATGATTAACACTTACTCAGTACCTTGCTATAGTCGGAATCTCCTTCTACCCTTCCCTCCTTCCTTTCCTCTCCCCTTCGATGGGAGACAAAACAACACCATATGCTGAAGGTATTCCCTGCCTATTTGTCTTTCTCCTCATTTTATCCATCACCAGATTTCCCTCAATAACTATCTAATATGTTTAAGAGCATTTTGACACCTTCTCAATAAGTATGGGCAACAAGATGTAGACCACAATAAAAGTCAAAGGATTAAACATGGAAAGGAAGTCAGTACCAGCTAAGTATAGAAATAATCCACCTATAAGCACATCTAGAAACTCAGAAATAAAGCCAGAGTTTCAAAGTGTAAAATAAAATATAAACATTGAAATACCTGAGCCATTCAGAGCCATAGAAATAGGACTTTAGCATCTGTGCACACAGTTGGCCTCATATGCATTAACCACCTTGTACCCATCTTTCCTGATCAGCATAATGTCATCAGTAAACTGTCTAACCATGACTTTCTGAAGGGTATCCATTAGTGGAATCCATTTCTGGTCAGAAATAGTCCTGATATAATGACATCCTCCATGCTCAGGCATCAGCTGGGAGAAACTCAGGGAATGTCAGGCCTTGGCATGAATCCCTGGAAAGTACAACTCTCTATTGAATATCTATATACACATAGCATATTACTTATGCTATATTATACATTCTATATCTGATATTACAATTGGTATTGTAACTGCTGTTAAGACCACCAGTCATTATTTGGTTATTCAATTAAGGATTATCTAGATTGCTTGGTGAATTATTTAATTATTTTATTTATTGTTTCTTGCCCTATGTTTTATTTTGGTTTTAGTATTATTCTTCCTATTCAATATCAGTTTTCTAGATTTTTTAAACACAGCATACTTCCACACAAATAAAAGAAAGATACATACATATACATATACATATACATATACATATACATATACATATACATATACATATACATATATACATATACATATACATATATATGCACATATATATTTTTAAGGGACAAAGTATAAAAAATATAAATAAACAAAAACCAAATCATTCAAATAGTCTGGATCTTAGAATCATTAGTAATTAAAGTAAATAAAATGACAAAATAGTTTTCAGCAAACAATTTGCAGGTATAAAAGGTAGTGAAGAGGAAGGAGAATGAGAAATAATTGTGATAATAAAATATTTTTCAGCCGGGTTTGGTGGCACACGCTTGTAATCCCCGCGCTTGGGAGGGTGAGAAGGGAGGATCGCGCAGGTTCGAAGCCAGCCTCAGCTGGCTTAAGAGACCCTGTTTCCAAATAAAAAATATAAAATAGGTCTGGGAGTATACCCCAGAGGTAGAAGACCCCTGGGTTCCATCCCCAGTACCACCAAAAAAAAAAAAAATTAAAAAATTTTTTTCATCTATCTTTGTTTGTTTGTTTGTTTATTATTTATGTATGTTGGTACTGGGGTTCCTGGAAGCCCTTCTACCTCCGGGCTACACTCCCAGACCTAATTTTTTTATACTTTTATTTAGAAACAGGATCTCTTAAGCCAGTGCGGCTGGCTTCCAACCTGCGAGATCCTCCTCTCTCCGCCCCCCAAGCGCGGGGATTACAAGCGTGCGCCACCACGCCCGGCCTACCTTTGTTTTTTTTATTGTCAAGGCAGAAAATGTATTCTTGTCCATGTGTGCCAAAAATGTGGGAACGACAAGAAGTAGCTGTAATCTTTATCTGCTCCCACTAAAACCAATTGTGTAGGAAAATAGAACAGAAACTAAAAGATACTACCATATCTTCAAATCTTGAGAGTCAAAACCAAGAAGACTGAAATCTATTTGTGTAGAATACAGGTACAGGGCAGGGCGTGCGAGAATAAGCAGCCTTGGTAGACATCAGCCCAAGGTGTATTTGTCAGAAAGCAATCTTTCAAGTTCCACCCTTGCCACTTTCCATTCTCATTTTGGAACACTCTTTTCCCAGTTTATTTCCACATAAATCAGGCTAGCCCTGTGTTGGAGTAATGCTAACAGGACACTGTAAAAGAACTTTGGGATAAAGTGCTACTGGAAAGAAATGACCTACAAGATCTACAGGATTTGTACCACTTGGATCTCAGACAAAAAACTCCAAATCCTGGCTTTTATTAGCATAAAATATACTACTATGTATAGTTTTTTTATGTCTCTGTTTATACTATGGTTGAGTCCTTTTGAGTCTATTTCCATTGTGATGTTTCTTAATTTTCTTCAAGTTGAATTATGTTTTGTGGGCTTAGTTACTTTCTATTGAATACTGACTTTACATATGAACAATTATTATTAAAAATTGATTCCTTAAAAAATGCTGGGAAATTAAACCTGGAAACATAGGAAAAGGATAATTTATCAGGACCAAAATGGGATTTATCCTACATACGCAAAGCGGGTTCAACATCAAAAATAATAAATTTTTAGCCTATCAAGAAACTAAAGGAAAACAATGAAATAATATTGACAAAACCACAAAAAGCATTTAACAAAATCAATATGTATTAATGAATTTCTTAAAAATTTCAGAAAAATAGGAACTGAAAGAAAATTCTTTAACTAGATAAAGGCCACTGATAAAAAAATAAACAAGAAAACCTGCAGCTAATATCAGACTTATGGGTAAAATACTGAATGCTATTCCTTTAAACTTAATACCAAGGCAAAAACATGTATTCGTTCCACTTTTACTTACTATAGTTCTTAGCTAGTAGAGTAGGAAAAAGAAATAAAAAGCATCTGAAATAAAACAGTCTTTATTAAAAAATGACATGATAGTCTGCATTAAAAATCCTAGAGAATCTATAAAACAGTCACTAGAACTAATAGGTGAGTTTAGCAAGATCATTGGCAACAAAGTCAATACACAAAAATCAATATTTTCAATACACTAGAAATGGAAAACTAGAAACCAAGATAAATAAAACAGTGACTTTTATAACATCACCAAAATATGAAATACTTTATGATGGATCTCATAAATATGTATAAGGCTTGGGTGGCGAGAACTATAAAATAATGCTGATAGGTTGAAGAAGTCAGTATTGTTAATATAGTTTTCTTCAAAAATGTTCAACAAAGCTGTTGTAATTCCAATTAAATTACTAACGTGTGTGTGTGTGTGTGTGTGTGTGTGTGTGTGTGTGTGTTTAAAGGTCCATTAAGAAGCTGATTATAAATCTTACATGAAAAAGAAACACAAAGAAACTAGAATATTCCACTACTACACCAAAATTGAAAAGTACATCAAAGATGGAGGACTAATAGTATCTGATTATAAGCCCTACTATAAATCAGCAGCAATTAAGACAGAGAGGTAAAGCAAAAGAACAAACATACCGATCAATGGAACAAAACAAACCGTACAGAAATAGATACATGGCTATATATGGTGAACTGATTGTCAACAAAGGTTCAAAGGCAATTCAATAGAGAAATAAGTATTTTCAATAAATGGTGTTGAAATAAATGGATAATCATGGGTAAATAAGTGAACTTCAACCCATATCTCACATAATAAATGAAAATTAATGTGAACATCACAGAATTTAATGTAAAACCTAAAACTATAACACTTTGGAAAAAGGCATACAGGAAAATCTTGTGATGTGACCTTGAATTGGGTGAAGATTTTTAGAGCACTGACTCTGAAATACAAAAGTGATAGGTTGAATTTCCTTGAGATTAAAATTTTTAGCTCTTTGATTCTAAAAACAAAAATGCAAAAGCAAGCACAAAACTAAGATAAAATAGTTGCAA
The DNA here is from genome assembly GCF_963383645.1 of Muscardinus avellanarius. Classification (NCBI taxonomy): domain Eukaryota; kingdom Metazoa; phylum Chordata; class Mammalia; order Rodentia; family Gliridae; genus Muscardinus; species Muscardinus avellanarius. The sequence continues at coordinate 38,985,062 of NC_137793.1, forward strand.
ACCACATATCTGATAAAGGCCTTGTATCCAGAATACACAATGGAGTTTTACAACCAGTTAAGAAATAATAGCACTAATAACGAAATTAAAAATATAGTCCAAAAATGTGGACACCTAAAACGATGAATTAAAATGAAAATAAATTCAGTATTTTAGTCACAAAGAGACAAAATTAAACTGCACACTTAGAATGACTATTTTCCTTTTTTCTCTTTGAAAGAAAAAAGGAAGAAAGAAAGGAAGGAAGAAGGAAGGGAGGGAGGAAGAAATGAAGAGATGGAGGGATGGAGGGAAAGGAAAGGGGACAAAAGCCTGATCACACCACACATTTGCTAGTGTATTAAACAACTGGAACACATTGTTGATGGGAATGCAAGTGTTATAGTCACTGTATTAGTTTGTTTTATGGTTTGGATCTGGAGTGTTCCCCAAGAAAGCGTACCTGTTTGACAATGCAGCAATACTCAGATATGAAATAACTGAATCATGAGGGCTTCAATCTTGTCAATAGGTGAATCCATTTGATGGATTAGCAATTTAAATGAACTTACTGGGCGGTAATTGTAGGAAGATATGATGTGATTGGAGAAATAAGGCCCCTGGAGTGGGGTGGGAGGATGGCCTCTTTCTCTCTTTCTTTCTCTGCTTTCTGGCTGCCATGAACTCAGAAGTTTTTCTCTTCCATTCCCTGTTACCATGATATTTCTGTCATAGAACCATATAATCATGAAATGAACCTCTAAAACCATGAGTCTAAAATAGACTTCCTCTACTGAGTAGCTCTTGTCAGGTATTTTGTTCATAGCAACAACAATAAAAAAATTAATACGATCATTTCCATTACAAAATAAAATAACTTGGGTGGATAGTTATAAAGAAAAGAGGTTTATTTAGCTCACAGTTTTAGAGATTGAAAGTCCAAGCATAGTGTGGGCTCCATTAACTACATCACCACAAGAGGAATGGCACCAACATAGCAGTGGTGCATGCAATAGGAAAGGGATCACATCACCAGACAGGAAGCCAAGGAGACCCGGGGGTGGCCAGGCCTGTTCTATTAAAATAGCTTTCTCAGAACTATATCAGGATCCACAAAAAAAAAAAAAATACCTCAATCCGTGTCATGGTCACACATCAAACAATCTGAGTGCCTCCTACTCTGCCCAATTCTTACAAGTTCTACTACCTCTGATGTCACCACACTAGGGAACAAGCTTCCAACATAATGAACTTGTGGGACAAACCATATACAGGGAAAATAAAAATACATGTTCACACAAATGTACAGCTTTATTTTTAAAAAGGCCCCAAGCTGGAGACCATTTAAATGTTCATGAATTGGCCAGTGGTAAACTGTTGTACATCCACACAAATGATTGTCCTATGCATACACAAATACATTTCAAATGCAGTGTGCAAGGTGAAAATGTTGACTTAAAAGGCAATATAGTACATGGTTCTACTTATATTCCATCCTAGAAAAAACAAAATTATAGCGGCAAAAATGAAATCAGTGGTTGCCATGAGCAATGTGTAAAGAAGGAGATTGATCACATAGGGATATGAGGGAATGTTCTGAGGTAATAGAAGCATTCTAGACTGGGGATATAACTTGGTGGTAGGGTATCTGCTTAGCATAGGGTGAGGTGCTGAGTTCAATTACTAGCAAGAAGAAGGAGAAGGAAGAGGGGGGAGAAAAGGAGGAGGAGGAGAGTATTCTGTATCATCATCATGGTGGCAGCTACATGAGTCTATGTACTTTTCAAACTTCATACTATTGCATACTAAAACTGGAGAATTTAACCACTTATAAATCATACCCCAAAAAGTTTCATTTGAAAAAAATGATTATGCTTTCCGTAGGCACTAGCCACCCAGAGTGACTGCAATCACTAAAACTGAGTTCAGGAAATTTCAGATTGGTGTCAGTTCCTGCAAGAGCTTGTCTGTATCCAACTTAATCTTAGCTTTAGTCTGGAGTATAGGTTTCAGGTTGCTTGCAAAATCTGCACAAGTCTACTAACCCTTGGTGGTTGCTAGACTTTCATGAGTCCCTAGAATGTTGCAAGTTGGTCAGAAATCTAACTCAGCTTAACTTCTTTTTATCAGGTTTAAATACTTTTGACTCTATTAATATATAAAATATTGAATTCTACCTTTTTGTGGTACTGGGAATTTGAGTTTGTTTGTTTGTTTGTTTGTTTTGTTTGTTTGTTTAGCGTTACTGGGGATGGAACCGAGTGGCATTCTACCTCCAAGTGACACTCCCAGCCCTATTTTTTATTCTTTATTTTAAAACAGTGTCGCACTGAGTTACAAGGGCCTCACTAAGTACTTGAGGCTGGCCAGGAACTGGGATCCTCCTGTTTCAGCCTCCCAAATGCTGAGATTACACCCGGCTTTGAGTTCTATATCTTTAAACACTATTATTTTAAGAACCAGTCTCTTTATACTAACAGTATGTTTTAATACTTACATCCTGAAGAGTATATATTTCTAAAAATCTTGAATTATGTTATTGCGTAGTTCCATTTTTCAACATTAGACATTAATAAAACTTCTGGAGCTTTCCTTGAGGTCTTCCCATTTATTATTTATTATTTTTGTTTTATTAACTTCTTATTCACCTTTTCCTGAATTGGTAGCTGCCTTTAAGAAAAACTGTCCCCAAGTACAGGGTTCATTTATCCTTTCTTTTTGTTAATCTGATTCCTGTAGATCTTCCCTACTTTGTTATCTATTGGGTATCCTCAGCAGATTTAATAACAATTATAAGAAAATCATTTAAATTTTATAGACTTCCTCATTGTCAAATTTAGTTGTTCTACTCCAACATTGTACAAAGGAGCTCTGCAGTTTTCAATGCTTACCTTCCAGGGCTGCTTTAGTTATCCCTATTTTTAATTAATTTTTAACAAGTACATTTCCAAGATATGAGTTTTGGAGGTTAGAATTGTTTTTTTCCCCCATTCAGTGACTCCCATTCACTTCCTTTCCATTGAAAAATCCTTAGATTTTATCACACATTGATTTAGGAGTCTGAGAAATACAGCAAAAGATACATAGAGAGAATGAGACAGCACCTGCCCTTGTTAGTATGACCTATTGAACAATATTCCAAATTAATATTTTGGTTCTTTTAGTTCATTGGCTCAGAGGTTTGAATTCTTAAGATAATATTTTTTCTTGTTGTGCAGTATCTTTTTGTATGTTTCATGATGAATTTTCCAAGCTTTATCTTATAATAAAGGAATGTCTATCTGGGTTTACCCATTACATAATCTCCTGGATTCTGCCCCAGCTCCTTATTCCAGGGTTTAGCAGGTTTTGTTTGCTGCAGTCCTACAGCCTGGTTTGAATCTGGCCCTGACCCTGCATTTATGCTTTAATTCCTGAATATGTAACATCACCTCTCAAAGCAACTCAAAGACACTATACCTGGATTTCTGTGGGTTGGGGTAGACCACTGTCTCTGTTCAAAATCAGAAGTCACCTATAGCATGAAAGGAAGGAGAAGACATTTCTGTGCTGCTCTGAAAAGGAGCACTGTCAGCGTGAGTCCAGATGCCTGTCTAGTATAGACAATGTTCTGAGCCAGGTGTAAAGCAGAAGGAAGGGATGAGGCCCTTTGAGTTACTGTCAGGTTTCTGCTGTTTCTGATCACAGGAAACCCAGAAAAGATTGTTATTTTAATTCTTGTAAGCAAAAACTTACAGATGCTAGCATTAAAATAATCTGATATAGCCGGGTGTGGTGGCGCATGCTTGTAATCCCAGCATTCAGGAGGCTGAGATTGGAGGATCGAGGTTCACGGACAGCCTCAGCTACTTAGTGAGGCCCTCTACAACTCAGTGAGACCTGGTTTCAAAATAAAGAATAAAAAATAGGGCAGGGGCTGTAGCTTGGAGGTCTAATGCCCCTGGGTTCCATCCCCATATCCGCAAATAAAATAATCTGATATTAGAATATTCTTGTTAACTTTAAGACCAGATTTTGTGAGAGCATGAGAATTCATCTTTTCAGAGATATTTGGTATGCGTGCATGTGTGCGTGCGTCCATGTGTGTATGTGTGTGAAAATTGGAATAAGTTGGGTCAATGACTGCTTTTGACAGTACATTTTAAACCAGAATACTGTTATGTTTGGCTATATTTTATATGTTCTCTTTTATTTAATCTTAGATTATTTTTAGATATTTTCCCAAACTCTCTGGCCTCTGACCTCCTTCATTAGTTCTAAGACCACTCAATGTAAGCCTCTCTGAGGTCCGTGGTACTTGAGCAAACAAGATAAATGAAATCAAGTGCATAGCATTGAAAATGTGGATTGCATTATGCATTGAGCGTGATTCAGTATCTGACAAGTTACATGAATAATAGAGAAGCATTAGAAATACTCTGCACTGGTAACCTCACAAACTCAGAAGACCACATCACACGCACCACAGAACACATTTATGTCAGTCTGTTAAACTCTAGATACAAGTTTTTAAGCATAAAAATGGAATGGAGATAGAGTTATATAACTGTGTCACTACATCATTCCTTTTTGAGTGGGTGCTTTGTTGCAATTTGCTTTTAAATCCAGCAAATTAGGGTAATATGTTCTATTTGTGATAAAAGGAAAAAAAAATCTAGAAGGAAAGGTCAGCAATTTAACATGTTCCAAAGTGAGAATAAAAAAGGCAGCAAATTTTCAATTTCACGTTATTATTTGTGAAGCTATAATTGCATCCTCCAGAATAATTATTATAATTCATATATTACCTATAGTTACTCTTGCCCTTTTGCAGCATAAAACATAATGATTCTTTCTACATCAACATAAATAAACCTCCCCACTCTGTATCTTCAGGAATCACTGTAACGTCGTTCCAAAACTAGACACTCCATTGAATTGATAAGTAAATAAATTTAAGAGGCTAGCAATCCTCCCTAATTTATATGCTGCTTAAAGGTGTTATAAAGCAAAACTCATAACATTTCCAGGCACTCCACTCATCTAAATTAAATAAGAATCCACATATTTGGTAGGAAGAATATGCTATTTACATTGATATATCACTTATACAAAGGGCTACTTCGTTTACTAATGTCTAAAGTACCTTCAAGTAAAGCGAACACAGAATATGCATGATTATCCACATTTTTTCCAAATCTATGGATTCATTTTGTTCAATGCACACTGGCAGAATGAATTCCTTATGTCTTGGAAAAGGAAGCTTATAACTTCCATAAAGGAAGAGATTGTTTTCATTTGGGGTCTTTAAATGTACTTTGTGGGCACTTGGTGGCACACCCTATAATCCCAGGATTTGGGGAGGCTGAGACAGGAAGATCACAAGTTTGAGGCCGGTGTTAGCAATTTAGCAAGACCCTCAGCAATTTAGCAAGACTCTTTTAAAATAAAAAATAAAATAGAGCTGGGGGTGTAGATATAGCATGATACTACGTAACCTCTGAGTCCTTCCTTTGTTCAGAAAGCCCAGAAACCAAAAAGGATGCCCACCCTTTCCCGTGCTTCCAAAAAAGGAAGTGTTAGCTGTAATTGGCTAAGTTTAAGATTACTCCACAAATTCTTGTGCCTGTACATGGGGTCACTTTATATAGGGAGTCTGTGAGCTAACAGGGGCTGCTGTCATATTTTGCCTAGCTGGGAAGATGGTAACCCTGCATGTAATTATGGCAGCCCCATGCGGAAGTAAAAAACCTTCTGGCCTTTACCAAGTAATGGTCTTGATTTGTTCCACGCTTGTGGTATAACAATAGAACACCCTCAGGTTCAATCTCCAGTACCAAAAATAAATGAATAAATGTAATTTGTGTTTACAGTGATTTATCCAAATTTTTGTTTCTTATTTGGATTTTGGTTTTTTCCTCCATGAGATAGAGGTTTGTTTTTGTTTTTAGTACTAAGGGTATGTCCTTAAAAGGCTCCCTTGCCAATGAAAATACTTAGGCTCTTCCTTTTCTCTTTTAGAGAACATACCACTTCATTTTCCCAGAGTCACTCCATTTTTTGTGGTTTTTTACACATGTTCCCTGAGAATGTTGGCAGAGCTGAAGTTTTCTGATAACTACAGTATAGGATTTTTTGTTTTTGTTTTTTGTTTTTTCTCCAATTCTTCTTCATGGAGAAGTGTCTTCCAACATCTCTCTGGGCTCAGGTCACAAGCTCTCTTTGAGGCATGACAGGAGCCAATTAGAGCATTTGTTCAGGCTGGAATGCCCTCTCCTCTCAGAGGCCGGGCTTTCTGAATGTGCAGGGCTTTTAACACAATGTTGAAATCTGTTCCTGCTTGACTCCTACAGCTGGTTTTGATCAGGCCCCTCTAAAGAGGAAGTTTCAATTAGCACAGTTCCAAATGTGCTCTGGAGGTATATTTTTATGACTACGCAACTAATAGCACTCTTTGTTCCTAGTGGTGTGTGACTCCTTAACAAACACAGCCAGTCGTGTGAGTCACGGAGTGACTTTATAGCAGGGCTCAGCTTTGCCAAAACCAGAAGAATGAGACGGCCAAATTGAATTAGTGGTTGAAACACATTAATTTATGCTAGATAAATGTTATTGTGGTCCCGTGGGCAAGTACTCAGGTCATAGGCTTTATGAACTATTTGCAGCAAGAGGGCTTCCTGGCCGTAAATCAGCCCCAGAGCAGGCCTCACAAAGGACTTACACTCACTTAGCCTCTCCTGTGGCCTTAAATTGCCTCTGCTTTCCTACCCCACCCCCACCTCTTTCCAGTGAGACAGCTCGCCATTTTGCACACATTTTGCGATATTCAACATATAAGCAGTTGGATTAATGACTTGTGTAGGCTTTGCCTGACTCTGGTTGAGACGTGGCCATCTATTATGCCTGTGGCCCTCGCCACAGGCAGCTGTGTGTTTATCATTCCAGACGACAGATCTCAGTGGGTACAGAGCCCTGGCGGAGCACCAGCTTTCGGAGTCCGTGCAGCTGTGCCCTTAATGGAATCCTTGATGTCTCAGACACAGCACACACAACCAAGTCCTGACAAGGCTGTTTCTCTTCTGGGGAGGAATTAGATCCACTTAAGGCTGGATTATTTCTAGAGTAAGAAAAGTAGAAATAAGTGTTTTCTGGCTTCGAATTGTGGCAAGTGAGAGATGATGCCAAGAAAGAATTATGCATAAATGATAGTGTTTAAACTTGTTTTTATGTGTTTAGATGTGTCTCTGCCAGAAAACTGACAAGGCCTCTCTGTTGGCGTTTTTTCAAAGAGAGACCACTCACATACTGAGCATTTTCTTAATAAAGAAATAATTGTAAATCACTGGTGTCTAGGCAGGTGATAACCAGTTTACCTTAAACATGATATCTTTAAAAACCTAAAGAAAACAACTAGCTGGGCAAAGAGTGATCAATTACTGCCTCCTCCACTCTACCGCTGCCCAAAATACCTTGCATCAATCAAAGCTCTGGCAAATTTAGTGCAGTGGATATGGGTATGGGTTTCAGAGCTTGTTCTTGGTTTAAATTATAATTCTGTCCCTGGTAGGCTTGGAAATCTCAAGCAAATTGCTACTCCCTGTGTCCTCACACACATATGAAATGGAAAGAATGGCAATACCCGTTTTCACAAGGTTGTTGTTGTTAAAGTGAAAGAAGTCCAGAATGGAAACAATTAACACAGGGGATGGGGAACAAGGTAAGCTCTCAGCATCTGTACAGCTATTAATACTGCTGCTGATCCAGCAAAAGACAATCTCTACCTTTTATTTCAATTCCCTGGTGACGAGTGGGAAGTGCTGCAGGTACAAGCAGTGAAAGTTGCCTTTCCCTGGCTTACTCTATCTTTTGCACCTAAAGAATACCTAAGCGCTGCTTACCATGGCTGTGCAGCACACTGACCTTGACCTACCTGACCTTTTGGCCCTACTCTGATGTTTGTTTTTTGTATTTGAAGATACCTCTGTGGTGTTCATCTTGAATATTTAGCACAGGGCAGGGAGGCAGACCACTGTGACCAGGGCTTATCACATCTTTTGTGGCTTCAGTTTCATCTTCATCACTACACGTACATGTACATGTAGCGATAGGCATAGACTCCTCCAGAGTGAAAATTTCCCTCAAATTCAGCACAAACTCCCAAGACTAGAGAAAAGATGCCTTTCTGATATTTGAAACAAACGAACAAATGCTATTTCTTTTCATGGTAGAAAAAAATAACAAAATGCAATTTATCTCCAGGGCCTTTAAGTTTTCTGAATTAGTTCAATCCATGTATGTCGCTCTAACTAAATTCCCAAATAACATCCCTATTCAGATTTATCTGTGACTATGCAGTGATTCTCTAGTTACTAAGCTGATTTTTTTTTTTTTACTGTCCTGGAAATTGAATCCAGAAGCATTCTACCTCTGAGTTATATCACCAGCCGTTTAGCCCTTTTTATTTTTATTTTAAGTTGTTGAGGATGGCCTCAAACCTGTGATCCTGTCTCAGCCTGCCAAGTACTGGGATTACTGGCCTGTGCTACCAAGCCCAACTTAGGCTGACTTTAAAAAAAAAAAAAAAAAGCAGCAACTCGGAGGACGAATGGCCCTGGGTTCAGTATCCAGTGCCTTTCTTCTCAACATACACACTCACACACATTTCTCACTTCGTTCATCCTTTCAATTTTAAATGAGAGTTCCTTAACACCAGGTTCTGTCTTCTCAAACTCCAAAAAATGCCTCTAGCACCTTCTTAAAAGTGTGCCTAACGATTGTTACATACAAGTGATGGACATCTTCTAATTTCCCATGGTGAATTTAACATTCTAAATTATCAAATAAAAATTTTTGTCCTATTAGTTATTTACTGAAATACTAAGAAAAATGAAGTATAATCTAAAGGAGAAACAATTGCAGGTTCTCAATATCTGGGATTTTTAAAAATGTGTCACCTTTGAAAATAAATCTCCATGAGAGCAGATACTACTGCCCTTGATCTTACTCCCAAGTTTATCTCTGTACCTGAAACAGTCCTCTGGAACATACTCTAAACTATTTGCTGAAATGATTATTAAAGAAAACCTGAGTAATAAATAATTCATTTCTTCCTCATGTTTATGACTTTTTCAAGTTGGTTTATTCTCATTTTTTACATTCAAATAAAATTTATTTTTCTCTCCTTCTTAACCACTATTTTTTCGTTATTGAAACCACTTCTTCATGGATCTAGTTCCATGGGGGAGAAATAAAACCTAGAGTATTAGAACAATTTTACAGTAAAAAACAATGGTGAAATTTGCCAAAGTTGTATAATGCTAAGACTACTTTTATTATTTTTAAAATTTATTTTAATAGGGACCAAATCAATGTGTGTTTGTGTGTTTCTAGCACTTGGCACAGCTGAAAGTGCTAAGATAGATTCTTGGTATAGTTACAGACTGAAGTCTCATGTGTGACACCAGGCAGAGCATCTGTCCAGGACAGGGTCGTGGGGGATTGTAAGCGCCCCATGGAGAGGGCTAATCAATAAAAGTTCTATGCTCAGGATTTTGTACATTTTGCTAATTAGGCCAAAGCAATAGGCCTTTGTGGCAATTATTCAGACAGTGATGTAAAAAGATAGGCTGACAAACAAACCTCCATAATCCACTTATGTCTCACAGAAGCCAAAGGGTTGGAAAAGCCTATTAACAAGCTCTCTGCCTGTCTGTTTGGAGATGTTGTTAAATCGAGTCTGCTGGGCACCTGAGGCGGTCTGTTAATAAAGATCGTTTGTAGCAGATTTCTGTTCTATTAAGAATGGACATAAAACAGCATAATTTAAAACATGTCAATAACTCAAGGCAAAAATGCCAAACATAGTCTGTTCTGTCTTTATAAAATGGAGCCAAGTATACACAAGGAAATTGCCAGGAAGGCTACTGCTGACTGAGTTGAGAGATTCTTCCTGATTGAATAATAAAATCCTTCAAGTTAAAACAACCTCTTGGGTGGACACCTCTGTGTCTTTTCCGTAGTAAACTGGAGGAATCTTCTGTTTAAGGGCCAATGAGATATCTAACCTCCAGTCCTAGAAGATGCCTTCAAACCTGTGCCCTTTGTCAGCCTCATGAATTCATAATAACTTGTGAGCCTTTAATTTCCCCTTCCCCATTCTGCTTGTCTTTCTCTTGAGTGGCACTTATGAGCTGTTTGGGAATAGAACTGAACTAAGGTTGGGATGTCTTAGGAAGATTCACTAGAGAATTTAACCCATGAAGCACAGTGCTACCTTTTGTTTTATACATTTGATGCAATGTGCTATTCCGCTTTTATAGGCTGTGCTGTGCTTTTAAACCAAAACAATCACCAGATAGCCGAAGTCACTACAGCAATGATATGGACTTGCTGTATTATTACAGCAAAGGCTGACTGAGAGCATTGGAAAGGAGCACTTCAAAAGGATAAGAAGAGAGCCTGAAAGGGATAGCAGAGTATCACTGCAGATGTGCACTAGATCTCGCCATGTTTAACAGGCCTAGATTAAAATTTAACATACGGTGTCTCGCACTTCAGGTCTGGGTGGACACATGGCTGAGCCTGAGTGATATTATCTGCTCTATTACAAGATGTCACATGAACTGAATGGTGGTTTTAATTAAATCCAGTAGGTTGAGAGAAGTGGTTTGGCAGTTTCAATTGATTTATTGTGTTTGTGACAGCTGGGCATGATTTATTGTATTGACTCACAGGACTGTTTTTGGACCATCACCCTACATATTTTCGTTGTGGTCTGGATGACTTGTGGTCTATAAGTATGTAGCATTTTCATTCTACTGTGATTTTAGGTTTTCTGTTCTGTTTTGCTTATTCTTGGTAGAATAGTGAACTATTGAATTCATTCTGGAAAGAATCTATGGGTTTGTGTACATCAACAGGGCTGCTTGAACAGCATTATTGATTTGAAGCTCATTATCATCATTGGCAAGATAGACAATTTTTTGGCTTAGTTTACAAATTGCCAAACTATTTGATCCATTTTATGTTTTTTTCCTAAATTTTTTAGTTGAGTTCTGTGTAAAAATAGAAACATCATGTCATGGAAAGCTCATTTACAATGACCTGAAAATACTGACCCTCTTCAGCTGGACATTACAAACAGGCGTTCTGGGTTTAAAATTTTATCATAGGCACATCAATTTTAGAAAGTATTCACTTTAAACTCCACAAAGCATATCTAAGAAGGGAGAGAAGAGTCAAGCTACAGTTTCTGCCAAGAGAAAGGGCACAGAAGCAAGCAGGCCCCGGTCAACCTAAATGCCCCTCTAATCTACAATTGAGTGGTTACACATCGCAGTTACAGACACTGTAATGATATACTGGGTCCCTGGCTCCAAGCTCTCTATTCCTACAGCTGGGGCCACTTAGCCCCTACCTGAACTTCCAGCCAGGGCTCTGGAACAAATCAGAGAGAATTAAAGAAAGCCTAGGTAAATATCTGAAGCAAACAACTTCAGATTAGCCTGTGGCTTAGTTCACTCTAACTTTGGCCTCAGTATTAGGAGCTTGGCTTCTTATAGTCAGTCTCTAAGTGACATTTAATCCACTTAGGAGAACTTCTTATTTTTTATTCTTAAACCTTTTTCTATCTTCTATCTCATTAGTCTTCTCATATTTCCCAAATATCAAAATATTGTTTTGAACTCAAGTTTGCGATATACCTGACACCTGTCTATCTGAACATTTTCCTGTGGCCACAATTTACTGATGCCCACGCACTGTCCAAGTGGGCATCTCTTGGCTGCTGGTCCATCCACAACATCAGTGGAGTCTGCGCTGTTCAACTGGGCTCTCTCCATGAAGTCACTAATGATACATATTAACTCACAGAATTATCCATATTCTTTCTTTTAAAACTTGGAGTTTCTCTTTATTTTCTTTTGTGATATTATGGTTGCTCACCAGCACTCTACATAGATATTAAGAATTAATTTTAAAACTTTATTTTTTCTCCATAATATACATATTGTTTCAGAAACCTTAAAAACATTTAATTGGGGGGGGGTGTTTAGTGGAATCCTCCAAATTGTTTGAAATGAAACATGTGAAAACTAGTAAGTTTTTCTGAACATCCACCTATATTCAACATGGATTTTTAACCCAGCATAAAATCTACTACAAAACCTCATTCACATCAAACTCAAGTAGGAAATAGTGACATTTTTTTTGGGGGGGAGAGATCAAACCCAGGGGTATTATACCTCTGACTTAGATCCCCCTTTATTTATTTATTTTTATACAGGGTTTCTCTAAGTTGCTGAAGGTCTTGCTAAGCTGTAAGGCTACTCTCACATCTGTGATCCTCCTGTTTTAGCATCAAAAGTACTGCCAAATGGCTTTTTAAAACTGGTTTCATTGAGCTGGGCCTTGTGGCACATGCCTGTAATCCTAGTACTTGGGAGGCTAAGACAGGAGAATAGCAGGTTTGAGGACAGACTCAGCAAGTAGTGAGACTCTCATCAACCTAGGGAGACACTATTTCTAAATAAGAAATAAAATCTGGTTGGGAGTATAGCTCGAAGGTAAAATGCCTTTAGTTTCAATACCCAGTACAACACACACACACACACACACACACACACACACACACACACACACACAAACTGGCTTTATTGAGGCTTAATTTACATATCACTAAATCCACCCATTTTATTATAAAATGCTTATATTGGTGCGCTATAGTCTCACATCATAATGTAAATCATGTTGACAGTGACATAAGTGCACAGAGTACTTGGTGCCCCTTTTTTTCCCTTCTTCCCCCTTCCCAAGTCAGAGTACTGAGACTGACATTGGTATTTTCACATTTGTACACATAGTTGATGATAGTACTTCATTAATGGACCTCACTCTTTCCTCTCCCTTTCCCTTAGACAAACTCTGGTTCCACTGAGGTTTCTCCTCCATTATCTGGAGTCCCTCTGGTATCTCAGTTACTCCCTGGCTTGTGCATAGTAAAGAAAACATATGACCCTTTACTCTTTGTGATTGACTAATCTCATTAAACATAATGTTCTCTAGGTCCTTCCTTTTTTTTTTTTTTTTGCAAATGAAATAATTTTGTTTTTCTTTATTGCTGAGTAGAATTCCATTGTGTGTATGTCCTATAATTTTACAATCCATTCCTCTGTTGATGGATATGTAGGTTGGTTAAGTCCACCCATTTTAGGTGAACAATTCGGTGCTTTTTAGTAAATTCTTACAAAACTATGTGAACATTACACAACCAAGTTCAAAACATATGTATCACCCACAAATAGCTTGGTCTAAAAGAGATAGTTATGATTCTATATGTGAATTATGTTCAATTAAATTGATCATTAGATGACATTAGAAAGAAAGTAAACATCATATGTTTAAGAACAACACTTTGAAGCACACCCACGGTTGGCTAGTTCAGCTGACCTAGTCAGCTTGATCCGAAGATCAAAGTACAATGCAGTCTGCTCTTCATACAGAAAGAATTTTGAAAATAACACGTTCTAAAGTAAAATAAATCTATATGTGAGAAAAAAAACATTAAACAGAAAGCATGGTGGCTTCTGTGGTAAGTGTTCAGACGTGAAGCATTTTCTTCTTCTGGAGCATCATCAGTCTGATTGAAACTGCTGGAGGCTCCCAGATCCTACACTTGCAAGATAAACACCAAGACTTCTGAACTCACACTTCCTAATATACTGTAAATAGCAGGGTTTGAAAGGAGTGCATAAAGAGAAGCTGGAAAGAGCATTCTCAGCAGTGGTAACTGTGCATTTCTTCAGTGTCAAAGATAATGATCATAATAGTGTTTTTCAATTGTGATGGTCATACTCAGCAGGCTAGAGAGCATGTTATCAAGACAAGGAGCATTTGAAGACCTGGTCTGGGAGCTAGGTGTGGATTTAATGAAGCATCTGTTCGAGGAAACAAAAGAATTTATCTGAATTATTCAAACTAAAAGGCTGGCTGTTTGTTTTTATTTTCATTAAAAGGTAATGTGACACCAAAGAAACAACCATAACCAGAAGAAAAAGGGTTTAGCTTGGCAGGCTCTCCAATCAAACCTGCAAGTGTTTTCAAGAGGTTTAGTCTTCTTTTTATGAGCAAGATTACACCAGATCATAGAGGAAAATACATAATTAGGTGTTCAGTGCTGAAGGGCTTATAATCTAATTGAAGAAGAAATGTACCTCTCTTGAAAAAATTCTGAGGGTCAATTCTTATATAAGAAGTTTCTTTGTTTTAAGGGACCGGAGTGGTGAGTGTAAACATTATTTAGTAAGAAGAATATTTGGTGATGTATAGTAAATGTGGTAAGAACAAATGATATCTAGATTCACCATCTCTTTCTTTTCTACTTCTTCATCTCTACTCAATCCTGCATTGCCTCTAAGAAGACAAAAAACATGTCCCAGTACTGAAGATCAGAGAAGTAGTAAATCTATGGGTAAAGTAGTAAAAATTAAACAAATGGGCTCAACAAGGGTGACATCTGGAACAACTATTCATTTTTTTCTACAAATTCTTCTTCTCCAGCATGCATATCTGGGGGATGGGGACACCATACTTTGTAGTCTTGATAAAATCCCTGCACCTTGTGATTGAAATGCATATATGTTTCTACAGCTAGTCAAGACAAATTTGCAGTGCATACCCTTCTCATTCTCGCTTCACATCAATCACTGGTTGGTTTCGTGCTGACATCCGGTTACATTAATATTACAAGAATTGAATTTTCTCTTATCTTATCCAACCACTAAAGCTTTTGTTTTTAAAGTGACAAATGACAGTTGTAGGGATGTGGATATGAGGGTCATATGTTATAGGGCATGTGACTTAGCTACAGCTTTTTATTTTATGGACTATATATTTTATTTGTAAAATTAGACTGATTAGGTTCTGGATAATATCAAATCATATCTTCAGGAGAGAAAAACCCTGTCTCTTTTAGGTGAAATATTTGCCTAAATTATTATTAATGATGTAAGGAGATGAGAATCTGTCTTAGCTCTTGTTTCCACATCTCATCACAGGCTCAGCAAATATTTTGAGGAGAATATGCTCTTGTTGAAAATCATTGATGTACTTTTCCCTTTGTTGAAATGTTTCTGCAACTACCTCCTGGCTACACTTTATCACTGAATACTTTTTTTGTCTTCACCTGGAATTTGAAATACCATTCAATGGTACATCAAAAATGAAATAATTAATCTATTCAAGTTTATTTTTATCCAGTCCAAAGTTATTCCTTTCAATAATATCATTTAAATTAAAGGGGAAAAATAAGTGTCTGGGCAGTTGGGGAAAAAAAATTAAACTGAGAGATGACTTACATTATACAAAAAGAACTAATGTAAATGTTAATGTAAACGTTAAATGTAATGTTAGTATAAATGTTACACAACTGTCACCTCTTTTCTCAGTAACTTTCAGGTGGTTTTTATTTTTTAATTTCCACCTAACTTGGAAAGTATGCAAAACCTAACTTACAGAACTTAGCAAAAGATATAGTATTTTTTCAACTAATGGACACTATTCATGATAGTATAATGAAATTATTGTCCCTAAAGTCTAGTTTCTAAACAGAATTTAATTACCTTGGTTTATTCAGGCTGTATATTAGTTTTGTTTTGGGTAAATTTACCATATAAGTTTTTGGAAAACACTGTCAGACCTGTTAAGGACTTACTAGTTGGAAGTAGAACTTGCAAGATGCGAGGAGAAAAAAAAATGTCCTTTCAGGGAGATAATTTGCATCTTTGAGATTTGAACTTTTAAACTCCATTCTTCCAGATCATCCTTTTCTTTTGAGCCTTGTTTTTCCCTTCCAATAATTACCATGCCCACGTTGTCACTCCTGTAATTAAAATACATCATTCTTCTTACTTTCTATGTTCTTTTCTCTATCACTACAGAAACTTACCCATCACAAGAACACATAGAGCCCCTTCAGTGGTTCCTAGGAGTCTCTAGTAATGGTTGAAAGCTTTTATTCTGATAGTCATAAATGTCCCTTCCTTGTTCCATGTTTGGATCTTCTCTGAGCTATCTGCCAAGTAGGTTTACCTGGTGTGCGACAAGGATCAGCATCCAAGGTAACCTGAGATCACTCTGTTTATGGACAGGTAAAATTGCTTGGAAGATCTTGGGAGGCACTGAAGTCTGTTTTCTGTAGCTTCTACCACCAGATCCTACTTTTGTGCTCTGAGGTATGGAGATTTGAAAGTATAAACTCAGCCATCTATCTGTTATTGGCAAGACTTGTATTAGAAACAAGATTTATTTTCCAGATAAAATCCCTCACTTGAGTTCACTTCCTCTCTCATCTTTTTGGATTATCCTTCCAAGATTAATGCTTCTCCTTCAACCTTGATCTCATCTTCTTCTCAATCAGTAAAAAATATTTAATCCAATTATTACTCATCTTGTCCATTCACTGTCTAATCATCTTCTGTACTTCACTACCTCCTTAATGAACTTGCTCAGGTCAACCTTGTACTATTTAAAAGAAAATAAGCAAAATAAAACCTCCCCTTAGCCTTGGAACTCCCAAACAATCAGGTGTCATATAATTTAACAGCATTCTTCTTCTGTCAAGCTGTTTTACTAGATTTGTATAATAAATCTATACTTTGCATTAATTTTTACAGGCTTTGAAGGTGATATTCAGGACTTTTTTTATGGATTTGAAATAAACCTAGTAATTGAAAGATTTCTAAAAATAGGCACGTTCAAGTCTGAAAGGCATTTAAGATTAAAACCAAGAAAATGATAATATCTAAAGGAAAAATACAAATATCCAATGTAGTCTTTTTGCATTTAGAAATAACTTAGGTAGGAAGACTTTTGTTTTAATATCACAGTTTAAATAACACATTAAGAGCCGGATGTGGTGATGCATACTTGTAATCCCCGCGCTTGGGAGGCTGAGACAAGAGGATCGCGCAGGCTCGAAGCCAGCCTCAGCTGCCTTAAGACAATGTTTCCAAATAAAACATATAAAATAGGTTTGGGAGTGTAGCCCAGAGGCAGAAGGCCCCTGGGTTCCATCCCCAGTACCACCAATAAATACATACAAACATACATACATACATACATACATACATACATAACACAGTAAAACAACAATAATAATGACGATGATGATGATGATAAATGTTACACATAAATAACATATTCCCAAATTCAACTATGCAAAATGGAAGAATGGAGAAATATACTGTTAAAATGTTACAGTCTATTGATTTGTAATAAGTATAACATATTAATGTATTATAACATAGAGCTGGGTGTGGTGGCACGCACTTGTAATCCCAGCATTCGGGAGGCTGACAGAAGGACCATGGTTCATGGCCAGCCTCAGCTACTTAGTGAGGTCCTTTGCAACTTAGTGAAACCCTGTTTCAAAATAAAGTATAAAAAATAGGGCATGCAGGTGTAACTCGGAGGTAGAATGCCCCTGGGTTCCATCCCCAGTACCTCATAAAAAAATTTAACAGAAAATCCCAAATACTACTAACTTACTGTGACCATCATTTAGTATATGTGTGGCAGAATTCAGTATCTTATCTCCTTTGTTCATTTGTTTCTTTGATGAGATGAGAATCTTTGGCATGAAGCAGTAAAGAAATAGAAACTTTGTTACTATTAGAACATGAAAAACCATCTGAAAATATTTGTCAATATTTATAAAATTAATTGAAAGAATTATTTGTTTGGTGGCTATGTTACTCTGAATAATCTAAAAAAATGTAAACTTATTCCAGGAAATATTATAAAAGCCACCAGTCCCTGCCAGATAAAGCAAGAAATGGAAAAGAGAGCAGAGAGGTTAAAAATGACCTGGAGACATATAAAGATGAATCCACACCCCAAACAAGGACTACAAACACAAATTCATGAGGCAAATAAATGAAATAAAGCAAATTTATCATAATAAATAGCTTTTAATTATATAGATTTCTAAGAGTTATTTTGCCTAAAAAAGTCTTTTGATACATTCAAAATGACTCATTCTTTGGTTACTTAATTCTTACAATGTCAAGATCTTAAAAAAAAAGCTATATGAATAAGTATAGATGTGTGTTATATACCATATACAAATAAAATGTATCTGTATGTGCACATATTAAAATTTTGTGAATGTTCCATACCCTAACACTTTTATATTTTAACAGATCTCTGTAAATTACAGTGATATTGTAGAGTTCCCTAAATTCTGAGCACTACATCAAATCAAATTGAATTGAATCAGTTTTCCCTGATAAAAGAGAACATTGCTTAAACCTTTCTGATTTGTGACCTGATTGCACTCTGTTAAATGTGATTCAAAGGTCAAGTCTAACTTAAAGCCATGGAACACAGCACAAATTCATTACTCCACTTTAATTCATGTAGTGACACAGCTAAGATCCCATGAATGCCTGTACCTCTGACCCAGAACTGTGAAGGAAATCCATCTCTGTTGTGACACAGATCATGCAGTCCTCCACTGATGAGATTGCAGAGGTCCTCAAGGAAATAAAAGCTCATGATGTTAGATAAGGCTTCTGTAGAAGTACACTATTGTACTACAATGCAAATGAAAATCACAAAAGAAAAACAGCGTGTATAATTTTTACCAACAAATGAAGCCACTATTATGTGTCTTAACTCCATTAAGTATATAGCTTTCGAAGGAAAGGAGAAATATAGCCACCAAGAGCATTCATTATCTAAGTTCATGAAGTTTCTGAACTGGAAGGGATTTTGGAGTTAATTCAATATAGCCCCTTATGTTAGAATTAAGATAACTGAAAACCAGAAATTTTGCATTGAGATTACACAGCTTATTAGATGCAGAGCCAAGACAAGAGCTTAAAATTTCTAACTTCAGTCAGTCCGCACTACCCATAGTTAGTTACTAAAACAATTTGCACTCTTAAGATGTTTTTATGTTTGCTTGTGTGTGTGTGTGTGTGTGTGTGTGTGTGTGTGGTACTGGGGGTGGAACCCAACCCAGGGAATTTTCTACCTCTGGAATATACTCCCAGAGCTATTTTATACTTTATTTGGAAACAGGGTCTCACTAAGTTGCTGAGAGCCTCGCTAGGTAGCTGAGGCTGGCTTCGAACCTGTGTGATCCTCCTGTCTCAGCTTCCCAAGAGCTGGGATTACAAGTGTGCACCACTATGGCTGGCGATGTTTTTATGTTTGAAAAGTTAACTACAAGATGGATATATTTTCCTAGGATGCACATATACAAGGGCTCATTCACCCTCAAAGGGGTGAACATTGGTTTCTAAGGATCAAAAAGATTTTAAATTTTAGATATTATAATGGCCTCTCAAAGAGCCGCAGTGTATAATCAGTTATATATCTGTATCATCAAAGTATTAAAGTGTTACTAGGAAGACCAGGTGGTAGGAGAAGGAAAGTTTAGGAAAATAATATCTAGAAAATCTCTTTAGAACAAAATACAATGCCCTAAACCGGGAGTGGTGATACATGCTTTTAATCCCAGTACATGGGAGTCTGAGACAAGAGCATAGCAGATTTTCAGCCAGCCTCATCTACTTAGTGAGTCCCTCTGCAACTTAGTGAGACCCTGTTTCAAAATAAAGAATAAGAAAATGGGCTAGGGGTATAGCTCAGAAGTAGAATGGCCCTGGATTCAATCCCCAGTACTGAAGGGAAAAAAAAAAAAAAAAATGAAAGAACTGTCCTTGACCAAGGTCCAGGTCCATGGTCAGAATCTTGAAGCAGCTGACAAATTATTGACTCAGTACAAATACAAAAGACACTTTATTTGCTTTTAGAATTAATATAGTAAATTAGGATCCAGAGGCATGCGTTCAGTTCTCATCCAGTTTTGATGAGCCATGGTAAAGCATACCCATCTGCTTTCTATAGTGTCAAATTCAGGTCATCATTTTTTATAAATAGAAAACAGATAAGAGAGGTTGTGCAGTGTACTTGGTATTATGAACAAGATACATACATAACAGTGCTTTGGGAATTGTGTCAGGGGAGGTATTGAAAGCATAGTATAAAAGACAATACTTCGAAAGTTCTTGGGTTCTGAATCCTACTCTGTTATTAACACTTACTTCAAATTATTCTACTGAGGTTATCCAAGTTTCAATTTTTCACCTATAAATTTGGAGCTACATATTTTACATGATTTGGTGAGAAATAAAATAAATAGCATATGCAGAGCAATGAACTTGGAATTTAGTAGCCTCCAAATAACAAGATGTATTATGATCTCATAGCCTCTTTTGAAGCCATGGTACTGAAACAAGGTCCAGATCAATGGATTCACTGGGCAATTTGCTCTTGCAGACTTTAATACCCTATTGTGAAAAACTCCCCCTTTTTCTTTGACCCTCTTCTCTCTTTACTTTGCCCCACTCTTAAGGATTCCCCCTACCTCTGCCTTTGGCCTCTTATTGTGATCTGTTTGCTGACTGAGGCAGGCCACACAGTGATACCCATACAAGGATACTGAAGCCTACCTGAACTATTATGATTCAGCACACGCATCACCATTACCTGACATTTCTGTCCTGCCATCCCCAAAGGTTAGAATAAGGTACATCACTGATTCATGCCTCCTCCATAAGATCTTTACACCCTTGAAAATAAGAATTCATTTCTTCAACAAGTATTCTAAGTGAACTATCCTAGGTATTGTCCTGTAGCTCTGAGCAGAACAGAAAAGTCCTGACCTTGGGAAATACATATTCCAGGAGAATAGAAAGATAGTAAACAGGTGAGTATGGAGTTTGTTAATCATAAATGCAAAAGAGAAACATAAAGTAATAAACAAAGCTAATGAGTACAGGAAGAAATATAGTTTTAGAAATGTGACTTGTTTGTTTGTTTGTTTGTTTGTTTATGGTGGTACTGGGGTTCCTGAAAACCCTTTTACCTGTGGGCTACACTCCCAGACACTTATTTTTTATATTTTTATTTGGAAACACGGTCTCTTTAGCCAGCGAACCTGCGCAATCCTCCTGTCTCAGCCTCCCAAGCGCAGGGATTACAAGCGTGCGCCACCATGCCCGGCCAGAATGTGACTTCTTTTTAAAATGAATTTTAATAATAAGATCTGAAGGAAGGGAGGGAATGGGCCAAGCAGATGTGGCCTGAGAATTGAGAAGCGTATTTTCAATGCTGACACAGTGCTAGACTTGTAAGGCCACACAGATCACCTTTAGAATGTGGCCTTTAACTTTGAAAGAAGTGAAATCATGATATATACTTCAGCTTCTTAATACCATGAGTACTGGGATCAGTTTCTAAAACATATTAGGCATCTAATAAATGTTTGGGAATGAACCAACCAGTCAACATACATGAGCATGCACACAATTGACTTAAATAATATATATCCTGTTGTGTGATGTCTTATCCTAGTAACAGAGCACCATGGCAGGTAATATCATTTAAAGAAATAGTAGAGTTTGGCCCCTTTGTCAAATATTAATTGACTATAGGTGTGTGGATTTGTTTCTGTATCTTCTATTCTGTTTCACTGGTCTCTATGCCTATTGTACCAGTACCATGGTGTTTTTACTACTATTGCTCTATAGTATAATTGGAAGTCAGGGATTGTGATGCCTCCTGCATGTTTCTTATTGCTGAACATTGCTTTAGCTATTGTGGGTCTTTTCTTTCTCCATACAAAATTCATGACTGAATTTTCTAGATCTATGAAGAATGTTGTTGGTATTTTGATAGGAATTGCATGATTCTATAAATCACTTTTGGCAGAATGGCCATTTTGATAAACAAATGGTGCTGGGAGAACTGGCTATCCATTTGTAGAAAGACGGAACTAAATCCTTACCTCTCACCACGCACAGGAATCAACTCGACATGGATCAAAGACTTAGAAATTAGACCAGAGACTGTGAAGTTATTAGAGGAGGGCATAGGCTCAAACTCCAACATACAGTCTCAGGAAGAAACTTTCTCAACAAAACTTCCAAAGCACAGGAAATTAAAGCAAGAATTAACAAGTGGGATGGGATCAAATTAAAAGTTTCTGCTCATCAAAGGAAACCATTAAGAACCTAAAGAGAAAGCCTACAGAATGGGAGAAGATCTTTACCAGCCACCATTCTGATAGAAAGCTAATATCCAAAATAGACATAGAGCTCAAAAGACTCTACACTAGCAAAGCAAAAAACCCAGTCAAGAAATGGGCAACTAGCCAGGCATGGTGGAACATGCTTGTAATCTCAGCATTCAG
Organism: Muscardinus avellanarius; assembly: GCF_963383645.1. Taxonomy (NCBI): domain Eukaryota; kingdom Metazoa; phylum Chordata; class Mammalia; order Rodentia; family Gliridae; genus Muscardinus; species Muscardinus avellanarius. Next base: position 39,007,278 of record NC_137793.1, read on the forward strand.
GAGGCTGAGACCAGAGGATTGTGGTTCGCGGACAGCCTCAGCTACTTAGTGAGGTCCTCTGCAACTCAGTGAGACTCTGTTTCAAAATAAAGAATAAAAAATTGGGCAGGGGGTGTGGCTCAGAGGTCAAATGCCTCTGGGTTCCATCCCAAGACCTGCAAAAAGAAAAGAAAAGAGATACAAATGGCCAATAGATACATGAAAAGATGTTCAACATCATTAGCCATTAGGGAGATGCAAATCAAAACTACACTGAGATTCCATCTAACCCCCAAAAAAGTGGCAAGCATAAAGAAATCAAATAACAACAAATGCTGGTGAGGACGTGGGGAAAAAGGAACTCTTTTATACTGTTGGTGGGATTGCAAACTAATTCAGACACTATGGAGATCAGTGTGGAGATTCCTTAGGAAACTGGGAATAGATCCCCCGTATGATCCAGCTATACCACTCCTGGGTAACTTTCCAAAGGGGTTGAAATCAGAGAACTACAGTAACATATGCATACCCATGTTCAAAGCAGCACAATTTATAATAGCTAAAATATGGAACCAACCTAGGTCTCCATCAACAAATGAATGGATTGCAAAATTATGGGAAATGCAACCAGTGGAATTCTACTCAGCTATAAAGAAGAACAAAATCATGTCATTCGCAACAAGATGGAAAGACCTGGAGAACATTATGTTAAGTGAGATCAGCCAGGCACAGAAAGAGAAAGGACATATGTTTTCTCTAATATGCCCAAACTACAGAGTATTAAGGATACCAGAGGGACTCCAGATAATGGAGGGGAAACCTCAGCAAAGTTGAAATGGAAGGATAGGAGACAAAGAAGGCTGAAGTTGATCAATAGAGGAGCTACATCTGAATATATGTAAAAGTATGAATGTAGCATGGTTAACCTGGACACTCATTTTTAGGAGGGGGAAGGGGAAGTTGGGGTGGGAAAGTGCACCAAGCACAATCTGAATGTATGCCATTTTCAATATGATCCACATTAAAATAAAAAAGAAACAAAGAAACTGTAGAAAAGTAGCTGTATTTTCTAAAATCCCTGTTAGTTTTATGTTAATTCCTAATAACTACAGGTTTTGTAAAGGAGTTGGGAGAAGAGCAGGCAGGATTATAGGAAAAGTATTAGGAGGAGCCTCAGGGCTTCATATGCAACCAGAGCTAGTTGATTGAGCCATAAATAAATAACCTAGAATGCACAATTAAGTTTGAATTTTAGATAAATAATAAATAGTTTTATTTCAGTCTAAGCGTGTCTCATCAATATTTAACTGGGTGTTCAGTATTTTATTTTGCAACTTCACCTCCAGCAGATAAGAGTTAAGCAGAATCACTACCAAATTCTCAAGATGGCCTAACTGCCATGAGGTGAGGTGTAGCCCAGCAGTCTGGGTGAAGTGGCTCATTGTTAAAATATGGAGTACAATGTGTTGATAAACATACTTGAACTGCTATATACACTTATTTTTTTGTGGTACTGGGGATTTAACCCAGGGGCATTCTATCTCTGGGCTGCACCCCTGCCCTATTTTTATTCTTTGGTTTTGTTTTTGTTGTTGTTGTTGTTTACATTATTTATTTATTTATTTACTTTATTTTTATGTGGAACATATTGAAAAAGGCATACATTTAGACTGTGCTTGGTGCCTTCTCCCCCCTCCCCTCCATTTCCCTCCCCCCCTCCCAACAATGAGTGTTCAGGTTAACCAAGCTATATTCGTACTTTTACACATATTTGGATATTGCTCCTCCATTAATCAACCTCAGCCTTCTTCCTCTCCTATCGTTCTTTTCTAGCTTTGCTGAGATTTCCCCTCCATTATTTTGGTTCCCATTAAAGGAACCCATGTCCCTTTGGTATTCCTAATACTCCCTAGTTTGGGCATAATAGAGAAAACATATGTCCCTTCTCTTTCTGTGCTTGGCTGATCTCACTTAACATAATGTTCTCCAGATCTTTCCATCTTTTGCAAATGACATGATTTTGTTCTTCTTTATAGCTGAATAAAATTCCATTGTGTGTATTTTCCATAATTTTGCAGTCCATTCATCTGGTAATGGAGACCTAGGTTCTCACTAAGTTGTGGAAAGCCTCACTAAGTAGCTGAGGCAGGCTATGAACTGCGATCCTCCTGTCTCAGCCTCCCAAGTACTGGGATTACAAGTGTGCACCCCCATGCCCAGCTTCTATGTACACTTTATAAATTTTTATTAAAAATAAATATTATTTATTTATACTTATTTTTATTCCATCATTTTATATTTATATGGTGATATAATGTGAATAATAGCATATGTGTATATAATTTATGTACAATTTATAAATAAACACTTATTGTAATAGAATAGTCAAACATTACCAAAAAAAAAAATAGAATTTTAAAAAGCTGGTGACTACTATTCTTTTCAATAGTTAAGCCACAGTGAGACAAAGTCTATTTGGTGCCTATTTCTTAAAAAATATTCAAATGAAGAAAATCCTTATTGCTTGGTAACATGTCTGTAAGTTATTTAGTTAGGGGAATTTGTGAAATGGACCAGATGTGCTGAAATATACTTTTCTGCCACAAAATAGCTGATAATCCACTAAGATAAATCACTGTGATAATCACTTCCCAACAATTTATTTAATGCATTCTGCTCCTTTCTTAAGGAAAACAAGTTTGTTAGGCTTGATGCTTCCACTTCAAGTGGTCATTCATACTTTGTTGTTTTGTTCTGACAATTGCCTGCTCATCTTCAAACCTGAAAAGAAAATGTGAAAAGAAAACAAGAAGTCACAAACCGCCCCCACTGTGCAAGTGACAGCATTGTAATACCATCGAATCCAGAGACAGATGGTGGCTTATAGCAGACATCAATCTTCAATGAGAGTAAATTTAGGATAATGCCCCTCTTTGGTAATGGACATGTCTTTGCAAAGTTATTGCTGACAGCATCCTCTAACGTGCTGATTTGCTAAGACAAGGTTTTTATTGCATCTAATCTTGTCGTAAGGCATGAAAAAAATGGTTGGGTACATGTTTTTCATGTATAGTTTTTACAAGAATTGCCTGCATTAGAGAGTGGCTAAATTGTTTTCCATATTTTATGGCACATTTCTAATGTTCTACCGCACACAACATTGATCACTCAGTCCATTAGCTTATTATGATATCCTGAAAGGAGACACTTCCTTTGGGAAAAGCCATTATTTGAAATGAGATGAAGGCTTGGACTACACAGGATAGAGGCGGGTAGAATCTATTGAGCCATTGCTTAATTTCATCAAGGGAAATGGTCAACCAGAGGAAATATGTCAATGTAAATGTATGTATTTTTCCACGATGTCTGACCCATGCAAATCTGCTTTGTCTATAGAGTGACTTGGACACATCCCAAAAGCTCAAATTGTCCCCAGTAAGGATGACAATAGCTTTGCTGTCACAGAACTTTTTCATTGTGAGACAGTTTGGAAACTACTCATGGCATTATCAGGGGTCTGAGAGGATAATAGAAAAGACTAGAGAGACTTGTTAAGATTTGTTAAAATGTGTGGAAGACACAAGAGGACTGTGGAGCATCCCAGAAATTAACAACAGCAAAAACTGCTGCTGCTGCCACTATCAAGTGCTATTTCCAGAACCAGGCTGTTCAGAAGAAGCTAGACTGTATATTCATGGATATCTTTGGGGAGCTGGGACAGTGAAAGGAAGGTTTTCCATGGGTCTAGAGTCCCAGTGGAGATCGAGCCCCTGAAGACAGCACCTCTGAGAGCAAAGTAGAGGCTCCTTCCTTGTCTCCTCCACTTTCCCACAGTCCCCCTCCCTAGTGTGAGAAAGCCATATCAGTGAGTGACCAGCAATGCAGAGAAAGCAGGTCAGATGAACAAGTAAGTTAAAGAAATTAAAGATAGAATACTAGAGTGATATTTGCCTACCCATGTTTACAGCAGCATAATTCACAATAGCCAAATTATGGAGCCAACCTACATGTCTCTCAACAGACAAATGGATAACACATAAATGTACAACTCATGGATAATTCAGCTATACAAAACTACAAAATTATGCCATTTGCAACAAAATGAATGGAAGTAGAAAATATTATGCTAAATGAGATCAGTCAGTCTTGAGAAGTCAAGGGTCCTATATTTTTTTCCCATATGTGGAAACTAGAACAAAAATTGGACACAAAAGACAAGAGAAAACAATAGAATAGTGGAAGGAGACTTGAAGGGAAAAAGCTGACTGAAACACGGAATAGTTTACATAAGGTCATGTCCATACAAGAAGGTTTCATTACCAATCTTACTAACATCTGGGAGCATGGAGGGGGCAGATATATGAAGGGAAATACATCAAGTGTTATGTGCATGTATGTTACTGTAACTTTGAATCTCATTATGATGTTAGCAAAATGGCATCGACAAAAGTATGAAAAAAAAACAAAAATAAAAATAGCTGACTATCTTCAGGACTTTATTTAAGATGCTCCTGAGCAATGTAATTCTGTTTTGCACATAGACACTGATTTCTCTCAAACTAGGTCAAGTGAAATCCTTGCTAGTGGGAGTCAGTGTCCAGGTAGAGATGGAGGGATCAAAGGGGAAGTGTTTCTTAGACTGTGTTTTGGGAAATGCTGAGATGTTGATTCAAGCTCCACATGCATGTGTAGGGAACATAACGGAAGGGCAGCGGCAGCTTGCTCCTCTTCTGCACCTGCCCGCTCTGGGTCCAAGGTGCTGCAGGCACTTGATATGTGTCACCTTACCTTCAGGGTGGCCTGAGCGGGGAATCCATACCTGTGAGGGGACATGAGCCATGATGTCTTTATCTAGCTCCAAGAATCCTCCCTGTTGGGTCCCTCATGTGTGCTGCTGAGATAGGTTGGCAGCACCAGGTTCTTTGACCAGAATATACAGATGACCTCAATTATGCAAAGCCTCCAGTAACAGCACATAAGCTGCTGCACCCTATCAGACCTTGAGACCAGTCAGTTCCTTTGTCTCTGACAGTAGCACAAATGCTTCATGAACTTTCGTGTTTGTTCTTTAGTCAAATTCATAAATACTTTTAAGGATGTACTCCAACTAATAATGCAGTTACTGGATGCTTACTAGATGACAGGCACTGGTGGGAACAGTCAATTGTATTGATTAATAACTTGCTATAAGCCTGTAAATGGGCATTATTATTATCCTCACTTTAAAAAATAAGAAAATAGCCAGATACGATGGTACACATTTACAGTCTCGGTACTTGAGAGACTGAGACAGTAGGATCACAGGTTCAAGACCAGCCTTGGCAAATACACAGACCCTCAACAACCTAGTGAGACTATGGTGGAATGCCTCTGGATTCAATCCCAGTACCAAAGGGGTGTGGGGTAATGGAGGCAAAGAATGATTGTATAACTTACCTATGTGCAGCAAGCCCATCATTGGTATAACTGGATTGGAATCCCAAACCTTTCCTGTATCCTATGATGACTTTGTAAGAATTCATGGCTTATAGTTTTATCTGTCTGTGTAAACATATCCTCATGAAAGGTATGAGTATTTCTCTTGAGGAAATACAAAATGAGAGTCATACTAAATGTATACAGAGTGATATACTGAGTTAGCATTAGGGCCTTTAATATTCTTTTTTACCAATTCATGAAATCTAGCTAAAAATGATTTTTTTGCCGCCAGCATTAATTAAATAAAACTTGCTTTAAGCAAGATAAAGCAGTGCAAACATGCTATTTGAATTTCTGTTTGTGGGAAAGGAATAAGGATTTGCTTCCTAGGGGAAGGGACTGCTGGAGAGGAGCTGAGGTACTGGGTACTGAAGGAACCCTGAGCCCTGGTTAAATGATGGATACAGCGGTTTACACTGAGCATGTTTGAGTCCTTATCCCTTGTCTTTCTTTGTCTCATCTTACTAAAAGAAGTAATTGAGATCTGGGTGAAGCCAGACACATTGGAGACTAACAGAACTCATGTAGAACCTGAAGCCACCATCTCCGCCATGAGGAAGGCCCAGACAGAGAGCTTATTCTGTCCTGGAACAGGAGCTGGAGAATGGAGTTTTTTTTTTTTTTAAACATAAATGGTATACATTTAAACTATACTTGGTGCCCTCTCTCCCGACCCCATTTTCCCTTCCCCCCTCCCACCAATGATTGTCCAGGGTAACCATGCCATATTCATAATTTTACACATATTCGGATGTAGACCCTCATTAATCAAGTTCAGTCTTCCTCCTCCCCTATCTTTCCATTCAAGCTTTGCTGGTATTTCCCCTCCATTACCTGGAGTACCACTGGTATCCTCTATGTTCCCTAGTTTGGGCAAATTAGAGGGAACATATGTACCTTCTCCTTCTGTGCCTGGCTGATGAATGGAGGAGTTTTGGGTTTTGTTTTTGTTTGTGGTACCTGGGATTGAGCCCAGGTGTGTTCTATTTCTAAGCTAACCTCCACCCCTTTTTATATTTGTTTGTTTGTTAATTTGTTCGTTCACTCATTCATTTTACAGTACTGGGGATAGAACCCAGGAGCATTGTACCTCTGAGCTACACCCCCGGACTTATTTTTAGTCTTTTTTTTTTTTTTTGAAACAGGGTCTCACTGAGTTGCAAAGGGCCTCACTAAGTAGCTGAGGCTGTCCTCGAACCACAATCCTCTAGTCTCAGCCTCCCGTATGCTGGATTACAACCGTGCGCCACCACACCTGGCTATTTTTTTTTTTTATATTGAAACATGGTCTCACTGAGTTACTGAGGTTCTTTCGCTAAACTGCTGAGATTTATTGCTCACTGGAAATCATCCTGTCTCAGCCTCCCAAACACTGGGATTACAGTCATGCCACCAGCTGAGAATAAGGGATTTTTAAATCATCTTTTATTCATCAATTTTTCTGTATACTGCAACCAACATGTAAGTCTTTCTTTCTTTTTTCAAATAAAACATGATAAAAAGGTTAGGATAGTTCTAACTCTTCTGGCTAACTAAAAATTTATTATAACGTAAGTTTAGTTGACTTATATGTACATAAAGTTTTCAGATTACTATCTGATTTTTTGTCATAAATGCTACAGGTAGCCTAAGCATGGTGGTGCGTGCTTGCAATCCCAGCACTTGGGAGGCTGAGACAGGAAGAATACAGGTTTGAGGACAGCCTTGTTTCAAGATTGAAAATAAAAGAGGGCTGGGAGTGTCACTTGGAGGTACAATAGCCCTGGATTTGATCTCCATTACCACAAAAATAAATTAATTTTAGATTTAACTAATGCTACAGTTTAATAGAATTACCTAATGGGTTTATTATATGTTTCCTTTTCATTCAGAAATCCATGAGTTTTGTTTTTAATAATAATAATAATAAGCCTTATTTTTCCCAGCATGCCTGATAAGGTTGCACTACAAAGGTCACAGGCGATAACTGGCCTTGTTCATCTGCAATCTTTCCCTGCTGGATCCTGACTCAGATTTTTCCAGACCAATGAGCTTGCTAACAGAAATTCTGTTTCTTTTTCTTTCTTTCTTTTTTTTTTTTTTTTTTTTTTTTTTGGTGGTACTGGGGTTCCTGGAAGCCCATCTATCTCTGGGCTACACTCCTAGACCTATTTTATTTTTTGAAACAGAGTCTCTTAAGCCTGCGCGGCTGGCTTTGAACCTGAGCCATCCTCCTGTCTCCGCCTCCCAAGCCCGGGGATTACAAGCGTGCACCACCACGCCTGGCTCCTGTTTCTTATAACTAATGAACAACAATATTATTTTCCTGGAAAGGCCAAGAGGCTCTGACATCCCTTCCCTCCCCACTGCCCACACACACACACACACACACACACACACACACACACACACACCCCACCCACGCATGCATCCCTCTGAAGGCAGAGCTGATGCTCAGTGGTGCTTCCTCCTGTGGCAGCACTTCATGCTGTGCTTTGTCTTTGGGCCACTTTTCCCTGATCATTCTTGTTTGTTTGGGTACAGGGGTGGTATACTTCCTGAGTCACACTCCCAAGTCGTTTTTTTATTTTTTTTTTAAACAAAGTCTCATTAATTTACTGAGGGCCTCACTAAGTTGCTGAGGCTTGCCTGGAACCTGTGATCCTCCAGTCTCAGCCTTCCAAGTACTGAGATTATGGTCATGTGCAACCATACCTGGCGTCCCTATTCATCTTGAGCTGGGCTGCATCTCAGAGATCGTCTGGCAGAAGAACTTGTTCAATAGGTAAATTCTCTTCTGGAGTGTGAAGAGCTGAATAAATCCAGACCTCCCTTGGGATGTTTGAATGTGAAATCCAGGAAAGGGGGGGGTGAGATAAGAGGAGAGAGTGGCATGAACAACCAGAGGCACGGGGAGCATAGTAAGGAAAGACCTGAAGAAACAGAGGCAGCGAAGGAGCAGAGGCCTCGAGGTGCGGAGAGCAAAGACCTAACAACAGAAAGCAGGAACAGGTGGAAAACGCCAACGCCAACAAAAGCATTGTCATCGTACATAAATCATGCCCAGAAATGCTCCTCACTTTTAAAACAATTTGATGTAAAGTTTTCTCATTTTTGATCCCAATTTTCTGCTGGGTAAGAATATTCATTAGCATACCAAACGTCAAATCCTTTGGTGATGAGCAGCCTAGCTAAGGGAATCCTAAGCCAGCACCAGTCATAGAGAAATATATCCCTGTTTTTAAGCTGAGCACATTGGTACATATCCGTAATCTCAGTTATTTTGGAGGCTGAGACAGGAGGATTGCAGGTTCAATTCCAGTGTCAGAAACTTAGCAAGGCCCTATTTCCAAGTTAAAAAATAAAATAAAATAGATAGAGCTGGGGTGAAGCTCTGAAATAGTGTCCTTGGGTTTAATCCCCAGTGCCTAAAAAATACTAATTAATTAACAAGGCATAAATAGATTTCAACTCAGATTTCTTTCAACATTTCTGGATTTTTCTAGTGCATGGCATGATTCAATGTATGAAATCTATTTTCAGAGTCCTTTCTGTAAATCTGTTCCATAAACTGAGGACCGAAGTCTCTACAGAACAGCAAAGGTCCATAGGAATCGTAAATCCTGAGGTCTCCTAACACTGGTCCCAGGACCCACACTCTCATTTCTCTACATTAGCCCTGGATTCTTCTTTCTCTTAGCTGATTATTCCATCATTCAGGCTGTAGAAAGATTCAGGAGGTAAAGACAGAAAATATACAAACATTGTGTTATCTGCATGTGTTGTAATAGATTCACCTAAAATAATTACCTAGGCGATCCGGTCTCAGCCTCACCAGCTTGGCCAGATGGTGTGTTCCTCTCCTCTATAGCCCGTTAGTTTATTTTAGCAAACCCTTGAGACTGCTTTAACATCCCATAAATGGAGTGGATGAAGGCCAGGTTCTTTCTAGGTTAATGATTTTGAGATCAGTATTTTTGAAACCTAAGCACTGTTTCAGCAGAGAGAAAAAATCAACAGATGGGAGAGAGGGTCACTGTCAGTGATTATGATGGCAATAAAACAGCTTACATAAGGGAAAGAACAGACAGTGGTGAGCTCTGTTCTTTCTCATGCTTATGTGGTAAGAGATACAAAGTGAATCAGACTGGCCTGTTACTGCAGACAGACTCTAGGAGAGGAAAGAAGGGAAAGGGGGAAAGTGAGAATACTTATTTTCATGCATTTTTTAAGTTTACTAAGTTATTTACTTATTTTAATAATTTTGATGCATTGTCATCACACATGATGTTGAGATTTAAAGTAATATTTTCTGACATGAAAACAGCACTTGGTGTGTTTCCGCCAGATCCCACCCTGCTGTGCCCTCCTCCTTCCTCATACATTTTAGTGAGATCAGTATTAATATTTTCATATAAGGACATAGCATTATTGCATCTGTTTCCTTCCTCCATCCTTCCTTTTCCCCTCCTTACCTCCCTGCTCCAATCCCTTCCACTATTTTACTGGTCTCTCATTTATTCAAAATCCCCCCCCCCTCTATTTTCTAACTTCCACCTATGAGAGGAAAAATATGACCCTTGACTTTCTGACACTGGCTGAGCTCACTTATAATATTCTCTAATTCTCCCCATGTTACACAGCTATGCCACTCCTCAGAATCTTTCTGTTTTTAGCAGACGCTGATTATGGAAAACAACAACGAAAAAAACAATTTTAGTCTTTTCAAGAATGTTTATTGCAATCTTGACCAAGGCAGGTTCTTTATTCATTAATACTCCACACAGTTATAGCATGTTACAACGACTTTTGTGATGGAAAGAGAAAGAGAGACAAATTAGTACAACCTAAAAAGCAGGTTGGGCAGTTGATTTACCACGGTGCTCAGTTGGCTGTGCCATGGTCTCAGGTCCAGCCAGAATGGAAGGTGAGCACTTGCCCGAGGGCTACCAGCATACCTGGTCAGTGTTCAGCCTCATCAGCGGTTGGCATGGCCAGGGGCCAAGGCCCCTTGGCAGAAGAAGCTGTCCTCAGGTTGCTAGGAGCTCCATGTGGTTGCCGGGGTGCTCCTGGTTTGCAGTCCTGGCACCTTGTGTTTCTGTTAGGTCTTGGATGTTGCACCTTGAACCTGGTGCCTGTGCATTGCTCCTGAGATCTTGGGTGTGTTGTGCCACATCTGTGCCTGCTGAGGGAGTTACACTTTCACTCTGCCTATCAAGTGTGAGCCACACCCGAATGTGCTTTGGGAGTTAAGTCCCTCTGTGGTTTTAACTAGAGGGAACCCTTTTATTTAAAAAAAAAGTGCTTGATACACTTTCTGAAAAAACTGAATATAGACTATGAAAGAAATATGTGCATATGAAGATTTATATGCTGTAATTTTTCTCAGCCATAAAAAAAGAACAAAATTATGACACTCTCATGCTTTTCTGGTTGGTAATGTTTTACTTTTTTAACAGAGTTCTGTTTTAAAAGGAAGGGATCCATTTATCTATGAATTTTATTTTAAAACATTCAGTCTGTAGCAAGTCATTTTAATATCTTTTGAAGAAAAATCAGTTTTTGAATTAGAAGGTCCCATTTGAATCAGAAAGACCCAGACTACTCAAATTCAGCAAATTATTTTCTGGCATGGGAGGAGATTATTTTTTAACAGATGGAATTTTTTAAAAGTTCATCTAAAAATAATACCTTCGAAGACATGGATGTTTTTCTTGTGACAGAATTCCCAGGAAAGGAATGGGAGTGGGCTTTAAAGAAAAGGAATTGCGAAGGATTGAGAGTGTACTCTTCCCTAACATACATGATGTACATTCATAAACATAGCAGAGTCAATCATTAAGCCAAACATGAGAATGAGGGAAGGGGGAGGGAATGGGGTGGGAATTGGGGAAGAGCTAAATGAGTGATTGTGCATGTATGCCTCTACCATCTTGTGCTCCATTAAGATGTATAGTCGGGCATGGTGGCACGCGCTTGTAATACCAGCATTTGGGAGGCTGAGAACAGAGGATCATGGTTCACAGACAGCCTCAGCTGCTTAGTGAGGTTCTTTGCAATTCAGTGAGACTCTGTTTCAAAATAAAGAATAAAAAATAGGGCTAGGGATAGCTCTAAGGTAGAATACCTCTGGATTCCATCCCCAGTATTGAAAAAAAATGTATGACTGCAATGCATCAATTAAAAAAAAATAAAAAATACAGGAGGATCTCCATTCACAGCCAGTCTCAGTTACTTAGTGATTTTTTCTTTTCTTTTTTTTTTTTTTTTTTTTTTTTTTTGGCAACTCAGTGAGACACTGTTTCAAAATAAAAAAATAGGGCTGGGGTGTAGCTGAGGTAGAATGCCCCGGTTCCATCCCCAGTACTAAAAAATAAATAAATAAATAAATAAAATAAAATAAAATAAAATAAAAGAGAGTAAACTTCTATCCACATTTTCTTTCTCTTCACAGGACCAGGGACAATAAGAGGCCAGTCTGGCTTCAGATTTTCTCTTTTGTCTTGATTATTACTCTCACCAGAGGGCTTCATTGTTTGAGCAGCATGTAGAACAAAGATCAAATTAAAACACCTTGGGCAGAAGTGCAGTCAGGGAGGGATGGGGCTGGGGATGGAGCGGAACATGCCAGAGGAGCACCAATAGTGGTAATTTTCTGGGGGGAAATTCTCTTTCCCTCCAGCCTTACATTTATTTTTTAACTTAATATCTCAGTTTGTGAATAGTCTACATTTGCTGATTCATGTATAACTGGTCTGAGAGAAGTATTGTACGGAAGAGACCATGAATATAGATTAAATGCCATGAAGAATGCCTTCAGAGATTGCAACACATAACTGCAGATGCCTCTCTCATTGGCTAAAATGGGGAAGCATGTGCAGCCTGGAGGCTAGCTGATGCCCAGAAATTTTGGACTTCACTGATGGCTGGCAGTGCCAATTTCACTTCAGCTCTTGGGTGGATGGGATAAATATGGGAGAAGTGGACTATTCCTTTCCAAAATATGAGGTGCTAGATGTAAATGACTGTTTCATTACTAAGTTTTAATTACCTATACAAGCTATACGTTATGACAGAATGATTTAACTCAAAAGATACCATAATTTGAAAATGACCAAATTATGCAGATTGGATCATAGCTATAAGTAGCTTGATATCCTTTTTCTTTTTTAAGAAATGATCTTATCTATGTGTAAACTGTGCCTTATTCTTGAGTTCTTTTTGTACCAGTATTAGAAAATGGCCTAAAATGATTTGAAAAAGAAGTTTGGGTCATTAATATATATTTCAGAAATGGGTTTACAGAAAAGGGAGTTCAGATCTGCAAAAGAGATGGGCAGTTAGGGCCTGGTTACTGCCAGGACTCAGGTAGCTGTTATAATGCAGAGAACCCTCACTAAAAGTAAATAGCAAGTGGATTGAGGAGTTGGGACCTAGGACTTTCTCGTTCTAAAAACAGGTTTGCATAATAAATGATATCTAGCAAGGAGTTAAGGATTCCCCAAGAGTATGAGAGGAGGGTACTGACCTTTGTGAAAGGGGAGCAGATACCATGGGGCCCTTGACCTTGTGATTCATTCTGGTCTTAACAAAAGAAACCTAGACTTATTCTAGCAGTTAGGTGGGAAAGGTTTTTTCCAGGCCACAAATCTCCATAAGTATAACAAAAGAGATCTGCAGGGAGTTAAGGGGCGGACTTACACCTAGATCAGAGGATTACGTGGTAGAGCGAGATGGGGGGCTTTGTATCTATAAGAGCTGTTTTGTATTTTGAAGTCTGGTGACTTTGTTTTGGGTCATCTCACTGTGTCTCTCTGTGGCATAGTGCTTTATTCTAAGCTCTAGCTTTCCCTCTTTCTAATGGTGCCATAACAGTTACAACCTGTATTTTATCTTTGTAATAATAAACTCATTTAAGTCTTCAGCAACAGTCCGGACTAGTGTATACCTATCCTAAGTCTGGACAAGAACCCATGGTTTATGGGAACAGTTTCCAGGAGCCTAACGGAGGTCCCAAGGGACATTCCCCCAGACCATAACCATTCAAACCGTAACAGTTTTTATTTGTTTAATATTTAAGCCTAACTCCCATTTTCCAAAATAACTTGTATTCTGACACAATCAAAAGTAACCTATGGGTTTAGAAAGAATAAGAGAGAAATCTAAGCATGGTTGTAGATGCATGTAATCCCAGCACTTGGGAGGCTGAGACAGGAGGATTTCAGGCTAAGTCAGCCTCAGCAACTTTGTGATGCCCTGTTCATAGTAAAAAAAATAAAATAAAATAAAAAAATAAGGGGGGAGATGTGGCTCAGTGGTAGAATGCCCCTGGGTTCCATCTCTAGTACCAAAAAAGATAAATACAAAAAACGGGAGAACAACACTGCACATTTTTTCTTATTTTGAAATGTTTCTCCTATAAGAGAGGAAACACCTTCTGTCTTTTATCTCTCAAATCTTATATACTACAGTGCCCAGCTATGCACCATACAATAATAAAAAGCTTTCTTAAATTAACAATCACGAGCTGAAAGAGTATCAGAAGTCAAAGAACAACAGTCAGTATTCTGCATGTCTTCCCATCTGTTTCAATGGAGCTTCAATAGATAAAATTTCAAACACATTGCCTTTCACTGGGCTTCTGAGCCGAGTAAAACAGCCCCACAGTCTGCCTTAAGCATATAAGACCATCAATTTTTAATACATCATCATAAGAACAAAATATCGCCAAAATTTCCATGTGAATCAGTTTCTATAATTTGGGGGAGAAAAGGGTGAAAATCTTTGCATTAACTTTCTGAACTAGTTATAGTAATACTATTTTCTCCCACTTGAAGTAAGTCCTCTATTTTTTTCTGGTGAGTCACTGTTTAATCACATTCTCTCATATTGAAGGATCTCATCTGTGGACATTAGCAATGAGCAGGCTCGGCAGAAAACGGAGAAGATAATAATTACATAAATAAATCCAGAGATGGGAAACTAAAGCTTAAAATTTGTGAGAAATGCTCAGAAAGCACACACATCCATATATATATATATATATTTTTTTTTTTTTTTTCCCAGCAATTTTCTGGAAACAATAGAAATCCCATTTCTTCTTGAACAACTTCCCCTCCTCCCTCTGCTCTCCAATTTCAGAGGCAGCGTGGGACACCAGAGCATGAACAGTGGAGTGCATACTGAAATACAGGCCTTTTTAATTAGACCCTAAAACTGCTTTATAAACACTATTTTTTTAACTTAAGAAACACTATAGTTTTCTGTCATGTAGATTCATGTTACTACCAACCTTTCTTTTTAATTAATATACAAATAAAGGATGCATAATGGGTCACCAAAAGATGACACATTTATCCTCACTAATGAGAATCCAGTATGAGGATGCTCACTTATTGCCCAAGGCTATGCTGCTTTTAGTTCTTCATCCTGTAATTGCAGAATTAAATAGTTTACCCTGGCTTTTGTGATTAGGAAAAGCAGAAACATACTTTAGGAGGTTAAAAATCCACTTGGAAGTGGCATTGTTGCAAGTTCCATTATCACAAGTCTTTAAACTTTCCTGGATGCATGATTTTTGCCTTTTAAGCCTCATCCTCATCCCTAAGTCTCAAAATAAAGTTCTTTGGTTGAGAAGAATCAAACAGTAAAAGATGAATCCATGCTGATTGGACAACAAGAAACACTAAGTCAGATGCCTGAAAAGGAGTTGGGAGAAAGTGAACAAGGATGGCAAACAGATATTTTAATAGAGCAAAAACAGGCTTGAAAATGAGGCTTTCATTCAAGTTTTTCTCTTGGGTACTCGGATAGATAGAAAAGTGAGGAGGAAAAACTTTGCCTTCTAGAGCTGAACTACCAGATGAATGAGCTAGGCGAGGTAATAACTAAAATATAAGGCAGAGCAAATATAGTCAGGAGTACATATCTATTAGCCAGACATGGTGGAACATGCTTGTAATCCCAGGCAGGCCTAGACAAAAGGATCACAGGTTTGAGGCCTTGGCAATTTAGTGAGCTTTCAGCAATTTAGTGACACCTTTTTTGGAAAGAAAGAAAGAAAGAAAGAAAGAAAGAAAGAAAGAAAGAAAGAAAGAAAGAAAGAAAGAAAGAAAGAAAGAAAGAAAAGAGAGAGAGAGAGAGAGAGAGAGAGAGAGAGAGAGAGAGAGAGAGAGAGAGAGAGAGAGAGAGAGAGAGAGAGGCCAGGGTGTAGTTTTGAGATAAAATGCCCCCGGATTAAATGTCCAGAAGAGAGAGAACGTGCTCTCAAGAGAGAGCAAGAGACAGCTTCTTGGAGGAGAGGGTTATCAAACTGGTGAAAAGGTTTAGAAAGACATTTGTTTCAAAATTGGGCTGCTTGCATTAAATAGAATTTTAATTTTTTATCAAATTGATTGTTGCTTACCATCTCTTTCCCTGTTTTTGCGTAGCTGGGTCTACATAAACCAGGAAAAAAAAGTGTTTAATGGAAGTGTGTGTGTTTAGGGAGGGTACTCAGAGATTCAATAAGGACAGTTAAAAATGAAACCATGGTGTCTGCAATATTTAATAAATATAATAATAAAATAATGATAATAATAATAATAGAAAAACAAGCAGCCAGGGATGGTGATGCAAGCCTGAGGCTGAGACATGAGAATTGCAGGTCTGAGGCCAGCCTTAGCAACTTATAAAACCTTGAGTAACTTAATGAGATAATGTTTCAAGATATTTTATTAAAGGGGATGGGAAGCCGGGCGTGGTGGCACACACTTGTAATCCCAGCATTCGTGAGGCTGAGACCAGAGGATCATGATTCACAGACATTCTCAACTATTTAGCGAGGCCCTCTGCAACTCAGTGAGACCCGATTTCAAAATAAAGAATAAAAATTAGGGCAGAGAGTGTAGCTCGGAGGTTGAATGCCCCTGGGTTCCATCCCCAGATCTGCAAAAAATAAAAAATAAAAATATAATAAATAAATAAATAAATAAATAAATAAATAAAGGGGATGGAAGTTGGGAGATGCCTTGGTCAATATTCTTACTGCAATAATCCAAAATTATCGACCACACAACTTAGAGGAAGAAAGATTAATTTGCTCACAGTGTTTGGAGATTTAGAGATTTTGTTATTTGAGTCCAGTCTGCAGAGTTCAGGGGAGTAGTAGGAAGCAAAGAGAGGTTCTCTGCTCTTAAATCTTGGAGGCCAGAAGCAGAGAGAAAGGAGGACGAAGAAGAAATTATATAGTTCCTAAGGACAAATCCCCAGGGGCCCCTCCTAAACTAGACCAACATTGCTACCTCATTTTTTTGAGTGCTAGGGATACGTTCTAAATCCACACCGTTACAGAAGGCTATAGCTCAGAGGTAGAATGCACCTGGGTTCAATCTTTAGAAACAAACAAACAAAAAAAATGGGGAAGGGATAACCAACATCTCACTTTTTAATATTTCTCACTCTTTGAAGATTAGTAGTAGGATCATAGGAGAATGCTTTCATTGTGTGCACACACAGAAATTTCAAATTTCACAGTTTAGTGGACTTCATTGAAACCAATAAAAAAAAAAAACCAAAAAACTTGATGTTGATAGTATTAAATTGTCCTATTTCTTGGTGGAAAGATATATGTGTAAAAATTATTATTCACATAAATTTAAAAATTTTAATGATGAAAGAGTCAATAAAAATTCAAAACTGTAAAATCTCAACCACATCTGAACTTTGCTGCAAGGTACCTTATCCTCTTGGTGATGGGGTCATAGCGTGAGATCATAACCGTGCAGGCGCCACAGCCTCCACCTCCACAGCCATACTTAGTTCCTGTAAGGCTGACTGGAAGAAATATAAAGATAATGTGTTTTTCATAACAGAATTTTTTTCTGACCTGACCTTGGGAAATAGCTCTATTGCAGACTCTTAAATGTATAGTCCAGTTAAATGTATACTTCTTAAATGATGTATGTATGTCTCGGCTGCTATTTTAGTCTTGTAGATTCTTTATTCACACTTTCTGTGGAAAGGAACTGGACCTCACATTGCCCCAAAACGGGGCCCAAGCAAAGAAGGGAGAGTCTCTAAGTGCAAGGGTTTGAGCATCTGAAGGTGTGCACATATTGCACCTTTGATCTTGTCTTTATCTGAGCTTTTGATGGCATATAACATAAAATGTGAAATTATAAAAAAATTAAACATTTTTAGGCATGGTGGCACATGCTTGTAAAACTCATTCTCATATAAAGACTGAATGTAAATTGATTTTAATATAATATATAGTAATACTATTTACGACAATAATTTTTTTTATTTGAAGGAAAGAAATCCATGATCCAATCTTGGTTCTGCCATTTACAAACATCATATCCTCAAAGTAATATTCAAAACTCATGTTCACTTTCCTTTCTAAAAGAATAAGTATAGGATCCATTCTGTCTTTTTGGTAGCAATTTTGGAGAGTTGATAGAGATATTGTATGTGGAGGTATCTTAAACATTTTCACATTAATATTCTATTAAATAGAACTTTGTGAATAGATGTTTTGAAATGTTAAATTAATAACAAGCCAGAATAAGCCTCTTACAACTCAGAAGCCTAATCCCTCTACAAAGTAAAAGACCTGGTGCTCGAGAAATTTTAGGTAGCAATGGATTTATATACTTTTTGTTGTTGTTGTTAGAGTTTTGTTGTTACAACAGTGGATTACAGGCAAAACAACTGATGTTTGCCAATAAAGTCAACTATATTGAAGTCACATAAATTAGTACTCTCTCAGATTAACTTGCCTCATTGGAAGATTCTTTTGAATTGAATAATTTCAAATAAATGTTAGAGCACATGTAGTGGAATATAGATGATCACTGGACTCTGAAATTTCCCCAAGAATCATGAAATATTCAAATGTCACTGTTAATAGTCTTGTATCATAAACACACAACTGAATTTTCATATCCACCTGAATTACAGATTTTCTGATCAGCATTGATCAGAAAGCAGTTGATCATATATTAGACAATATAATATTTATTTTTAATCAATTCATACATTTTGGAATAAAAACAACCAGAGAAGGTAGTAATTTTAATTAAATTTAATCTGCCCTTAAAATTAATTATATTTCTCTAAAATTATCTATAAAATTTCATTTTATAGATAATTTTATTTTGACACTATATTTCATTTTGACACTATATTTCTGTATAGTTTCTTACAAATTGTATTGTTCATAGATTGTATGTCAGAATCTTGCTAAGAGTTTGTATCTTCTTGTATCTGTATGACAAAATGTTATCTCTATTTCAGTATGTCGGTTGAGGTTATTCTCAGAAAATCTTGTTTTTTGTTTCCTTCAAAATGTTTCAAGTTAAAGAAACATTTTCAAGGTCTCTTCAGATAGCTTATTTTAAAAGAAATTCAAGCAAGAGTATTGGAAAATATCTCAGAAATGAAAAGGTAAGGAAAACAAGCAGGCTCCATAGAAACCCAAGTAAGAAAAATGGTATTCAACAGGAGTCAGAGATGCCCTCTGAACCTCCTTTCAGACTTGCTTGCATTGGAATCTTGGCTTCTTTTTTAATTATATTTTATGTGATTTTTTTATCTGTAAGTAATTTGTTTTATATATATGTAAAAAGTCTTAAGTATAGAGGTTAGTGAATTCTCCAGTGAACTTATCACTGAGATTTAAATAAAATATAATAATTTATTTAATTTATTTAAATAAATAAAACCATTTCCATAGATGTAAGCTTTTGTTTTGCCTCTCCTAGTTATTAGTCATTTTTTCCTTAAAGGCAGACTTCTACCATCATAATTTTATATTTATTTATTTATTTATTTATTTATTTATTTATTTATTTATTTTTGGTGGTACTGGGGTTCCTGAAAGTCCTTCTACCTCCGGGCTACACTCCCAGACCTATTTTTACATTTTTATTTGGAAACAGGGTCTCCTAAGCCAGCGCACGCGGCTGGCTTCGAACCTGCGAGATCCTCTCGTCTCTGCCTCCCAAGTGCGGGAATTACAAGCGTGCGCCACCACACCCGGCACCCATCATAATTTAGATCTTTCTGTTTTTGAACTTTACATAAATGCACTCATGCCATATGGTCTTGTATGTCTGGTCTCTATCACACAATATTGTTTTTGTGAAAGTCTACCTAATGTTATATGTTGTTTCATTTGTTTTTATTGCTACATAATATTCCTCTGTATACATATGCCACAGTTTACCTATCCTACTGTAATTAGAAAATGCACATTATTGAAATGGCAATTTAAAAAGATATGTTTGTATAAATTATTGAACTTATCTCAAGATAGTGGAGGCATACATGCACACATCACCCAATTAGCCCTTACCCAACTCCTGCCTCTCCCTTCCCACTCCCTTCTCATGTTTGGTTTAGTGATTGACATTGTTGTTTTAAAGCACATCACGTGCTTTAGAGAATTTCCCTCTTTCCCCATCCTATCCCCTTAGTCAGGTTACCTTATTTGCTCATCTATAGCATCTCCTTCTTCATCTAGAGTTTCTCCTATGACCCTTTTTCTCCCTGGCTTCTGCATATTAGGGAGAGCATTTCTTATTTTTTGTGACTGACTAATCTCACTTAGCATAATGTCCTCCAGTTCCACCCATTTCCCTGTAAATTATGTAATTGTGTTTTTCTTTATAGGTGAGTAAGATTCTATTGTGTACATATCTCATAGTTTTGTAGTTTATAGATTTTGCACATCTGTTGTGCACACACTTAGGAGTAAAAATTCTTGATCATAGGTTATGCATAACTTTTTGACAGAGATTGCTAGACAAATTTGTGGATATACCAAAAATATATGGCTTGTTCATATTTTTATGATGCAGTGATGCAAATTAAAATCACAATAAGATGTTATTATAGCATAATATTATACTAGAAAAATGTTAAGAGTTGATAAAATTTAAAATTAATTACAGAATTTTTAAATATCAAATATTATTTGAGTTTTTAAGTATACATTGATTCTTTTCTCAGCAGAAATTATCTACATTGTCTTTTACTTTTTAACATATTTGTCACACTTACTTTTAAGTATATGTGATATAACATCAGTACTGGAGTCATCTATGTGACTAATTCGTGTTCTTTAAGTCTTATAGTGTATCATATAAATTCTCATTGAATGCTAAAATTTTCTTTAAAAATCTGGATGTCTTTGAAAATGTGGCTTTCTCCCAGAAGGCATTTTTCTTTAGCTTCTTTCAGAATATTAAAATAAGAATAGCTGGGCATGGTGGCACATGCTTGTAATCTCCACGCTTGGGAGGCTGAGACAGGAGGATCACAAAGGTTCGAATCCAGCCTCAGCTACTTAGTGAGGCTCTCAGCAACTTAGTGAGACCCTGTTTCCAAATAAAATATAAAAAAGGTCTGGGAGTATAGCCCGGAGGTAGAAAGCCTCTGGGTTCCACCCCCAGTACCACCAATAAAATAAAATAAGACTAGATCAACTTCATCAAATCTCATCCTAACTTGATTTGGGATCATATACCAGCCTGTGTCAAGGAAAATTAAAAACTAGAGAAAGATGTTCAAATAAAAGAACAAGAAAAATTACCTGAATCTAGTCTTGATGAAATGGAGGTATGATATTTACTTGATAGGGAATTCAAAAGGACAATCATAAGCATGCTCACTAAAGTAAGGAGAGTAATATGTGAACAAAGTAGGAATTCAACAGAGATAAGAAATGTTAAAAGTACCAAGCAGAAACCATAGACCTCAAAAATACAAGTAATTAAACTCAAAATTTCAATAGCACACTAGATCAAGCTGTAGGAAGGATTAGAAAGCTTGAAGACAGGTCATTGAAAATTTTGTAATCTGAGGAGCAAAATAAAAAAATGAATTTCTTTTATATTTCTTCTTTCTATTGGTGCATTGTAGTCATACAACTTAGTGGAGTACAAGATGGTAGAGGCATACATGCACACATCACTCAATTAACCCTTACTCAAATCTTACCCTATTCTCTCCCCTTTCCCTCCTTCTCATGTTTGGCTTAATGATTGACTTTGATATGTTTGAGAATGTACATCATGTACATTATGGAATTTCCCTCTTTCCCCTTTCCATCCTCTTCAGTTAGGTCACCTTATTTGTTCATCTATGGCTTTTTCTTCTTCATCTAGATTTCCTCCTACAACCCTTTTATCACTCTGACTTCCACATATTAGGGAGAGCATCTGATTTCTTACTTTTTGTAATTGACTAATCTCATTTAGCATAATGTTTTCCAGTTCCATCCATTTCCATGTAAATTATGTAATTTTGTTATTCTTTATGGCTGAGTAAAATTACATTGTGCGCATATCCCATAGTTTTGCAACCCATTCATCGGTGGATGGACATCTTGACAGATTCCATAGTTTGGACATTGTAAATTGTGAAGCTATGAACATATATATGCATGCATTAGTTTGGTAATTTGGTTTCTTTTCTTTTGGGTAGATAAAAAATGATGATATCTTAAAAATTTATGGTACATCACCAAACAAATACTGTATGAAATATTGGATTCCTAGAAGAAAAAAATGGAAAGAAACAGAAAACATACTAAAGAAATAATAGCAGAAAACTTTCCAAGGCTTAAGAAGGAAACACATTTAGAATGAGGATGATCAACGGAAAACTGGTAGAATGAATCCAAAGAGACCCATACCAAAACACATTATAAACAGACTTTTTAAAGACTGATCTGTCTAGTTCTTCAGATGTCTCATCTGTAGGCTGAACTGATTTCTAAGGTCTTTCAACTTTAGCAGGCTCTTAGTTCCAATATGTTTTAACCCAGTAAATATACTACTTATAAATATACTTAGATTTTCAGGCTCTTAGCAACTCTTTTCTTCCTGGTTCTCCATACTCTCTGGTAAAAGTATCTCAGACTATCAGATTTGCTTCTCTGAGTTACTCTTCTCTTCAAAGTATTGGGCCCTCAATCTTGAGCTACCTTACTAGCATTGAATGGCAAAGTCTTTCTCCCCATTTTTATATGATTGCTGAGTACCATATCCAACTTCTTTATTATTTGTTCAACTATTCTTTTTGATTAGGCTGTCAGCCAATGATTCTTATGAATCAGTTAATAGATTGGTGCAAAAAGTAGTATAAAATGCCTTGTTTACAGCAATGATTTTATTTTCTCCCAGAGATGTTGGTCCACCAAGGGATAGCTGTTTTAGTAGCTTAAGAAAAATTTCAAGAAATTTTATTGCATTTTTTCTAGTTTTGCAGTTAACATACTTGGAAAGACACTGGAGGAAGTTTATCAGTTCCATTTTAAGATTAAATTTATTTGGTTGGGGATTATAATTAACAGTGGTGGGAAAGAGGGATTACTTAGGTCACAAGAGATCTGAGAAAAAAATATCTAAGGATTATTTGGAGAAAAGAAAAATGAGACCAATACTCAAAAAGAAGTTTATTCATTAATCAAGCATTTATTGAGTAACTGCTATGCATTAGCCTTACTCAAAGCGCTGATGATGGAGCAGTGGAAAGGACAAGTTTCTACCTCTGGAAACATATATTATAGTTGTAGGAAACAAAATAAAACAAGAGGACATGTAATCAGTAAGAAACTACATACATTTAAACAGCTACTTTGGTTAGTATGACAATAATAAAATAGCATGATATAAAAAATGAAAATACAGAGGGAAATTGAATATAATGGGAAATAAAGGCTGCCTTAAGAAGGTGACAACTGACCAGAAATTCAAATGATTAGGTGTCATGTTTCCAAAGATCAAACAAAAATGTGACCCAGTTGGAGCCAAAAGCAAATGCTAATATCTCCATACTAACAATATCCTTGTACCTGCAATAATTTCTTCCCCTGACCATTTTACCTTCATAAGTATCCTGCCAAATTGAATACCCTTTGCCTGTATAATCAATAGAGCAATGCAGATACTATGATGTGTTACTCGGAAAACTAGATCAAAAAAGACATTGAGGCTTCTATCTTGCTCTTCTAGGCCATGCATTCTTGGGGAGCCCAGTTTCAGTGTTGTGAGGACACTCAAAGAATCCTGTCAAGAAAGATCTGTGGTAAGGAACAGAAACCTCCTTCTAAGAGCCAATGAGGAACAAAGGCTTCCTGCCAATAACCATGTGAATCAGCCATGTTGGAAATGAGTCCTCCAGTGCCAGGAAAGTCTAGACATCTTGACAGCGACTACGTGAAAGACCTCAAACCAGAGCTTATTCTGAAATGCTTCCCAATTTTAAGAAACATAAAAAATGAGAGATAATGTTAGCTGTTTTAAATCAGTAAGTTTGGGGGTAACTTGTTACAAAGCAATAGCTAACTAATGTAGAGATTGGTATTTGAAGTGACATGCTGCTGTAACAAGTACCTAAATATGTAGAAAGAGCCCTGAAACCAGGCAGTAGGAAGAAGATGAAAAGGCTTGGGGGAAAAAAGTAAAATCTAAAGTACCTTGAACAAATTTTGGGTAGAAACTTGGAAGCTTTTAAGGAGGCTTTTGATGAGGCCTTAAAGCAGAATTTAAAAATATATATATTTATGTATTGGTAGAAAGTTAAACAACATTGTTTTCTGCTGTTATGTAGAAAAGAAGAAATGTGGTTATTGAATCAAGTATTCTATCTAAGATTTCTCCAACTTCTTCCCAATTACAGCAAAATGAAAGAAGAGATATCCAAAAAGAAAAAATTGTTAAGCAAAACGGAAACAAAACTTGATGATTTTGAAAACTCTAAGCCTCTTTGAATGGCAAACAGTACTAAAATTATGAAATGTTTTTTGAACCAAATATTATGCAGAATTTCTTGAAATGCAAAATCAGACTGCTTTTCATGAAAAAAAGAAAGAAAGAAAGAAAAATGAGAGAATGAAACCAAGAGCTCCCAGGGGCAGAGCCAAGAGCCAGGCAGTTATCCCCATGCAGGATCAATACTGATTCTTAATAGAGAGACATTCAACATCTGTATGGTTGGGTTCCAGTAACTCCTGTTAGCCTCTCATTTTCTCCCTTTCTGAGTGAAAGCAATTTTAGTTATTATGCTAGCCCTATCCCACCATTGTATGTTGGGCTGATAAGTGAATGGATGATGTATTGCTTTTCACAGATATTAAGATCTACAGAATCTATTGTATAGGCACTGTACTTAGGAATTATATTGGAGGAGGCTCATCTGCTCTAGGACATTGACTTAAAAAAATTTTCAAAGTCAGGATTTGGGTTGCATACTATAATAGGATGGAGTTCTAGGGGATCATTGAGGGGTGGAGTATATTGTGCATGTAGAACTGTGTGAATTATCATGGGACAGAGAACAGACTGTGCCAGGCAGCCTCGAAATGACCCCAATTATTCCAAAAGAGCAATATCTTCCCATTTTGAGTAGGACTGACTTTTATAATCAATAGGATATTGTGGAAATGGCAGTGTGTGATTGCAGAGGGTAGGTCATAAAAGCCATTGTAGTTTCTGTCTTTTCTTTTGTATCCCTTGCCCTGAAAGACTCCAGCTGCCACAACTTGAGACTACTCAAGAAGCCCTATGAAGAAGGCCATATGGCAAGGAACATAAGCTTTCCATCAACAAGCAGAGAGGAACTGAGGAGCCTGCTGTTAAAATCAATGCGAGTAAATAATCTTAGAAGTATATCTTCCAGGCCTGTTATGCTTTCCAGCGACTAAAACTCCAGCAAATACCTTACTTGTAATGTCCCAAGAGATCCCAAGCCAGAACCATCTTGCTAACCACCCCCAAATTTCTGATCTTCAGGTACTGTGAGATAACGGATGTTTATTGTTAAGTCATTCTGTTTGGGAGTAATTTATTATGCAGCAAAAGATAACTAATAGAATCCTAAAATGAAAATAAAGTAGGGCCAATATAGTTGAAACATTGTGAGAAAAACAGATAATGAGAAGGTTAATTTGGAGACAGGTTTAAAAGTAGATTATATACAAACTGTAATATAACTGCAGACTATAATAAAGGACTTATATCTTATTATAAGTACAATTCAGTATTATTAAAAAGTGTTAAGCATACATACAGCATATTGAAGAAAAACAGAAATAAACTATATTTAATTGTTCACTCCTTCATTTAGCAAATACTTGTTAAACACATAATTTATGCCAAATATTGAGCAAGGTAATTGTGAAACATGGTGAATATGATACCCAAAAAGCATGTCCTTTATACCAGAGAAATAGATACAGGCTATATTTGGGGGCTGAAAGATTTGATGCCTTCCTTCCCTGACCTAGATACTTTTTATGTTGCATTTTGAATTATCCTCAGTGCATTCTTTTCACTTTGGGGATTTCCCCAACTTCTTTTTTTGAAGAAAGAAACCATTTGGGTCAGGTGATTTTCTTAGATCCAGTAAATATTTTCTCCAAGAAAGGTATCTGTTTTGTCAAAGTTAAATTTTTAATTCCCTACAGTATCCAGATATGTATCTGAAATATTAGATATTATGTTTCCTTCCAGATATATATTTTTTTAATTTTTTTAATTTATTTTTATTGGTGCATTGTAATCATACATCACATTGGAATATAAGACTTGAGAGGATATACAAGCACACATCATCCAATTAGCCCTCATCCAGCCCCCATCCCATTCCCTTCCCCTTCCTCAATCCCATGCTTGTTTGGTGATTAACTTTGATACATATGTTTATGTACCTCCTGCTTTTTAAAGAGGCTCCATCCTCCCCTATTCCATACCCTCTGATTGATCACCTTAATTGCTTCACTATAGGGCCCTTTCTATAGCTCGACCACTTCTTGTTGCCCGTTTCCTCCTAGTTATTGCTGATTAGGGGAAGCATCTGGTTTTAATTTTCTGCGATATTTCTCTGTGCATGCCGCATTGCAAATACCGATCCCACTCTTGACAGCCCCAGTTGTGGCCTGGCTACCCCATGGACTGATCAGACCTCACTGGCTCAAGCAGCAGCCTTGCCTCATGGGAGGCCCTGGTTCTGGCCTCGCTGGCCTCGACACTGGCCTAATGCCTCAGCTGGCTCCGATCCCGGCCTTGGAGGCCCCAGCACTGGCCTTGCCTCACGGCAGGCTCCGATGTTAGCCGATGGCCCCGGCATTGGCCTAACCCCTCGGCAGGCTCCGATCCAGGCCTCGGAGGCCTCAGTAGTGGCCTTGCCTCATGGAAGGGTCTGGTGCCAGCCAGTGGCCCCGGCACCGGCCTAACCCCTCAGCAGGCTCTGATCCCGGCCTCGGAGGCCCCAGCATCAGCCTTCCTTGTGGTAGGATCCAGTCCCGGCCTCACTGGCCCCAGCACCAGCCTTACCCCTTGGCAGGCTCCGATCCCAGCCTCGGAGGCCTCAATAACGGCCTTGCCTCACGAAAGGCTCCGATGCCGGCTGTTGGCCCCAGCACTGGCCTAACCCCTCGGCAGGCTCCGATCCCGGCCTCGGAGGCCCCAGCACCGGCCTTGCCTCACGGCAGGCTCCGATCCCAGCTTTGCTGTGTCCGTCGCTGGCCTCACCCCTCAGCAGGCTCTAATCCGAGCACCCTCTTCGCCCAACTATTTGTCGCACATTCTTGAGGGTGCGTGGTGGTGATAGTATTCTGCCTCTGGGGTCATTACTTCAAAAGTTCCAGGTGTAATGTATCAGATCTCTGCCTCCCCTGAGTACTAGCCACTGCCATTGCCACTGCCTCCACCATTTCAAATCTTTCCCAAGCTCTCTTTTCACTCTGAACGTTGTCCAATCTTCCTAAGCATGCGTGACAGTAGCATTCAATCTTTGGTGTAATTTCTCAAAAAAAAATAAAATAAAATAAAATAAATAAATAAATAAATAAATAAGGTTGGTAGGCTCCGATTTCTGCTTCTCCTGAATACAATTCTCCACTGCCAACGCGGAGACTGCTTTCAGCACCGCCTTTCTCCTTGGTCTCGCTAAAGTCTCTCTCCTTACAGGTGATGTCCAAGATTCTTAACAATGTAGAGAAGAATCAGTCCTCCTTAGCGGGGAATTTTTCCAATAATTCCAGTTCATTTAGATAAGTTTTGTCTGCATCTCCAGTATCCTGACATCCGCCACTTCCTTGACCCCTCTCCAATATTTTTCTTTTTTCTTTTTCTTTTCCTTTTTTACAGGGTCCTTCCGGGTGGAGAGGGGGGTCACCTAGGGGAGCCCCGCCAGCGCCTGCCCACCCGCCCAGGGTCGGGGGCCCGGGGTCCTTCCGGGTGGAGAGGGGGGTCACCTAGGGGTGCCCCGCCAGTGCCAGCCCACCCGCCCAGGGTCGGGCCAGGGGCCCGGACCACGGGGTCCTTCCGGGTGGAGAGGGGGGGTCGCCTAGGGGCGTCCCACCGGTGCCTGTCCACCCGCCCAGGGTCGGGGGCCCGGGATCCTTCCCCTTCCAGATATACTTTTTACAATCATACATTCTTCCTCTGAACAATCATCCAATCTGATATATATAACTCTGCCCTGTGTTTACACCAGAAGTTTCTCCTCCTCTTAGATGAAGCATTATAAATTAAGCAATATTAAGTTTAAGCAAGTCTAGAGACTAGGAACGTATACAGCCAGTTAAAAGGTAATTGTATTGTGGAAATACTTTCTTCTGAGGCCACTCTTGTGTGTGATGGGGGAGCAGGAGTACTAGGGATTGAACTCATGGGCATTTTATTACTGAGTTACACGCTCAGCAACTTTTTATTTTGAAAGAAGATCTTTCTAATTTGTCCAAAATATCCTGGAACCTACAATCTTCCTATGTCACCTTCCCAAGTACTGGGATTATAGATGTGCACCACTGTGCCTGGTTCCAGGGCCATTGTCTATAAATTTTGTAAGAACAAAATAAGTTTTATAAGTTTATGAATAATAAACTGCTTGAAATTTTGAGATCAACATGAAATGTATGAT
Organism: Muscardinus avellanarius; assembly: GCF_963383645.1. Taxonomy (NCBI): domain Eukaryota; kingdom Metazoa; phylum Chordata; class Mammalia; order Rodentia; family Gliridae; genus Muscardinus; species Muscardinus avellanarius. The sequence goes on from NC_137793.1 coordinate 39,035,628, forward strand.
ACAAAATTATAACCTTTCCCATTCTCTTTCCAATAGACATCTGTGGTATGGGCCTTCCGATAAAATAATATTAACTTTATGTATTCTCTCCTTTTACATTTTATTTTCTATTCCTTCTTGTTTACTTCTTTTTACTGTCTAACTCATAAATTGTATCTCTTCATGAATTCAACTACCATAGCCTTTTCTAATCCCATTTTACCCTATTCTTATCTGTTCCTCCTAATTTTCACAGCCATAATCTCATATGCATGTGTGCATCATCATGTGTTTTTACCTATAAAGGCAGGCCCGTGTAAGAGTTTTTATATCCTGGTGATTCTGCAAACAAATGGACTCCTTGTGCGTTCTTTCATCGACCTGCCTAAACATTGCTTTCTTAATGTACTTTTAAAATATCTTCTAGAATAAGACAACACACTCAGTTTTAAGACTCTTGTTTCTGATTAATATATTTTAAGGAGCTTCGCACCCTGGAGCCTTTTATTATCACTTGGGAATGGCAGAAGTTCTAAGAGATGGATGTGAGGAGCAGGCTTTGTAGAAGTTCTCAGAGGAAATCACAGTGGGACACGATCATGCTGGGGGCTGGGCTATGTTCTCTGCGGATAAGATCTATTTGTTTTGTGTCTGTTCTTTTTTACATTTTATCTTTTTATGCTAAATACAGTTGCAGATAATTATTTTATATATAGGTGTATGAAAATTGAAGAAAAATAATAAACTAATTATATATGTAACTGCAGTCAAGTCTGAGAAATAAAATACAGCAGGTTCCATAAAAACAACCTTTGCAACCTATCCCAAGGCATCCTGCCTTTCCCTCAAGGGAAACAAACAACAGGAATTTTGTATTTATAATTTGACTTGTTTGTAGTTTATTGCCTATAACCTGGCAAATGCTCCAAAGTAGGAATGCTGTGTAAAATGTCAAGCTCATCTTGATGAGATTTCCTTCTTCTGAGTGCATTTCCCCTTCAAGACAGAGCTGTTTCTCCTTGTGTTTTTACCTAGTTCTTCTAGTTATTCTTGATAGAATAGTTGGCTTCCTGTGAGCTTGTCCATGAATTCTACAGGCAGAATAACTTTCCATATTTAATTGATAATAAGACAAGTGTATGGACATGAAGAAATCTGATCTGGGGGAGGGAGGGTTCCCATATTGGAGTACATTGTGGAGTGTTGTGCTGACAAGGAGGGAGACAAAGGATTTTTTGAGCAGAAGAAACTAGACAAAGCCATGGGGCGTGGAATGTGAGATATGGCCAGGGAGCTGCAGACCTCTCTCTGCTCTGCATCCTCCTTGCTGGGGCTTGCCCATTCCCAGTTATATTGAAGGTTGAGTAATATCCCTTTCTTTCAGAGATGAAGAAACACACATAGCTTTGTGGAATGCCAAAATGGATGGCATATCGGTATCACTAACATCTCATAGACAGCATCACTAGTTCTCTCTCTCCCTCTCCTTTCTCTCTCTCTCTCTCTCTCTCTCTCTCTCTCTCTCTCTCTCTCTCCCCTCTCTCTCCCATATTCTCATATAAGATTTATTTACTTTTAATATACTTTCATTGGTGCTTTGTAACATACATGCACACAACCTTTGGTGTATTTCTCTCCAGATTCCACCCCACTTTTTTCCCTTCCCCTTGTCTTTGAGATTACTTTTGATAATTTGGTATATGAATGCAACAGTTCAAATCACAGGCTCTCTTTGAAAACCTTCCCTCACTGTCTTTCTCAGCCTGTCACTTACCATCTCTTGAGTGGAAGATGTGCTGTCCTAGCCACATGCCTGGCTCTACTCCACTCAGGCCTCAGCAGCTCACAGAAGATCTGCTCTGGGCCCATCCCTCAAGGAGCTCCTCATGGAGCTAGGGGGATTTAAATACACAAACAGCCCACCTACTTTAACAATTACTTTACTAATTACTGACCAAAAAGGTGAATAGGTATGTCGAGAAATCTGTACAAGAGTTATTTGGATGCAGTAAAAACAACAATAACAACAACAACAACAACAACAACAACAACAACATCTAGACAAGTAAAAGTGTCAGTCAAGGGGAAATGAATAAATGATATAAACATTCGATAGATTGCTATACTTGAACCAAAATTAATGTGCTCTGAGTGAGCCAAGGTCTTTCCTTCCATTTTTTCCCCTCTCTCCACCATGACTGCCATGGCCATACCAGAATGAGAGAAGGGACAGAAGAGGCAATCTACCCCCATGCTTTTTTCTAAACTCAGCTGTTCCTAGTGGAGACGCAGGACAAGTATAAATGAGTACTCAAATTTTGGCTGGTGTGGTTAGTGTGTAAAACTGAATTTAAATTTTACCTAATTTAAATTTATAAACTGAAGAAGTATAAAATATATTTTTACTAAATAGAACTTTTAATTTAATTTAATTTAATTTTTTTGGTGATACTGGGGGTGGAACCCAGTGGCCTTCAGACTACACTCCCAGACCTATTTTACATATTTATTTGGAAACAGGGTCTCTTAAGACAGCAAGGCTGGCTTCGAACCGGTGTGAGCCTCCCAAGTGCGGGGATTACAAGTGTGTGCCGCCACGCCTGGCAGAAATTTTTATTTTTAAGACGCATTTTCACTCTAACATTTACTTTATGTAAGATGTTCGTGCTATACAATCATGCAATTTTTGGACTTGTGCCTTTTTTCTAACATCTCATAGAAATGCATCACAAGACCAATTAGTCAGATCGAGTTTGTGGCAATGTATTGACTGAGTCTTAATGACTTTGTTTCTATGCCCAGATATAACATTATAATGTGTTTACTTGAATATATTATGCATATAGCACATGTTACTGACAATGTACAATTCATTAAGTTCAACAGTAAATGAAACTTGAGTGTACTCTTTTAATTTTGTAAATTTACCTTCCCAGCTCCCAGTAATATATATCCTAGAATTGTTTTGTTTCTCCCCCAGCATAAAGTCCAGTCTCAGCTTATGTATTATGTTATATTCTCATGTCTCTTTCATGTCAATGAATCTGAAACAGTGGCCAGTTGTTTTATTTCACTGACATTTTTGAAGATTGCATGCAGCAATGAGTCATTTTATACCCACTTTTTCTGCTCCGGATATACTTAAAAGTTGTTTTTTAATCTCATCTTTAATAAAATTTTGAGAAGCGCTTTGCCAGTGGAGTCTTAAGAGCCATTCAGAATTGGCATCAGGCCATAAATGGTCATCTGAAATGCTAGTGTGTATGGATGGCACCTGTAAGGCAGAAAGGCCTCCTGTCGTGATAACGAGGTGGATGAGAGGTGGTTTATGTTAGATCCTTTGGAAGCTGAAATCTCAGGAGAAGCTGCTTAAGCAGGAGAAAACCAGCAAAGAAAGGGGCTGTCAACTCCGGTAAAGTTGCATATATAGGCCAGGGTTGGTGGCACACACTTGAGAGAACTCAGGAGTCTCAGTAATTCGAAGCCTGAGACAGGAGGCTCTCCAGTTCAAGGTCGGCCTCAACAACCTGTAGCAAACAAAAAGGCCAGAGCCATATTATGACGCAGCACTGATATTCCAAAAGAGTGTAGAGACGAGACACTATTGTTCATCCTGATTCCATTCCAGCCTCTCTTCCTTGCCCTATATTTCATATCTTTAATCTACAGGGGCAAACTTTTATTCCAAAAGAGAGAAATCAAGACCTGAAAGATGATTTTCTGCTCTTAGTGACATATTTAATAATATTGCACATCCATCATTTTATGTGTTTCTTTCAACTTGAAGTTCACAGAAGCTGTATTATGTAAGAGATGAAAAAAATCTCCAACTAGAAAATTCAAAGAATATGACTCCCAGACCAGTGTTCTTTTTCATGAGCCCATGAATAAAGGAAATTTCAGTGAGAGAGGTGCTGGTTTAAAAATCTCAGTGACTAGTCTGGATCACCCACCAAGTCATACCTGGCCTGCAGAGATAGCAAGACAATCAGATAGGATGTACAGACACGGAAGACTAGAAAATTGAAGTAGAGCACAGTCCAGGTAGGATCCCCACCTTTACTCTGCCACCAGCACTGTTCCTCTCCTTGACTCATAACCATGAAAGAAAACATACAAAGAGAGAGAGAGAGAGAGAGAGAGAGAGAGAGAGAGAGAGAGAGAGAGAGAGCCCACAAAGCAGGAAATAATTTTCTTTCTCATGTGTCTATAAAACTGTTGAATGTCTTGTGCATATATCCATGTTGCACAACTCCAGAGGGCTTTATTCATCCACATTTTGAACAGTCATGCCCTTCCAAAACTTGACATAAAATAAGACAAGAAAATGAAGATCTCTGGAATTATACAATTCAAAACTAAAGCCCAAACCTAATATTAAGATAATTAAGATGTATGAGGGGGCTGGGACCATAGAAATGGAGTAAGAAAAATATCCTCAAGTTGTGACACCATAAATTTCTCTTTTTTTGTCTTTTGATCCAAGTTCTGTCCAGAGGAATTCCTAAACTGAGTGTGGTGGCACATGGTTGAGATCCCAGTACCTAGAAGGCTGAGAAGAGGATTGAAGCTTTAAGGACAGCCTCGGCAACTTAGCAAGCTCCCCAGCAACTTAGAGAAGTGCTGTTTCAAAATCAGAAGGGTTGAGCGTGTAACTCAGAGGTATAATACCCTTGGGTTCAATTCCCAGTACCAAAAATAAATAAATAAAAATGAATTCATAAAAGATACCTTTATGATAGGAATTTCGATTAAGAAATTATATTGACTTTTCAGCCTTAGGAAAAAAGTCCTAGGAAGTTTTGCATCTAAAGTACTGTCCAATCTAATACTTAGAATATTTAATTAATTATAACAAAATAAAACACTAAAAATTCAAATGATCAACCATACATGTGCCTCGGGACCATCACATCTCAAAATATATACATAGAATGTTTCCATCCCCATGAAAACACTATGAAATAAAGACTCCTTATTAGTCTCAGAATCCAGAATCTTAACTAGCTTTTCATTTTCCTATGATCCTAAAGACAATTTGGGCTTCTCTGGGAAGACCAAGTGAGAGGTGTAGAAGAATAATTAATTCCTTGGCAGATGTCCGCAGCAGGAGGAAGCTGAAAGGGCTGAAACTGGCCTGCCAGTGCCTGAGATGTTGGGACAAAAGAGGAGGACTCTACGTGATGGGCTCTATGGACAGTTTTTGAAAGGAAGTGGTGATAAGTTCCATAAGTGACAGCCTGTGTGGAAGTAACTTCTCTAGCAGGTCTCTTGCCTGTGTTGTCACTAGAGAAAAAGTCCAGTCCTGTGAACAGAGTCTTTTGATTATCTAAGTGAGCCCCAAAATGAGCTCACCTGAGGTCAAAATGGTGAAGATTGTCAAAATGTCTTTCCCATCCACTGGGGAAGATACCCATCACCTATTCTGCATGTCAAGAAGTGAACATGAACTGTATATGCAGTCCATAAATTAAAAACACTTGACATTGTCTATAATACATCTCAATGATATGAATCATCCACTGTCCAGTAAATGGGTTATGCTGAACATTTGCATTCATTAGCAGAGCTGTCATAAAGACAGAGTGTTGAAAGTGCTACTTCCAGTCCTAATTCTGAGCATTAGACACTTGGGAAATAGGCAGACCTTGCTCACATGGCCTGTTGAAAGTCTGCCTATGAGCCGCCATCAGCATTTTTTTTCTTTTCTCTCACTGTGCTTTTCAATGCCTTGCTAAAGAAATGCTTTAAGAGCTGGAAAAAGCTGTCAGATCCCCTGTGAGATTAAATGAACAAGCTCAACAGAACAGAAAGGCAAAAGGAAATCTGCTTTTGCAGGGGCACACTTGCTTTGGTTTGCAGCTGTCAGGGAAAGAGGGAGTTCCTGCTCCCGCAGTCAACACGGTAACTCCTCCAGCTGCTTAATGATGAGATTTTCTTAGAAAAGTGTAATTTTCTTGGACGTGCCTATTTGGACACTTTGGGGAGAATAGTTCACCGAAGAAAATTTACTTTGTCTTCAAATTGCTACCATTAATATGCGAAGCCTTCCAATAAAATTAATGCTTTCCAGAAATTCTAACTCTTTTGCAGCTGCTCCAGATATTATTGGTACCAAACTGTGTATCTCTGTTGGGATATAATTGCCTCATACTCACTCTGAGGACCAGCAACATCACCTTCAAAACCAATTCCAATCCCAAAGTATTCTTTTCCCATTTAGGCCCAGCAGAGGGTCTAAAAGATGACGATAGTGCTCTGATTATCTTCCTAATGTTAGATTCACCTTGGTGATAGGGGTGACCTACAAGACCACATGTCTCTCATAGGCACCTGCTTCTCAGTTTCTTCTGCTGGTCCTTCCTCATCCTGTAACATCCAAGTGCTCCAGAGACCAGTCCTTGACCCCCAGGTAGTCTCAAATACACTCCGGCCCTAACTTTAAGTTCCATGTGTATGCTGATTAGTATGAAGATTAAATCTCCAATTCCTTAAGACAGCTAATCCACCACCACCACCATGAGTGTGTTCTACCTAAAGTTTTCACCATATTCAGGGCAAAAGAGTTAGCGTGATCTTTAAGTCCCCCAGTGAGGTGCTGGTAAATGCTCCACAAACAAATCCTCAGGGAAACACACACACACACACACACACACACACACACACACACACACGTATGAATGCCATGTATATAATATTTGCTAATATCATGGTGTTGGTTTTCACCATGGTTGTTTTTGTGGTCTTAAGTTATCAGTTGTATTTCTCTGCGGGTAGTTTTACAAGATGGCATGAACAGCTCTTCTAAGCTGTGGGCACTGGCTCCAGCACCACAGTCTGCAGTGTTTCCACTCTCCTCTTTCTTTCACACCCCACATTCAATTCAGGAGTAAATCCCATTGTCTCTACCTGAAAACCACATCCAGAATCCTACCACTTCTTAGCCCCTTCACTGCTGCCGTTCATGTTCAAGTCACCATTGCCTCTCATCAGAAGTTTTGCAATAACCTCCTCAAGTACACTCAGTTTTACCAAAACAAGCAAATAAACATCCTTTTAACACACATACATCATGTCACTCCTCTATCAGAATCTTCTAATAGCTTCTGTCTTACTGCAACACATAAAAGCCCGTACTTTATACCTTTTATTTTTTGATATTTTCCTTATTGCCTTCGAACACAGTAATTTACTGATTTATAACCTGAGCATGTACTTTTCCTGTCTGGAATGGAAGCCCCATGAAGCCATAAATGTTCATCCTTTGTACCTGCTTCCTCAGCTTCTGGGAGAGTGAATAGACATATAGCACAAATCAGCGCATAACTGTTGAAGGAATTAATAAGTTACATAATGAATCTTACCTCTTGATTCCTTTGATCTGAGCTGTTCCTCAGTTGCTTTCCTCTCGATTTCTGGGCCTTCCCTGCTCCTGACTTGGTAGACCCAACTTCGCTCCTGACCTGGATCTCTGTCCGTGGCTGCTTTAGGCCTCACACCTGACAGACCAGCTCCTGATTTCACCCGTATTCTTGCCCTCTTTCAGTCCTCCTACTTTAATGCCAGCCACAAACTGGCACAGTGCATAGAATATTCCTTTTAGGCTGCCTCTCAGCATCTTCATGTTTTTAGAAACATATGCAAAATGAGTAATCACATATGATGTTCACACTCATATATCTGACATACGAGTAGGACTAAAACCTAGTAATTCTTGGATGCAGTAACATGCCTATAATCACAGTACCTGAGAGGCTGAGACAGGAGGGTCATAGGTTTGAGGGCAGCCTCAGCAACTTAGAAAGATTCTGTTTTCAAAATTAAAAAAAAAGAAGATGAAAAGAAAAAGTGCTGGGGGTGTTGCTCAGAGGTACAATGTCCCTGGGCTCAATCCCTAGTACCAAAAAAAAAAAAAAAACCAAAAAAAAAACAACAAACGATTGTTAAGTTAGGTGAAGGATGAGAATGACATTTATTATGTATAAAGCAGTGTATAATCTAAGTAGAAACTAAGTACCTATCATCATCTGAATCAAGTGCATGTAAGATGATTAGCAAATGCATGAGTGATCAGCTATGGTAACTATTATTTATTAAAATCTTAGTATGTTAGGTACATAGTTGGTTTTTTTCTCTTTCCACCTCTTTCCATATTCACCTTTGTCAATGTAGACCAACCAAAAAATATGGATTTCTGAAGTAAACTTCTAGCCCGAATCTTTGTTCTTACCTTTTTCTCTTTCAATAACATTCCCCATGCAATAGCCAACCAGACTTTTAATAGTATTTTAAAACCTTCCAGAGCCTTCTTACCATACTTAATAAAATCTAAACTTTCTATCAGTATCCAATGATAATATTTAACATCATTGGTACTTGGCTTTTTTCAAGCCTTGTTTGAATATTTTTCTATACAATTAATGCCCTCAGTAATCCCATGAGATAGAAAAAAGAGGCATGAAGAGGTCAAGTGATTTGCTCAGTGTCATGAATTTAATAAACAGTGAAGCTGGGCTTTGAATCCAGCCACCTTCACTCTGCTATGTGAGTGGGCAAGCTAGCCAAAGGGACTTTGTTGCTTACCACGCCTCCGACCTGCCAAGCCATAGTTCAGATATACAGGCATACTTGCTATTCTTGGAACACATAAAACTTACTGTCTCCGAGGCTTTCCTGAACCACTCCATTTAATATTAAACTCTCTCTCCTAGTATTTAATGATTTTCCTCCACCAGGTTGGTGACAATTTGTGGATTTACTTGTTTACACATTCTCTTTCCCTTACCACTATCATATTAATTTTGTTCGAAACAACCCGTACCCAGAACCTATTGGGTTCTTAATAAACATTTATTTAATCCATTCATGAATTTAATATTTAAAATGCACCACAAACCCTAAGGACACCTTACTCTTAATTGGCAGAGGCAGTCAATAACTTGCTCAAGATTAAATAAATTGGATGTGGTGAAGTCTGGCTTTGGAACCAACTGTTTTGGTTCCAGAACACCAGCAAGCTACGCTCTACCCAAGGTACTCAGGATTCGAGGACCTTAAACAAGGAGATTACCACAGCAGCTGGCAGATGGGCTTAATAATCGCCACTATAATTATCTGTAAATTTGTAAACCTTGAAGTGAAAAAATAAATCCTCCCTAGTCAGGTTCTTTTTAGAGGGAAGACTGAAGACGGAACAGAGCCTCATCTTGGGGGCTGCACTGAGCAAATCACGGTGCAGGGAGGCAGCTAATTGCCCAACCTGATTGCAACCGCTAATCACAGTCACAGGGAAAAAGTGTTGGGAATTAATTAGGCAAGGACCTTCCGAACAGCAGCAGGAAGCCTCCAAGTGACCTTTATTTACAGTCAGTTAAACAGAAGTGTGACTAAAAATGCCAGGGAGCAAATCAGATTATTAATATTGATTGCTTAAAGAAAATGAATAATTTAGAAGCCGAGTCAGAATAAATATCCAGTGACAGAGATGAAAGAGCATACCACATTTCTAACATTCATCCGTCACGCCGCAGTGTCCCCTGCTCGGAAATTGAGAATTTTCACCCTCACAAAGCACAATTAGTTTCATGACCCAGCATGATTGCCACAGGAACTGTTCACATTCAGCTGAGAGAAGAGGAAATCCAGGGTGCTGAACTACAGCTTTTGTCAATGTTTTGCATGATAAACTAATTACAAGTTTATAGAAGAGCTCTTTTCAAATTTTATCAATAAAACATCAGCCAAAAGAAGCCAGGAAAGGCTCTAGGGTTTCAGTTTTTGATAACAGAATCCATTTTGTGGTGCATATCACACAAAAGTTTTCCAGGGAAGGGGCAAAGGTTTCAGATAGTTTTTAAGTAAAGATTTTCAAAGTTTATCTCCAACTTCTAATAAAAGATGGCTTTCATATACTGGAGTCAGTTTTACACCAGACTTCACTAGAAACATACTCTAGGTGTTAAGACAGATATAAAATATATATGTATGTATATATATAGAAATCTTGTATAATTTCTAATTATGATAGGACTTTCTTTAAGCAGTGAATTTTGAGATTTTTGAGCCATGTTGAAAAGGTTTAAGTTCTACTTAAAGCTATACTCTTCTCTACCTGAAAGCACTAATTAAATTTTCTAGTAGGGAGTTAGTGCTTTAATTATGTTTTAGGGCAGTAGATATTAATAGTTTTGCTGAGCTAGAAATATGTCAGGACTATCACAGTGATAGAGAATTCAGCCATGTTTACTTTGAATAGGAGTGGAAAAAATTTAGCTCTCTTACTATCAGATTAATGTAGCAAATTAACTAGCCATGTTCAGGGCAGCCACAATTTCTATATGACAGTAAACATAATTTGTAAACCAATCAATAGAGCAAGTCAAATCACTCATTTTCTCTACCCAGGATAGGCATTGGTATTTATTTATGCCTATACTAACTTATGCCATTTATATTATTTATTGATTATTTAGCATTATTGCATACACATTTAAGAGAGATACTGAGGCAAAGTATTTTTAATTTCATACAATGAACAGAACTGAATTGTTTTCCCTTTTAAACACAGTTGTTTGATGTACATCCCTTAGTACTCTCCACTAAGATACCATAATGTCTAGCTGGATAATCTCTCCAGGTGTTGTATCTCCCCACAGTCTGGATGGAGTTAAATGTACACCTCAATGAAGCTTGAGGTTAATTTCACATGCAGATTTTTGGTATGCGTTGGTCTCATTCTGTTGCCTATCTGACTTCAGCAAATGTAGCCCAGCTAATTGGTCTGATGAGCCTTAGATGATACCCAAGATCGACATACTTATGTTCTACTGGTCAAAAAGATAGATGCTAAAGGTAGGAAGGCTGTGCCAAGCATTGCTGCAGTCTTCTAGTCTGTCTGGTTATTGATTTAAGTATTGATGAAGTATCATTCAAACATGAATGAATTCTCCCTTCTCTTTTACAGATGGAAGTTCACAGTAATATTGGCTCAATCTTAAAGGAACTGGTTGATTGATTATTTCTCAATAACAGGCATTACCGCTGTTTTGGGCCTGTCCGAGGGAGCAATAAAAGGTCATCTGGTTATGCATCTATCTTGTAAGATGAACTTCTTTTTCATGAGAATTTAAATTAATATATACCCCTATAGGGGGAAAAGGTCATGCAAAAATCAGACTTCTCAGTCCCATGTGCCAACACTGCAGATTGATAATTTTCTAATATGACTTCTCCCTCAGTTTGAATGTTGCAGAGAAATAGAAGAGAGTGAGTATTTTGCCTTTGCTCCATAGGTAAATTCTGTTTCCAGTATCTCTTTTGGATATTATAAATTAACCTGTTTTTTTTCTGAATACGTGAAAAACTGATGCTCAAAGGACGTGCAAAATCAAAATTCAGAGTGCTCTAATTAAGTGATAGAATGGAGCCTTAATCATGTTTGATGTCAAAGTAATGTGGTTTTATTGAGATACTAAATGATTCAGGTACCTGGCAGGTGGACTACCACAAATCATTAGAATATGAGGGAATTTGATGAGCTCTTGTTTGCATCTAAATACTAGCATACAGAATGTGGCAACCATTCTTCTCCAAAGAAGTTTTTATTTTAAAAAAACTGTATAAAATTATGGTCCTGTGTTTAGATTACAGAAGCCCACCTAAAATTGGATAAGGCCATGACAAGAAAGCTGAGCTCACCTTTTCTGATGCTTTTCCTATTTCCAGGCAACAAAATGAATCAGGTTCTTCAGAAAGGCAATAATGTGCAAACGTGCATCTTTTAGTACATGAAAGTTATCCTTAAATGCATGACTCTACGGCTCTTAACTATCTTCCTTTTATTACGAGAGAGTAGTGATTTTCTCATTAATTGTGTCATTTGTGATGGGGATACCTGGCTGTGCATACAGACGTGTCCCATCCTTCCCATTACAGGAAGCAAGTCATATGATTGTAATAATTTCTGGTATCAGCTTATAAAAAGCTGCATCTTTAGAATTTGTAAATGTGATGTTTTTATTTTTTTCTCTTTGTTTATACACAGATTAAAACATGATGTCCCATGGCTGCAGCCTATAATTGAACCGAGCTTTCTAAATATGTCACAGAGCAAGGCAGCAATGCTTGAGTGGAGCAGAGTCAACACCTGAGGAATAAATTTTCTCCTTGATCTTTTACCATGGTCTTGGATTTTTATAATGTTGAGAAGACACAATAAAAACTAATATTCTTAATAAGCAAGGACATGTAGTTATATACTACTCTGCCTGCTGCCGAAAAGAAACTTTTTTTTAATATTACTGGAAGGATTTGAGGTTTCAGGGGTATATTTTTAATATAATTAATTTCATCTTAATTTGCTTAGCTTCTGTTGAAGAGCATCCGACTGAAAATGCAATATGTGTCTTTGTCTCTTCTATCCTCCTGAAATCTCAGCATAATTTACAAACAGGGAAAAGTGATTCTTTTATACTTTGTATGCGAGTCACAATTTCCTTATTGGGTTCCAAAAGATCCCTGGTCTCCAAGCACCAGTGCTCAGCTGCCACTGCATATGTTTCTGAGGAAAACTAAAACTTGCTGAAATAATCACTCCCTATGTTTTTAAGAGGCTGTGTTTAAAGCACCACTTGACACATCTCATTTCTTTAGGGAGCTTGAATTTCTATTGCAAAACAGCAAAGCCAATAAAAATCTAAGTTTTTTGTTGTTGTTGTTCTGCTCAATACTAAAAATTATGGAGAATACTTAGAATCATCATTAAAAAATCAGAACACTTTTGAAACCTAAAGCATTGTATGTGCTTCAGTTTCTACAATGTAAAACACAAATCTAAATGAACACAGCATAGCAAATATGCAATGTGAACACTTAGCTGGGTGTGGTGATGTACACCTTTAATCCCAGTACTTGGGAGGCTGAGGTAGGAGGATCACATATTTGAAGCCAGCCTCAACAATTTGAAGAGGCCCTCAACAATTTAGAGGGACCCAGTTTCAAAATAAAAAATAAAATAGGGCTGGAGGTTTAGCTCAGAAGTAGGATGCCTCTGGGTTCATTCTAAAGAAAGAAAGCAGGAAGGAAGGAAGGAAAGAAGGAAGGAAGGGGGATTTTGTGTTTTTATATCCACACTCAAAATTAGCACCACTTGTTTAAAAACACGAGCAGCTTTAGTGACTTTTTCTTTCTGTGACCGTGTTATTATAGAACATATAACAATTTCATTAATTCAAAGGATATATGATATATAGTCATACAGGTAGAAATAGCTTCAATCTTAGATTTCCATGGCCTTCCATTTTCTTTATTACATCCAACTAATACTGTTCAAAGCTAACACAGAAAGAACTATTTGGACACAGCCCAATTTTAATGTTAGGCTACTAGGGGAGAACATTATTCCTTAAAATAAAGTTTTATTATAAACATCCTTGGAATGGGAAATTTAAAATATATGTTAATGGAAGATCCTCTGGGCATAGTTGATTGAAAGGTGAAAGAGTAAATAATCAGTTAAATTTCTTACCATTTTCTTTCAAGAAATTTCGAGTAAAGATATTAAAGCAGCCAGGCATCATGGGGCAGGCTTGTAATCCCAGTCAGTACTTGAGAAGCTGAGACATGAGGATCTGGGTTCACGGCCAGCCTCAGTTACTTAGTGAGACCCTCTACAATTTAGCAAGACCGTGTTTCAAAATAAAGAATTAAAAAAATTGGACTGGGGGTTTAACTCAGAGGTAGAATGTCCCTGAGTTCAATCCCCAGTACCACACACAAACAAACAAAAAAGATAATAATAATTTTAAAAGATATTAAGGCAATGTTCTTGAAAGACCCAATTATGTTTTTTTGTTTTTTGCTTTTGGGTATTTTTTTTTTTTAAGGTTTGGGGATGGAACCCAGGGGCATTCAACCTCCAAGCTGCATCCTCTTCCCTATTTTTTATTCTTTATTTTGAAACGGGGTCTCACTAAGTTGCGGAGGGCCTAAGTAGCTGAGGCTGTCTGCGCCTCCCGAATGCTGGTGTTACAAGTGTGCACAACCACGCCCGGCTCCCAATAATGTTTTGTGGCTGTTTTTATTTGAAATCTTGTTTTTCCCATTCTGGACTTATGGATTGTCAAACACAAATAGAGAATATTTCTAAATAAAAAAAGTGTGCTAAGTCTGGCTTTAACCCAATAATCATTACTAGATTGATTTCAAGGAAGTCTAGAGAATTTTGTTCCAACGTTATCAAGAAGGGGGAGGGGTTAAGTTGCATGTGAATACTTCAACGGTTTGTAAATAGCATTTATGTTTACCTTTGAATGCAAAGTGTGGAAAATTGAAAGTAGAGTGGAGTTCAGTAATTATGGAGTCTCCTTAGCTAAGTCTTACTCAATGTGGAATATCTCCCGCCCTTTGTGGCTTCAGTGTATACAGATGATGTCAGATTAGGAGACAGAGAAGCAGATATGTGATTCTTTGTTGTTTTTCTTGGGAAAGTTGAAATTGCATCCCAAAGAGAGAATATATTTCCTCCTGCCTGCTTAATAGCCCCTAAAGACCCAGAAAGTAAACAAAGTTACCTACATTTGGTTATTATATTTCTACTCATGTACTTGACCTATTTGACTCTTTGCTGATAAAACTTACACTGATCTGATACTCTGCTACCAAATGGGCCTTAGAAACTCATGAGGGCCATATTTGGCATGTCTTAATCCATTTTTGTCCAACAGCTGATTCCCAGTAAATTCTTCTTTGTGGAGACCCAGAGAGAATACAGGCTGGCAGTGATGGCGTGACCCCACACAGTCGGGGAGGCCCACGTCTCGAGCATGGTCACTGCAGATGCATGTGAATCTCACTTGGGCACCCTGTGTATAGTTATGCACAATGACTAAGCACGTTTAACAGGCATGCTCATGTGAACTATTAGGAGCTAAATAAAGCAACTCTGCCTTTGCAGGCAATGGTACCCAACATTTCAGAACTGATGGATCACTTGTTACATGAACTAGGGCAGCTCTATTACATTTTAGCCTCTTGGCCAAAGTCTGAAGGGTGTCACAGTTGGGTGGCACAGGATTTAGCCTTTTGACAGAATTCTGAGGCTGTATGGTTGTACCATTGTATTGATAATGTTATGCTAACCTCTGATTTTCTTGCAGAGTAAGAAGCAGCTGCATTAAGTCTCCAAGGCACTCTCCATGAATGGGCGTGGGCTGTCAACAAGGACAAGGTCCAGAGAACTGGGTATTCTGTCAAATTCTTGGGAGTGTCTGGTTGAGTAAGACAAAGGTGATACCCTGAAGCTGTGATAGATCAGGGATGGTCAAACAGTTACAGGCATATTTGGGTCATTGGAGGTTTTGGTGAACCCCAAAGTGGGTTTTGGTCACAGTTATGGAAATGGTAGAGGCTGGATATGCTGCCCTCTTAACTTGTGAACACATTACAGGTACTGGGTCAGTGATGGTGCAGACCACCTAACCTATTAAAGGTTGGCTGAGGCCCTGGACTTGGACTCTCCAGACAGGAATAGCCCAAATGCCCACTCTGACAAACTGGGTGCATATTTAGAGCAATAAGCCCAGTTTTCTTATAGCCCTTTGTGTGAACAGGTACATACTTTGCTGGGGACAGTACAGTTCTGGGCAATAGCCCTCTTGAACACCACTGAAGTAGGAGATGCCCCAAGTTCCTATGAAGAAAGGAGAGGCCCTATACCTGAGGAAGCATAGCATACTGATGGCTCCTATCATAGGCAGCCACTCACATGAGTCACTGTAGCCTTACAGCTGGCCATGGGGATATTTTGATATGAGGCTGGTACTAGATTCTCCAGCCAGAGGGCTGAGCTCCAGGTGGTCTTGTTAGTTCTCACGAAGAAGACTGGGCCTCGCCTGTCTTCACAGATAGCTTGGCAGTCTACTGAGGGTTCATCTTGTACTTTGATGGGCAGTACAAGACTGGTTGATTGGGAACTGCCCACTGTGGGGCAAGGATATGTGGGAGAACCTGTGGAAATGAGGTCTTTAGGAAGGAGCTACTTACAATCCATCACATTCCTGGACATAGGCTTTTACGGACCCCTTGTAATGATGCTGCCCATACTCTCATGCAAGTCTAGCCAAAAGCATCTAGAATGATTGGATTTTTTTTGTGTGTGTGGGGGGGGAGGTTACTGGGGTTCCTGGAAGCCCTTCTACCTCCGGGCTACACTCCCAGACCTATTTTATAATTTTTTAAATTTGGAAACAGGTCTCTTAAGCCAGCGAGGCTGGCTCCGAACCAGCACGATCATCCTGTCTCTACCTCCCAAGAGCGGGGATTACAAGCGTGCGCCACCATGCCCGGCTATGATTGAATGTTTTAATGGGCTCCTGAAAGAAAAGTTGAGGCCCTCCCACCCCACTAGAAGAGGAAGCAGCACAGGTGCCTGTGGCAATGCGGCTTTTAAATGAGCAACTTCACTGCACAGGGCAGGCCGCCTTAGATAAAGCAACAGCAGGAATGCCCCATACTTTCTTTGAAGATGACAGGGACCTGGGAAAACTCCCAGGTATGAGCAGAGGTGAAGGGAGAAGACCTCTCACTCCCTGCACCTAAACCCTTTATCCTGGAGTGGAGAGATGTCCAGGAGTGGTCCTGGAAAGTGCAGAAGCCATGGATTACACTTCTGGAGTCATGGCCTGGGACAGAAGGCCCAATTGCAACTGGACCCTTGGATAGCTACCCAGCCCTGCTTGTGTGCATCGCGGTTTCCCCAAAGACAAAGGCACAGTTTTGAAAGACACACAGATAATAAGACTATAGTCTATTCCTTTGCATTCTTTGGGGAATGTTTGGAAGAGGAGCACGCTTCCTGCACCCTCCTGGAAGGGAAGGACTTACTTATGTGGTCTCTCCTGCCCTGTCTTACCATCCAGGTTAGCAACAATGAATAACCTGCTTTCCTGGGCACACACCTTTGCAAGACTGCACAATGCCTCCCATTGCTGGGTTTGTACCAAGCTACCAGTGGAAACAGCTGACGGTCTCCTGTGGCAAATCACTCTTACTACTACAAACAATTGAACTACTTTATGAACCTGAAACCACAGCAGCCTAGAAAGGGATGAACAATGCCCTATAATAGAGGACTTGTTGTGCCAAGATCATAATAATGCCCCCCCCCCTTGTTGGGATATACTATAGAATATGAATGGGGCTGATTAGGGGAACATGTAGGTCTTATATGCATAACACCTTTTCTCTATGGAACAGGTGAACTGGTATGTGACCAATTAAATTGTTGTATGGTTGTGCCAATAACTGCTATTTTTGTTTATTCCAGGGAGAGGGTGGCACCATAGGTGGAAGCCTTAGCCCAACATGTTGAAAAAACTCTAAATATGTCTTGTTGGGCTCTTTCTTTTTTAATGACTGAAACCATCCAGATGTGAGAGGTAGTTTTACAGAATAGAATGGTGTTAGATATGTTCATTGCTGCACAGTGTGGAAAGTTGGCTCTTCTTCATGTAGAACATTGAGTGTATATTCCAGACCATGAGCAGCAGGCACAGCAGAACCTAGAGGAAATGGATGGAGAGGTACAAGCTATTCAGGCCTTACAGGAGAACTGGCTTACAACCTGGTAGAACTCACTGGGCTCCTCTTGGAGATGAATATTAACTATCCTCACTTATGTGGCTGGGGGAATAATAGTCACCTGTTGTATCCTTTATGGCTTTTGCAGTTTAAGGTCCAATGTAATTCTTTCTGGGTCCAGTGGAGCACCACCACCCTATGGGGGTTATGGGAGCCACGAGGGATAGGTGGGGGTGACAGCATGATCCTGCGTGGCTGCAGATAGGTGTGGATCCCGTATAGTTATGGATGTAGGCACATCTCACTCAAGCACACTGTCTATAGTTATGCACAATGACTAGGCAATGTGTAAAGTGCATGCCCATATCACGCTGACATGAATATGTGCCCTTTTTCCAAGAACCCTATATAAAGGGTAGTTCTGTGAATAAAGTTTCTGTCTTGATGTCCTTCTCTGCATGGCAGCTCCATACGCATTCTTTTACTTAAAGATCTCACTGCCTGCCACTACAGCTGGCCCCTGACAGGACCCCTGAAAATTTTCCTTTACCAAACCCATTGAAAATTAAAATGATTTCAAATATTATGGTTATATAGTTAGTTGGCATTATGTGGAATTAAATTTTATGACTAAGTTCATTAGCCACCTGGATGAAAATTACAGTCCAAAATATCTATGTTTTGCCAGGTGTGGTGGCGCACACTTGTAATCCCAGCATTTGGGAGGCTGAGAGAGAAGAATTGTGGTTCGCGGACAGCCTCAGCTACTTAGGCCCTTTGCAACTCAGTGAGACCCTGTTTCAAAATAAAGAATTAAAAAAAATGGGCAAGGTTGTAGATTGGAGGTCGAATGCCTCTGGGTTCCATCCCCAGACCCACAAAAAAAAAAAAAAGGGCTGAACTCTGAGTTTAATCTTCAGAACCTAAAAAAAAATCTATGCTTTACAAAAAATTAATTACAGATTAATTATTTTATTAATTAATAATTATTTATGATTACTTAACACATCTAAGAAAAATATTTTATGTGGTACTTACCACATAAAATGCTAAATTATCCACAATTGAAGCAGTGACAAAACTGCATATAAATCCCTTTACAAATATCTTGAGATAGAAAATATATCTTGAGAGCCAATTAACTAATAGATTGCTTATGGTGGGAGCTAGCATAAGGAATAGCAGAGAATTATGTATTGTCACAATGCAGAGAACACAGAGGGAGGCTGTTGTCTATAAACCCTGACATAATGGTGTCCGCTAAACTTCACTGGTCACTTGTGGAGTAAACACTAGAAACCAGTGTGACCTGAGATTTGTCACCAACAGATTTGGGTAGCAGACAACAGATTTGGGTAGCAGAGAGGAAATTGGCTGCATAAACAGATAGGGAGATTAAAAGAATTGGGGTCAATTATAATGAATTCATCTTGGAAACGTTCAGGTAAGGATATTTTTTATTATTATTATTATTATTATTATTATTATTATTATTATTATTTTGGTGGTACTGGGGTTCCTGGAAGCCCTTCTTCCTCCGGGCTACACTTCCAGACCTATTTTATATTTTTTATTTGAAAACAGGGTCTCTTACGCCAGCGCGGCTGGCTTCGAACCTGCGCGATCCTCCTGTCTCTGCTTCCCAAGTGCGGGGATTACAAGCGTGCGCCACCACGCCCGGCTAGGTAAGGATATTTAGATGCGAGAGAGAAGGGGCCGATGGCTTAAAGATATTGAACTGGAAACATAGCCTCATGTATACTCAAATAGGAAATGAATATGAAGTAAAAGTTACATATAATCCTGCTACCCAGAAATAATCAAATAATAAAAAATAGTAGTACACATTCTCCAGTCTTATTACTAACCACATAAAACATATATGAATGTATTCTTTCAGCGATAATTGTTTTGCATGCATCCATGGATAAATATTTTGTTTTTTGAGAACTGATGAGAAGACAGCTGAGATGTGTTAGCACCAATATTGTTCCAAAGCACCAGAGGTAATTTGTCACCTGGTGGCTGCCATCAAGTTGGTAATAGCAGCTAAGAGGAAAGAGAACAGACTGAAAGTATACCCTTACAAACTCAATATATTAAACGCAAGTAAATAGAGGTTTTTTATTGCAGCTTCATTCAAAAATTATTTAAAGCAAAAAAATACAATTTAGAAACATCTCTGTATTTCTGAGGTTACTATATCAACTCAAAATGGTCTCAGGGGTTATTTTCCACTCTCCACCTGTTTGCTGCTCTTCAGACTTAGACATGATTTCAGCCAAGTTAAACAAAATGCTGGCTTTTGATGATTATATGATTTATTGGCAAGCCATGTATCTTTTCTTATGTTTTAAAAAAGAGAGCTTGCTCTAAGTTGGTACACATCACGATTATGATAGTTCTATTTGGACCTGTGATACCAGTTTTAGGCACTTCAGCCTCAAATTACTCAGTATCAGAAGCTCCAAACAGAACTGCCATTCTGTGTAATGTTTCAGTACAAAATACCAAAAAATGAAAAAAAAATATTCAAGGAGGAAAATTATATGCAAATAGAGATG
Organism: Muscardinus avellanarius; assembly: GCF_963383645.1. Taxonomy (NCBI): domain Eukaryota; kingdom Metazoa; phylum Chordata; class Mammalia; order Rodentia; family Gliridae; genus Muscardinus; species Muscardinus avellanarius. The sequence goes on from NC_137793.1 coordinate 39,055,748, forward strand.
AAATAAATGCTTTAATATGTGCTCCAATAACTGTCTAAAAATACAAAGAAGAGTAAGTGTGTGTCCCTCAAGTCTCCAGGAAGAAAAACACCCAAAAGTTCACAAAGCTCAATTGTTTTTCCAACATGTCTGATTAGGAAAATCAATTAACTAGGCATGATGGGCCCTGTGGAGACACTGCTTCATTTCATTGGAACAGAAAGAGAAAACATGATCAAATCCATTTTTCCTCTATTGCTTTACCACTCTCAAGAAATATGGGGTGGGACAGGGAAAGAGATAAATAAAGACAGAAACAAAGAGAAAGGAAGTAAATTGGAAGATTCTTGGAAGAGGTCACAATGGATCCACTTGCTTAGGCTTCCTCTACCAGTTTTGAAATGCCGACATTCCCCTCAGAGAATTATCTTTTATGCATAGCTCCTGGAAAAATTTTTACTCCTCTAGCTACCACTGAATCTCAGGAGCCCAGTCTTCCAAGACTACTTTCTTAGTAGGATAAGACCTACCCTTTATTTAGAGATATGAATAGTAAATAGAACTTTTTTTCAGTTTCTGTTTTCATGCTAATGGTGGCTAAAAGGGATAAATAGCAAAATCACTGATCAGAAATTCATTTTGAAATGCATTTCCAGAAAATGTTTCACTTTGTCCTAAAACCATCCTAGATACCCAGAGATTCTTACTGGTATTTTTGGTTCAGAGAATGAATTTGATCAAACTTTTCCTCAGTCCCTGGACCCTTTCTTGATGATAAAGTTCATTTTGTTATTTCAAATCTACTTGATTCAGCACAGAGGCCTGACCTATTAGTATAAGAATAAGTACATATCCATAGAACCTTTATATAAGCCTGATCTTATGAGGACTATTTCTATTTCTGAAGATTACAAAACTCTAATTTTCATTTTGAGTACTATCTACCCCACAAATACACATCTAAGATCATAGTAGGCATTTCCTTTTATTTTCTTTTTTTAAATTTCTTATTTTCCCCCCATTGATACTGGAAATTGAACCCAGGAACATGCTATCTGTGAGCTACTCCCAGTCCTATTTTATTTTTTGTTTTGAAACAGGGTTTCACTAAGTTGAAGAGGGCCTTACACTGCTGAAGCTGGCCATGAACCTGTGATCCTCCTGTCTCAACCTCCCAAGTACTGGGATTACAGGAATGTGCCATCACATCTGGCAGGCATTTTCTTAACATGAAAGTTCTGAATAATCTAAAACATAAACTATAAACTGGTAAGTGCTTAGATTTCAATCCTCGCTTCCCTAGACCTGCACGGGTGAATTATTTAATCTCACTCTGTCTTCATGCTTGTATTTGTTTTTGTCAGCTTTCTAGCACTGTGACAAAATGCCTAAGATAATCAAAGGAGGAAAGGCTTATTTTGGCTCAGGAGTTCTAAGGTTTTAGGACATGATCACTTGGCCCTGTTGCTTTGGGCCTGTAGTGCTGTATTACTTCTTGGTAAAAATGCATGTTGAAGGAGGCCTGTTTCCTCAAGCCTCTTGGAAACAAAGAGCTCAAAAGGGCCAGGGGCCCAATAGACCTTTTAAAGCACATCCCCAGTGGCCTAACTTCCTCCCACTCAGTCCCACCTCTTAAAGGCTCCACCACCTCCAAATAGTGTCATAGCCTGTGGACTAAACCTTCAACATATGGGCATTTGGGGGACAGTCAAGATCCAAACTATAACAGTATTGGTTAATTTTTTCATTACTCTAATAAAATATCTAGAGCTGGGTAAAATTATAGAGTAGAGAATTTTGTTTAACTCACTGTTAGCGATTTAAGGCATGACAACTAGCATCAACTCAGCTCTAACAATCTCATGGTGGAAGGCTTCACTAGATAAGAAGTCAAAGACCCGGGAAGTAGCAAGGCGCTTTTTTTTTTTTTTTAATAACCCTCTGTGGGAAACAACTCAATAATCCCATGAGAATCACCTTAATCCCTCCACAGAGCACACTCCCAGTGACCCAGTCAACCCACTGGGCCCCATCTCCCTAGGGTTCTGTCACTCTTCACCTTGCCACACTGAGATGAAGCTGCCAACACATGAACCCTTGGGGGACACACTCAAATGATGTCCAGACCATAGCACTCTGCCCCTGGCCCCCAAATTTTATGTCTATACCACTGTGAAAAAATACCTTCATTCCATTCCACAGACCCAAAGTCTTAACTCATATCAGCATCATTCAAAATCCCAAGTCCAAAGACTCATATGAGACTCAGTGCAAACTCCTTTAGCTATGAGCCTATGTAAAAAAAAAAGTCAAGTCACAGAATTATGAGATACGACAGATGGACAAGTACAGTGTTAACATTTTCATTTCAAAAGACAGAAATAGGCAAGCAGAAATAAATAAGTGATCTAAAGTAAGCTAGAAATCCAGCAGGTATAATATTAAATCTTAAATCTCTACACAGTGCAGTGTGTGGAGGGATTCTTCCTCATACTAAGCCCTGTGTGTTTGGTGGTCTCGGGTCACATGAATATTCTCCTGGGTTAGATTTACAAACTGCCTGCAGCTTTACCTGGTAGGTATTGTATGTTGCTGGTTACTCTACATGTCTGAGATCCTTTGTGAAACTACTTTCACAACTCCACTAGGTATTGCCCTACTGGGAGAATCTCTGTTGGGGCTCTGACACTGCAGCGAACTTCTTCCTGGTCCTCTAGGCTTTCTTGGACTTCTTGGTGAAAGCCATATGACTCCATAACTCTTGCATCGCACATGCCTACAGGAGCACATCACCTGGACCACACCAAGTTCAGCTGTCAACATGAGCAGTATCTGGGCCACCTTGAACTATGGATTAGCTACAGAGCACTTTATTGGAAATCAAAATAGAATCCTAAGGTGGCCCTGGATGGCAAGCTTAGAGAGAGTTCCTCAGCTTTCTACAGAAGTTCTGCCCTTCAAGATTTCTCAGCCTGTGGTAGGAGATGAGGCATCATAGATCTGACGTGTCCTCTGGGCCCTACCCCTCGTCCCAGTGCTAAGCCACTGGTTGGCTTCCTTTTACCTATGCTCTTCTCTTCTCTTCACTTTTGCTCTGGCCAAGCTGCAAAGTTTCCAAAATGCTTCCTTTTACTCTCAAATCTCAACTTTAAATTGAACCGAGAGCCGGGTGTGGTGGCGCACGCTTGTAATCCCAGCATTCGGGAGGCTGAGACTGGAGGATTGCGGTCCGCAGACAGCCTCAGCTATTTAGTGAGGCCCTCTGCAACTCAGTGAGACCCTGTTTAAAAATTAAAAATTAAAAATAGGGCAAGGGGTGTAGCTTAGAGGTCAAATTCCCCTGGGTTCCATCCTCAGACCTGCAAAAAAAAAAAAAAAAAAAAATTGAAATGAAAGTGGACAATATTGCCATGCTGCAACCTGAACAATTTGTGTTTAGACATTTAGGAGTGGTCACTCCTAAATTTAACCTTCCATAAAGCTGTAGGGCATGGAATAATTCACCCATGTTTTTTTTGCACTGTCATAACAAGGGTGACCTGTACTCTAAATTCCAAAAGGGTCCTTCTTTCCATCTGTTCTCTTATCTTCTGAGGCCTCAGAATCACCCATAACACTCAGCTTATAGCACTGTAGGATTTTTTAGCCCATTCTTTCAAACTCTCTATTATTATTATTATTATTATTATTATTATTATTACTATTAGTGCATTATAATTATACATCATAGGTTCAGAGTGATAGAAACATTCAGCACTTGTGTGTTTTTTCTCTGGGTCTCACACATTCCCTCCCCCCCATACATAATATCAACATTGATAACTTTATATATGAACATAGGATTATTTAAACTGTTTTCATCATCAGATCTCCCCTTTTAGCTCTCCATCTGCCTCCCCAAAACCCTGTCCACTATTTTAGTAATATCTCCACTTATTTATCTAAAGTCCTCTTTTTTCTCCCAATTTATCTCTAGCTTCCACATATGAGAAAAAAACATATAACCCTTCATTTTCTATAAATGGATAGTCTCACTTAGCATAATATGCTCTAGTTTTATCCATTATCCTGCAAATAACATAATTTTGTTTTTCTTTATGGCTGAGTAAAATTCAATTTTGTGTATATACCTCCAAGGTCTTTTAACCTCTGATTCTTATCCAGTCCTGAAGCCATGTCCACATTTTCAAGTATTTGTCATTAGTAATGGCAACACTTCTTGGTACCACTTTTTTATATTAGCTTATTTTCTAATGAGCTAATAATACAGTAACAACGACTAGAAAAGTAAAACGGAGATTTATTTTGATTCATAGATCTTATCTAATCTTAGGAAGTTGAATCTGATGATGGCCTTCTTCTAGCAAAGTCTGAGGGACTCAGAGCCTCACATGGCAAGAGACAGAGATATACATATACATTGTGTGTGTGCGTCTGTGTGTGTGTGTGTGTGTGTGTGTGTGTGTGTAAAACCATATATATGTATATACATGTAATATACATGTAAAATATCTTCTGGCCTCTCTTTTTTTATAAAGCCATCAAGGGACTCTACCTCCTGTAAGTCTAATCACCTCCCAGAGGTCCTACCCCTAAACACTATAGTCAGATTAAATTCCTACCCTCTTAATTCCTCACAAAGGGAATTAAACTTCAATATGAATTTCAGAAGGGACAGGTCATATTTAAATCATAGCAACATAGCATTTTTTAAATAGAAATAAAAATAATATGAACTTAATAAGTATTTGGTGAGCATTCAATAAGTTAATAAGTTTAAAAGGCCCATAACTATGCTGGGTATGGTGGTGCACGATTGTAATTGTGCATGGGAGGCAGAGACGGGAGAATCGTGCTGGTTCGAAGCCAGCCTCGCTGGCTTAAGGGACCCTGTTTCCAAATAAAAAAAATATATAAAAATAGGTCTGGTAGTGTAGCCTGGAGGTAGAAGGGTTTCCAGGAACCCCAATACCACCAAAAAAAAAAAAAAGGCCCATAACTGTGCCTCTTAGACTGTAATCAGAGGATAATTATTATCACTGCCAAGATGCATCTTAGAACAAAGTTTTATGTGACCTACACAGGTGTTATGAACTGAGTTGTGCTCTCCCTGCAAAAAGAAAAAAAAATCATATGAAATTTTATCTTTTAGTACCTTGAAATGTGACCATATTTGGATATAGGCTCTTTAAAGAGATAATTAAAATGATGAGGAATGAGAGCAATAGAAGAGTGGAAAGGGATCAGGGGACAGAAAGGAAGAGGGCAAAAGGCTAGAGGAAGGAAACAGACTAAATAGTGTTATGTCCATATATGAAGGTATCACTAACAACCTCACTGCTATGTAAGGGGAGGGAGGAAGAAGGCAGTGGGATGGGGGTAGGAAAGACCCACACCTGGAGATGTTGTGTGCATATATGAATATATTGCTTTGAATTCTCTATGAAATATAATTAAATTGCACCTATAAAATTCTAGAAAAAATAAAAATAAAGAGGCAGTTGTGTGTGCATTCCTATGACTGGTGTTCTTTATAAAAAGGAAATGAAGACAAAGAAGAAGGATTGTGAAGCAAAAGTAGAACACAGCCATCTGCAAGCCATGGAGAGAGGTCTCAGAAGAAGCAGTCCTACAAATACACTTCTACTGAAACTTCACAGTCTCTGGCATTTTATAATGTTAGCCCTAGAAAACTGATATAATTAATTTTGTGTGTGTGGTTCTGGAGATGGAACCTAGGGGCATTCTTCTTCTGAGCTACACCCCCAGCCCTATTTTTTTTATTCTTTATTTTGAAACAGGGTCTCACTAAGTTGTGGAGGGCCTCACTTCGTAGCTGAGGCTATCTGTGGACTGGAGATCCTCCTGTCTCAGCCTCTCAAGTACTGGGATTACAAGCATGCACCACCACCCCAGACATAATTGAACTTTAAAAGTTAAAATGTCTAATAACAGTTGTTTGGGACATTATTGAAAAGTCAAAAGATTTAATGGTAAGGGACTTCCCATTGCTTCATAGAAACAGTAAATAGAAATTAAATAATTCTGCCCATCCACCCTCACAGAAGGAAGAGATTATCCTGTTGGCAGAACCACCATTTCTCACTGTCTCATAGTCCATCCTCTCCGCACATTTATGTAACTCATTGGTTTTTGTTTGTTTTAGTGATACTGGGGGTCTGGGGGTTAACTCCAACTGTGTCCTACCTTCTAACTATACCCCCAGCCCTATTTTATTTGTTATTTTGAAACAGGGTCTGGCTAAATTGCTGAAGGCCTCACTAAATAGCTGAGGTTGGCTTTGAATCTACAATCCTTCTGTTTCAGCCTCCTAAATACTGGGATTACAGATGTCTGTCACCATGCCCTGCTTTCTCATCAGTATTCATAGCTCCTGATTTAAAGGTCTAGCCCATTTATACTAATTTTATTCCTCTAAATTTAATTGGAAGTTGGCATGGTGGTGAATGCCTGTAATCCCAGTACTTGGGAGGCTGAGTCAGAAGGATAACAGTTCTGGTGTAGCTCAGAGGTATGTGAGGTATGTACTTGGGCCCCAGTTCCATAAAACACACACACACACACACACACACACACACACACACACTTTTTTTTTGCCTATCCTGGCACCCATGGAAAACCTTCATAGGGATATTATCATACCATTGGTGACAGGATGTTCATAAATTGTTGCCTCTGTAATTCTTTCTCTTCTATTCAGGAATCTTATCAGAATGCAAATGGGTAAGAAGGATTAATGTCTTTCTTTTTCTTTTTTTGTTTTTGGTACTGGGGATTGAACCTAGCAGCATCCTACCTCTGAGCATCGCCCCCAGCCCCATTTAATTTTTTTTGAAACAGGGTCTCATTAAGTTGCTTGAGGTCCTCAAAGTTATACATATCTTAGAATGTATAAACTTGGTGTGTGTGTGTGTGTGTGTGTGTGTGTGTGTGTTGTAACTTCATATTTGACAATTGTTTTCAATAGGAGATGAATAGTTTCAACTTTTAAAGAAATTCAGATATCATGAAGACACAGCCTTCATTTTCTTGAGTCTGATCGGGAACTCACTTGCTTTTCCACCTGTAGTACATTGGCCCCTGACTTGTAAAGTACCATCAAGTCTAAGATGCCAAAGGAAGGCCACGCCTGGTGTGGCCCACTAGGGAGGTGCTGCAGTAATCCCAGGCTGCGTGCTCTGCCTGGGATGACATCTTCTTGGAGGCATTTCTTTTCATGGGTTGCAGTTACCCCTGGAAGTGTGGTTCATGTCTGTTGCTGGCTGGCCAAAGAAATACTGTCAGGTTTTTAATAACAAGCTGTAAGCATTTGCAAGTCAAAGGGAGGGAGGGAGGGAGAAAAAGGAGCATGCCCAAAGTTATTTCAATAGGCAAGCTCCGAAGTATTCTAAGGTTAATACTGCCTAATTAATGACAGCACCAAATGGAGCCAAAAGCGTGAAGTCTGCAAATGCCTAATAATGAGGGCTAGATAGATATACGCCACTTCCCATGTATTTTCATAGGGCTGGCTGCAAAATGTAATTGAGGTAAATGGGGTTTTCTACTTATTTCTTATTCTTTAATTTAATGCTGAGAGTGGTTAGCTATTTCCCTTTCTTACCTCAAAGAACCTCAATTAATTGTAGCAAATCTCAGACCTGGTAGTGTCACCGCTAGAATCCATGACACAGAAACCCTTGAAGGGCATTTCCAGAAGGAGGGAGGACACAGCCACACCATGCATTCATCTCCTGGCAGTTACAGCTGATGAGGCATGGGGGAGGGGGGGGCTTGTTGTTTTCAACTCCTCATGCTTGTAAAAACTAAGGCTTCTCATTCTTTTTTTTTTTTTTTTTTGCAATGTCAAATCCAAATAATTTTAAGTACCTTGACCCTTAATGAAAACAGTCAATAAGATAGAATCTGAAATAGCCAGATTTTAGGAACAAAGGTTTCCTTTTCCTTTTCTTTTCTTGTGCTTTTTTTTTCCAGTCTTGAATTAATCGCAGCTGTCTTTCACTAGCAAAGGTTATTTTTCCCTAGCATGCTTTAAGTTAAAAACAAGAACAAAAGGGAACAATCTGATGCTCTTGGCGCTTGCTTAGCCCTTCCCCAGAAGAGAGAGGCGCTTGCTAAGAATACAGCTTTGAATTCTGTCTTCCCTGTGTTTACATGAACTTCCCTTTGCATTGCGGGAGCCTTATGGAAAGATTCCTGTGGCTGACCCGGCAGTAGTGGTGAATTTCTCCATCAAGTGAGTATTGACGAGCTGCAAAGTTCAGTGAACAGGAAAATTCTGCTCCTTTTATTGCCAATGTGACAGGTTACTTTATTACCATGCCTTTCACAGCAATTTAACAGTTACCCTGGTAACGGATTCAGTGAGGTAATGGGATCAGAGGCGGGAGTGCAGAGGGAGGCTGGCCGCTCAAGCAGCCATCTGCTGGTGCCGCTCCAAGGCTGTCTGCTGAGGAGCCCGGACTACCTCGGGCCTGCAGGGCAATGAGCAGGTGAAACCGCAGGCCGGCCCTATTTAGCCGATTTGTCTTTCTAATTCTATTGAAATAATAATCAGGATTTGTTTCTGATTAATTAACTAACCTTTTGGTAAAAAGATTAGATAACGAAATTGCTGCCTATTCAGAGATAATGAGATTTTTATTACTCTGTCAAAAGAAAAAAAAAAGTACATTTATGCGTCGCCAGCCGCAGTGTCAAGAGGGAAAAAAAAAAGATGTAAGTCTTTGTCAGATGTGTATGTTTCTCGCCAGACCAAGAGTGCACTTAATTCCGTAGGATCTCCCCAGTCTGGTTGGAAGCCATTAGGAGGAGTTTTTAAAACAGCAAACAAAGTAATAAACACATTTAGGCCAATAGGCTTTCAGGGAGGGTGCTAATTTGTTTTAAAACGTCTCCTAATGGAAAGGAAACGCTGGGGCGTCTGGGGAGCCTGCCTGCGCTGTGTGGGTGTATTTATGTAAGTGTGAGAGTGTGAAGAAAGCAGTAAAGTCTCCACGCGAGGTTTTAAAATGACATATGTAGACAGGCGGCTTTCTCTCTGCACTACAGATATGTCTTCGGCCTGCAGTACATTTGTCTTCCTGCGGGAGCTGTACTTGGGCAATGGGAAGGGGAAATCACCGGAGCTTGGCAGGCGGGAGGTCACCTGTGACTGCCACAGGTAGGCTGCCAGGGGAAATGAATTATTCTAACTGGCTGAGTAAAGCAGGAAGGGGCCCCTTTGCTTTCAGTCTAAGACTCAGCCGGTGGATTTCACCTTTCCTCTGAAGAAGTCACAGCTCAGTCCTTGGTTGGGGACTGGGGGTGGTGGTGCTTTCATGGTCTCTCTCAGCAGCTTCTTCGACGTTGATACCAAAAAATCAGCAACTTGAGGAACAGTGCTTCTCTTGGGTAAAGCGCGGTCAAAAGAGCCTAGCAGGCTGTCCACGCCGGTCAGCTTTGGAGTGGACACAGCAGAGCGTATTTCCAAATAAGAGCTCATGGAGCTACCATATTGTTTTAATTACTACACCCTGAAGAGGAAACTGCCGTACTGGTCTCTTCCTGCGACACAAATAAAAAGGGGAGGGGGAGGGGCGGGTGGGCTGGGACCCAGCTGAGCATTTTGTCCAAGTGTATTTGTGCCACCGGCTTCACAGAGTCGATGAGACACTTCTGTTTCTCGTGACATCCTGTGGCCTTGGCTGCCTCCGTTGGGTTGGGGTGTGTACACACATGAAAAGATTTCAAGTTCTAAAAATGGAAGTTTCTGCTCTGAAATTCATGTGGTTCACAGACAAGTTGAAACAGACCAAAAAAAAAAAAAAAAAAAACCAGCAAATAGGATCAGATGTGAACATTCCTGAGGCTGCTTTCCTGTCTTGGGGTTCCCGCTCTCCATCCCCCATTTATTCCCACTCCCTCCCCCACCTCCATTTGCCAGCCAGCAGACTCCATTTCTGGTAACAGATGCTTGACAAAGAAAGAGAAATAAGACATTAAGAAGGAGAGAGCTGCCGCTGGGGTGGGGATTTCTGAGAGTTCATTGTCAATTGCTTTTTACAGGAACTTGCTTTCCTTGGCACACAACCAAAGGAAGGGAGAGAACAGGACGGGGGTGGGGAGCCTTTGTCTTCAAACTACCAGCGAAATATAGGGTTAATATTAGCAATTATTATTAAAATTAGCCAAATGTTATTAAATGATCTCTGTATAGAAGAATAAGTATAGTTTTCCCTGTGGCAGACAATGACATCTGCAGCTCTACATTTTCATGAAATGACTATACTTAACAAAAACATTACTTCATTTTCATGGTATTTCTTTTGTGCCTAGGAGCAACCCTGTAATTGTTCACTTCAATTACAACATTACTATTTTAAACCGAAACCCATTTTATCTGCATGCCAGCTTTTTATTTGTTTTACCAACTATATCTATTTCCATTACTGCAAGGCTGATGGTTTGTCTCAAGAGGAAATCAAATCCATTAATTCAGAAATTTCAAGCCCGACTAGCTCTGCCATAAGCAGCATTTCTTATGCTAATAGCAAATGTGCGGAGACTGAAAGGAACTGACATGGCCCTGTTTTTTATCATAACTTAAGCATTTATGTAAGAAGGCAAATCTAATAGTACTAGGAAACTGTAAGTGTTATTATATATAATTCACTTTCCTGAGATCTGGACTGGGCTCTGGATTGTGTAGCCATGGTTTAAATCAAGCTGCCAGGAGACTTTAACTCACCTGACTTTTCCTATTTAGCCAACATATTGCCTCACAACAGACACATCTAGCATGAAATTAGATTAGTGTGGGCGTGGGCGTGTGTGTGTGTGTGTATGTGTGTGTGTGTGTGTGTTTTATTCTTAACTTTTTCCCCCTTGAAAGACAGACTTATCAATGTAGGAAAAAGAGATATTTTGTATTCAGGCAATATCTGAACTTATCCCTGTAACAGCACTAGCCAGAGACTAACCTGGCCCCTCTTTCATTTTTAATGCACTCTGTTTGGGTCCTATCACATGGTTTATGTTCAATTAGATAGCTTGACTCGATAAAATCTGACTCTGACCTAGAAAAGAAAGCAAGAGACAGTCTGCTCCCAACTCCGGCAGAAGCTTTGAGGCACTGTGACCTGTTTATGTCCGTGGCAAAGTGTAAGAGATTCCTATCACAGAGCCACATCATCTTCTGGGATCTAAAAAAATTCAGAAAGCACTGGAGGACCCTGGCCCTCCTTTGTCACCACAAAGCCTTTCAGTGCTGTAAATCAGTCCTTGTAGGGAGCTCTTATGCACCAGCCGTCACCGATAAGCTTTGGAGAAGTAGACAAGGCTTTTAGGAATTGCTGAACCATGAAGTTGACCTGCTTAGGGTTTTGTTGTAGGCTATTAAATCCAGGATGGCCGTTTTAAGATGATTCTGCTTTCTTTTTCCCTTGGCCTGGTTAAGCAACTCTACCCCTCATCTCATTATTTGGCTGATTTAAAAAAAAGAAAAAAGAAAAGAAGAATAGAGCAACCTGCTATTTGAGAAAACCACCTTCACACATCAATTTAATGAGTGACTTATGCTGACGTAGTTTACAGGCTCAAGCAACTTGACACTAATTTTGCAGCTAAGAAAAGATTTACTAACTGTACACAGGGCTCTGCTTTTGTTGGCATGGGTACCACGATTCTTTTTTTCCAAAAACAAACTCTAAATCTTTTGTAAACATGCATTATTTCGTTAACACATTGTAAATGGATCCCAGTTGTGCAGCACAAGCACTCTTCACTATTATGTAAACAATTATTCACTGAAAGGCTTGCTTTAAATTGTAAATGAATATATTTCAGCTGTAATGTTGCTTTCAGACCTGCCCAGTGGTATAAATCTGGTCATTTGTTTTTTGCACTCTGCCTATTACTAACCAGTTAGAAATGTGCTGATTATTTGCACAAGCCTTTCACACTGCGGGCACAGTTAAATTGCTGTTTTATTTTTCCTGTGTTTGATGAGTGTTAACAAGAGCACCATTTGAGGAAACCCAAACCAAATACAACTCTTTAATTGGGATTGGGGGTGTTTGGGAAAAGCCACCCGGTGAGTAATTCCACCGTTTAATGTTTGAAAGTTCACCCACCTTACTGCTAGACTTATGACAAGATTAATTAAAGGGAGATGACAAAAAGTCAGGGTTTTGCTCAGCCAACCCCAGCAGCTAGAAATACTAAAGGTCCAGGTTCGGAGATATGGATTCACTGGTACAGTAATTCCCAAATCATTTTTTGAAATTTCTGCCATTGCCAGACAGCTCTATGTTGGGAAAAGGTATTTGTACATATACTGTCTCTCAAACAAAATGGAATATGAGGGAGAAAATCACATTGTGACTTGTCTGTAGAGTTAATGTAGAATAGGTATGCTTCTGTGTCTGCTTTTTGCAGCCTAAATGATAATAGTATCATTGAGTAAATCACACAACAATATGTTTTAGGTTTATAACAGTTTGTTATCATATGACTTACAATGTGTTTGGATACTTTTCCTAGAGTGATCAGGATTCATGCTGCCTTTTTTTTTTTTTTTTTTCCTGACAAGCTATTTATTCGGATATTCTGTTTTACATGTTAAATTCAATTTAGGTGAAAAAATCAAAGTGAGGCACACATCAATTTAAATCTGTGAAAATAAAAATGGAAAACTTCTATTTCCTCCAAGACTTTCTTTTCCCTAAACATTGAGGGAAGTTATCATTCATGACAAACTGGGATCATAAGCCTTGAGCACAAAAAGCTCACTTAAGAATGATTATTATCAGTTTTGTTATAATGGCAAATACAGGATTTATTCAGTTCTTTTGTTCTGCTAACAAACCTTTTAAAATAAGAAACAGATTTCCTCTGGAGCATACCTATTACTTACTATATATGTCTTACATGCAGAGCCACAGGCCAGAGGGAAATGTTTTTAAATTACATATGTTTTAGTTAGGAAAAAAATATGAGAACTTTTTAAAATTGTAGTTTGTGATAGTCTTAATAATTGGTTTAAAATTCAGATGTTAGACCAAACTGAAGGATTAGCAATACCTCTTCTTATCGGCTTTTCCATCTGCCATATCTTTAATCTAGTGCTTCTGAGAAAGGTATATATTTTACCTTATTTCTTCCCACTTCTGACCTTGTCCAGACAGACAACTGAGCTGTGATGACTTTACTCTTCAACCCTTCCCTTGAGAGCACAATGTCTAGGACTGCCATTATGGTTTGAATATGGAATGGCCTCCAACAAAGCTTGTGTGCTGAGAGAGTACAGAAATGTTCAGAGGCCAAATAATTGAATCAGGGTTCTAACCTCACCAGTGGATAAATTTTCTGATGGATTAATCAATTTAATGGACTTATTGGGGGTAACTATAGGCAAGTAGGGTATGGCTGACGAGGGGCATGACCTTGGGAACTATATATATCCCTTTCTACTCCCTCTCTCTCTCTCTCTCTCTCTCTCTCTCTCTCTCTCTCTCTCTCTCTCTCCATACACTGCTTATGTTCAGTAAAAATTTTGAGCAAAATAACTATAGCATCCTGCATATAAATTCTTAAGGAGATAAAGAGACAATTCATATAATCATGAGTTTATGTGTACAGGAAAATATTTATTCCTATGTACAGAATGTCCTGTTTGTGAATTCATTAAGCCAAGATACCGATTCAAAGGCAGAAATGTCATTCATATTGCAAAACTGAAAATTTATCTAAAATATAGTTTAAAAAATATAACTATTTGAGTTAAATCAATATGCCAGGGATAGCAGAGAAGATTTTAAGGCAAAAAGAAATGAATCTCTACATTTAGGTGACTCCTAGTCTTGAAAACATCTATTATTGTATATGTATAATGTATTTTATATAAATTTGTTCAAGAATCTAAAGTCGCATCTTCTGTTTTTAGATATACAGGTCTGAGGACCTATATTTGACCATCACTCATTTAAATACCTCAGTAACAGGAGGTAAATTATTCAGAGTCGTTGTAATGAAATATATTGTTTTCAATAAATGCTCATAGTTTTGTAAAATAGTAAATTTATTTTGGAAAAGAAAATTGACTATGCCATGCTTCCAAGTGCAGTATGACACCTAACGCAGACAAAAAGAATTTTGAAATGCTCCCCTGTGGAGAGAGACTCAGGACCCTGAGGGAGAGGGGATTTAGCTTGGAGAAAGGAAGCAAGGTCATTTCAGGCAGAGGAAAGAACATATGTTGCTAGATAGCTTTGGGTTTAAATCATATCACATTAGAAATGCCTTACCTGGCTACAGTATGAATGTTATTTATATTTTATAGAAAGTTAATTAATAATTTAGAAAAATCCTCTACCTCTTTCCTCCCTTAAAAAGTACTTACTTTTGAAATTTGTGATTTATAAATTATACCTTGCTAACTCTAACTTCTGAAAATAATCGTCTTATTTGTTCACCTATCAAACAAAACATTATAAATCTACGTAAAATTTGAGAGCAACTGAGGATATAAGCGTGGATAAAACAAAAATAGACACATGCTGTCATTGAGCTTACAGCTCTTTGAGACCATCTTTTCCTCAAACATCATGAACAGTGAACAGGTTTAGAAGAGAAACTCTAAGAAATGAACACTCATTTATTACCACTTTGATTTTATTTCTGCATAACAAATCACCATAAATCCTAGTATCAAATGATAAATGTTGAGAGCAGTAGATATAATAGTAATTCTTATATTATCATTGCATAAAGTATATATATATAACAAAAATCACTTTATACCCCATACGTATTTATAACTATTATGTGTCAATTTAATATCTTGAAAACCAGTAAAATAAAACTAATAATTATTGTCTCCTAATTTTTGAAGGTCAAGAATTTTGGAGGAGGGCAAAGATGTTCAAACTGGGGGATTAGAAGGGTTTCTCATGAAGTTAATCAGATTTCGGCTCAGCTGTGATTATGTGTGTTTCTAAAGCCACTCAGACATCAGGTTGTACAAGGGAGACCTCACTTCCTGGTCACTGGGCTGATCTACATAGTTGCGGAAGTGTGCTTGACATGGTACTGGTATTCTCCAGAGTAAATGATCCAACAGGCCAAATTGGAAGTTGCCACTCTCTTTGTGACCTACCCTGAGAAAACAAACATATCTCACCCACAGTTTATTGAGAAGCTTAATTTAATATGGCATAAGTGTTGGGGTGAGTCCTCAACTCAGGAGCTCAGGATCTGCAGGGTCCTTGGATAACGTGACTGAAAAAAATTTCAGCACGCACCAGTCAGAGACATGGACAGAGGCTTATTTGGGAAAAAAGAAAGAAATATACATTCAAGATATAATACAGACCGTCTCAAGATGAGGAAGACATTTTGGGGGAGTGCAGGGTTGTTTACTTATAAGAGACTTTTATAAGGGGTGGGCTAGAGAAGATGATGATCTCAGTCCTATAGTCTCTGAAGCAGATATGGTGATCCGATAATCTGATCAGATTTAGGGAAAATAATCATGGTCCAGTAGTCCTGAAATAGTTTTTGGTGGTGTGATAGTCTGGTCAACCTTAGGGTCCTCAGGCTGATTGGAGTCTTCATTATCTAATTGACAGATAAGCTGGAGAGTGTCCTAAATTACAGGTTTTGTCAAAATATAATACCTGTCTTGTTATAAATGCACAGGGAAATTATATTTTCTTTTAGTTAACTCTAGGATCAACAGATTTTCCAGGAATTTGGGTGAGTCAGGCCTAGGAAAGAGAACTGGTTTGGGAGTAAAGACTTAACACTTCAGTTCCTGGTTCTTATATTAAAGTTATATTTTACTTTTTCTTCCTGAATTCTTTCTACCTACTTATTTATAATCCTACATCATAAGTATCAGAAAGTAAAAGTTATTACTGGGGCCACGCTGCAGACTATCTACCACAATGACTACACCTGTGTTTAGAAGATCTTTGCATCTGAGAATCTGGTTTGTGACATCATCATCAGTTCAAAACTCTCATTTGATTCACTGATAAGTGGAATTCTATATCTCTTAGAAGAAAGAATTTATAGATTATGGAGCCCATTTTCAGGGAGTCTTGGCTTTTTATATTTTTGCTTGTTTCCAATCCTCCCTAGTACTTTGAAACTATTATTAGTCAGAGAGCAATGATCAGGTCAGTTTTCACTGTGTTCCTATGGAGCACAAGGGCCCCCATAAGTAGCAGAACTATATGGAGCATAGTGTGTTTTTCCAAAACAGTGAAAATTCTGGCTCACTAAAGAATCATTGCAGCTTTCTTATCTGTTAATTTGTATTCTGAAACTCTAGTAAGATTTCAATTTTCAACATTTTTTTGCAAAAGAAAAAAAAATCAAAGTACTGATCAAATGCAAAATTTACTAAATAAAGAATTCTTTACACAACATCCTTTACAGATGGCCAATGAGTAGTTGGACTACTTTATATGACAGGAGGTTCACTTCCTCATGGGGAACAGTAAATTCATATTCAGCAGAAAGCCAAAATCATCAGCTCACTAAAACATCAACCCAAGGATTTTAACTGTGCCTTCTTGAGTGATGTAAAACAGGTTGGCTTCTTTTTCTGCATGAAAGCCCTTCAAATAACTGAAAATAGCTCTTGCTCTTATAAACAAAATATAAATTAAGCCAGGTGTTTAGCACATGACTGTAATCCCAGTACTTAGGAGGATGAGACAAGAATATCGCAAGTTTGAGACCAGTCTCAACAACTTATCAAGGCCCTCAGAAACTTGGTGAGACCCTGTTTCTTTCTTTTTTTTTTTTTTTTTTTTTTTTTTGCGGGTCTGGGTATGGAACCCAGGGGCATTTGACCTCCGAGCTATACCCCATGCCCTATTTTTTATTCTTTATTTTGAAACCGGGTCTCACTAAGTTGAGGAGGGCCTCACTAAGTAGCTGAGGCTGTCCGCGAACTGCGATCCTCCAGGTCTCAGCCTCCCGAATGCTGGGATTACAAGCATGCACCACCACGCCTGCCTTGACCCTGTTTCATAATACAAAATAAAATAGGCCCTAGGGGTGTAGCTCAGAGGTAGAATGCCCCTGGGTTCAGTGGTTCAATATCCACATCTCTCTCTCTCTCTCTCTCTCTCTCTCTCTCTCTCTCTCTTTCTCTCTCTCTCTCTCTCCATATATATATATATTTTAAGTATATCAAAATGACATTCTATTTACCTAATTTCAACTTTTATCATTTCTCTAAGATATTATTTAATTCAGAGTTTGTCTTCCTTTAATCTAAATTATAAGATTTTACTAAATGCGAAAGCAAATATTTGCTTAGATTTCTTGGAGATTGTGAATTTGATTTAGCATCCCTCTAAAAATGCAAAGCTTAACTGAAGCAAATTCCTTTCTGCCTTCACATCTATCCTCTATGCTACTGCCTTCTGTCTAGTTGACAGGTATTCTTTGGGTTTACTTGGAGTCCATGATGCGATTACCTAGTCCCAAGAGTCCTATTTTCCCTTTTGCCTAAAGCCTTCCTGGTGTTAATTAGTTGTAAGAAGAGAAACAGAATTAACTCCTTCAGGAGCAACATTTACTTTTCTTTTCTTAAGGGCACAGCAGCAATAATGATGTAATAACACCCTTGATTGTTGAGATTGCCGTATTTGAGAGGAATACCTGATGCACCAGAGAGAGTTCATAAATCTTTCTCAGCCATCCAGCGACCAGGGAAGATCTTGGGCTTTGTTGACTGTTCAATATAATTATTCTTGAGGACTAACTACTTCTGATAACTTGTCTTGCTGTGGGTGACTGGTGTGTTGTTTTTCTCTGACCTTCCTAAATAGTGGAAACACCCATCTTGTGATCGCAAGATTTCCATCTGTCTCTGTGCTCCTTTGAACTGATACCACATGGAAAGATTTTTCTCTGTCTGTGTGCTCCCCTACAATCAACATGGTTAATTTAGTCTTTCTGGAGAGTTTTAACAATGCCAATAGTTCTCCCTGACATTGCACACAACGGCAGAAATTGGTGCATTGCTTTATGTGTGCTGTTTTTTAAGTCTCAAAATCATATAAGTAAAGCAGCCTCTTTATTTATGTAATACAAATAGTGTTTTGAACTACTAAACTCAGTGATTTGTGTAGGGTCAAGACTAAGGTAAATATGCCTTATCTTTACATATATATGCTCTGTTAACTTTCTCTTAGAATTATTCAGGATGAGACAAAGCCTGCAGAACTATACTCTTCAAGCAGAAAGAAAAAAAAAAACCTGGAGTTGGCTCTATAGCAGAGCCAAGTTAAACTAACTCTCACCTCAGACCTGAATACTCTTGGGCTTGAAATGTAAACAATAAGAACTCATTTGAAAACAGGTTGTTCTTTAACCAAAGCAATCCTGAGCAAAAAATGTAATGTTAAACCAGGCATGGTGGCACACACCTGTAATCCCAATACTTGGGAGGCTAAGATAGAAGAGTCATAGGTTCAAAACCAGTCTCTGCAACTTAATGAGACCCTAAGCACCTTAGTAAAACCTTATTTCCAGACAAAATATAAACAAGACTAGTGGTGTAACTCAGAGGTAGAATGCCTATGGATTCAATAACCAGTAACACACACACACACACACACACACACAAACACACACACACACACACACACACACACACACACACACACACACACACAGCAATGTTAGAGGCATCACAATGCCTACTCCACTTTAACATTTTACTAGAGAACCATAATAACAAAAACAGCATGATATGGACAAAAAAAAAAAGACATGTAGACCAATGGAACGAAATAAAAGACACAGAGACAAACCCACACAGATATAGACATCTGATTCTTGACAAGGTGTCAAAACATACACTGGAGGAAAGATAGCCTTTGTAACAAATGGTGCTGGGAAAACTGGATTTTCAAAACGTGAAAGAATAAAACTAGTTCACTATCTCTCACCCTGTACAAAAGACAACTCAAGTTTAAAGATCCAAATATAACACCAGACGCTTTGCAAGTATTTAGAGCAAATTGGGGAAATACCTTAACATAAGTGCAGGCCAAATAGTACTTGAATAGGACACTATAGCTCAAGACATAAGAACAAAAATCAATAAATGGAACGATTAAAAAGCTTCTGCACATCAAATGAAACAAACAGATTGAAGAGACAATCTTTTCCAGATACACTATCACAGAGGATTGAAATCATGAATATATAAAGAACTCAAAAACTCAACACTAGAAAAACAAATAACCAATTCAATAAATGGGCAAATGAACTGAACAGGTACTTCCCAAAGAACAAGTACAAATGACTAATGGTTATGAGGAAAAATACTCAGCAATTTTATCCATTTGGGAAAGGTAGGGGGAGAAGGAGATAGAGATTGGTGGTTTGGTACAAAAATATAGTAAAGAGAATAAGTTGTAGTGTTCTATAGCACCATAAGGTGACTATAGTTGACAGTAACATATCACATATCTCAAAATAGCTAAAAAATGAATTTTAATGTATCTAATATGAGAAATAATTAGAGAATTGATATGCTAATTAGCCAAATTTAACATTACAGATTATATATGTATGTAAAAATATCCTACTGTATCCCATACATATATAAAAATTAATACGTCAAATAAAATATTGTTTAAAAGAGAAAGTCAGCACACTTCTTTACAATGAAACAGAATCTCACTAAGTCATAGAGGACCTCAGTAAGTAGCTGAAGCTGGCCATGAAGCTGCGATTCTCCTGTCTCAGCCTCCCAATTACTGTAATTAGAAGCATGCACCACCACACCCAGCTAAAGACAGCAGAGTTTAGAGATATGCATACCCATTTTTATTTAGCACAATTCATAATTACCAAGTTATGGAGTCAGCTTAGATGTCTACCAACAGATGAGCAGATAAAGAAAATGTGGTATATATACACAAATGGAGTTTTACTCAGCCATAAAGAATGAAATCATGTTATCTGAGGGAAAATGGATGGAATTGAAGATTATAATGTTGAATAAAATCAGTCAGGCTCAAAGAACCATATGTTTTCTCTCATATGTGGAAGCTATAGGAAAAAACAGGAAAAAAGGAATGCCGGGAAAGTAGAAAAAAGAGCACCAGTGTAGGAGAAGGAAATTGCGGAAAGGGGGAGGGAGAGTGGAGGAGGTGTTAGGGAGTGAATTCCATTAAGTTATGTTTTTACCTATGTACAGGTATGCCACAGTGAAACCCATTAATATGAGTCAATAAAATATACAAATAACAATAAATAAGACAGACTATTCCTTAAATTTAGAGATTGGGTCACAAAAAAACCAATTATTTTTAAAAATAATACTATTCTATTCAAATGCTGCTTGCATCATTGCCTCAAGACATCTTGGTATCAATTAATTTATACACGAGGCCGTCAAAGAGAAAAGGACCATGCTAAGTATTCTAACTATTCTAAGTAATGTTTAGATTACCAACGAGAATAATAATACCTTAGGGCTGCATAGAAAATTATCAGACAATTAAAATGTATTTAAAAATGCTTAAAGAACTATATAATACTCAAAATGGTCTCATGTTTATAATATCCCGGTTTTAGTGGAACATTACAAAGTTACTAAAATTGCGTATTACCTCTCCCTTACAGATGACTAAACTAAAATAGAAACTTAATGACAGTAATGGATCTAGATTGCAGGTCAATTAATGATTCATTTTGTGCACTTAGCATTTTCCTCTCTGAATCCCCCAGGATTCTATAGGACGCTATTATAAAGAAGAGTAAAACTCTCTGGCTATTTTTTTCATTTATTATATACACAATAATAACTCATAGAAAGGCTGGCACCTAAATAGTAAGGATATAGCAACCTTTCTAGAAAATTTGAAGAGTAAAATACAATGTTAGTAATAATTATGCTAGGACCTTATGTGATCAACCTAAATATAAGTAGATAATAAAAAATTATTGACCAAACAGTACTTCGTGTGCATTTTTTTCTGGGTTATTTGCTTTTGATTTTTTTCTAAAAGAGTGAGAATCCTTTTCTTATTTGTGTGGAGACAATTGTTTCTTTTGGGATTCTGCTCTTAACCAAGACAGGGTAGGTCTGTTCTCTGCTTCTTGGTCTCTTTCCCCATAAGAGGGTGTTTCAAGCCACAGGAATAAGGAGGAAGAATAACTGGAAATGATGACACTATTTACTGCAGTAACTGTAGCTTGTCGCTCACATGAGACTAGATCAGTACTAAGGATATGTAAAAAATAAAATTATTCTTGTTTTCATGAAACTTAAGTTCAGGTTGTGAGTTTCCTATCATAAATCTTCAGGTTTTGTACCTGGAACTTGTACTGTTTTCTTATACTTTAATTAATCCCTTTTTGTGTGAGCAGCCTATTCTTGTTCTGTGAAATTGGTATCCTGGTAAATCGTTCTGAGGATATGAACACCTATTTTAAAGTTTTCTTCTATTTCCGGTATCTACTTTACTTTTCTCAGCTTAGAGTTTCTTGGTTTATGCAGTTAGCTCTATCCTTATTCTATGTTGTTTATTCTAATGTTCCTGATGATTGATCTGCATTGAGGGCTAAAGTGATCTTTCCCAGTTCAAATAAATATCTCTGTTTCCCAGGCAAGGGCTGTGGATTGTACTCACAGGCCATCAGGTCACAGCAATTCATTCATAGAAATAACCAGAAAAGGGGTGAGTAGGATCAGTGAACACATTGTTCAGCTGCTTCTTCTTTGAGTTATCTGGGAACTTACCTTCTGTATACAGGTGATTTTTATGTATTATGAGAGTTACTCAGGCCCTTGTCCTGATTCTTTAACTCCAAAGCCCACTCTATAATGTCCCTGATGGAAAAGTTGCCATTATTTAAATAATGTATCTTCCAGATTTATCTTGAAATCAAAGAGAGCTAGCACATTAAGAATTAAATCCTGCTGAGCGCTTCACCATCCTTTAGATAAATACCTGAAGATGGCCTCAGAACCCGCTTCTGCAGCCTCTGGCTTAAAGGCAACTCCAGGTTCAGACAAGACTAAAGGTGAGACTTTCATAGCTGCTAAAACACAGACTTATCACCACAAGTAATACTTTAGAGCAATATTCTAAAGGAATCAAAGGTAATGCAAAAGTCTATGATAGACAAAATATTAGAACTTCAAATACAGACAGGATCGCAAACAGTGCTGCTCTGAGTTAAAGAGGAAAATGATACAAAAGGAAAAATCACTAACACTGATACGATTTTTATCACAGAACCTTTGCATTACTTTCATTTTCAGAGTATCATTGAATTTTAATCACTGAGGGCTTTTTGACACCCCTTGGATTCTTGCATTCAAGACAAATGGCCCACTCTCTTCATTTACCTCGCCTTCACTGGTCACTTCAGCAGTTCTATATTATACCTGCATTATGTGGTTAGCTCTTGACTTTATTGGATTAAGTTTAGAAATTTTCCTATCAGCTTTGTAGCTTCTGAAACTTTTTAATATTATTGTCTAGTAATGGGACATAATTTTCTTCACTGCTAGAAATTCCTTTCTTCTTTTCTTATTCTTCTCCTCCTTCTTCTATAGAATTTTAGGAGAGAGAAAAGATAAGTTTATGTGCAAATGTGTACTCAGGCAACCATCTTGAACTGGAAGCTGGCAGTAAACACAAAAGCAATACGGAAAAAAGACAAGGTAAATAATTTGAATTTAGGGTACATGGGAGTGAGTTAAGAGGGAAAGATAAAAGAGATGGGATACCCACAGTATATGACATCATTATTTTTAAGCAGACACTCTTTTTCTTTTAAAAATTATGAAATAGCCAGGTGTGGTGGCACACGCTTGTAATCCCAGTACTTGGAAGGCTGAGACAAGAGGATCGCGCAGGTTCGAAGCCAGCCTCAGCTACTTAGTGAGACTCTCAGCAACTTAATAAGACACCTGTTTCCACATAAGATATAAAAAAGGTCTTGGAGTATAGCCCAGAGGTAGAAGGCCCCTGGTTCCATCTCCAGTACCACAAAAAAAATTATAAAAGAATTTGAGGTGAGCATGTTTCTAAATTTGGAATTCAAAGGATTGAGTAGCAAGAAAACAAATAAATTGGGTCTTCTTGATCCAGCCAGGAAGAAATAATCTAGAAACATAACAAGACAGTGCTCTACTTATGTCTGTTCTGAAGACTCCAAAGTAGTATACCACAAATAGTTTTATTATAAGAGAACACATAACTTAAGCAAACAGGGGAAGTTTCAGAACACGACATTCCAAAAAATCTTTAAACTCAAGTCCAAATTGTTAAAGGCAACCCATGCTGTTTAGATAAAGAAACCAACTCCAGCCATTGCTCATCTGTTTAGATTCAACAACAGTAGATTCTCCACTGTTCTACTGGCAAGGTAAAGACATTGGATGACTTTAATATGTCTCAGACACTGAGGTATTAAAATAAAAGTATACTACTTATCATCTATTAATTTTTAATTAGTACCATATGGCAACTATTGACTCCTCATAACACCAGAAAAAAGTAGGAATTAAAACTTTTTCTATTTTACAAATAAGGAAATCAAGGCTAGAGAGCTCAAGTACTTGATCAAAATCTCTTATTTCACATTTGCTGAACTAGGAGATGGAACTCAAGCTTCTCTTCTCTGAAGCCTCAACCACCATAATCCAGTTATAACACAGAAGGGCTATCTTCCATCTGTGTTGGTAAAAAGGTTAATATATCCAGTAAACATGGACCAGTATGTAGAGATTCCCCGCTGTCTCTGTCTTCAATCATCTTACTAAAACCTGTTCAATGCAACTGTGGAACTTCTCTCTTTATTTCAGTTTTCTCGTACATAAAATGAAACAATGCCCAAATTTCCTACCCATTCAGTACTTCTATGACTCTGTTATTAGGATCAGCAAGCCACATGCCCTAGAGCAGGATATAATGAGAGACCCTTGTAACTTAAAAGAACAAACTAAGAATACTATTTAGACAGGCACATTTAAATGAAACTGAGATAACATCCATAATTCCAGACAGCTCTTTTTAAATCTCATTCTCTGCCTTTCATCTCAAATCTCTTTTTATATTTTTAGTGCACAAACCTTGCCTTCTTTTCATCTACAGTAATAAAACTAATAAGACTCTACTTGGCCTTGTTTTCTCTACCCAGGGTTTCTCCACCTTTTAAAACCAAGTCGCCTTAGGCTGGGGATATAGCTCAGTGGTAGAGCACTTGTTTAGCATGTATGAGGGCCTAGATTTAACCTCTAGTACTGCAAAACTACAATGAAAGATAAACTGCCTTTAAGTGATCAAAATGCCTCATGCTTCACCTTAGGAGGCGGTACATATCTCCCCAGGGGATCACGTTGCTTCTACCCATCCTGGAAGGCATCTCCTAGACAGCCCATTAAGTTATCCTACCAGCCAAAAGCTGTTGAGCTTATTCTGGAATTTATTATTATAAACTTTTATGTCCGAAGAACTCTACATTAAAATAATGAGATCATCCCATTTCAGAATCATCAAACCTAAAAAAAAAAAAAAAAAAAAAAAAATTAAATACTAGACCCAGAGGATATTTGGCAAAAGATACTGTCATAGAAGGAAGTGTAAACTCACTGGTATGGCCACTTGCAATAAAAGCAAGTTATAGAATGCTAGAGATTAGATGAAACCATTTGAATAGTTTAAAATGTGTGAAGCCAAACACTATTTTATTTGTAGATATGTAATTTTAAAAATTATTTAAAATGGTACTTTAGGAATAGATAATAAATGAAATTGGAAAGACTGCTGCTTCTGGGAAAGAAGCAATTGGGTTCTCCCTAAGTTGCTAAGGCTGGCCTCAAATCTACAATACTTGTGTCTCAATCTCCCAAGTTCTGGGAATGTAGGCATGCATCACCACATCAGACTCTATTAAATCTCTTTTTCAAATTCTTAGGTGAACAGCCTACACATGGCTATTTGATGTATTATTTTTGTACTTTTTTGCATGAACTAAATATAACAATAAAAATAGATTGTCTTAAGTATATAGGCTTGAGAATAATACTCTGTGGGGCCAAACTATTTCCAGAGCCATCACCTGAGGTGAAACTAGAGAAGCAATGTGTGAAGTCACAGCCCCCTGTTACTTTCTACTTCATTTGCTGGTAAGTTTTCTCAGTTAAAAGATCATTAAATTAAGATTTGTTTTCCATTGCTAAGGTAACCAGAACCATTTTCCATATGTTTTGTTCTCCACTGAGACTTTGGAGTCCATTTGCTTAGAGCACTACAATATCCTTAGACCACTGACACCGATGGTTAAATAATGGCCCAATGCCATATTTCTGCTGAACGTATTTTCTGCTCAAGAACTTGTTGAGTTTTTTCTCCTGAACTTAACTCTACTAGTCAACTTCTTCCAGCAAACCTCAGCACATTCCCCACCCCAGCCCCCGCACCATTACCACATTCCCCATTCTCGCCTTTAGATGCAGCGTCTCTGCACTGGCTCAGCTCCATTTACCTCCTTCACTCTGGTATTACCCTGTGCGGACATTTCCAGGCAGACGCTTCAAATCACTAGCCATACCACCATTTTCCCACCATTGGTCACCGTCCTGCTTCCTCTTCTTTATTTTCTGGATGGAATTTCAGGAGCTATCATTGAAATCCTTCTTTCACAAACACCCTACATTCTCTGGATTCCTTCCATCCATTATACTCACTTGGCAAACATCAGCTCCAATTAAATTCAGACAACTGATTTCTCTGTGGCTGAATGCAAGCAACTAAATATTGCTGAAGAAAAAAAAATCACACAACTGGGTGACTATAGTCACCTTAAACACAATACACAGTCCAAATAAAATAAAATTCAACATTATCTCTGATCCTATTTGCCTGCAGTTTTCTTTCTCATCTTATAAATTGACTACTTCGATTTTTCTACAATTTGACTACTTCAAATTTTCTACAATTCTTAAGCATCTCCTCCCTTCCATTCCCCTTCACATTACTCACAAAATCTTGCCTTACATGTAATTGAGAAAAGAAAATCAATAAAATTAAAATTTCCTAATGATCCAGTAAATGTATCTACAAACTCATGTACTGCTGTACATTTTTGCTCTATCTTCTTTCCTATAAAAAAGGTAGAAATATCCCTGTCTTTATTAGTAAAGATAACTTATCCAATATTCTATAGGTCATTTCTTATTTTGTCTTTTCAGGTATTTTGCCCCTGAGATATATTAGTTATTTATTATTGCATAATATACTATTTTGAAACACAACAGCTAAAAACAACAAGTGTTTCATATCTCAGAGCTTCTAAGGGCAGAGAATCCAAGAGATCCAAGATTGGATTAGAGAGGTAAACTAGGTAGGGCCTGTCATAAGTTTTAGTCAAGCTCTCAGCTGTCAGCTGGGTCATAGCACTGAGGGACTGGGGCTGAGGACAGGCTTCCAAGCGTATTCACTAAGCCCATGGCCATTGGTTAGTTTCTTGGTGGTGGCCTCAGCTCTCAGTTCCCCACCACACAGGCTGTTCACTGTACACAGGCTTGCCTCTTCCAGAACAGGCAATAAGAGAGAGAAATACCAAGTGGGTGCTTTAATCAGTTACATCCTAATTTAGGTGACTACCGCCTTACTTCTGTAGTATGTTTTGTTCACACAAACCAACCCTGATATAATTTGGAGGGGAGATCTACACAAAGTGTGAAGACCAAGATGTGATTACAGGAAATCACTCTTGATGGTGGCTACCACATGCAGTCACTTCTGTACGGCCTAAATTGTAGACATCTCCCTTTCTGTTGGAGAATTCCCATGACCATACAAAGTTTCTCCTAACCAAAATAAATAAATAAATAAATAAATAAATAAATAAATAAATAAATAAATAAATAAATGAAGGAAAGAAGGAAAGAAGGAAAGAAGGAAACTAGGAGCTCCCATAGCCTCAGATTCCTCTCCATCTGCCACCTAACCTACTAGCCAAGTCTCAGTGCCAAATGGTTCACAGGACTTGCGGTTACCCACCACGCAACAACCCTTCTCTTTCACTGTCTATTCTCTACTTTCTGCCCATGCCACCCTCCTGAAATCTTGTCAAGATCAGCAATGATTTATGTTGTCTGTTCTAATGGACTATAATCTGCCTTCATCTAACTGTAACTGTTAGCAGTTTTTAAAACATTGTTCCTCTCTTGTTTTGCATGCAGGGATGAATTTAGGTATTGTGGGACTTAGATATGTTATTTCAGATGCCTTATTTAAGAAAAATAACTTAAAAGTATAGTTACCAGATAAGTAAGAAAGTCAATATTTATTTAGGATGAGAAATTAATCACAAATATTGAAAATATCAAAGTTCAAAAAAATACCACAAATAGCAAAAAAAGTAACAGATATTAATACAACTCTATGTTTTCCTTACAATTTTGACTACATACTCTTTTATTGCTTCTATATGCATTATTGATCTTTATATGCTGTTTTCTATAATGAGACAAGAAAGATAATTTAGCTTCTCTTCTAGAATGGTTGATCAAAATCCTTTATAATTCTTTTTTACCTTAGAATATTTACTTGCAAATTTAAAACTCATCAATGATTGTAAGGGTTGTCGCCCAATTTGGAGAGCATTTTATTATTTACTTCAAATATTAGGTACAGGATTCTGATAAATTTTCCACAGAAGTTTGGTCTAATACTTTTTTCTTTGTTTTCCTCTTTTCTTTCCTTTTGTACTAGGGTGTGAACTTAGGGGCATTCTACCACCAAGCTACCATCCTAGCCATTTTTATTTCTTATTTTGAAACAGGATTCCATTAAGTTCTGAAGTTCTTGCTAAATTTCTGAGGCTGATCTCAACCCCGCAATCCTTCTCTCTGTCTCCAAAGTACTGAGATAATAGATGTACACCACCACGCTCAGCAGCCTCATACATTTTTAACTCTTATTTCTCCTCTACTGCTGGTGTCAGGCATTACAATAAGTGCTCTGATTCTTCCCCTGCTCTCACACCCAGTGAGTTGGTACAATGGGCACCATGGAGGTCATTCTTACGCTGGGAGGAATAGCAGGAAATGGGTTGTGGACTATATACATTTGTCTCATTAAACCCAAAATAAATACGTACATCAATGTACAAGTGAATTCATTCATGTGCTCTGTTCAAAACTTTTACATTTACAATGTCTACATAATAGTTTTCTATTGCTGTACAACTAATGACCATACGTTTAGCAGCCTAAGAACAGCATACATTTATTATTTCAAGTTTAGTGTGTTGGGAGTTTGGGACAACTTAGCTGGTCATCCTCTGTTTGGGTCTCAAAAGGCTGCAGGCAACCCAAACTAGATTCTTACTGATGGCTTCCCTGGAGGATGGTCTTCTTCAGGCGTCTTTAGTTTGGGGGTGGAATTTATGGCAGTAGCTTCTTCCAAGTCAGCAGTGCAAAGATACTGGCAAGACGAGTCCTATATCCTTAGATAATCATATACATGCAATTCTTTTTATTCCATCATCACCTCTTTTGCATCCTACTGATTTTAAGTAAGCCGTGTGTCCTGCCCACAGTGAAGAAGAGGAATTAAACAAAGCAGGGACACTAGGAGGTAAGGATCTTGGTGCCACCTCAAAGCCACTCCACG
Source organism: Muscardinus avellanarius (assembly GCF_963383645.1). NCBI lineage: Eukaryota > Metazoa > Chordata > Mammalia > Rodentia > Gliridae > Muscardinus > Muscardinus avellanarius. The sequence continues at coordinate 39,084,403 of NC_137793.1, forward strand.
GGTCTCGTAAAGAAGATGAAGAACACATGGGACAATTCTTGCCACACAGGAAAGTTTTAATGAGCTCCAAATAATCCACATATATCTCAATGGTCTCATGAAGTAATGTGTCTGGGTCTTATATACACAAAAATAACTTTTTCAGATTCAAAGCCAGCTAATTCTCTAGTTGATCCCTCTGTGATATTAGTTTTTGAGTACCAGAACCACTGAATACATGCCTTTTAAACATAAACTACAAACTGAGAATGAATCAGATCCTTAGCTACCATTGTATATAGTTAAAATGTATTTTTATTCTATTACAGCTTGACATATCACCAAGTTTTCAGCTATAAATCCAAAAACTTTGTGGACTTTTAAGATTTTTTTTAGGTACTTGAGGCTGTTTTTATTATTCATTTAGTGTGTGTCAGTGCATGCACGCACATGCACGTGTGTGTGTGTGTGTGTGTGTGTGTGTGTGTGTGTGTGTGTGGTGTCCACGCACATTGTTGGAAATTGAACTCAGGGTGGTCTATCTCTGAACTGTACCCAGCCCTTTATTATTTTTTTGTTTTGATATAGTATCTTGCTAAGTTACCATGTACTGGCCTTGGGCTTGTCATCCTCCTGTCTCAGCCTCTCTGGAATTACAGGCCGACTCCATTGCACCTGGATTCATCTGGTTTTTAAGGACTCATCTTGAGATGTGCATCTTTAATTTATCTTAAAAAAGGGAACAATAACACTTCTTCCTGAACTTGAGAGCAAGTTTACATTGGCACTCCTGGCTAAACTATAATTCCCTTAATTCCAACGGTGCTGTGTGTTTTTACTTTGCTATCATTCTTCACTGAGTTCCCTAATGTAAGCAGTCCTTATTATTATAGGCTTTCTCCTCAATGCAGATATGCCCTTGGATTAAAAGGCCACATTTTTAAAGCAGAGAAAATACAGATGTTTCCACTTGCCCATTTATATTACTCCACACAGCAATGATATTAGCCTTTTAGTAGTACACGCCACATTAGCAATCTGAATGTTTTTTGAATCAAAGCTGAAATTTGTAGTGGCTCTAATGTGTAATGAAGTTGCACATTTTTACCATGCATCCACTCAAGCATATGGGTTTTGTAATTGAACTCAAGAGATTGTGTTTTGGATTCACTTCTGTTCTAATAAAAATGTACATATACCAATACTTCTGTCCCCATTTGGAGAAACAATTTGATACAGTCTGGTCATCTACTGTAGAGTATAGATACATTTTCAATTCTCTGTTGAAAAAATAAAGTCATGATAACTTAATTATGTAAAATAACTTTTCTAAATAGAAAATATTTTATATTTTATCTGCATATGGCCATTTAAAAAATTATACAATGATATGAACTACCAGTGCTCAGAATAAATATCACTGGAAAATATGCTTAATATTTTTGAGGAGACATAGAATTTAAAAACATTGACTTAGTTCTAGTGTTATTGTTCAACTCAGCTTTTGAATACATGCTTTTATTCATATGAATGTTTAGTTTGTGGAATTTGGCCATGTTCAGATTACACCCAGAAGCAGGTATTTCATGATTTTACTCAAAATACTACTTTCAGAACATTCTATTTTCATTTCACTTAAATTCAGTTGAAGTCTAAAATTCATTACAATAATTTTATTTTATTTTATTTTATATTTGGTACTGAGAATTGAACCCAGAGGCAGCTACCTCCAAGCTACACCCCAGACCCTTTAAAATCATTACTATTAATTTTGTTTGTTTTGAAACAGTCTCACTACATTGCTGAGAGACCCACTACATTGTTGCGGTAAGTCTCAAACTTACACTCACCCTGGTTCAGCCTCCCAAGTACTGAGATTACAATTCTGTACCACCATGCCCAGTTCATTAAATAATTTTAGACAGCTTTTATATATTTGAATTAAAGTTAAAACATTTTTTCAGCTCATACTCAATGGTAGTCATCTATGTAGTTTTATTTCAAGAACAGAGATACTGTAAGATGAATTTAAATGTGTTGTGCTTATTTATTTTTTCATTTACTCCTCTGCCTTCATGTAAAGATGTTCATACATATTTATCTCAAGTGTAGTCAAACCATTAATTAGGGTAGAAATTCTAATAATAATATTCTAAACAAGGAAAAGATACCAGTACTAAAATGATCAAAACTATCAAATGAACATTGTTTATTTAAAATTATTTCCTAGAAAGTTGCTTTTAAGGTATTATGATAACCATTTAGAACATGAAGTATATATTTATTGTGTCAATAAAACAATGATCACTAAAATGTATTGAGCATTTACTTCGCTAAGTGTTTATTTTTGTGTGTTAATTTACTTCTCTAATTATTGACTAACTATATTCTGAAAACAATCCTATAAGAGAAGTTCAAGTTTTCCTAATTTTTTAAAAGAAGAAACTAAGACATAGTTAGTCAAGTGAATACTAAATAAATAAAACCAAGAGTCTAACCCAGGAAGCCTGGGTTAACCTGCGATGTCTTCAAAAGTCAGCACAGACTTGATCCAGTCTTCTAATGACAACTTATCATTGTGTTTAAAAAAAAAAAAAAAACATTCCTTGAAGACAGGTATAATATCATATACCTGTAATCCTAGTTCTTGGGAGGCTGAGCCAGGTAGATTGAAGATCTAAGGCCAGCCGTAGGAATTTAGTCAGACTTTATTTCAAAATAAAAATAAAACAGAGCCTGGGATGTAGCTTCTAGGTAGAATGTCTCTGAGTTCAATGTCCAGTAACAAAGCCCCCCCTAAAAAAAAAGAAAAGAAAGAAGTAGATAAAAAAATAGTTCCCTTGAATTAAAAGTATAAAATTCATGTTTTTTTCTTACTTACTATTGAATTTCATTAAAATATACAATAAGTATCTAAAGTCTACTCTGCTCTTATAACACAACATTCCCATATAAACTCAAAATTTCCATATTGGCTCTTTTGCTTTAGTATTATTCTTTGGTAGAGCGGTATGTATCAAAAATGTTCAACTCTACCTCCCTATCCCATGCTCACATTAATGATAATAGACATCTTTTAATTGCTCAGCAACTATTTTGCTCAAACAATTATATTTATCAAAATAATCAAATTGACTTTATGTCTATAAGAAAATACATTTTGAAATCTATATGCTGCTGGTCAAAGATTATGTCAATAAAATACTCAGTAAAGTAGAGATTTGGAAACTATTCAATTAATTTGATCAATAAAAAGACAAACTCAATATGTTAAATCTGAAAGGTTTTTTTTCCTCCTCTGAATTACTATCTTCAGAAACATGGATACAGTTAGCACACCACACCATATCTCACTGCTGCCGGTGTTCCCTAGTTCATTATTTAGTGTTAACAAACAACTATACACATGGCAGATTTCCTCAAACGGTGACTCTTTCTCTCCAGTTACGGAACAGTTAAGATATGAAGCAATTTAAAGGATATGTCTGTTTTAGATAAATTATTTTTTAAAATTACTGTAATGAACTACTTGGTTTGAACATAAGAACACAAGAATTAATCTCAACATTATAGATTGCTTTAGTATCAATATACAATTTTCAGCTGGGCATGGTGGCACATGCCCATTATCACAGTACTTGGGAGGCTGAGACAAGAGGATCACAGATATGAATGAAGCCAGCCTCAGCAACTTAGGCTCTCAGCAACTTACCAAGCCCCTGTTTCCAAATAAAAAACAAAATAGGACTATGGGTGTAGCTCAGAGGTAGTATGCCCTGGATTCAGTCCCCAGCACCTATATATTATATAGTATAATATATATTAAAGTATTAGTATAATATATATATTATACTTCAGTATTTACATCAATTGCAGAGATTTGCATGATAATTTTAATACCATCTGTCTTTAAGCTGATTCTAAATTTTGCTTTGCTCATGATCTAAGTAGGAACTCATAGAACTGCATGGCAAATCAATATTAAAATGTTGACTTTATGGCTATAACAATAACTAGAAATTGGTCCATCCCATTTTTAAAGGTTTGGAAATACTGATATATAGAAGTCTCTCTGTGTTTGGTTTTAAGATAATATCCTGAATCATTTGAGGTCATGTTTTGTGCTCTGAGAAGATGCAAATGATATATAATCAAGTGTTTACTATTATTCTATTAATAATTACATTATCCTAGAAAAAATAATTTTGCCAGGCCACAAAATAGAAAGAAAATTGGCAGCTCATTTGATTTAAGCCATAGCTGTTATTACATTTAGGGTCAGATAAAAGATTTGAACATTAATTCATCATTTTGGATTCTTTGGGGCTCAGTTTTTAAGAATCAGTTAAAAGGGGATTAATAACCTATTTATGAATGTACCAATTAACATATGACGAATACTAAATGGCACAAAGTGCCCATACCCAGAAAAATATGCAAATAGGAAGTAAAAGAGAAAGGCAAGTGCTCTTTTGCATGTATGAATGACACTGTGCAATTATTTTACATATCAAGCTGATTTGTAACTATTGAAAGAGCTGACCCATTTCTAGGAAATGAGAGTACCTAGCAAATAGAAGGAAATCCACTATGAGCTTTTTGGACCTAATAATGTGCTGACTAGCTTTGGATACTTTCCTAATTACTTCTTAATGTTTTGCACAAGTCATCAAAACCTGCTAATACATCTGTCTAGTACATGATCGGCTACAAATATATGTTACATATATAACATTTTAAGATACGAAGAGAATACATAAATACAGATTACATAATACCATGCATCCTTTAAGGCCAAACTATTTACCTTCTTAAAACTACTGGAATTTGTGAAGTACACGTAATTATTTTTTTCAACTGAATCAAATTTTTTGCCTGTTTTCTGTTTTTACATTTCTGCTTTGTACCAGAATTATGTCCAAAAATACCATATGAATCTTCCATCTGCTCTCTTTTAAACTTAAAAGCAGTTTCCTTAATGATATTTAGACCTGTTAAGTTATACAGCTATCTGATTTTCTTGCTTTCATAATGTTTGCCTCATACGTATATGTATGTGTGTGTGTGTGTGTGTGTGTGTGTGTGTGTGTGTGTGTATGTCAAAGCTTAATTGGTCTGAGTGCTAGGTACTTACCAAGAAGATTTTTAAAAATAGTTTAAGAAAGAAATAAACTACTTCTAAGCTATCCCAAATAAAGTACAAGATTAACTTGATTATATATATATATATATATATATATATATATATATATATATATATTTTTTTTTTTTTTTTTTTCCTGGAAACCCTTCTACCTCCGGGCTACACTCCCAGACCTATTTTTATACTTTTTTAAAATTTAGAAACAGGGTCTCTTAAGCCAGCATGGCTGGCATCGAACCTGCGTCATCCTCCTGTCTCTGCCTCCCAAGTGCAGGGACTGCAAGGGTGTGCCACCACACCCGGCTTAACTTGATATTTTTAATAACAGATTTTTTTTTTCTTTTTTTTCTTTTTGCAGGTCTGGGGGTGGAACCCAGGGGCATTCGACCTCTGAGCTACACCTCCTGCCCTATTTTTTATTCTTTTATTTTGAAACCGGGTCTCATTGAGATGCAGAGGGCCTCACTAAGTAGCTGAGGCTGTCCTCGAACCGTGATCCTCTGGTCTCAAGCTCCTGAATGCTGGGATTACAAGCGTGCGTGACCACACCCGGCATAACAGATATTTTCAAGCTGGGCATGGTGGCGCACGCTTGTAATCCCTGCGCTTGGGAGGCGGAGACAGGAGGATTTTACAGGTGAACCCAGACCCCCTGGCTTAAGAGACACTGTTTCCAAATAAAAAAGTATAAAATAGGTCTGGAAGTGTAGCCCTGAGGTAGAAGGGTTTCCAGGAACCCCGGTACCACAAAAAAGAAAAAAAAAACAGATACTTTCCATTTTGATTTTTGGCTTAATTATGGTGTCAAAAGAGTGATATCTAGAGGACTTCCGGGAAGATGGCGACAGAGCAAAACAGGGCTTACGAGCCCCGCTAACAACCAATCTCTATTACCACAAAATCAGCGCCTTTCATAGCCAGAAAACACCATCAGCAGAGAAACAAAAAATGTAATTTTAAGGGACAGAGAAAAGAGGGCTGGAAAAATGAGACACCAGAAACCAGACCGCAGTGCTGCTGCCGGAGCCACGGCGTGAAGCAGCGGGCGCCATTTTGCCTTGCAGCACCAGGCTCCAGAGAGGAAGGGAACTCATAACGGAGCCCAGAAACCAGAGAGGAGATACGTTGGCCTCACGCCCGAGAATGTGGCAGCAGCGCCTTACTGCTGGCGGTAGCGGCGAGTTCACCAGATGGCACCAGACCAACACACTCAACAGCCCACCAAACTCCAGAGAGGAGAGGCGGACAGCAAGCCTAGGTGAGCCTCTGCAGAACAGCCGGGCGGGATTTGGCAGATTTCTTGGCACAGGGAATAGCTAAAGCTCCCAGGGGCTGGGCTCAGTGCACCCTGTAGGAACTCAGAGTGGAGTTCAAAAACAGAAAAGAAATACGCCAGCCTCAGGGCCGAGGGCGTGGCAGCAGCGCCATATTGCTACTGGCGGCAGCAGCAGCGAATTCACCAAGTCCACGACAGCTCCATCTGCGCACTCAACAGTGAGTCAAATTGCGGCCCCTAGAGGAGAAATCCAAGTACTGTACTTCCAGGGACTTGACCCAGTGGGGGAGTGGCGATGGCAGAGATATTACACCATAGGAGAACATCCAACCTGGTCTAAAGCACCAACCTGGCACCCCCCATGGTCTAAAGCAGCCTCGATTGACTCCCTGGGTCTGAAACTCTGTGATACAACCCAGTAAAGGAGTAGTGGGGACTGAGATACCACAGACTCGAGATCCACAGCACCTTAAGCGAAGTCGTAGTGACCTAGAGAAGAACCCAGAGAAGGCACAAACTTCCGAAATCATGGGAAAGAGGAATAACAATGGAGCAATGAATGCCCACAACCCCACAACATCAGAACCTGATAAAACAGAAATTCAGAGATTTCTAGAAGATCAAATCAGGAAAATAACTGTAGAAATAATAGAGGTGTTTCGAAAAGAATTCAGAGAGAGCCAAAGAGAGATAAAGGATTCAATTAATGAAGTAAAGGTCTCAATTCAAAGCACAAACAACCAATTAGACCACATGGAGAATAGAATCTCGCTCCTAGAAGATGATCATTCAAAAAATGAACGCATAGTTTCTAATTTAGAAAAAAAAAATCCGACAGCAGGAATCTGACACTGAAGAAATATGGGCCCATTTTAAGAGAGCTAACCTAAGAATAATTGGAATAGAGGAGAGAAAAGAAGGTGAAACCAAAGGGATTAACAATCTTTTCAAGGAAATAATAGCAGAAAATTTTCAAAACATAGAGCAAGAGGTTGATACACAGGTCCAGGAAACTTATAGAACCCCCATTAGAGAGGATCAGAGAAGAGGATCCCCACGCCACATAATTGTCAAAATGACCAATGTTGAAGCCAAACAGAGAATCTTAAAGGCAACAAAAACAAAAGGCCAAGTAACATTCAGAGGCAAACCAATTAGAATCACTCCAGACTTCCCAAACCAAGTCATGAGAGCCAGAAGGGCTTGGAGTAACATATTCCAAACTCTGAAAGAAAACAACTTCCAGCCAAAAATTTCCTACCCAGCAAAACTTTCTATCAAATTAGATGGAGAAATAAGAAGCTTCCGTGACAAACAGAAACTGAAGGAATTTATGTCTTCAAAACCAGCGCTAGAGAAAATACTCAAAGAGATTAACTACAAAGAAGAAATAGGTAACACACACCAGAACCAGAGAAATAAGATTTTCCATCCAACAGACAACTAAGATTGGTTATCTGTGGAGATTCATTATTTATGTCAGTCTTTTACCTATCTCTAAATGGTATTGTTTTCTTTTATTGTTGCTATTTTTAGGATTTCTAGTTGGAATATTAATATACCTTCAGATATAGCATTTGGAAATATTTTATCCCATTCTATCAGTAACTTTTAACTCTGTTTACATTGTCTTTGGATATACAATTTTTTTTTTTTTTTTTTAGGGAGTCTTATACTCTTCTGTTGCCTGTGCCATTGAAATCATATCCAAGAAATCACTGCCAATTTCAATGTTGTGAGGTTTTATGACCCAGATTTTCTTCTAAAATTTATAGTATTAAGATTTATATTTAGGTCTTTTATCTATTTTGAGTTAATATTTGTATATGTGTTAGGTAAGGGTCCAATTTTATTCTTTTTCATGTAATTATTATTTTTCAACAATATTTAGTTAAAAGATTATTATTTCCTCCACCAAATGTTCATGGAAACCTTGTCAAAAATAACTTGACAGTATATGGAAGAATTTATCTCTAAGCTTTTATTTAACTCCAATAGTTTATATATCTGCCTTTAGAACAGTACTATACTGTTTCAATTATTGTAGCTTTATATGGTTTGAAATCAGAAAATATACATGTTCTAGCTTTGTTCTTCTTCGAGATTGTTTTGGGTATCTAGAGTCCATATTTCATATCAGGATAGATTTTTTCTGAAAAATAAATAAATAAATGTATGATAGCTTCACCTAAAAAAAAAAAGAAAAGAAAAAAATATTCTCTGGTAAGAAAGAAAGCAAAAAGAAATATTGAACTGTTATCTTTTAGTCATCAAAAGCTTGGTATCAGACAAATGAAACTGTTTTGTGAGATTATCATCATTAATATTGGATAAATTGCTATAAAACTAGATGTCAACCACTAAGCCAAGCATGGGAAGGAGGGATGGGGAGGGAATAGGGTGGGGATCGGGTAGGGGCTAAATGGGCGATGTGTGCATGTATGTCTACAAAAGTACTTTCTTTATACCATTATGATATATGAATACATTGCACCAATAAAAAATAAATAAAATAAAATAAAAATTAAAAAAAGTGATATCTATAATCATTAAAATTTAGGGAGAAAAGAGTTTCTGTGACTTAGAATTTTCAGTACATTAAAAATAATTTCAGTAACTAGGAGGCTGAGACAAAAGGATGATAGGTTTGGGGCCAGGCTTAGCAATTTAGCAAGACTCTTAGCAACTTAGTGAAACCCTGTTTCAAAATAAAATAAATAAATAAAAAGGACTGGGGGTGTAGCTTGAAGGAAGATTGTCCTTGGGTTCAACCCCTAGTTTACCCCCACAAATAATAATAAACCAGAAATGATTAACTGTTCACAATATAACCCAACATATTGAACCAAGAAAAAATACAAAAGAAAATTAGATTTATAATTCAATGTAAACATTAGTATTATTACTAATATTTCTTGAAATAGGTACTGTAAATATATACGTCAGAAATCAGGTAGAAAAGCAGATATTATAAACAGGGACCATTTAGTGGAGAGAATTACTTACTTGGGTGTAGAAACAAAGAGTGAAAGGTGATATCAACAGATCAGAAACCTGGAAGACAGCTCATCACCAGCTGGGGAAACTAAACAAAATATAATGTTCTTAGAAAGTGTATTTGAGGAGATGCCCCTATAGGACTGGCTCCCACAACTCCAAGAATCTCTTCCATGGATACTGCTCAGACCTTTATAGAAAATGCCTCAGGATGAGCCGTGGCAGGGATGTGGTGCAGGGATGCTGAGTCCCCGCAGTGGCTGAGGGGACAGCATGGAGACCGTAGCTGGTATTTGGAGGGCAGGCAGTGGGGTGGCTCAAAAGCCAAGCTGGTGTTTCAGCCACTGAGGAGTAGGACACCATTGCTGGTACCCAGACTACTGCAAGGCATGGGCCAGATGGTGCTGAGAGTAAAGGAAATGGGAAGTGAGAGCCTTAACCATCTTCTGTCCTGCAGACCCTACAGGGAAATGGGATGAGCCCACTACCCCTTTCTTCTGCCTTCAAATAACACTCCAGTGCCTCTCGTTGGAACAAAGTAACAGAAAAGCAATAGCAAGGAAACTGACAAATGTATTTATATCACAATCTATAAAAAATGGGCTTGAGGGGATAGAAAATAGATAACTAGTGCTATTGGTAAATCCAAAACAGAATCATGTATCTTGTCCTCAAAGAGCTGATTCTCAACATATATCTAGTTGTAAACATGTGCAGGAACGGCCTGAAATTTGGGGGGATAAAACAACTAACCCAGGGATTTCTTATACTTGATAGCAAATTATATTATAAAAATATAGCTAAAATAGTATGATAAAGTCACACTGAAATGCTCTATTAATGGAAAAAAGTAAGTCCTGAAACCGACACACATATCTTAATTTAGCTTAAAATTAAATGGCATTTCAAATGAACATAGTAAATAAGTGAACTCTAAATTTTGTTGGGACGATTGATAAATACTTTCCCACACAATGCAAGCATACACACATGCAAAATTCATGGTGGATTTTTTACTCAAATGTAAAACTTATTTATTTATTTATTTTTGGTGGTACTAGGGGTAGAACCCAGGGGCTTTCTACCTCTGGGCTATACTCCCAGACCTATTTTATATTTTATTTGGAAACAGGGTCTCACTAAGTTGCTGAGATCCCCACAAAGTAGCTGAGGCTGGCTTCGAACCTGTGCGATCGTCCTGTCTCAGCCTCCCAAGTGCGGGGATTACAAGCGTGCGCCACCACTCCAGGCTTAAAACTTATTTTTTAAAAAGTGAACAGATATGGAATAAGGGCACAATCTTGGAGTCCAAAAGGTATTCCTAAACAAGGAACAAGACTCAAAAATTATGTATAGAAGAAAAAATGAATACATCTGACTATACCACAATATGCAAAAACAAACAAAAAAAACTTGTCAAAACAGGACGTGATAGCATAAGTTTTTAAGAGGAGCATACAGGAACCACTGGTTTTCTTAGAACCTTGGCTGAAAGACTTTATCCCTCTGAGGCTCCCTTTACTTATGTAATAGGGCTTTAATAGCATCTACTTCAAAGGCTCATTCTGATGATTAAATAAAGTAATCCATGGGAAGTACTTAGCACATTGCCTAATGCATGGCAAGCAATTAATGATAACTAAACAACTTCCATTTTCCTATTGATTTACTAAAGTTAATTTCAAAGATAAATTGCTATAAATCTTATTATGTATCACATTCTTTTATATTTTACAAACTTATTCCACACCAACATTTGGAGACTAGTCCAAGAAGACAGATTCTTTTTTATATGTTTGCAAAGACTTTTTTTTTAAAAAGAAAAGTCAGAATAAATTTTTACCCAAAGTCATGGTCATGGAAATAAAAATTAGGCTACTTTCCAGAGAAATAAAAATTTCTATGTCCTAAAAATGGCATCAGAGTGAATAAAAAAGCCTTATACTAAAGATATTAGACTAATTTCTAAATCAAAATAAAAGGTAAAATATAATAAAACTAATATATACTATATACTTATACTAGATACTGTTAAAGACTGTATAACTTAACAGTATTTAATCTTCCCAATGCCATTTATAAAATTGAGATAGTTAGGTTGGGTGTGGTGGCGCATGCTTGCAATCCCAGTGCTTGGGAGGCTGAGACAAGAGGATCGCACAGGTTCGAAGCCAGCCTCAGCTACTTAGTGAGGCTCTCAGCAACTTAGTGAAACCCTGTTTCCAAACAAAATATAAAGGTCTGGGAGTATAGCCCGAAGGTAGAAAGATCCTGGGTTCCATCCCCAGTACAAAAAAAAAAAAAAAAAAAAAAGAGGTTGTTGTGTTAATTTTATAGATGAAACTACATAAAGAAGTTAAGTAACTGGAGGAAAACCTATGTAGGAAAGTAGTAAGGGCTAGAATTTTATATAGGCAATTTAACCCCAGAAACAGTGATTTTACTCATGGTACAATAATAGTAATTTTAGAATCTTATGTCTTTGTTTCCTTTTTGCAGTTACTGTTATAATAAAGCAGAAGAACCTCAATGCAGCCCCAGGGATAAATTATCCTCTATGATATGGGATTTTGAGAACATATCAGAAACAATTAAAAAAAAAACCCTCAAATCCCCACTAACCCAATGTCTAAAATACCATCTTTAGGAAATAATATCTTTTAAACTCATGTCACCTGTAAATCATAACATTCTGCCCTAGATTTTCAAAATTCATCTTTATTACATTAAAATGACACACCTGGTACATTCCAACAACCCCCCCCTTCCAATCTTAATTCATTTCAGCACTAACTTTAAAGTCTGAGTGCAAGGTCTCATCAACATACTGCATTCCAGCTGTGAGCCTGTGAAATCGAACAAGTTATACGCTTCCAAAATACAGTGATGGGGCAGCACAGGATAGACATCCCCATCCCAAAAGGAAGGAATAGGAAAAAAGAAAGAAAATAAAATGCTGACCAAATTCCAAAACCCAACAGAACACACATGAGTTCTTAAAGGTTGAGAACAATTTTTGACCCCATGTACCATATTCTTGACACCCTGGGTCAGGGAGGTTGGGCCCCAAGCCCTGAGGGACCCTGTCCCCATGGCTTTGCTGGGTACAGTCAACACTGCATCTCTCACAGGAGGCTAGAGACTTCTCCCACCTTGCTCCCAGGCTGCAGTTGCACACTCTTGGTTCTGTAGTTCTGAGATCACAGCTTCACTAAGCATAGCCTGTGGGGGTCTCTGTCACAACCTTTGAAATCTAGGGGAGGTAGCCATGACTCCAACACTTTCCGCTCTGTGCACCTGCACAGTCAGCACCTTCTCTAGCTGTTGTTTACACCTATAGCCCAAGCTCACCTGGGCCTGCTGAGCCATAAGGAATGCCCTGAAGGAAGACAGGGCACAGACATGAGCTGCGGCCTGTGCTGTGAGAAGGCGGTTCCATGGGTGCCCCAGGCCCCTCCCTCATATCCATGCTGCCTGGAGGCCCTCGTACTCTGGGCCTAAGATGAGAGTAGAGGAAGCCTTGAAGATCTCTGAAGTGTATTGAGGTCATTCTTCCATTCTTTTGTTGAAGAACGCCCAGCTTTCTTTATCTATATTAATTCTCCTAAAGTATCACTTGGAAAGTAAACCACACCCTTTAATTTACTCTCCTAACTATGCTACTTTATCCTTTTCATGGCCATACCAAGGAATTTTATGTATTTTTGTTTTATCTACTTTTTATTACAAATTTTGTTTTTTACTTGTTTCTCTCTTTTGTTTTGTTGTAAGTAGCCTGAACACTTTGCCTAGATTCCATCTGTCAAATATGGTAGTTCCTACTTCTTAGATTGTCCCTTCAATAAAACAGTAGGATATGAACACAATCACAATTCAGAATTTTTTTTCCATTTTTTTTGTTGCAGTTTAAAACAAGGATGACCTTTCTTCTAAATCCTGTTGACCACTATTCTACTTTCTTTGTGGAGAGTATCCTATTCTAAATGATTCACAATTAGAATAATCGTGAAGATAATGATAAATAATATTGTAAATAATAATATTGTAAATTGATAAATAATATTGTAAATAATATTGTAAATGATCCATATGATTTATGGTATTTTTCTCTTTCACTTAGCTTATTTGTAAGTTTTGCCAATGTTGTATATATATATATTAATATTTTATCTTTGTGTGTGGTACTGGGGGTGGAACCCAGGAGCTTTCTACCTCTGGCCTATACACCCAGACCTATTTTATATTTTATTTGGAAACAGAGTCTCACTAAGTTGCTGAGAGCCTCACTAAATAGCTGAGGCTGACTTCGAACCTGTGTGATCCTCCTGTCTCAGCCTCCTAAGCATGGGGATTATAAGCGTACACCACCATCCATGCCCAGGTATTTTATCATTTTTGGATAGACAATAGTTCATTGAATGATTTTATCACATTTTTGTATCCATGTGTAAGGTGATAGGCATTTGAGTTGTTTTCACTTTGGGGCTATTATGAATAATGTTGTCATGAATGCCTGTGTATAATTTTTTTATATAAACATGTTTATATAAAACAGGGTTTATACCATGTTATATACTATATAACCTCTTGGTTATATACCTATTTTATATTTTATTTGGAAACAGGGTCTCACTAAGTTGCCGAGGCTGGCTTCGAACCTGCATGATCCTCCTGTCTTAGCCTCCCAAGTGCGGGGATTATAAGTGTGCACCACCACGCCCAGCGAAGGGTGACCTCTAAAAGCTAGAAGAGCAAAGGATATTTGAGATTTAAAAAGAATTTAAGTTCCACAAGAAAGACCTAAATGAACCCTGATAGTTTGCTCCACAAGAGAAAAGGGATAACTCAATCACCTTTGTACAGGGAGTGACCTAAATAGCTATCTTGACCACCATGAAAATACCTTATAAGGAGAAATAGAAATATTTTTTAATGAACATAAGACATGACCATTTAAATATGATTGTTATTAATTGATAGTTAAGTATAGAATTTCCAGCACTAGAGATATTTAAGGAAAGGTAGAAAATTCGTTGTCCTGGATGATGATATTCTTGGCCTAAAGTAGAGCTGATTCTGTACCATTCCAGTCATTAATACATGTATCTTTATAAGTCAGAATTTGAGATTTTATTTACTTTAGGCCACAGGCATTTATTAAGATCTTTTTATTATGATCAAATAAGAAATAAAGTCATATGCTTAAACATAAATCATCTTATAACTTAAATCACAAAAATACTGGGCTTGTTTAAGGGTTTGTTTCTCCTCTCTGTACCTAAGGGCATTCATAGTAGAAGATTAAAGAATGGGTGGTATGTGCTGGGTGTGGTGGCACACTCCTGGAATCCCAAGACTTGGGAGGATCACAGGCTTGAAGACAGTCTCATCAAGTAGTGAGACTTTCATCAACCTTGTAAGACCCAGTTTCAAAATAAAATTAAAGTAAGGCTGGGGATGTCGCTCAGAAGTAGAATGCTCCTGGATCCAGTCTCCAGCCCCACACAAACAAACAAAAAAGAATAAGTGGTATGTGTGCACACGTGTGCATGGGTCTGGGTGTGAAAGTGTGGGAGGGTAGTGCAGGATGCAGGGAGAGGGGGTGTTAAATGTTTATGTCACAAGTACCCTCTTTGATAAATTCTTGCCAATAAACATAAAGTGATACTTGGGGACATGAAAGATTTCTTGTTCCTCCTAAGAGCAGACAGTTTTTTTTCCCTTTTAGCCAAGATGATGAGGCTCGGTGCCATTTCTTGGATACAGCTGACATTTTGCAAGTTGAAAACAAGCACGGACAAGCCTTTTTGTTTTCAAATGATCTTCAGAGTCACAAAGAGTGTGCTGTATCCACAAATTTGCTTACTTGAAATGGAGGAGAATTTCTACTCGTTTTTTGAAGCAAAAAGTTTTGACAGTTGAATCGAGGTGAATTGACTTGACAATTCTTCTGTTTGGCTTTTAATACTTGCTGCTTTTTTTGTAGAAAAACTTAAAGATCATTTAAGTATATTATACTATTTTGAAAATGTATCGCACTTAACTAAAAACCTAAAAGCAATAATGCTTTTCAGGAATGGAAAAAGAGGTATAATAGTCCATTAGAAGTGGATTATTTGTATCATTAAGGAGAATCATTACGTGCTTTTGAATGAGAAAACACATTGAAGAAGCAGAATTTGATGGTGAATGAACATTTGGTTAATAGTTATGCAGCATACATTCAAGAAGAAATAGAGATATGTGTATGTGACTAATAGACAAAAGAATTCGAAACACAAGTTGCATATACCATTAAAACACAATTATTCCTTAAAATCTCATAAGAAGATTTTGCATCAATTTATATCATCATTTCAGTACACATTTTCAAAGATATCAGTTTTGAAATATAATAAGATGCTTCCTATACTATTAAAAAGTAAAATTGCTGCCACTGAAGGATTTATACACCTGCCAGATGATGCACAATCCTTCCATCAAAGTACACGTTTCTCATTCACAACCCATATGCACTTTCTCTTCTGTACTGTGAACTGAAAATTCAGCTCCATCCTCAATCAACCATGAGACTCAAAGCATAACCTACCAATCCAGAGGAAATGTACAAAATTATATGAGATTGGAGACTGCTGGCAGAGTTAGGTATAGGTATACAGAATCCATCCTTTTAGTCACATACACATGACAGATACTTGTTCTTCTCTTTTATTTTATTTATTTATTTATTTTTGCGGGTCTGGGATGGAACCCAGGGTTATTCGACCTCTGAGCTACACCCCCTGCCCTATTTTTTATTCTTTATTTTGAAACAGGCTCTCACTAAGTTGTAAGGGTCTCACTAAGTAGCTGAGGCTGTCCGCGAACCAGGATCCTCTGGTCTCAGCCTCTCAGATGCTGGGATGAAAAGCATGTGCTGCCATGCCCGGCTTTCTTCTTCTCTTAATCATTAAAATAAGCAAAACCCCAAATACTGAAGAATTAGTCTTAAGGAATACTAGGCAGACATAGAAGAATTTCAAACAGGGGAATACATCTCATAAGGATGAAGTTGCAAGTATTTATTTTCTAGGTAGAAAAATGAACATATCATCTACACTAAAACTTTCAATAAGAACTTGCTACAAGCAGAAAAAAAGTATTTTCATAGTTGAAAAAGAAAATAACTATCAGTTTATTCTTTATTCTTTTTTGGTATTTTTTATCTCTTGCACACACACATACATACATACATACATACATACACACACACACACACACACACACACACACACAATGAGTAGAAGCAGCACAAGTCTTTACTGTAAAATTAAGCATTGTGTTGATGTTAACGAGAAACCATCTTTTGCAGTTCACTGTAATTTTTATTTAGCAAGTTTCAACTTTTGTCATATGTTCTTATATTTCACAGCATCTAAACACTAATCTCATAGAAACCATCCATTAGCTTCTAATTTGTGGTTTCTAATGTTCTGCAATTTGGGAAATCAAATAATGTATCTGCTATAGTTATGCCTAATGTCGATAGCAGGAACAAATCTGGAATGGGCGTCTACTTTCTGATGAACTTGATAATAGTCTTCATATGGCCCTAGAAGAGCCTTTCAACTTTCTAAATTTTACTTTCCTCTTCTGTAAAATATGAGATTGGACTCAGTGGTCTCCAAGCTCCTTGACATCTCTGGGACTTGTCTTAGTTCAACATGGCAATTTTTCATTATTTATATATTAATGGTTTTTAGTTTTCTGAATAAGTGACTTTCTTTTGAAGCGTTGCGGTGTTTTATTCTCCCAGTTACTGAACGGCAAGATCTTTCCTAAGAATTCAAGTAGAAAATGAAACTCAATAAGTAGATAATATAATCCATCCTTTTGTGTCATGTTAAAACATTCCATGGATGTCAATACAAAGCTTTACAGTAATATATCTGTAATCATCTTGCTAAGTCACATTAAATCATCAGTAAATGTTGATGATTGGAGAGTGAATGAACACATTAGCAAATAGGTTAGGTAGTATTATATATCAATCAAAGAGCAGGATTAAAATTTCAACAGTTTTCCTTTGTTTTTTTTAGTTCTTGGCTTATTCAGTTCACAGCAAAAGTACAGACTTTCTAATTTCAAATGTAAATGGTGTTTTTCAATGCACATGGGTGGACAGAGCACAATTCTTTTGATAGAAGTGAATCTGTGTTAATTTATTTGCTCTTTGGCTTTCCTGATTCTCCCAGCACTAACACTGTAACTGGGATATATCCATTTTCACACACATATCAGAATATATATATGAATGAAGAAATGACTACCAATGATTAATGGCTTATTAAAAAGAGTTCTAAATTATTAAGTAGTTGTGTGCAGTGAACCTAATTTCTTTCTTTTTACAACTTCCCTTTCTATTACAAGCTGTTAAGCTCAGAGCCTAGATCGTCTAAACAGCAGACTCAGTAACAGTAAATGAAGTGCTGTGAGCTTACATCAGACTAATTAGTCTACAGGATAAAAAAATAAAATAAAAAAGGATGGGGGAAGGGCTTGGGAGGACTTTTCAGGTTGCTTTGTGAAAGGCAGTTTGCTTAATTAAGCCAACCACTAATTGTTAAATATTTTTCAGGTATTAACAGAGCTACTCCCAGTGTAATTAAATTTTGATTTTAGTAGTATTTGCAGGGATTAAAGTCACAATCTGCTGAGGCACTGGGGTTAGTTAATATTCACTTCACTGCCACAGCTGTCCTCCATTATAATACAAAGGACAGGAAAAGAGACAGCAGAATGGGGGTGAAGTAATGAGAAAGCGATTCATTCATCTGCACCAGCTTGGCACTCCACAGCCTTGTACAAATGGGTCTGAGCAGGCTGACACACAACCAGGCATTAAATCCAATTTAATTTGATACAATAAAGGGATGTCTAAGCCCTGTGCATTTTTTATTTTTATACATGAGACTATGAAGTAGATAGAAAAAAGTATATCATTATCGTACATTTCCATCCAAAGAGTATTTCTGGATTTGTAAGCGCTACAGAGTCACCAGGATTGTAAACCAATCCCTGCTAAGCCATTATTTGTCCCAGCTGAAAGGAAATGAACCCTGTAGAAGGCTGTACTGACTGACTTTAAATCTCTGGTAAAATTAAAACTGGATAGATATTTGAAGGTTGTTTTTTTGTTTTACTTTTATTGAAATTAACACATACGCACACACACACACACACCCTTAATGGGTTTATATGCTCTTGAAGTAAATGAAGTCAGTTGACCATGATTGACCAAAAACATTTTTACTGCTGACTCATAACACTGCTGGAGTTTTATGTATTGTTTTGTTTTGCTAATTCAATACCTTTAAGAAATGTCTTCCATTTATTACACATTCTGGAAAGAAGATAGTCATAAAATAAATAATCTTATCCTTTCCTCTAACGCCACCTCCCCAAATAAGAGTCTAATCTAGAATCTTCTATCATTTTGTGTTCATTCATTACAGTATCTACTAGTAGTAGATTTTCAAGATAATCCATAGTCCAGGGTCCCTGCATTGCACATGGAGAACAGTGGCTTCTAATATATGCAAAGTCCCAGTCTTGGAATTTGCTTTTCAATATAATTTAGGGCTAGCTGTATTAGGGTAAGGAATCTAGTCATTTATGTTCTATATTGGGAAAATCTTTATTTTAAATAAATCACCAAATCTGAAGTATTCCTAGTGTTTACTTTATATTTTAAAAAAGGGAGGGCAGGCTTGGTGGAACATGCTTCTATCCCAGTACTTGGGAGGCTGAGGTAGAAAGATTGTAGGTTCAAAGCCAGCCTCTGCAATTTAGCTAGACTCTGTTTCAAAAACAGGAAAAATCAGGTCTGGGGGTGTAAAATTAAGACTCCTCCTGCCATTTTCAACACCTTTCAGTGGCTTCCATTGTTATGGGATTGTGAGGATTTGTTTTGTTGGCCTTTTTTATCTATTTTCAGGGTTCTTCGATTTGTACCTCTTTTTGGTGTTTTCTGCTTTCTCTTTTTGTAAATGTAATTTGGATAGTGGTGGGAAATAAATCACCCTCAAAGCATTCGATCTTCGTCCTCGGATTTTAACGCAGCGCCAGTGCCTCTTTAATTGGGTCTAAGCCTCAGCCAGAGTGGCAGGGAGCTTCTTTAGTTGGTTTTGGTACACTGCCATGGTGCTTTGTGTTTCTCCAATCTGCCATCTTGTCACCCTCCTGACTTTGGCAGTTCTATTCTTAATGAAAACAAGTTCAAAGAACAACCATTTGGATTAGTCAGAGGATCTTTTTGGTTGTCTACTAAAATTCTTATATGGTGTGCCTTGTATCTTAGTCTGTTCTATAATGAAAGTTACTGTCTGATTGCTTCTACAGGCAAAGTGAAATGGAAAATGAGAGGATTATATAGGGCAAACATGTTTTTTTTTTTTTATTACTAGAGGTAAAACCCAGAAGCATTCTACATCTGAGCTGCATCCTCAGCCCTGTTTTTTACCCTTTATTTTGAAACAGGGGCTCACTAAATTGCAGAGGGCCTCACTAAATAGCTGAGGCTGTCCTTTAACCTGCGATCCTCCTGTCTCAGTCTCCCAAATGCTGGGATTACAAGTGTGTGCCACCACGCCCGGCTATGGGCAAACATTTAAAATTACAATTAGTATTAAGATGGCTCTCAAGCCAGGCGTAGTGGTGCATGCTTGTAATCCCAGCATTTGAGGAGGCTGAGACAGGAGGATTGCGGTTCTCAGCCAGCCTCAGCTACTAATTAGTGAGGCCCTCTGCAACTCAGTGAGACCCTGTTTCAAAATAAAGGGTGAAAAATAGGGCTGGGGTGTAGCTTGAAGGTAGAATGCCCCTGGGTTCCATTCCCAGTACCGTAAATAAATAAATAAATAAATAAATAAATAAATAAATAAATAAATAAACAAATAAATAAATAAACAAATAAATAGGCAAGTTGGTGTCTGCTTATAATCCCAGCATTTGGGAGGCTGAGACAGGAGGATTGCAGTTCAGGGACAGCCTCAGCTACTTAGTGAGGCCCTTTGCAACTCAGGGAGACCCTCTTTCAAAGTGAAAAATAAAAAATAGGGCTGGGGGTGTAGCTCGAAGGTAGGATGCCTGGGTTCCATCCCCAGTATCGCAAAAAAGAAAGAAAGAAAGAAAGAAAGAAAGAAAGAAAGAAAGAAAGAAAGAAAGAAAGAAAGAAAGAAAGAAAGAAAGAGAAAAGATATGGCCCTGGCCCAAAGGACCATGTTGCATTTTATTAAGGGTTTTTTTTTTTTTTTTTTTTTTTGCTTCACATGAAGCCCCCACTCAGCAATTGGGAAATGGTTTCTATAGTATAGGTCAAAACATCTTATTAAAATGAGCAAAGTACAGTATTGAAGAAAGAAATTTAACAGAAAGCCACAAGCATTAACCAGGCAGTCCACACATATGTAAATGTCTCATGATGTCCCAATCTCTTGGGTCTCTAATTGAGTAGACGTGAGAGAACATTCATGCCTCTGCCTCCACTAACTAACGATGTCTCTGCTGTATGCCCCTTTCTTGTGTCTTCCAGCTTGGAGCCCTCTCCCAGTGGCTCAGGTGGCCTCTGTCTTTATTTGTGTTTGCAGACTCTCTTATTCTCATAGAGAGCTTCAGAGATTGTTTTCTAGACTTTTAATCTTACTAGAGGAAATAGATTTCTTGTGCCTTTTATTAAGACAATTAGTAAAACAAACAAACAAAAACCTTAAGCTGAGCATGGTGGCACATGCTTATAATCCCAGCATTTGGGAGGCTGAGACAGGAGGATCATAGTACACAGACAGCCTCAGCTACATAGTGAGGCCCTTTGAAACTCAGTGAGATCCTGTTTCAAAATAAAGAATAAAAATAGGGCTATAATTCAGAGGTAGAATGCCTCTGCCCTGGGTTCCATCCCCAGTGCTACAGAAAGAAAGAAAGAAAGAAAGAAAGAAAGAAAGAAAGAAAGAAAGAAAGAAAGAAAGAAAGAAAGGAAGGAAGAAAGAAAGAAAGAAAGAGGGAGGAAGAAAGAAAGAAAGAAAGAAAGAAAGAAAGAAAGAAAGAAAGAAAGAGAGAGAGAGAAAGAAAGAAAGAAAGAGAGAAAGGAAAAGAAAAAAGGAAAGAAAAAGCAAGGAAAGGAGAGGAGAGGAGAGGAGAGGAGAGGAGAGGAGAGGAGAGGAGAGAAGAGAAAGAAGAGAAGAGAAGAGAAGAGAAGAGAAGAGAAGAGAAGAGAAGAGAAGAGAAGAGGTAAGCCCTTAAGCCCTAGTCTCAGACAGGGTATATTTCTCTATAGCTAGTCACATGGGCATCACCCACAGACCCCATAAAACTGCTATTTTTTATATTATTTCTGTTGTAGACCTTGAAGCCTTCTCTTTACCAATACTTTGCTGTAGTGAAAGACCCACACATTCTTTGCTTTAGGCTTCTTTACCACAATATGTTATACCAAAAAAAACCCTAAAGATGAGAAACGAAAAAAATCTTCCAATGATTTCTATACATAATACTAATATTTTTTTTACTACTTTTTCTCCCTTAAATGCACAGATAAAGGTCAAGTTCATCATCATTAGGGATCATGCTTTTATTTTCAAGAGACAGATGGCCAGATATGTAACCCTAATTAACCCACAATTCTGTTACTGCAAAAGACAACTGGATAATGTTAAGTTGGTTGTTCAGGAACGGGTCATTCCATTACCATGAAAAGCACCGACACTAGCTCCTAACCACACAACACAGATAGCAGCCATGGCTATGGCTGCTAAAGAATCAGGTTTCATCGAGAGGTGGTGATGCAGGCCTGTAATCCCAGTATTTGGAAGGATGAGACAGGAGGATCATAGATTCACAGCCAGCCTCTACAACTTAGGGACGCCCTCAACAACTTAGTGAGACCCTGTTTCCAAATTACAAAGCATAAGATATTTAAAAAAGAATCACATTTTACTAAAATGAGCTAGTTACTCATGGAAAAGATTGAATTGATTCTGATATACGATGTCCAGATTTAAGAAAGAAAATTTTCACTTTGTTTATGGAAACACAAACCTGTTTAAGTTATAACTTGCAGTTACCATCATAACACAAAGTAAGACATTAACCTTTCCAAAAGTGTTTGCTTGATATTCCAAATCTATTCCAACCAAATTGTGACATAGCATTTGATATCTGTAATGCAGTCAGCAGCCAAGTTGCACCTACCAGTTCATTTCAATCAAAATCAACTTAGAAAATGGACATATGTTTTCTCTAATATGCCCATCTAGGGAGTATTAGGAATACCAGAGGGACTCTAGATAATGGAGGGGAAACCTCAGCAAAGCTAGAATGGAAAGATAGGAGAGGAAGAAGGCTGAGATTGATTAATGGAGGAGCTATATCCGAATATGAGTAAACGTATGAATGTAGCATGGTCAACCTGGGCACTCATTGTTGGGAGGGGGAAAGGGAAGGCAGGGGGCACCAAACATAGTCTGAATGTATGCCATTTTCAATATGTTCCATATAAAAAAAATTTAAATTAAAAAAATCAACTTGAGAGCTAGGGGTGTAGTTCAGTAATAAAGCATTTGAGAGAATGAGGTAGAAAGGGGAAAACTGGAATCTTCAGGAGAAGGTTTTCCCCACATTAGATATTGGGCCTACAACTTCGTTCCACCCTCACATCTAAAATAAAACACCATAGCATGGTAAATATTATTTTTATTACAATCATATTAATATGCTGAAGAAATAAAATATATTATAGTATAAATCAAGCTGGAAAACAAACTGAAATAATCCAAAGGGCTGACTCATTTCTAAATATTCTACTCTTTTCAGGGTTTACTTTAAAAGCTTCATCTTTTTCTTCAACATCATCAGTGAGTCTTACTCTAGTTCTGTTTAGTAGGTTTAAGAATACTCCAAAGCAGTGTTTGGATTACTACTACAGGTTATTTTTTCCAAATTATTTAGTTCGCACCCAAAGCTGAAAATCATTCATGTGTTTGAAAATCTATATTCACTTTTGATTCTTAAAGTTCTATACCACAATAAACTTGAAGCTAAGAAGTATCATTCTTTTGTTGACATGTATGATTTGTTAGATGATGCATGCATGCATTTGGAGGTAATTTGCAAAGCTTCATCTGAAGGCTTTTATAATAAGTATATAATAAACTAAAATTTAAACCAAAATCATGCAAAAAAAATTCTTAGTAGAGGCTGAAACTAAAACTGAACTAAATTTTGTTTTATTTAATTGGATTCTCTATTCTTACCAAGATTTTTCTCTCTGTATTCTAACAGGGGAAAAAAGAAAACCTTCTTCCTTATGCTGGTAGCTCATGGTATCTGTTACTTCTTGTTTTGCATCTAAGATGGCGCAGCCAAAGTCATGTAATGACCTGCGTCAGTCGTGTTGTGTATCCCTCCTGCTATTTCTGAGATACAAATATTTATACTATGCAAAGACTTTGTTATCCTATTCAGAATTCTCTGCTTAGAAGACCACAGCCATTAAAGGCTGTAAACAGAACAATTCTAGTCTTGTGGCCACCCTGGAAGATCAAGTTGAAAGAATTTGGACTGCAAGAAAGCACATGCTTGTTTAAACACGTGTACAATATAATTAAGGGAAGACTCTAGGGAAATTATCCAAAGCACATAAGAATCAAATAGATTCACTTTAACAAGTATTAAAAAAAAAAAAAAAAAAAAACTCGCCGGGCGTGGTGGCGCACGCTTGTAATCCCAGTGCTTGGGAGGAAGAGACAGGAGGATTGCGCAGGTTCAAAGCCAGCCACGCTGGCTTAAGAGACCCTCCCTGTTTCCAAATAAAAAATAAAAATAAAAAAAAATAAAGTATAAAAAAATAGGTCTGGGAGTGTAGTCCGTTGGTAGAAGGGCTTCCAGGAAACCCAGTACCACCCAAAAAACAAAACAAAACAAAAAAACTCTATTCATATAAAGCTTTTTGTGTGGCTAAGAGATCATTCTTGAAAAAAAGGGGGGAGGGGATAGAGATTATAATTCATGCTAGAACTATATAGCATAAGTAAATTAACAATAAAAATGATAAATTGGGCAATAAAAAAGATTACAGAAATAATGCTTTCACATATTGGGCATTCATTAAATTGACTTCTCAGTGTAATTACTTTAACATTTCTACTTCTGATTCAGTAGAGATTTGGGGATCATCAAAAAAGATAGTAAATATTGCACATTTTTCAGAAAGATAACTTATGGCCTAACCAACTCCCAGCAGAGAGTAAAACGGTATGACAAGCAGAACAGAATTTTTCATAGTAACATTTTAGACCTAAGACAATTCTTCAAAACCATTTAAACAAACATATATTCATACCTGCTATGCACTAGCCATTATGTATGAGTATATATTGATACAAGTATTTCACATGCCTATATTTTCATATAATTTATCTTAATATACATTACACATTAGATAATATATATGCTATACTTATCATGTGATAAGTGCAATGGGCGTGAGATTTTATTCCTAACCAAATGGCACTGGCACTGTCATCTACTTTAGGGAATAAACAGCTTAAACAAAATGCCTGTAAGCATGTTAATGACGATGAAGAAAGTGCTATAATAAAATAGATAGTGATTAAAACAGAAAAAAAAGCTTCAAGATGGTATTTGATCTAGATCTTCAGAATACAGAAATTCAGCAGGTAGTGAAGGCATAGCAAGAAAACAGATTAAGGTCCAGGCATGTGTGAGCAAATGGCATAAATACCCAATAATAGAGCCTCGCTATTACAAGAGAGGCCTAGTTAGAGGCATTGATAGCACCGAGGAGCTTGCTAGAACTGCTTAATCTCAAGCTCCAGATTGAACTTCCGAAATGAATCAATTATTTAACAATATGTCCAGGTGTTTTGGATGAATATATATGTGGTACTGGGGTTCCTGGAAGCCCTTCTACCTCTGGGCTACACTCTCAGACCTATTTTATATTTTTTTATTTGGAAACAGGGTCTCTTAAACCAGCGAGGCTGGCTTCGAAACTGCACGATCCTCCTGTGTCCGCCTCCCAAGTGCGGGGATTACACGTGTGTGCCACCACACCACCCTGCATAAAAATATTGATTTGCTAAAGATTGAGTTTAGAGGGCTTACGTTGGTAGAGTGTTAAAAGTTCATGTTGCTGGCAAAGGTAGAGTGGAAACTAGGTAGGAATACAACTAGACTACAATATTTAGGAGCCTACAATTCCTCACAAAGGCATAGGTGAACCACTCAGAGCTTTCTGAAGAGCAGAGAAACATTATAAAATTAATGTATCAGGACGCTGATATTTATGAAAGTTGGTAAAGAAGGAAAATACTGGAATATATTTTTGTAACAGGCCTGAGTTAATGGTAGAAAGAATGGAAAGAATGAAATGTATTCTAGAGACATGCCTCAAAGAGGATTGCCAGGGTTTTATGACAGCTGTAAGGAGCTATGATCAGAAAGGAGAGACTGAGAAAAGGAGTCACCCCAGGAAGTGACTAGTTCAAGATAAATTAAATTGTTGAAGTCATCTATCAGAAAAAAAAGTTGTTAGAGTTATAAAGGGAAGAAAACTTCAAAACCAGGAGACCAGATGGCTCAGCAGTCATAACTCCACTCACATGTTCAGTATCTCATCCACCAGTGTTTGTTAAACATCTGATACCTATATGTGCAAACTGAGAAAACTTTGAATCTCTGCCCACAGGAACTCATATTTTAGAAAAGACAGAAAAGAAAAAGGTAGATGAATGAATATGTAATATAATTTCAGGTGGAGACTAGTGGTATTGCTACAAAAAAGAATACAGTAGCCTCAACAGCAGCAGACCAGAAGCTATTTTTTTTTTCTTTTTTTGGTGGTACTGGGGATGGAACCCAGGGGCCCTCTACCTCTGGGTTACACTTCCAGACCTATTTTATATTTTATTTGGAGACAGGGTCTCTTAAGCCAGCTGAGGCTGGCTTTGAACCTGCACGATCCTCCTGTGTCAGCCTCCCAAGCGCAGGGATTACAAGCGTGTGCCACCACGCCCGGCCAGAGGCTATTTTAATGGCAGAGATCAGCTCTGTGATGGAATGTGGTCTTCAGAAAAAGGTTAGGTATCTACTACTGCCTTAAAGAATTCTGTACTGTTTGTTTGTTTGTTTGTTTTGTGGTGCTGGGGATGGAATCCAGGGGCTTTCTACCTTTGGGCTACACTCCAGACCTATTTTCTATTTTATTTGGAAACAGGGTCTCACTAAGTTTCTGGGAGCCTCACTAAGTAGCTGAGGCTGGCTTCGAACCTGCGCAATCCTCCTGTCTCAGCTTCCCAAGTACTGGGATTACAAGTGTGAGCCACCACACCCATCTACTTCTAAGCTTTTAAAAAGATATTTATTTTTGTTTCATTGTTTTGCAAAATAACTGAGTCATTGTCATTTTAATGATAATCATGATAATGCCTTACATTTCTATGGTTTTTCAGCTTTATATTTTGACACAGTTATCACAATTTATTCATATTATCTTTCTGAAAAGGAAAGAACAAGTTTGACACCAAAAAAATCTAGTTTCAAACAAATGGGGTAAATTAGTCATGATCCCACATCCAAAAATTATGAAATTTCTGATCTACTGTAGGTGGCTTAGCAATTATATGATGATTATGTATTAATTACATAAATGAGAGAGAGAAAGAGAGAGAGAGAGAAAGAATTTCAGGCACATCTAAAATATACACTTCATTTCATTGTGGCAGATTAAAGATAGCTGCAGATTCTTCACCAACTATACGTTCTATCCAGGAATGGAGTCTAACTCCCCTCCCTTTCAGTCTGGGTGGGTGTAGTGACTTAATTCCCATCAGAATGTGGAGACAGTGATAAATGACACTCCACGACTTTTAAAGTGGAGCCTGCAGAAGCCAAGCAGCATCTATCTTGGCTGTTTCCATCACTCATTCTGGAGTAAATCAGATACAATGTAAAATATCTAAGTATTCTGATAGCACCATCCTGTAAGGAAGACCAATGAGCCAGGCTGAGAAGCTGAACAGAGAAAGGTATCTAACTTCCCATCTGCCTAGGCTTGCCAAGATGGAATATAAGACACGTAAGTGAAGAGGCCTTCAGGTTACTCTAGATCCAGCCACCTCTCGCTGTTATCTGACTGCATCCACCATAGAAACCTTTAGAAAGAATCTTCAGTGAAGGGAGGAAGACGGCTTAGGGAGGGCAAGGTGGAGGGAGAATTAATGAAAGAAACACACAGACATTATGCATAGATGTGAAAATACCAATGCCAATCTCAGTATCCTGTATGGAGACGGGAGGAGTGGGAGAGGAGCTGGTAGAAGCCCACCAAGTGCTATGTGCATGCTGGGTATCACTATCACTGAAGCACATCATGATGTGAGACTACAGTGCATGAACAAAAGTATAAAATTTTAAAAAAAGAAACCTTTAGGAAAAACTGCTCCAGTGAATCCAATCAACCCACAGAACTATGAGGGATAATCATAAATTGTTTAAGCTATCAAGTCTTAGGAAAATTTCTTACCCAGCAATAGATAATTGGAGTATTTTTAAAAGACAAAAAATAAATTAAAATATAAATACTGAACTAATGACTCTGAAATTAATTTTTTGTAGATGTCTTATACATCATTCGCATAGATTATAATACAAAGGATTTTTTTTTAAGTAATGGCTTTATTTTGTTGTGTGTTACAGGGCATTGAACCCAGGACCATGCTACTTCTGAGCTACACCCCCAGCTTATTTTTTTTATTCTTTATATATACTGAAACAAGATCTCACTAACTTGTGGAGAGCCTCACTAAGTAGCTGAGGCTGGCTTAGAACCCAGATCCTCCTGTCTCGACCTTTCAAGTACTGGGATTATAAACATGGGCCACCATGTCCAGATCTCTATTTGACAATTTAAAAGAACATGTGTTCACAGAAAAACTAACCTATGATGAGAGAAATTAGAAAAGGGGCTGCCTATAGGGTAAAGACGGGAATGACCAAAAAGGGCCGCAGAGAACTTTCATTGAGCTGTAGAAACTATATGTATCTTGATTTAGGCATAGGTTATGTCGGTGTATATATTTAATAAATCTTATAGAACTGCACTATGAAGATCTGAGCATTTTATTACATGTAAACTACTCTTCCATTAAAAAACAATGATAACAAAAGAGAGAAATTTTGTTTCTATACTAAGGAGATGATTTGTCTACAGTTGTTTTTGCCAGTGGAGGTGGTTCATTCTTATTTAACTACCCTTTTCTCTATTTTCCAATTATGAAATGGATGAACAAGGTCAACAGTCTGGTCACCTGTGGTCATAAAACAAAGTAAAGCTAAGGAAGCTCAGAGGCTAAGCATATGTGACCACCGGACATTAGTGTTACAAAGGCTCTGATAAATCATCTGATGCAACTTTTCTTTGGCCTTGCATAACAAATCCAATAATCAGCTGTGCTCTCTAAAAATGTGATGGTAAATGAACACATCATGCCCTTATCTGAAGAGTAAAAGTTCATTTATCCAACTGAATCAAGTCAGGACATAAAAATAGGTAAAAGTATTTAAAAGGGAAGAGGAACAGCACAGATAAGGTAAGAATTTTAGTTTAACTACACCACGGAATTAGGTTCAACTTTTCATTCATTCTTCAGTCTTTTGTTGAAGGACCAGAAAGTCTTTTTTCTTCCCCCTCCTGCAGGTAGATGTGCTGAGGGGAGATTTGTGGAGCCCACCGTGGCCAGAGAGGCAGGCCAGAACCGGGGAGAGAAGGAGCTCTGAACAAAGCGGCCGGCTCTCAATCTCAGCTCTGCTGCTCGCTAGCTGTGTGGCTTTGAGCAAGTTGCATAGCGCCCCTGTGCCTCAGTTTCTTTATTTTTCAAATATTATCTACCGCACAGAGAAGTTATAATAATTAAATGTGTTAATATTTCTAAAACAGAGCATCACCTGGCTCATTCATAGTGCCAGACAAGTGTCTGCAAGATAAATAAAAATAAGCTCCCATAATGCATCACTTTTGACTTCCAGTTTATTTCCTTTAAATGATTAGGAATTTAAAGAGTACTTTTTATTTTTATTTCAGGCATTTAGCCCACTTCTTTTTTGGCCCTGGAGTTTCTACCCTGGGACATTCTGTCTCTGAGCTTCGAGTTTCCCCCTCCTTTGAGCTTTTAATTAATTAATTTATTTATTTATTTTATGCTGAATCAGAGTCTCACTAAGTTTCTGAGGGTCTCCTTATGTTGCTGGGACTGTTCTTGAAGCTGTGTTTCTTTTATCTCAGCCTTCCAAGTTCTGGGATTATAGGTGTACATCATCATTCCCAGTTCACTTTGCCCAATTTGTTTTTGTATTTCTGTTTTTGTTTTGTTTTGGTTTTGCTGGTCTTGGGATGGAACCAGGGGCATTGACCTTCTAGCTACACCCCCTGGCCTATTTTTTATTCTTTATTTTGAAACAAAATCTCACTGAGTTACAGAGGGCCTCACTAAGTAGCTGAGGTTGTCCACAAATTGTGATCCGCCCATCTCAGCCTCCCAAATACTGGGATTACAAGCAAAATCAACTTCATAAAGTCTTTCCTTAGAATTAACTTTCTTTCCAGAAGAATATAGTCTTTTCTTGACATTGTTGGCCAATCGATGTAATGTTTATTAAATAAAATAATAAATATAAGCCAGGTGTGGTGACACACATATGAGTACTTGGGAGGCTGAAACATGAGGATCACAGGTTCATGGCCAGCATCAACTACTTAGTGAGTAGTGTATATATATAAAATGATAATAAAAATTGTATAAAAACAATAAATGCCTGGAAAGTATCAATTTAACAAGTGGAGTAAACACATAGATAGACCTGAAAAGAACCGGCCAGGTGGGCGCTTATAGAGAACGCACTAGGCTTTTGTCCTTGAGCTCTACAGACATGAGAACTTTGCCTAATCAGTGAGGTAAAAGTTGCATGCTCTGAAATGTCATTTTAAGGACACTTGCAATCTTTGCCCTATTTTAATCTTTAATTTGTAGCAGCTATGTCTAATGGTTTACTAACCATTATAATATACTTACCCTCTGAACCACTCTTTTGTTGAGGAAGTTATTTTTAGTGTGACATAGAGGTTTTGGGAGGTTGAGAGATTAAAGAACAATTCTCAGCAACTCTTTAATACACAGAGGTGATATTTTATAGGGTTAGAAGAATCCAAGTGTGATATAAGTTAGACCTAAGACTTCAAGTTCAGAAGCTTGATGTGTTTGTTTTTCTGATGTGCTGTATTACATCACACTGCTTGACAAATTGAAAGCAACTATGTTCACAAGACAGCAAATATCTGGGACAAAAACCAGAAAAGTGGTTGTCTGTAGGGTGGGGAGATTGACTGGAAAAGGGTAGAGGGGACTTTTCTGGGGAGGTAGGAGTGCTCTGTTGATTAGCAGGTGGGTGACATAGAAGCGTGACCTTGACAACCAGCTCACCACTCCCACTCCCTGGCTGGTACCTAGGATGCCCGTGGCCTTCTTGCTCCACTTCGTCCTCACTACCTGTGGCCCCAAACTATTCACTGGTAACATGTCAGCAATATACACACAGGGCAGGGACTAAATCCCTGATGAAAACAGTTTTAGAAATTGACATGGATGTGGGCTGCTGTTTTAAAAGCATCTATCTGTTGGACTCCTTCATGGCAACTAAGTAGTTGACAGGTCACATTTTCTTTCTTGCATTCAACAGAGAAAGTGGTGGGACACATGGGACATGGTAATGACACCTCACATGACTGCATGGGCTAAGCATGCATTCCAAGGATAAACACAAAATCTCCAGCCAGGTTTGAAAAGCATGTCTCTCCCCCCACGACAGCCTGATTACAGCCTCCCCAGCAGGCTGAGCGCCGATCCCCATTCAGGAACACTTCAGATGCCTTTGTTCCAGTGTTTCCCAGAGTGAAAACATAATGGAGAAGAAACTGCCAGATGACAGCTCACTGCTGCGGCTTCTCTTTTTAATGTAAGAAGAGTAGCTGTGAAGGAAGAAAAGAAAGTGAGTAGGCATTTAGGGAAGATAGAGATGAATGTCTAATACAAATTTAGATAATCTGAAACAGAAGAAGCCTTCACAAATATTTTTATGCTTTGCTTTCCTTTAAAGGAAATGAACAATCAGACAGAACAAGCAAAAGAAGAAGTTAATGGCTGAAATTGCTGTGAAGTATGAAAGGAATCTTTCAGCCTAAATTTTGCCTCCCAGTGGCATATGAACAATTCTTAAGGAATCTCAGTGAAAGGTGTAACTGAGAGGAATAAATCCCAGATATCTTCAAAACTGTCTGATAATAAAGCTGCACTTTTAGAATAATAAAGACATATTCTAGCTCATTCCAAATCAATACTCCTACAGGGAGAACAACATATGTGAGTCTTTATAAAAATTAACTGATAAAAGGAAAAACCAAGTAGGTTCACACACAGCTGATAAACATACCTTCTAACATTTTTTTACCTTTTGGGACTGGGGTTGAACCTAGGGCCATTCTAACTCCAAGCTACATTCCATGCCTTATTTATTTATTTATTCATTGATTTATATTGGTGTTGGAGATTGAACCCGGGGGCATTCTACCTCCTACCTAAACCCTTAGCCCTTTAAACTGTGTCTCTCTAAGTTTCTAAGACTGGGTTTGAAACTGCCATCCTTCTGTCTCAGCCTCTCTACTGAGATTGTCAGTGTGCATCACCACACCCAGCTCCGTATTACTATTATTATTATTATTTTTTTTTTTTAATCTTGAAAGAGTGTCTCACTCGGGTTCTGAGGGCCTTGCTAAGTTGCTGAGTCTGGTCTAGAACCTGCAATCTTTCTGTCTCAGTCTCCCAAGTACTCAGATTACAGGCATGTACCACTGTACCTGCTTTGCCATTTTTAATATTAAGGACTGAGTGCCCTTTTAGGTCCTTCTTCTTGGTTTGCTTTCTCTACATCAGAGTCCTTTTTATCATGCATGTGAAACTCACATGAATGCTAAATGAATTCATTATGGCCTTCACTGAATTCTGAATGAGAATAGTTTTAAAATATATGCTGCTGTTGAAGACAAATCAACGCATTCCAAATGAGAGAGCCCAGTTTGATTTTAAAAGGCAGACTAAAACCCAAAGCAGAGAGGAGATCTGAGTCCCCAGGGCTCTGTGCTGTGAGGGTTGGGAGTGGAACCCTCACAAGGAGCCTCTCAGAGAGAAGAGGTGGGACTGGACGCCAGCACCAGTCCCCTGGGGTCTGCTGCAGTCAGGAGACAAGTGGCCGGAGCTCGGAGCGTGCATTCACTCTGTCGCAAGAGGCTGCCAAGCAACCCTTCTTAGGCTTTTGTGGAAATACCATATGAGTCTTTTTCCCTTTCAGTTGCTTTAGAACAAGAAGAATAAAAAGTCCACTGCTGACAAACAGTGCTTTGGGCATTTGACACTGGTCTTTGATCTAGTTACTCAGACAGTTCAAAATGAACAAATTAGGTGTTTACAACAAAAGACATTCCTTTTCAGCCTGTTCAAGTGCCAAGCGGGGTGGACAGGCTTCCCAAACAGAGCTGGGAAATTTCTCCCTGCCAGACCACAGACCAAGCCTGGAGAGTTCATTTCCTCACGTCAATTAATAAATTATCATACTGCTTTTTTTTTTAATTAAACAGAGAGAGAAGGAGGGAGGGAGGGAGGAAGGAAGAAAGGAAGGAAGGGAGGAAGGGGGCCATGGGGTTAAGAAAGTGAAATCCAAACCATCTGGAGCCTGAGTCCACACTGGGGATCACTGAGGCAGGAGACTCGCGAGGGCATCTCTTAGTTCTTGCAAGACAGACACAGAAAAGGCATTCATTTTTATTTCTGCCTAAGAATCATGGCACACATCCTGTCTACACACACATAGAAAAGGGCAAAATCTTTATTCAATTATGTTAACTCAGTTTTAAAAACTATTCTAAGATTTTTCTCCAAGAAAGAAGAAAATCAGATATCTGTGTGATCTCTCTTTGTAAAAGAAAATGGCTTGTTTTCTTGACTTAAATGTCTGTTTTAATTCGTCTTGAAAACAGCTCACCTTAGAAAAAAGCTTTGCCCCCATTTCCCCTTTGTGAAATAAAGGGTTTGTACTACAAAGTGAGCTGTGAAACACTTTGACTGGCTATGACCAGTAAAAGACTGTTAATGGACTATGTGATTTGCACCATGCTTTTCTGTGAGGAGAACCCAATTAAAATCTTTTACATGATGCTTACAGACTTAGAAAAGCAGACACCACCCCCGCGCTATGCCTGGCAGCAGCAGACTCTGAGGCTGGCCGTGGTGTGCAGGACACCTCGGAGTTGCAGACAGGTGACCCTGGGAATGAGATTTTACTTTGACCAAGCATGGACAGCAGCACAGAGAAAGCAAGTGCAGAGAAAGAAAGAAATCTGTTAGCATAGATCCAAGCATCCCCTCAAACCGAAATGTCAGCCTTGAAAACTCAAAGTGAACCAGCTTGTGTAATCCGTTACCATCCTGCCTTATAATTACCGGAAAGTAGTTATTTATCTGTTGTGTTCAGCTACCCTGTCAGTACTCTTGAGTTTAATTATCACACTTCACTGGAAGTTTCATTTCCTCTGTTTGCTCTTCTTTTTGCAACAGCATAAATCAAATTTTCTTTATAATTTCTGTGAGCGGAGTTGGCCTCACATCCTCAGTTTTTGCCCACAAAGCATCTCCTCTCAAAGGTGAAGGAGGCAGCTCTTTGGCCTGCCTTCAACAATCACAAGCACGACTCTTTGGTATATCAAAGCTCACAGCCTCTTGTCCATCAATTTGGCGAAAAAGAGATTTCTCAGAGAAGGCTGTTGCTACTTTCACCTCCACAGCTCACAGAACTTCAAACATCTGTGGGCAAAGGTACAATCAAGAAATTCAGAACTGCTACAAATAAGGGGCTGGGAAAGCAAAACAAATCATTTCTATCATGCCTTCGCCCTTTGCCTGTCGACACAGAGACTTGATAATAAGAGACAAAAGCAAAGTATGAAAATGCTAGCACTGAGTGTCCCTCACTTCAAGGAAAAAAAAATAGAACATATATGTGGCATTTCCCACGCTCTCGTCCATTCTCCATTAGAGACTCTGGCTCGGAGAAGAGAACTAGATATTTAGGAAACAGTTTTATTATTATTAGGTCTGCTAAGAACTGGTCTAATCCTACAGAAATTGTCCTAGATGGAAGTAAATTATTGCTAATAGTGATTGTTGTGGGATTTTGTGGCTGGTCTTGACAGCAATCAGAAGTTTCTCTAGCTGATGACTTGCCCTCTGAGGTGTAGGTCTCCATCACTTTAGGTCAGTAAGTCCATCAAATGAGCCCAAGCTTTGATTCCCATCCTGCCACTTATACCTCCAGCCCTTGGGTGAATCATCCAAGCTCTTGATGGCTCAGTATTCCTTGTGTACTGAGATAATAAAGGTCCCAATCTCATGGAGATGTCGTGAAGGTTGTACATATTATATCCAAAACACTTAAAATGTGTTGGACACACAGTTAGTGCTACGTGTTGGGTATTATTATCCCTAATTCATTTTCTTCGCTGTTTTTTTTTTCTGCCCCATAGTTCGTAGCATATTGATTTGATTCACTCAAAGTAAGCTTTCAATAATACAAATTGCAGGATAACATTGCACAGACAACATTACAGGCTTTTAAAGAGAGCTAGCTCATTGACAAAGGCTAATCAAATATTCCAAGCTCACCTTCTGAAGTGTTACCACGAGAGTACATGCAGTAGAGTATCTCTGTTTACGAGCAAGTGTCTAAAATGAAGAGTTTTGCATATTTTATACCATTCGAAAATCTAAGAATGTGTTATGTGTATTACTTTCCTGCAGCTTCCATAAAAAATTACCATAACCTCGGCCTAAAACAAAGGAAGTTTATTTTCTCATAATTCTGGCAGCCAGAGTCTGAAATGGAGGTCTCAATAGGATTGCACTCACTGCAGAGGTGCTTGGGGAAAACCTATTTTCTTACTTCTTCTAGTTTCTGCTTGACTTGTGGGTACATTGATCCAATCTCTGTGCTCAACTGCCATCTCTTCCTTTTGTACTTCTTTCAAGTTTCTCCCTCTGCTTCACTCTTTTTCTTTTTAATGAAATATTAGGAATTGAACTCATGGGGTGATAGTCTATCTCTGGATTATCATCTTTCCTATTTTATTTTTTCATTTTGAAACAGGGTCTTGTTACTTCATACTGCTGGTCTCAATCCTCCTGTCTCAGCCTCCCAAGTACTAGGATTACAGGTGTGCATCACAACATTCAGATCTGCCCAGTCATATGAGAACACTTGTCATTGAATTAGAGGGGCCTTGAATAATCTAGGATAAGTTCTTCCTCTCAAAATCCTTAATTACGTCTTTTGCCATATAAATTCATATTTACAAGTTCTGGTGATTATGAACCCAGAGACATTATAACTCTGAGCTATATCCCCAGAGTGTGTGTGTGTGTGTGTGTGTGTGTGTGTGTGTGTGTGTGTGGTGCTGGAGATTAAACTCAGGGGCATTCTACCTCTGAGATATACCCTCAGCCCAATTTTTTATTTTTTATTTTGAAACAGGATCTCACTAAGTTGAGGAGGGTCCTCCTGTCTCCTGTCTCAGCCTCCCAAGTACTGGTATTGCTTTTTTTTTTTTTTTAAACAGGGTCTTACTAAGTTGCTGAGAGTCCCACTATGTTGCTGCGGCTGTCCACGACCCCTCTATCCTCCTGTCTCAATCTCTCAAGTACTGAAATTATAGGTTTCATTATCTATCATCTAAATTTTCTGGGAAAGAGTGCAAAACTTACCTGACTCATCTTAATCAAAAGCAATTTACACATTCAAAGATTCATAAAGAATATTTGTGCAGATCACCACTAATAATTACACATACACATTTGTGTATCTACTCACCAGTTTTTATTAGAGTAGAAAATAGTATTTATTTTATAGTTAGAAAAATAAAGATGTTTCACTGAGTGAGAAGCCAAGATAAGAAGAAGTGAAGAGATCCGGAGGGAAGATGCTATACATTCCTGCTTTTCTCCAATTTAAGACCAGAATTGCTCAAGAACAGCTACTTATTGATGTGGGTGACTGATGGAATGCACTGAGGCTCAATATAGAACACTCAGAGATCTGGAGAGACTCAGAGAGTTTACTTACTGGAACAGAGAGTTACTTAGAACCAACCTACTCCGATGGCAGTAGGGCAGGTCATGGAGAGCATCATGTGAAAGGCAGGAAAGAAGGCTTATTCCACAAATCACTACAGAAATAACAGAAGAGGAAGTCATCTGAATTAAGCTGAACCATGAACTCTGTAGTGGGCTGATGTATGAAAAGTGCTCTGCTTTTCTCAATTGATAAGCAGAGAATGGTAATAAGGAGCCATCTTGCTGGGGTCATGCCTAAGCCTGCCTCTTAGGTAGGAGGAGGAGGAGAAAGAGAAGGAAGAGGAAGAGAGGAAAAGGAAGATGGGAAATAATACAGGCTTATAGCATAGAAAACATATTCAGTGAAAGAATAGAACAAAATGTTTATTTTCTTATTAATGAGATTAACATGCAGATACTGGAGCATTTAAAAATCCAAATAGTAATGACCAGAAAGAAATAAAACTCCAGAACATGTTATAGTTAAAATTTCCAGCCGGGTGTGGTGGCACACGCTTGTAATCCCTGCGCTTGGGAGGCTGAGACAGGAGGATCATACGGGTTCGAAGCCAGCCTCAGCTACTTAGTGAGGCTCTCAGCAACTTAGTGAGACCCTGATTCCAAATAAAATATTTTTAAAAAGGGTCTGGGAGTACAGCCCGGAGGTAGAAAGCCTCTGGGTTCCACCCCCAGTACCACCAAAAATAAAATAAAATAAAATAAAATTTCCAGATTCAAAATAAGCAAAGCAATTTAAAAGCTGAGAGAAGTTACAAGTCACTATAAGGATAAACCCATCACAGTAACAGCAGATTCCTCAGCATAAACTCTCGCAAGGTTGGGGAGGCACGGAGCAGCATATGCAAATCAACAAATGTAGTTCATCACATAAATAGAATCAAGGTAAAAAAAATCACATGCACATTTCAATATATGCAGAAAAAGCTTTTGACAACATTCAATACCTTTTTATGATTAAAAAAATGAAGAAAAGAGGAATAGAAGAAACTTACCTCAACATAAATTTAGGCTAATATGACAAATCCAAAGCCAATATCATACTGAATGGAGGAAAACTGAAAAAATTTTCTCTTAAATCAGGAACAAGACAAGGATGCCCACTCTCACCACTTCTAGCTAGAGAAATTAGGCAAGTGAAAGAAAAGGGATACAAATAGGAAAGAAAGAAATAAAATTATCCCTATGTCCGAATGCTATCATCCTATACATAGAAGATGTTAAAAGATCTGCCAAAAGATTTCTAGATCTGATAAATGAGCAAAGTAGTAGTATATAAAATCAACATTCAAAAATAAATAGCTTTTCTATACACCAATAATGAGCCACTGAGAAAGAAATCAGGGAAACAACTCAATCAACAATACTCTCAAAACAATGCCTAGAAATAAATCTAACAAAGGAGTTAAAAGACTCTACAAGGAAAATTATGGAACATTGAAAACAAAAATTGAAGAAATCATTAGAAAATTTAAAAGCCTCCTATGTTCATGGACAGGCAAGGTTATTATCATTAAAATGCACATTTTTATAAAACCGATCCACAGATGTACTCATCAAAATACCAGTGATATTCTTCACAGAATTGGAAAAAGAAGTCCTAAAATTTATATGAAGAAAAAAATACCCAGAATAGCCAAATAATCCTAAGCAAAAATAGCAGGGCTAGATGATTCACAATACCTAATTTCAGATTACACTATAGAGTCATACTAACAAAAAATAGAATGGTACTGGTATAAAAACAAACATATAGGCCAATGAAATAAAGTAGAAGATAAAGAGACTTGCACATATGCAGTTTTCTGATTCTTGACAAAGGTTCAAAAAACATACACTGGAGGAAAGACAGCCTTTTTAACAAATGGTACTGGTGCTGGTTCTGGGAAAACTGGGTATCCATATGCAGAAGAATGAAACTACATCCCTCTCTGTCATTCTGAACAAAATTTTACTAAAAAATGGATCAAAAACCTAGGTATAAGATAGAAACTTTGCAGGTACTAGAAGAAAATGTAGAAAACACTTCAAAATACAATCACAGAAAATTACTTCTGAAATTGTACTCCCATAGCTCAGGAAATAATACTAAGGATCAATAAATAAAAGGGCATCAAAATAAAAAGCTTTTCCACAGCAAAGAAAATAATTAACAATGTGAAGACAGAGCCTGCAGAATGAGAAAAATCTTTGCCAGCTACTTTTCCAACAGAGGATTAATATCCTGAACATGTAAAATCTCAAAGAACTCAACCTCAGAAAAATAACCCATTTGATACATGGGCCAGTGAACTAAACAAACAATTCTCAAAAGAAAAAGTACAAATAGCCAACAATAATATAAAAAAGTTCACCATCTTTAGTCATCAGGGAAATGCAAATCAAAACTACAATGAAATTCAATTTCACTCCAGTCAGAACGGCAATCATCAAGAATACAAATAACAATAAATGCTGTCAAGGACATGGGGGAAAGGAACCCTTATACCCTGCTAGTGAGAATGTAAATTAGTGTAGCCACTAAGGAAATCAGTATGGAGGTTCCTCACAAACTAAAAACAGAACTACCATGTGACCTAGTTATTCTACTCCAAAGGGAATGAATTCAGCATATAAAATAGATACTTGCATACGTACGTTTATTGCAGTACTATTCACAATCGCCAAGATAGAGAATCAGCTTAGGTACTCATCAACAGATGAATAGATAAAGAAAACTGTGTATATACACAATGGAGTTTTACTTAATCATAAATAATGAAATCATGTCATTTACAGGAAAATGGATGGATATGTATTCTTTTAAGTAAAATAAGTCAGACTCAGACAAACATCAAAAGTTTTCTCTCATAAGTGAAAGCTAGACAGAAAAAAAGTAAAAAAAAAAAATAGAAGTTTAAAAATTACTAAAATAGAGAAAGATGATGGGGAAGAGAAGAGAGGAGGGTAAATTAAGGTATTGGGGAGTGAAATTGGCACCATTATTTTATATGCATGAGCATATATGCCACAATGAAGCCCACTATTTTGTACAAACCAAAAACAAACAGAAAAGAGGAGGAGGAAGAGGAGGAGGAGGAGGAGGAAGAGGAGGAGGAGGAGGAGGAAGAGGAGGAGGAGGAGGAGGAGAAAAAGGAGAAGGAAATAATTGCAATATTTCTATTTCATATCCCATTTCATTGTCCTTCTAGGAAGAAATTTTTTCACATAACAGGCAATGAAGGATTTTCAAAAGGCTCCACACAGAAAAGAGAAAGGACCTCCAGGCAATAGGTGAACTGTTTTGGGATCCACTGATCATGAGTGGGGAAAAGACAAAGGAGGGCATTTACCCTGCCTCTGTGTGAACCAGCCCAGGTCCTGCTCCCTGAAAGCATCATGTGGCACTTCCATCACCTTGGATGTGAGTCATCCCATGATGTGCTACAGTATCAACAAAGCAGTGGAGATGTGCAAAGGGAGGCCAAAGGAAAAGAGACAGGGCAACTGGTATGAGGAGATGAGAGATTCATCTCACCGAAGACCTCCAGTAAGATATGAAGGACACTTTACTCCAATACGTGACGCTCCATTAGCGTGTGGGCAGAGGTTATCATGCAAGTTGACATTTTCTTAAGGAAGCAAATGTTGCATAAGGACGCTTGTTAAAGATTGATAAAGGGTGGAGAAGCATTTTGACAGACTGGTTTATTAGTTTTTAATTGCTGCCATAAAAATTATCAGAAATATAAGAGCTTAAAACAACAGACATTTATTATGCCAGTTCCCATGATTCAGCTGGATTCTGAAATCAGATTTCATCAGGACTGTATTACTTTCTGGAGGCTCTAAGGGAAATCCACTTTCAAGTTCATTCAGGTCATTGGATGAATTTAGCTCTATGTGACTGAGACTGAGGTCCCTATTTCCTTTTGGCTGTTGACTGAAGTTTCTAGTGGCTACACACCTTCTCTGACTCATTACCCCTCCATCTCCAGGCCATTGATGACACAGTTGGTCCCTCTGGTATTTTCATCTTTCTTAATTCTCATCTCCTTTTCAGGGCTCCTATGAGTACAATGGGGCACAAGTAGGTAATCTAGGAAAGTTTTCCTATAATAATGCAAGCTGTTTATCAACCTTAACATCTGAATGGTCCATTTTGCTATGTGAAAGAGAAACACACACACACACACATACACACACACACACACACACACACACACACACACACACACACACTTCAGAATTAGCACCAAGATTCACATCCTGGATGTGGGGGCCAAAATTTTGTCTCCTACACTGCTTAATATTGCAATATTTTCCCTCCCCCACAAAATAATATTTGATCTAGAATTCACAAGACCACATTCAAGTTCTCCTTTACTGCCACCTCATATGTTGATGAACATGTTTAGCTACAACCCTGCCTGAGAACTAGTTTCCTTTAACTTTAAAATCTGAGTAGATGCTATGTAAAATCCCTTGTTGCTCCAATATCCTGTAACTATTTCTCCAGTAGTAAAAGACTACAATCCATTATCACAGCCACAGTACAAAATGTATTCGGTGATTTTTTTTTCAGCCAATTGTCCAGATTTTTAAATTTTTATTCTTATACTTTTATTGGTGTGCTGTAATTACACATCACTGTGAGATTGAAAGTGATGCATAAATTACATGCACACAGAACTTGGTGCTATTTTCAGCTCCACAACTTGGTCAGAGCCGGGGATGTTGTCACTTCTCCTTGAGCTGTGCTTTCGAAATAGATAACACTGAGTGTATGACAAGTATATCAAATTCTTTCCTCTAGGAAGTTGCTGAGCAAACATGCAATGAAATCAACCAAAATAAAGCTTGGATACATCTGAGTCTAGCCTTTATCAACCGAAGCTACTTTTATACAGATTATATATAGAGATTAGATTTAGCCAAGGATCCAAAGTCTGGAAGACACTAAGAAGTCCTCCAGCTTCCAGCACACTTTGTGTGAAATGCACAATAAAGGTAATAAGCTCATTTATGTACCATTCAACTTCTTTCATAAGTTTGTCTCAGGTGCCAGAGCTCAGATATCATTTTCCAGAAGGACTGCGAACCTTGTCAGAGTCCAAAGTCTTAAATATTACCCCAAGTCTACAGGCTTCCAAGTAAGGCATTAAAAGATCTAAATATCTAATACTGCCATTCATGTGGGTCATATTAATAGGACTCCAGTGGATCTTGGTGTGCAAAGTTGTTCAATACACTGCTTACATTTGAAATTGTTGAAAATAATAAAGGCCCTATTGTTAAAGGTCTGCCTTTCTTTCTCAATTACTCTCACTCCATTGCTGTGTCCCTACAGCTACTTCCAGGCCATCTTTTGTTACACTTCTATACAATAACATTCTTCAAATATTATAGAAATGAAGATTTTCATG
The DNA here is from genome assembly GCF_963383645.1 of Muscardinus avellanarius. Lineage (NCBI taxonomy): Eukaryota > Metazoa > Chordata > Mammalia > Rodentia > Gliridae > Muscardinus > Muscardinus avellanarius. Next base: position 39,126,484 of record NC_137793.1, read on the forward strand.
AATTTTCCTAAATGGTGACTAGTAGTTATTGAAAGTGAGTCATTCACAATTCACAACACTAAGCAGACCTGCTACTTATAACTTATATCTTAGGTGCAGAAGCATTTGAATTTTATTCATCCAACAAATATTTATTGATTACCTTTGATATGGTTTATCTATCTGCTAGAGATAAATGATGAAGAAAACAGTGCTGGATCTCAGAGCATTTATATCCTATTAGAAGGTAGATAATAAGTCGGGCGTGGTGGCGCACGCTTGTAATCCCCACACTTGGGAGGCAGAGACAGGAGGATAGCGCAGGTTCGAAGCCAGCCATGCAGGCTTAAGAGACCCTGTTTCCAAATAAAAAATATAAAATAGGTCTGGGAGTATAGCCCAGAGGTAGAAGGGTTTCCAGGAACCCCAGTACCACCAAAAAAAAAATAGTTAATAAACAAATAAATCAAAGTAATGTAAGGAATGCTTAAGCAGGTAAGGAAACAAAGTGTGACTGGGAGGCATATTTTTAGACAAGATGTTTTTCTGACACAGATGACAATTTATATAGGCATGAACATCCTGAGAGAGAGGAAGAGAGAAAGAGAAGGAGAAGGAGAAGGAGAGGGAGAGGGAGGAGGGAGAGAGAGAGAGAGAGAGAGAGAGAGAGAGAGAGAGAGAGAGAGAGAGAGAGAGAGTGTGTGTGTGTGTGTGTGTGTGTGTGTGTGTGTGTAGGGGGTATCTTCCAGGCCAAGAGTCAGTTTGGCAAGTTCAAAGAGCATCAAAGAAGCATATGCCTGTAATCCTAGCTACTCAGGAGGCTGAGGCAGGATGATAATGAGTTTGAGGCCAGTCTGGACAACATAGTGAGATTCCTATTTCAAAACATAATAAAAGAATGTGTGTTCCCTTAAGAAGATTATACACCCAGTGGTGTGCGCAAACAATAAAATTGTAGACAGAGAGCTTGACGAGTTAGCTGGGTCTCCTCATGTACCCCCATGGTAATGATTTGGGGCATTTATTTAAATGTAATGGAAGGCAAGGGAGGGTTGAAAACAGAAGCAAGATGATTTGATTTACAATTTTCAGTTTTCACCCTGGTTGCAGGTGGAAAAGGGAGATTAAAGAATAAAAGCCAGAAGGCAAGTCAGAAAAGTTATTATAAAACAAATGAAAGCTCAGGCAAAAAAAAATAGACTAGACAGATAGTATTAAAAATAGGTTTAGAAAATATTTCAAGCTTTGCTGAGACATCTTACTAATGAAATGGTGGTGAAAATGAGGGAAAAAGAGAAAGTTAAATCTCCATCATTGACCAATACAGGGTATCTGTCAATTACATTCTGAAACATAAATCCAATCTCCTCTTAAGGAGAAGGGACTTCGAGTCTTTCTTGATATTTCCCGGGGAGGATTTACTCATGTCCCAATGTGAGGAGATAATGATGGACAGCTAGAGAGACAGATACTGCTCCTCATGTTGTACATTCCCAGAGCAGGCCAGTGACGTACAAAAGAAAACACTGTGGTCTACCCTATGCACCTGGGCGCTGCACTGAGGGGGCAAGCAGAAAACATACAATCTGTTGTGGTGGTGGTTTTCCCACTAATATAGTATGGTAGTCACGATCAGAAAAACAGATAATTATTTTACTTTTAACTATATGGTATAACTGTGTCATCATATTACCAGACTGGTATTTGAAGCAGAGTGGAATAACTTTCAATAAAGTTTTTAAAATATATTGCAAATATACCTTTACTAGAATTTAAGAGTTATTTTCTCCCAAGTCCCTTTTTGAATGGTATCTATACTTCCTGCCTTAATTTTCACATAAGCCCAATACTAAGTCAATCTAGTGAATATGTTGTGTATTTTAATACAGAAATACTGATTAATATAAATTTTCTTAGATGTCATCACTTTTAGATTAAAACAAGGGACCGGTATAAGCGAGTTTATTGAGGTCCAATTTAATAAATCAGTGTTGAGTTCTTCCTCTAGGCCAGATATTGTGCACATTCAGGAAATAAAGATGTAGCCATTATAGAGTCCTAGACTAGTAATAGAGAAAAAGACATTGGTAAATACCTGTATGAGCATATGATATCAAAATAAAAGAATGTGATACTGACACATAAGCAGTAATTATTCTTTGTGTGAGTGGTCTTGGGAAAAATGATTGAGAGAGCCAATGTTTAAGCTGAACCATGAGTGTTTAGAATTGTGACCAAAAATAATAAATAAATAAAGAGAAAGAGAGAGACAGTTTCCATTCAGGTGCTTTCTATTGCCATTGGTGGCAGTTCAAGGTCAATGGGGACAGGGAGCATTGCAACCAAATGCACAGTCTTTGCAGCTATGGCCTAATCTTAAATCCTAAAATTTACTCTGTGTCACCAAACATTCTTCTTAAAAAGAAGCAAAAAAAAAAATTATTCCCATCTTTTACACTGAAAAAATAGCTGTTTCATAGAGCTTTGTAGGTATTTCCCTGTTTTCATTTACTACCTTTAAGTAAAGCTTTTAATATATACCAAGTTACACAATGTTTGCTATGATTATACCAATAAAAGCCTGGCTAATATTTTATTTGGATTATAGTAATGAAAATGGCAGGGTAACTTTTAGGGAGTGATTTGAGCTTTTAAATTAAGATTCTTCGCCAACTCCCTTGATTTGAAAAAATTAGACTAAACTACCAGGTCAAAAACTTTACTTTCCGGTGACTCTGTGGTTAGTTATTTCTACCAAGGTCAAGGTGATTGAATTAATGCCTAAGTGGGTCATATGGCTTCACCCTGCTTTTGGCCACTGATTAAACCCTCAGGCCTGGCTAACCATGAGTCAAATGGATCATGAGGAATGCAGACCACGCAGTGGAAATGTATCTGCAGTACTTGTCAATTAGCCTCTAGAAAAATACTTAAAAATCATGCCCTAATGGCAGTGAGCTAGTGATGTCATTTTGATAAGTAAATTCAATTATTATAAACTGGGTTCCATTGTTCTTGGGCCTTGAGGAGAGACTATGTTTGAGTAGTAAGTGCTCACTTCTGGGTAAGATCTTGGCATGCTTACTGCACAATGCCTCCTATTCGAATAGTCATTCATATTTCAAGCACATACACTTTTTATTAACCTAATCACATTCTCATTTCTCAAATAATAAAATACGTAACTTGAAAATCTTGAGCAGAAACTTAAGGTGATCAAGGTGCAAGGATACCCTGGAAAGAGAGAGAAAGCACCCAAGTATTATGGGCAGGGGAGACACAAATGACTGGCTTTTTGCCATGGAAAAGCTCAATTTGACAATGGAGACAGTGAGAACAAGAACAAAGAAGGCAATCTGCTGCAAGTAATCACTCCACACCTCCTCCGTCTAATCTTTCCCCTCCTTTGCCTGGCAACCATGAGACAAGCTCTTGCCACAGCAGAGACACAGCCCATGTCTCCTGTGCCAGGAACGCGTTTAAAATGACAATACGACACGACACTTGTTCAGGAAAGCAGCCCGTTGAGCTGGAGATGCCTTGCCGAGTTTACAGTCTCCTTTGTGTATCGTTTATTCTGAACACATTTGAGGGCAGCTGGAAACAAACTGATGGGTGAGTCTGAATGTTTTGAGAGGTGAAGGAATGACATTTTAAAGGCAAACACTGAGACTGTTCAGCCAGAGGAGCCACAGCTGCTACGGATGCTGATAGAAAGAATGACACGGGTGCAGAGAGTGGGGCGAGATGGCAGTTCAAGACAAGAAAGGTTGCCGGCAGAGAAAGCAATCTGCTGTATGTGAAAGCTATGGTGCCCAGCCGGTGCCACAGGGCTGAGATCTCTCAGCAAGTTGGCTGGTTAAAAAAATACGCTGAGCACCAACTGGAAGTTATTATAGGAGAGAAAAAGAAGAATTTAGAATGTGTCGGCATCCGTGGCAGAGAGACATTATTCCAGGTAGCTGTCAAAGCTTGATGAGCAAAGCCTCACATCCTCTTAAGAGCAAGCTGTGCATCCCTCCTCTGGAAGCTAAAGGATCCGTTTTATGTTCCATGACCCTAAAGAAACTCTGTGTGGGTAACTTTGATTCAAAAAGTCTTTGTTTGCCAGCACCTCTGGTTTTAAAATCAGTAGTAATGATGGGAAAAAGTAACAAAACATTTTGGCTAGATGTCCAAAGCATCTGAGAGTTCAAAAATACAGTCTCATTAGTTGTAAATGCCATTTAGGTGTCAGCTAACCTTGAGGTCTTCCTCACTCATGTCCTCTAGAAGGGTTTGTGGAAATAGAAACAGAGAGAATCAAATGCACCCAACTCAGTATCTGCAAACCCCATGAAACAGCAAATCAAAGGATTGGTTCCAAGTCAGCCTGGCCTTTGAAGAACAGCAGGACATGCATCAGGTGAGATATCAAAGGAACAAAAAGGAAGTCAGGCAATCACAGCTTCCCCAGGCCTTTGCTACCAAAGAAAGGTTAGAAAATTGGACACATCCATTTCTCAGTATGTTCACAGCAAGTCAAATGCCTCCTATACATGGAGAAGTCACAGAGGCCCAATTTCCACTTGGCCATTCAAACTGGTTTGTTGAGGCACTACTATGTCCCAGGCACCATACTGTAGACTAAGAATCAACTGCAAAAGATACATCGTTTTATAGTAGTCATATATATCTCCAATATTTCAAAGGAGTGCAATAAGCATTCTAAAAATGGTCATGGTGCTTTTAGAATGATACACAGTTCCAAACTGACAGTCATGAGAAGATTAATGGAATCCTGAACATGAAAAGCTTTAGCAAGTGCCTGATACATGGCTAGAGCTCAATATCTATGTGCTACTCTTGATTTTTCTGCTATTCCTTGTACTTTTCATTGCTTACCACTCCATCCCCAACCCTTTCTTGCTTTCCTATGGAAAACTTGATAGAGCAGATTTATGACAAAAAGCACTAGATTGAAGACTTAGGTTTCAGTCTTGGTGCTTCTACCTACTTGTGTATTCTGGTAAAAGTGCTTTGACCTACTAACCTTGAGCTTCCTAAACATCAACTGCAGATGGCATTAAGGCCTTCCTCATTCAGATGTGGTCAGGAGTGAGTGACATGTTATGTGTGGGTGGTTGGATATTCATTCTCCATTTGAGACTCCAAATCCAACCTCTAGCCCCCCTTTTTGTGCTCTAAGTGGCTCCCATCTACCAAGTAAATCAATGGGCAGTCTTACCTCTGGCTTCTGGAGTGGCTTTGCAGAGAGAAGAAAAAAGATTTTGAAGCCAGGTGTGGTAACATACACCTATAATCCCAGGACTTGTAAGGCTGAAACAAGAGGATCAGAGGTTACAGGACACCCTCAGCAACTTAGTGAGAGACCCTGTTTCAAAATAAAATGTTAAAAGGTCTGGGAGTATATCTCAGAGTTAGAATGCCCCTGGATTCAACCCCAGTACCAAAAAAAAAAAGAAAGAAAGAAAGAAAAGAAAAGAAAAGAAAAGAAAAGAAAAGAAAGAAAAAGAAAAGAAAAGAGAAAAAAGAAAAGAATTTTGAGAACACAGGAGAGTGTGGTGTCAGGGTACTTAGGTATTTATTTCTCTAGTTCTCCCTGTGGGTCTCATGGGGGTTAACTGTATCCATCCATTTAAGGTCACAGTTCTTGTTAAGGAGCCCCTTTTCTTTCTAGGTTCTGCTAGCTGCTGCCTCCCATAATGCTTTACACCTGAGGAGGATCAAGGCCTGTACTACAACATCTCTTGTTAGTTCCTCTAAACAACCATGAACACACCTTGATGAATAGTCTTTTTATTAATTTCCCCTCAGTTACCCCCATTTGAGTGTACCATCTGTTTCTTTCTGGGAGCTTGGTACTGTGATGTGTAAAGTCCCTGGCAAGCCTGGCTCCTAATAAAGGAAAGTTTCTCCCCAAAAGCAATGTCTGCTAATGAGTTCCTTAAGCCTTGCCTGCTATTGGGTAGTGTTCACAGTAAAAAACAAAACAACAACAACAACAAAAAACCTGACCCCCTAATACTTGAATCTGGACAATAATGTAACATTTTTCAAAATATTAGAAAATAATAGTCTAAAGGTAGAAGAATCTATTTCCATATAATGTTTGGAAATTCAACTCTGAACCCAAATCTCTAATAAGTAAGTCAGTTTACATCCATTGTTCCAATAGGTCGCCCCCTTTGCATGTGCTAACTGAACACTGCCCTGTTCATCATTCTGTCTTTTCTGCAATTGCAGAGTTCCCTATAGGAGAAAAAAGAGTGAGTCATGAGAAAGAAGAAGAAAGCTTGTTCTGCCACAGATCTGCATATTATGCCTCTCTAATGGAGTTTCTCCCAAAGCCACTGGTTAGATGATTAGGTAAAATCAGCACAAGAGCAATTTGGAAGTTGATTAAATCTTTACAAAATTGCATTAAAATGTTCAGGAAGGTTTTATAGAGAATATAAAGTTATCAAAAATTATTTTCTTATTAGTAACCATTCTATGCACATCTCCTTTAGTTTATTTAAAATCAAAATAGTCCTATTTTGGCCTAAAAATATAGTGGAATATCAATTATGTAGCTACTAAATAATGTAGGAGTATTAGATTTTTGTGTAACACACTTCTCCTATTGTATTTTACTTTATTTTTTTCTGTGTCCTGGCTGGTTTTCCACATTCATTGGCTTAAGTGTGTGTGTGTGTGTGTGTGTGTGTGTGTGTGTGTGTGTGTATTTGTTCTCTTTTCAAACATTCTTTTTCTAAGCTTTATGTTATATTAGTCTCATCCCAAATGCCAAATATTTTTAATTTGAATCCTTAAATCTATGCAAGATATTAACTTCAGAGGGCTGTTTCCATAGCCCTCGTTGCTGTATATTTGTAAAGGATGGTAAAAATTCTTGTAATTATTCTTGCTTTAAGAAAATATGTACTCATAGGACAGACATTTAAAATGTAAGTAGTATTTTAAATCATTAGTGCTCACATACTTCAGTGAGATATTTCTTTTATATGTTAATATTAGCAATCTCTGGATATTTGCAGTCTTCTTTATGTGTTCACAAATGTTTTTCTTGCATATTTTACTAGCTATAAATCTTACTGATGCACAGATAATAAATCCTGATGTCTCTGTTCTGTTTAAAGTTTGTAAACGCAAATTCTTCTTTCTCTTCTAAAAAGCTCCTTCTGACTGAAGGCCATAATCTTCAAGTATCTCTCGAGAAACAAGATAACTCAGGTTCCATCATAACAAAACCGACAAACCATAATTGCAGGGCATAAATATTTTTCCTTAAAGAATTAAAAGCAGTTGATTTGCCTTTAGAAACCTAAACCTGGCATCTACAAGGCTATTTTGATATGTGGGTTGATGCTGACAGATAAGGCGGAGGAAAGGCATGGTATTTTTCAGTCTGAGGCTCAATGTTTTCCTTTAATTCCTTTAATGCTCATAGAGCGCATCCAAGTGAAAGAGCAACTGGCAGCCTAAAGACCCCTCAGACTCCTCCGGCAGCTCTCCTCTCTTACATTTCCAGCATTGATCCGCTCTCCAGTTGGCTGAGAAGCAACTGTAATAGGTTTTCAACTATGTGCAGTCAGGGAAATTCTCTAGGGGGCTGGACCAGTTCTTCACAGACAACTCTGACCCCAAAGCTTTGCAATTACTGATGCACTTGAAGAATCATTAAAAGGTATCATATAAACCAGTACGTTTTAACAAAAAGTAATTTTTTATTTCATATACCTCACTCCAAGACTATAAAAGGGCTATTAATCAGGCAGGTTACTTATTTAGGTGAGATTTCTTATGTATCCTTTTAAAATACGCACTCCAATCCAGGCATGACTGCAAACACCTGTAATTTCTATATTTGGGAGGCCAAGACTGGACGATTGTGTGTTCAAGGCCAGCCTCAGCAACTTAAGCTCTCAGCAACTTAATGAGATCCTGTTTCAAAATAAAAAATAAAATAGGGCTGGACGTATAGCTCAGAGGTAGAATGCTCCTGCTTGCGGTCCCCAATACCCCTTTTCTGTATGCATTGTATATATGCATATGTATGTATATGCATTCTATCATTTATAAGAAAAATCTATTTATTGATTTGGATGGTGGCCTGAAGAATGAAGTATCTGAGTGCCACCATGTTTAGTGAACTGTTCAGTTGCCAGTTGCCATTTTTTCCAGGGATAAAGAAGGAAATTGTCATTTTAAGATATTAAGGTTAAATCTACTATCACTTTGCACTACAAAAAAAACTATCATCATTTGAATTAAAAGAAATCTTATTCTTGTGAAGGTCTGATACTTGCGGATCGTATTCTTTATCAAAAAACAAACACATTTGTGTTGTTGAATTACAATTCTTATAACTTAGAAAGTTTAGGGTTAAAATACAAATATATGGGCTCAGCAATTAGAAGCATAGGCGGGGGAACTGGAGAATTCTACCTTTAGGTTTGGTGCGCATCATCTGCCCAATGCATTTTACATAAAGGTTGAGTGGATCATACAACTCAGTGCGAAGAGGAAAAATTCTGCAGCAAGAAGAGTTTGCAAATTCTGACTTAGCACTACTCATTCATTTAAATTGAGTCTCATCTTCCTTATTAGAAAGATGACTCACCAGGATACCTGCAAAGCCAGGGTAGAGATCAGCAAATGGAGATGTCCAACAAAGTGTTATGCTTTAGTCTTTACCACCATGTGCAATGAAAGAGAAGTATTCGAAAGAGGGGCATGTTTGTTAAACCCAATCAGTATGAAATCTGCTCATCTAAAATGAACTTTCTCTTCTTGCCGGGCGTGGTGGCACACGCTTGTAATCCCCGCACTTGGGAGGCGGAGACAGGAGGATCGCGCTTGCGGAGCCAGACTTGCTGGCTTAAGAGACCCTGTTTCCAAATTAAAAAAAACTATAAAATAGATCTGGGAGTGTAGCCCGGAGGTAGAAGGGCTTCCAGGAACCCCAGTACCACCAAAAAAAATTTTAAATAAATAAATAAATAAATAAATAAATAAATAAATAAAATGAACTTTATCTTTCAGTATTATCCCAATTTTCCTCAGCCCAAGTCCACCAGCTTATTCTACTTTGTTTATAAGGGGGAAGAGCTTAATTTTTTCTGACAATCTAATCCTTCCATAGAGAACAGGAGCTCCCCTGAGCTACATTTTAGTAGCTGGCAACATATATATGTGTGTGTGTGTGTGTGTGTGTGTGTGTGTGTGTGTGTGTGTGTGTGTTTGTGTTTATATATATTATATATATTATATAAACATATATATGTATATATATCATATATATGATATATGATATATATAGAGAGAGACAAAATGCTATATTGTCTATAATTTCTCCATTAACCTATTTTTCTTTAAGTTTCATGCAAATAAAAATATTTATATAGATATATATGGGATACATATATTGACAGCTACTAATATATGTCATGAGGCTGGCTCTCCAGGTCTTGAAACTAAGCTAGCAAACTAACTTTCTATGGTTTGAACAAAACTTTTCCATTTTAATTAATTATCAGTAATGTAAAATTAGTACTATTTTGCCTAATGATTGGATTTTAGCTTTTCTTAAAAACTTGGGTTAGCTGGGCGTGGTGGCGCACGCTTGTAATCCCTGCGCTTGGGAGGCAGAGACAGGAGGATCGGCGCAGGTTCGAAGCCAGCCGCGCGTGCTGGCTTAGGAGACCCTGTTTCCAAATAAAAATGTAAAAATAGGTCTGGGAGTGTAGCCTGGAGTTAGAAAGGCTTCCAGGAACCCCAGTACCACCAAAAGAAAAAAAAAAAACTTGGGTTATCTGAAAAAAAAAATTGATCACAGCTCCCTTCGTGGTGGAGTTGAATGTGGCGCCATCATAAGAACAGAGCATTTATAAGCCAGAATCCCCACCAGTCCTGGCTGTCTGGCAGCCTGCCTGTTGCATTCCTTTATGTAGCCTGAAAAGGCCCTTCAAAGTTCTCAGTTTAACCCATGTTTTAGGAAAAACCATTGTTTTTCTTGCTTTTTTCTTCATCTTTTTCTTCCTTCTCCCTTCTACTCTTCTTTTCCTCTTTTTCTTCTTCATCTCTTTTAATCACCAGATACCTTTAAGAGCTATAATCAAAAATTGGTCCTGAGGAAATGATACAAATAAGATGGTTCTTAATTCAAAGATTTTTAGAGCCACTTGATCCAAGTTTAAAGAATCCTCAGGCATAACAGGGGTCCAATATAAGGTAGGCTCCATAGGGTTCAAGATACTGTAAGCCATAAAGACCATATCTTGAGTCCCTTTATTGTCAAAGGTGCCATAACTGTCTAATTTCATGTCTCCCACTAGAAGAAAAAAGTAACAACATCCTTAGTACCCATGATGTCCTGTTATTCTGAACCTATGTCTACTGAAATGCTGTAGTGCATCTTGCTTCTAATTACCCGATACCATTCATTACTGATGATCCATCATGAGTCCTGGCACCACATCACCATCCTGCCACCTGTGAATACAGGTTTCCCATGACCCTTTCAAAGGTTGTCACCTAACTTTGTTGATGATGACCACAGTGGGAGTCTATCTAGGGTACACAGGAAAGTGGGAAGAACATTTTGTTTTCTGGTTATGTTAAATTTGCCATATGAAATTTAGAACGTGAAAAACATAATCTATTTTCCAGCAGCATATCTGGAGGTCACACTAGGGCACTGCTGTGACGTCATTTCTTTCAGTGTCTACTTCTCCTGACTTATATACATTACAACTGGCAGATCAGTAGGGAAACAGGACTGCAGATGGGGGAGGCAGTCTCATTCTCACAAGAAATACCTGCCATTTGGGTCCTCTGAAGACAGACCAGAATAAGCAAAACATGGCATAGCAATCAAATGTGAGAGAAGATATGGTTAGAAGAATCCATCAGCTTTACAGAGCACATGCCTACCCTCCACAGAGGCAAGCATGCTCCTTCAGGACTGTGTGCTGATGGTGCGGGCTGACCATCCTGAGTTCCCCTAGTAGGATGCACATAGGATAGATAATACCCATGGCACACCCTCATCATCTCTGTGTGCTGTGCAGGAACTCAGCCAAAACGTGGGCTCTCATACTCAATTCAGATCTAGAAGTTGGTGGTAGCTGGTGGTCAGGCCAGAACCTTGAAATTGTCCTTTGCTTTTGAGACTGAAGATACTTAAACAGTTCTCCAGGCCCAACTTTAAATGATCCAACAAAGAAATCCCAGGCTGACCACTTGGTATAATTGGGTTAGCTCTACCATCCCAGAACTGGTTCCTGGAATAGGATTCTGGGATGTCCCATAGGTGAGGGTCCTGAACTCTTTAGGAATGTCTTATCAATACTTGTTAACAGTGGAGTGGGGTATAGATGGTGAGATACTGAAGGTGGAAAATACCTGCAGGGCTCATACTGCCTCCGTTCAGATGGCACCCCAGCTTCATTGCACCCTACCCTAAAAACACTGTTAGCCTGTCCAGACCCAGGCACCAAAGGGGATTTGCACCTGGATTTATGGGTACTATTGGACATGAGGTGCCCCTCGGAAGGCATTGCTGACAATCTCTTGGAGACGGTTAAGACGTACCACAACTTGGTTCTGTGGTTGTTGGAGAATCTAGAGAGTCTGCCTTGGCCCTTTCTTCCTGGACATCTACTGTTTCTCTTAAAATTATTCTTTTCTCTCTTAATATTGGCAATTCATATGGTCACTGACTTTTTAATCTAGAAAATATTCCTCTCCTCAAGTCTATAACCACAACCGAAGATGAAGCTGTGGGGCTTAGTAAAACTTTAATAAAAGTTTGAGAATAGAGAAGGAACTTGTTAACATGGAAAAAAAGAAGAAAGGAGGGAAGAAAAATTTTTCTGCTTGTGTAGTCTTTGTATCATATAACTAATCCTAAGAATTATTTATGACCAATTACCCTATTAGATGATGTTAGCATAAGGTGGTACTCAATGAATGAATATTACTTATGCAACTGAATAAAATGTTAGAGAAATCCAACCATCTCCCCTGTAGTAGGAGGGTCTTTGACTGTATTCTTCTTACCCTGGATTTAATGTCCTTACCTCAAACATCCTAAGACTCACAAAGAGACTGATAGGTCATTCTCAAACATGCCACATAGGGGACATAATTATTTATTCCCAGTGGCTCCATTCTGTCCACAGTGGAGATAACCTCTTTTATTATTAGTAACAGACACTGAACGCTCCATTTCCATTTCAGAATTACATCTCAGCTTGACACTTATGCAAACAAAATCCTATAGGAGAAACCCCCCAAAAATTAGCATCTTAGTAAGCAGAATTGAAGTGTTTGACTCCAGCAACATAAATTTTAAATGTTTTCTTTTTTTTTTCTTTCATCCCCAACCCCGCCACCCCAGTGTTTCAATTGCCAAGCAGCACTCAAGGTTTAAATGTCTGGATCATTCAGCAGCCGCCTTAAATCCTTACAGTTCCTAAGTAGATCCCATGGAACATTCCACCCTCTCGTTTCTCCTTTATTAAAGAGTGAGCACTTTGCCTGGCTTCACCCACTGTCTTTCAATCCTGCTAGTCATTCTAGCAACGGTGGATGGGCTAGGGTTCTAGTTATATCTACATTTTTTTTCCACCTTGGAGACCAAACTAACAGTCACTCTAATGCATTAGCTGTGCATAGTGGCACACGCTTGTAATCCCACTTGGGAGACTGAGACAAGAGGACCACAGGTTTGCAGCCAGTCTCAGCAACTTAGTGAGGTCCTCCACAACTTAGTGAGACCCTATTTCAAAATAAAAAATTAAAAATTAGGCTAGAGGTGTAACTCAAAGGTAGAATGCCCCCTGAGTTCAACTCCCCAGTTCCACAAAAAAAGAAAAACAAAGTTAGCTATTAAAAATCTTACTGTGGAGATTCCTTAGAAAACTGAGAATGGATCCACTATATGATCTGGCTATACCACTCCTGGGTATCTTTCCAAAGGGCTTGAAATCAGAACTGCAGTAACATATGCATACCCATGTTGTTAGCAGCACAATTCGTAATAGCCAAAATATGGAACCAACCTAAGTCTCCATCAACAGATGAATGGATTGCAAAATTATAAGAAATACACACAATAGAATTCTACTCAGCTATAAAGAAGAACAAAATCATGTCATTCGTAAGAAGATGGAAAGACCTGGAGAACATTATGTTAAATGAGATCAGCCACGCACAGAAAGAGAAGGGACGGATGTTTTCTCTAATATGCTCAAACTAGGGAGTATTAGGGATATCAGAGGGACTCCAGATAATGGAGGGGAAACCTCAGCAAAGATAGAAAAAAAGGGTAGGAGAAGAAGAAGTCGATTAATGGAGGAGCTACATTTAAATACGTGTATAAATGTGAATGTAGCATGGTCAACCTGGACACTCATTGTTGGGAGGGGGAGAAAGGGGAAGGGAGGTGAGGGGGACCTGGGACAGTCTGAATGTATGCTATTTTCAATATGATCCACATAAAAATAATATAAAATAAAATATTATGTTGTTTGTTCAATATGGACTTGTAGGGAGCTTACATTTTCTAAAAAGTATAATTATTTAGAATTCCCAAACTTATGTTCATGATTTGGTAATTCTTTCTTGATAAATGTTCAGTGAGTAAGATTTTAAACCTAATTCTCTACTAGTTTATACATACTTTACTTAAGAAAACATATTTTAATTTCAAAATGTTATTAAAACTAAATACTATAGTCTACACCAATTATACTTAGTCTTTTTTAGAAAATGTTTAATGTTTTTTTCCTTAGTGACCTTTACATCTCTATAGGTAATTGATAAAATAATTAATAAAATACTCATCTGACCTGACCCCTTAAAAGAAATCCACTTGTACAAAGGAAGAATAAATGAATGGAATATTTTGTCTAATAGTAGACTGACAACTAACAAAAGAAGTTTTAAACTTAGAATTGATGTCACAAGATTTCTCTTGGCTAACTCTAAGATCAAAAAGCCTAGAAATATCATGGTTCAGGTTAGCGTGATGTCCTATACAACTAAAGAACCCATGCAACTTGTTCTATATTTATTTTAATAAAAGCTAAATAGCGACCTTCCTTCCTATCTATCTATAGACTTCTGCTAACCTTGCCTAGAAGAGGGTGATGATTTTTAGAGTTATGATTGTTAATAGCCTTTGAATGCAGCCTGCACAGGCCTTTAATTCCCTGGTGCACAGTAAGGTTCAGCCCTTTCCAGATGGGGAAATGATAAGAACACTAGGAAGATAGCAGGTCATTCTTGGGCAGCTGCCAGAAACTTGCAGCAAAATGAATCATGTCGGGCTGTGGTGCTTTAGCCAGCATTTTTCTGTTTTAATTTATCAAGCCAAAGCTTGTTGACATGAAAGTGAATGAAATTGTTATACAGTGAGCTCTAAAAAGCCAGCTCAAGGGTTTAGGGTAGAAGAGCTCTAACTATAAATAACAAAGAAAATACAGGGAGTGCTCTTTCTCCTAGCACCTGCTCTGTTGTTTGAGATGCATCAGCAATTAACTCAAATCCCAGGATCAGCATCGACTGGAATAAGGCCAATTCTTTGAAATATTACAGAGGCTCCATAATCTGCTCTAGATGATTATCAAAGGGCTAATCCTCAAACTAGTCATTTTAGTGTTTTGATATTTGGGGCTGTTTTTATTTGTTTATCAAATGTAATAAAATAACTGACAGGAATAACGAAGTCTTATTGATACTGCTAGGAGAGTGACTCTGCAGTCAGAAAAGGTTAATACCGTCTTGCTTGAAAACAAAAACTGCAGTGACTTGTCGAACAAGGAAAACAATGAAATCAATCACTGACTAGCAATCATAAATGAAATCTCTGCATTTGGCTGATGTGTATAAATCAGGTTTTACAGTAAAAACAAGATATCGCCTACTATGAGTGAAAGGAGAACGCTAGCTGTTTGGAGCAAGATTTAACACATGTTTTAAGAGGGAAAATCTTCCTTGATGATAGTGCATTTAGCATTTAAAACCTTTGCCCAGGGTTTGGCACACGGTGGCTCCTGATTAAATGTCTCTTATGACAGAATATTCAATGTTTTAGGAAGAGATGAAGTGTGATGCTGGCTCTTGTCTTCTGAGGATGGAATAATACACTGTTTCCACTGCATATGCTTGGAGCCTATGAAACCTAGAAAAATATATGCTGAGTTCATTCATTTATTCATAATTTGGTTTCATTCTTTGTGCCTTTATTCAAAGAATATATGTCATGTTGGGCAGTACAGTGCAGAAGGTTCTGTCAATTTTACAAATGAGCAGTACAAATAAGCCTTTTAAGCATGATGCCTACCTATTTTACCAGGAAAGAAAGAGCATAAAAATATATACTTACGATACAATAAAAGGTGATTAATATTCCCATTAAAGTTAAGAATCAAACATAAAATAAGACTTCCCACTATCATTTTCTTTTTAATTAATAAATCACTTATCTTACAAAACATAAACTTGAGTGCTATTCAGTTTCTAAATAATTTATTGTCTTTGCTTAATATAGCATGATATGGTAGCTCTGTATAATCTAGACTACATATTTACTATACTATAATGGGAACAACCATGTCCAGTCCATTGGGCTATCCCACACATTAACATCAAAAGTAATTTACAGTTAATATTAATATTACTTGGTGGTGATAACAAAATACTATGCAATTAACTCGGAGGAAAAACAAAATAATGATTAACATTTTGGAGTGCTTATTATGTTCGAAGTGTTTTGCTAATTACTCTATATGTATTACTAACTGTATCTTTATGTTATCCTTTAGGGTAAGTACTACCATCCTCAGCATTTTACAAATGGAGAAACAAAGGATCAGAACATTTAGGTAACCTACTAAAGACAATGGTAAAATAACAATGGTAAAATAACAATGGTAAAAAACAAATTCAGCAATTTGACTCAGCGATTAAATTGCATTTTCAGGATGAGATGAGATACAGTTTATTATATCATATTTATGTTACTTTCTAGAAAGAGTATTTAATCTATTTTAATTCTAGTACCTCACAACATATAAAAGAATGTGACTTTACATTAACTTATCTTTTATGTGATTTTTGCCTACTAAACATTGTGTCATATTTTATTAAATTGTTTTATTGGAATCCAGTTCTGAGCTGGGCGTGGTGGCCCATGCTTGTAATCCCAGCATTCGGGAGGCTGAGACCGGAGGATCACGGTTCACTACTTAGTGAGGCCCTCTGCAACTCAGTGAGACCTGGTTTCAAAATAAAGAATAAAGAATAGGGCAGGGGGTGTAGCTTGGAGGTCGAATGCCCCTGAGTTCTGTCCCCAGACCTGCAAAACAAAAAAGGAATCCTGTTCTGTAATGTGGAAAAGTAACAGTGTATTTTACTCTTAATTAACAAGCATCTACTTTTCTGAAAATCTAAAATCCCTATAATGTTTGTATTTGCCTGTTACATGTAATATCATTGCTTATCTGTTTATTAATTTATTCAATACATAAATTCACAAATTAAAAAATCTACATGAGCAATATTACTAACAATTACACAAATCTGAAAAAATATAAATATTTTAAAGAAAGAGGTAAAAATCATTTGCAGATAATGATTTTGTATGTGATAAAAAGAATGAACTGAAAATGTGTTGAGAATAAAGACAGTGTGATATTTATATAGTTAATATACATATATATGAATTCTCATATATAAATGACCAGATAGGAATATAATGGAAGATTTCAATTGTCATCCCAAACAGAAAGATTATAAAAACAAATTTTATAAGGAATATTTAAACTTATAAGGTGAATATATATGTAAACTAATCTATTGAAAAACATCATGCAAGCCTTCAATAAATTGTAATTCTATTCTAAAAAACACAGACTTGATATTTCATTAACTATTATTTTTTAGAAACTTCTAAATCTACAAAATAAAACGTTATCATAGTAGCCTAGAAAATAAACAAATAAAACTAGGTGGAAATACTCTCAGGAAAGTATACAAATTGTACCATTAATAAAACACATAGCAAGTCACTTTATAATAGCCCAGGAATACACAGAAAATAAGTAGAAGAGAATGTTCAGAAATAGACCCAAATACATTTGAGCATTAGCATAAAAAGAGCATTTCAAACCAGTGAGTATAAAGATGAAATTTTCAATAAATCTGCGATAACTATATAGTCATTTGAAAAAAGGGCTACGATGTCTTCAAAACACTACTCATATTAAAAATAAACTCCAGATGGATCAAAGACTTAAAGTAAACAATGAAGCCATAAAAGTAGTAGATGAAAATGTGACTGAATTTATTTATAACCTGGGGAGGAAGATGGTCTCTCTGAGCAGACACAAAGTTCAGAAATCATAAATTTGACAATTTAGATAAACTTAAAAAATAACCCTTTCAACAAAGCCTAAAACATTATGCATAGGAAAGCTATTTAATAAACAAGAGACCCATGATTAAAAACGTTACAAATTCATCTTTGAAACTGAAAACAAATTGACTTTTGAAACAGAAAACATGCTCATAAAAAAGCTCTCTCTCTCCTCTCTCCATATATGTGAACAAATAAAAGTCTATTTTCTAAGAAAAAAAACAAGTAGCTAGCATATGAAAAGTCTCAATTTTCCTGATCTTGAAACAAATTAAAGTTAAAACAATGAAGAAAATTTATGTGTAGATACAAATATATACACATTGTAATAGCAACTTAACACATAAAATAGAATTATATAAAAATATAGTAATTTTAAATAGAACTTGAAGACCATTTGGTAAGAAAACTAAATAAATTATGGTATATCTAAATATATCTAAATAGTGTGATACTGTATAACCAATCAATAAAAAACTGAAGCGATCCAAATAATAAGCAAAATTTCATCAATAAAACATTGTAAATCATTTTACAGAGTTCTAAGAGCCACCAGTAAGGTGGAAAGGTTTGGGGGTTGTTTGTTTGTTTGTTTGTTTGTTTCAGTACTGGGGTTGAACCGAGGGGTATTCTACCTTTGAGCTACCCCCTTAGCCCTATATTTTATTCTTTTATTTTGAAACAAGTTCTCATTAAGTTGTAGAGGGTCTCCCTACGTGGCTGAGGCTGGCTGCAAACCTGAAAGCCTCCTGTCTCAGCCTCCCAAGTGCTGCGAGTACGGTACACGTGCCACCATGCCTGGCTGTGAAAAGGTAATTAGATAGGAAAGATTTTCTACCTATAAACATTCGGAAAAGGCAAGTTTTAGGGGATAAATAGATTTTAAAAATAATGAGATGGAAATCAATGAAATTGCATTTTAAGCTAAGAAATAATATACCCAAGAACAAGAGCTGGAAAAAATGGAAAAATATTAGATGAACCGAGGAACATTTTGGTTGAAGTATAGATGGCCAGAAAAATCTTTTAAGTAGTGAAAGAGGAAGGAAAGGGGCCAAGTGGAGTCAGAACATTGAAGGCTTTAGTTACCTTAGTGAGGAAATAATTTGTTGTGCGCTAACTAGCCAGGTGCAAGTCATTTCTTTCCTGAAATATGTAATTTAAATCCTCGACATGTCAAGAATTGGGTGTCATTATTTCCGTTTTAAAAGTAAATTACAACCCAAGTGCAGTTCTTGGAAGACTGAGATAGAAGTGTGCTAACTTAGTGAATTCCTGTGTCAAAATAAAAAATAAGGCTGGAGTGTAGCTCAGAGGTGGAATGTCCGTGAGTTCATAGCTACAAAAAAAGTGAAAATAAAAATAAATAAAAGAACTGAGGTCTGAAAAATAAAGTAACCCATTCAAGTTCTTTCACAAAGTAGCTGACCTGACATTTAAACTGATAACCACTGTTATTATTTAGGATACACTGGGTCACATAGAGAGTGAATGAGACAAGATGCTGAGATTGGTTTTGTCAAGGCAAACGAGGAACAAATGGCCCACTAAAATTAAACCTACATTCTAACATCAATAACCTTCCATAAGTTGACACACACCAAGTAATTTCTTTTAAAACCTTCTAGTGACCCAGCAAAAATGTTGATAGGGCTATCAAACATTACAACATCAAAATTAGGGATGAATAAGCTTGGTTAGTCACCTTTCTGATGTCTCTGTCTGCAGAATTTATCTGTACAACTAATTTTACTTTTCCCTGGGCTCAGGTAAAATGGCCTAAATCTTAATGCTACCAGCATTCTCTAGAATATTTTTTCTACAAAACAAGGTTATTATAACTGTTAAACCTAAATGGCCCATCGGATATTTTCTAGCTGAAGATTTTGGGTTGATTTATACTCAATATTATAAATATGGCAATGACATTAAATTGAGATTATCATCTTTTGCAGGCTGAGAAATCATTGCTAGCATAATGTAATTATTTAGAATTGTACTTGTGTACAAAATATTTCCAATAAAGACTGCCTTTATGAACTGACCATATTTTGGACAGCTATTGTTTTACTTGCCTCTTATGTCAACCAGTCACCTTTATTCTTGTTGCCTTCTTTTTTTTTTTTTTCCTACTAGGTCATTTGCATGTTTTCTTGTCATTAGATTAAAAAACATAGTATGGGCATTCTGAAAACATGCCAATAGTTTCTATGTCTCATTTTAAAATGATGGTAAATGTATTAGTAGTATTCAGTATTCAGTATTTATTATAAAAATTATTTTTTCTTTTTTACTTTTAGGGTTTCAATAAATATGTTACATGGAATATGAAATATGGATGATATTCCATGTACACATACATAATACCACCATTGTACCCTATGTTCTTAGGAGTTCAATTTTTTTTTTTTTAGTTTCTAGGTATAAGAGAGATCATGCAGTATTTGTCTTTCTGCACTTTGACATTAGGCCATTTCACTTGGCCTAATATTCCCCAGGTATATCCATCTTGTCTGTCTTTAAAGCTGAATAGTATTCCATTTTTATATGTACTCCCATGGAAGATGGGATTGCGGATATTTCTTTAACAGACTAATATAATTTGTTTGTACACCAAGAAGTAATGTTGGATCGTAAGTTAATTCTACTTTTAGTTTTTTGAGGATCCTCCAAACTGTTTTCAATATTGGCTATACTAATTTTTATTCCTTCCAAAACTATACAAGGGTTTCTTTTTATATACATCACTGCCAATATTTATATTTTTATAAAATCAATTTTTGCATATGTGAGATAATACCACATAGTGGTTTTTATTTGCATTTCTCTGATGATTAGCAATTCCGAGCATTTTTGGATTTTTTCATTACCCATAGCTATCTGTATATCTTTTGAGAAGTGTCTATTCAAGTATTTTGTGCATTTTTAATTGAGTATTTTGTTATTTTGTTATGTTTTGTATTTGGGTTATTTACTCAGGTTATTATATATTTTGGATATTAATCCTTGTCTGAGGTGTGGTTTACAGTCATTTTATCCCATCCGATAAGTTTTCTCTTCTTTCTGATGACTGCTTCTTTTGCTATGCAGAAGCTTTTTCATTGATGCAATTAGGTTTGTCCATTTTTGCTTTTATTGTCTTCCACTTTGGGGAATCATAACTAAAATTTTTTGCCAAAACCAATGTCAAGAACTGTTTCACTTGTTCTTCTAGTAGTTTTATAGTTTCAGGTCTTACATGAATGTCTTTAACCCATTTTGAGTGCATGTTGATAGTGGGTTTTCTTGACTCTATTTATCGGAAAACTATTCTTTCACTATCTTGGCACTTTTGCAAAAGATCTGTTGACATAAAATCTTATTTTGTACTTTAAAATGTATTATCAGTTTTTGAAACTTGTATATAATTGGCATTTTTCTTTACCTCCTTCTTGCCAGATATTTAAAATTTTTATTTGAAGCAAACTAACACCAGATGAATACAATTGATGTTTCAAGAGCACTGTCAAACATAAATATTTTCATAGAGGCCATAAAAGGTAGTGCCAATTAGTTTTCTTTCTGTTCTCCCTTCATCTTTCTTGCTTTTTTATTCTTTCTTTCTCTTCTTTCCTTCCATTCTTCCTTTATTCCTTCTTTCTTTGTTCTACCACTCTCTCTTTCAAAAAATTAGCCAAATATGGAGGGTACTAAATTTGGAGGGTACTAAAGAATTCTATTTGACAATCACAGTTCAGTTTCAGGTTAAGTGAATACAGAGGTAAATGAATTACGGATTCTCATCTTAAAGAGCTCACATTCTAATGGGATGAAATATAAGTAAGGTACTCAAAAAAACACTTTTTAAAAAAAGTGATGTGAAATAGATTCTTTCATATAAAAAGTTAAAAGAATCTTCCTGATTTATGGCACTTTCTTAAACAATAGAAGCTGCCTAAGACACATGCTATGTTAATTGATTAGAAGAATCAATGATGTAAAAATGTCAATTCTTCTCAAATTAATATATGATGAAGTCCAATCAAATTCTAACCAGGGTTTTATGTCGAAATTGACAAGTTAATTTTGGTATTTATAGAAAATGAGAAAGATAAAATAACCTTGAAAAACAGAAGGACATATATTATCTGATTTTAAGACAATAAAAGCTACAGTACACTATCAAGAAAGATATAGACAAAGAGAGAAAAATAGTTCACTGAAATATAATAGTCAAAAATAGACGTGTAGGTATATACCTATACTTGTTATTCCACAAAGGACCAACCAAGGCAATATAATATGGAAGAAATTATTTTCATTAAATAGTAATAAAATAATTAGATATATGTATGGAAGAAAATAAACCTTGATTCCCTCCCCAACTCAAATGATACACAGAAATTAAATTAATTTGGATCATAGACCTAAATGTAAGAGACAAAGCTTCAAAATACTGGAGGAAAACAATAGAATATATTTATAACCTTGGGGTAGGTAATGATTTCTTAGAAAATATATAGTAAGTACTAAGCACTAAATAACCCAGCAGAAAGGTAAACAGGCCTGCAAAAACACTTTCTCTTCAAGGTCTGCTCTCTCTCTCTCTCTCTCTCTCTCTCTCTCTCTCTCTCTCTCTCTGTGTGTGTGTGTGTGTGTGTGTGTGTGTGTTAATGGGGATTGAACCCAGGGGCATTCTACTATACCTCAGATGCATTTTATTTTTATTTTGAAACAGGGTCTTGGTAGGTTGATAAGAGTCTCACTACTTACTGAGGCTGTCCACCTGTGATCATCCTGTCTCAGCCTCCCAAGGAATGGGATGACAGGTGTATGTCATTACACTCATCTCTTGAAAATTTATAAATTCTTCACTCCTTATAATTAAAAAATGGAAATAGTCAAGATATCTAGAATGAACAAATGTTTTAATATATTCATATAATGAAATATTATCAGAAATTAATATAATAATGGAATAATGATGCACATAACAATGTGGATAAACCTTAAAACACCATGAGTGAAAAAAGACGAAAATCCCAGTACTTGGGGGGCTGAGACAGGAGGATCACAGGTTCACAGCCAGCCTTAGAAAATTAGTGAGGTCTTCTGCAACCTGGTGAGACTCTGTATATATATATATGGCTGGGGGTGTAGCTCAGGGTAGAATGCCCCTGGGTTCAATCCCCATTAACACACACACACACACACACACACACACACACACACACGAAAAATACTCTTAATAGCAATAAAAACAAATCCATGTTGTTATAAAATGAAGTGGTGATTGCCTATGAGAGGAGGTAGAATTTGACTGGACTGAATGGACATGAGAGGATATTTCTAAGATCATGGATAAGTTCCATTTCTGTTTTTTTTTTTTTTTTGTGTGTGTGTGTGTGTGTGTGGTACTGGGGTTCCTGGAAGCCCTTCTTCCTCTGGGCTACACTCCCAGACCTATTTTTACATTTTTTATTTGGAAACAGGGTCTCCTAAGCCAGCGCACGCGGCTGGCTTCGAACCTGCACGATCCTCCTGTCTCTGCCTCCCAAGCGCGGGGATTACAAGCGTGTGCCACCACGCCCAGCGTCTGTTTTTTTTGTTTTTTGTTTTTTGTTTTTAATTTAAGTTCCATTTCTTAATCAGAGAGTTGTTTACTTAGACAGATAGATACCTTCGTCCAAATTCTCAAGATCCAGACATTTTATTGGATATAAATTTTATCTCAATATTTTTGAATGAGAAGAAAAATATTTAAAAAACAAAGCAATTTAGGAAACAATTAAATAAACCCAAGTGGGAGGTGACAATGGCATGAGTGGAGGTGGCGAAAGCAGTTGTGTGTGACGTGTTTTTGAGGATACAGGTAACATTGCCTATGGCTTGGGTGGGAGGAGTGAGGCAAAGAACAGCTCAGGATCACCAAGATGATGGGTGGCGTATTTCCTGGAAATCTTTCTCAAAGCACGACTCTTCCTTGGTCAGCACACCATCTCCTCCATGGTCTTCCTTCAGTTGGCCTTTGTCAGAAGGAAATTAAGTATTTCCTGATTTGGAAAGTTTGTGCCAATCTTTTCCCTTAAGTCCAGTTCTTGCCCTTCCCCCACTCTGCTGTCAGTCACAGCAAGAAGGGAAAACATTCCTCCTTTCTGCCAGGCTACCTATCAATAGTTTCTGGTTGGGCTTGGCCAATGGAATAAATTACAGGGAAATTACAATGCATAAAAAAGAGAGAAATCAGAATTGTTTCTCCTCTTCTCTCTCCATGGAAAAGTGTCTCACACCATGGTTGTGCCTTCTTCATGGCCTCAGCCCTCGTGAAGCAACTGCTGAGCTCTGGTGGCATCACAATGCCACCAGGGGCTTCTGCTGGGATGGATGCGACCATCCATCCCATCCCTATTGCTGCTAAGATTGTGGCTGCCTCACGTGCTCCTATTGATTTTTCAGCATTTCCATCACTGTACGCTTACTTTCCTGCACTAACTTTCCTTGTTTAAAAGTAGTAGAAGTTCTAATAGAAGTTCTAATAATTGTTCTAATAGAAGAAACCTGCAAACTCTTAAGACTGGATCTAGTTTGCTCATGATCTTACTTACTATGTTATGCCTTGAATAGTGTCCCCAACAAAAGCTCATGTATCAGCAATGCAAACATTCAGAGTTGAAATCTTTTAATCAGGCTCTAACCTTGTCAGTGGATAAATATATTCATGGATTAATCATTAAATGGATTTACTGGGTGGTCACAGAAAAACGGGTATAATGTGACTAAGAAGGGGTTTACTGCCAGGTGTGGTAGCGCACGCTTGTAATCCCAGTATTTGAGAGGCAGAGACCGGAGGATTGTGGTTGGGGGACAGTCTCAACTACTTAGTGAGGCACTTTGCAACTCAGTGAGACCCTGTTTCAAAAATAAAAGACTATAAAATAGGGCTGGGGGGTGTAGCTCAGAGGTAAAATACCCCTGGGTTGCATCCCCGGTACTACAAATAAATAAATAAATAAATAAATAAATAAATAAATAAATAAATAAATGTTTACTAGGCACTTGAGGACAATATCTGTTCCTGTCCACTTTTTGTCCCTCCCTCTGCTGCCCGCTATCCTGAGCTGTTTCCCCCACCACACCGGTGCCACCATGATGTCTCTGTCTTGGAGTCACTGACTATGGACTGAAGGTCTGAAACTGAGTTGATCTTGTCAACTCAGAAGAGAAAATTACTGAAGAGTTTGTATTTTATTCACAGTGATGAAAAAGCTGACTATTAAACTGTGTGCTGGTGCACATTCACAAGAAAAATTCAACAGTTATATACTTGTAGGCTAGGGCAGCCTAATAATAACAACAACACCCAATTTTGTAGTTTGCTTTAAGGAATTGTGAGGGGTGCTGGGGACTAAAGACTGTTTGAAACAGCCTTTGATTATCAAAATTTTCCACTTTACATATGTAATAATTAGCTTAGTGTTTCAACTAGAATAAACACTCCATACATGTTGGCTAATATAAGCTTCTTTAATATTAACCCATAAAGTTTCTTATATTACTGTTCTTCAATAAATTATCCCCTGGAACCCTGTAGTCGTGAGGAATACATTGATCACTAACCTCAGGCTTGGGGCTCATATATAAATGATTATGTTAGGAATGTGACTTAAAAATTTCACCTAGGGAAAAAAGAAAAGTTTCTTAATGGTTTAAAAATTTTATTGTTTGAAAATATGTCTAAATACTTGAAATGATAAAAAAAAGTTCTGAAAGTGGACAGTCATGGTGGCTGGACAGCATTGTGAATGTAGTTAAAGCTTCTGAGTTTTGTATTTAAAAATGGATGTGATTATAAATAATGTGTATCTTTACCACAATAAAGTTGAAAAAATCTAACCAAAAACAGAATTTGGAGACACCTGGTAAAATGCATTTATAAAGATTATGATTTAAAAATATGAATGTATAAATGTGTTTCAGTCTGATGTTCTTAATTTCTTAACATAATAACAAAGAAAATATAAAAGAAAACGAGGCATAGTTTATTTCTTTTCCTCTTCTACCATCTGTTCCCATTAGCCACAAAGAAACACCCTTATAAAATTCATTAAGTTACCACATTATAATACAATGTGGCAATGAGTCTGCAGTACAATGTACACAATCACCAAATGACTGTGGCAATGACATCATTGTAATAGTCATAATTACATAACAATTCAGATATCTGATCATTCAAAACATCAGTAAAGTAACTATTCTTCTATTTTGTCAGCCTCTAAATACCTCTATTCATTCTTTATTCAAATATCTGTGGCTTTCAGGGAGAAGATAGGAACCCATTCCAGCAATAACTGAGACAAAGCTAGGAGAGGGGGAGGAGGAAAGGGTTTTAAGGGGCAGGCAGGAGAACACGCTGCCCCGTGCACCATGAGCACTGAGAGCGGGAGATGAATGTGCATGAAGCAGCCTAATTACTGAAGAGTGAAAGGTCATCAAAATCAATTTGCAGCATGATGTACAAAGGTCATTATCAGACTCAGATTTTCTTTGCCCGTTTAAAACACAATAAAAATAAAGTGAGTGCTTTAATAACTATGATTAGTAAAGAAAAAAAGCATATCATTGAGCCATCTGTTTAAATATTTGTGCTACCTTAGTTTTACTCAAAACAGCATGAAAGATGAGCAGTGAGGCGATTTTTTTTTTTTCTTATTTGTTTGCTTTTAAAATCCTGACATTTTCTCCGCTGGTTGCCGAGATTTATAACACAGATGAAAGAGCTCCTCTGAAATTACTGCCCTTTGAAATCAATAGCACGGTATTTGTAACGACTTTCTTTTTATTATAGAGCACTTCATTATTATTTTTATTATAATTTTATGGGACAGTCTGGAACAGAATTCATCATTCACTTATTTGAAGCATCTCACTTACTCAATGGCACAGATGGCCTGCTCCGAGGAGATTTAATCACCCTATGTTGGGGCTGCTTTGATGCTCAGTAAATGCAAACCATGAGAGAGGCAGGAAGCAACAATAACATTATCTTAGACATCAAGAAAAACTACGGAAACCAATGCATTTGGGAACTTTGGAAACTAGAGTTATAAAGCTGGGTTTTCCCTTGTATTATTTTTTCTCTAAAAATGACTTTATTGGGCAGAGCTTTTGGCATTTTTAATCAAATCTAATCAAAAATACAGTTTATTTTATGACAGTACACATGCACATGTGCCCACTCATGCATGTGTTCACACTCACATGGACATATGCAACTTCGTACATACTCTGAAACAAACATTTTAAGAAGCTGTCCTTATGGTTATTATCTGTATAATGCTATTTCCCCTTCTAATTTATTCTATTCTCTTAATGCCAGTCATAATATACTAAACTTTGAAAGAATGAGTCTAGGCCATCAATTTGAAAACAAGTGCAGGAGGTTCTTTTAAATTTTAAATGAAATATGTGTGTGAATACGTAGCCGAGTCTCTAATACACGGTGAGCATTGGATATTTGTTGTAGTTATCACTAATGTCTTGAATGGATCTTTGCAACTTACCAAAACAACCAGGAAACTCTCTGTCTACAGAAATGACTTCTTAGAATTATTTTTCCTGTTCATATCATTTTAGCTTTGGTCCATCTGTGTGATTGTGAAACACAACGCAGTTGATTTTATATTATGGAAACTGCACTGGTGGAGTAGAAGAACAAGGACATGAAGGCAAAAAACTAAGACTGAAACTTCCTTTTAATCATTAGCATCCTGGTTCACTTACTAGTAAATTTTTATCTATGTCATACATTGTAGGCAGAAGAGTAAAAGTATAAATTCAACAAGATACTAGTGTTTTATAAAGAGTTACAAAATCAATAAATAGTGACTATAAAGACAATGAATAAGAGAATAAGAAGGATTAAGAAAAGTAAAAGCAGAAATGAGAGAAAATAAGGACTTCTCTAACTTTTATGTTATAGTATTCACTTATTTTCCCTAAGTCTTGGAAAGAGACTTTTGAAATCTTTAAATAAATGAAGTATTTTCACCTTTAATTCTTTCAGTCAATAAGTATGTATTTATTAGTTTCTGCCTTTAAAAAATGTAGGTTTTATGCATGCTTGTTTTCAGTTGAACGAAGTTATCCTCTTAAAAATAATACATTGCGTGCCTTCCCTATCACAAACTAAATCACAAATAAAAATATACACAAGCATGCTGCTTATTAAATTTCCTGGAACTTATTCCTTCAGTTAGTTAAGAGTAACAATCTGAACATCATAATCGCATGCAAGTTGAAGCTAGGCTGGGACAACATTAATCTGTATTAGCCCTACTGGGAACCATGCGAAGTGTGCTTTTAGGGAGATCGATGGCCAGACATCAAGAAGAGGTGATAAAAGTCAAATAGGAAAGGCAAGGAAAGATAGCTTCTTTTTCTATGCACACTGATGTCATTTTCATCCAGTGGATGAAAAGATGAAAAATTTTCATTGTGCCCCTTAATATATCCAGTATTCGATAAAGGTTGAACATTACTTGATATCTTTGCCATAGCTATAGACCTAAGGGATGTTTATTTTACACTAACCTCTGTAATAACAAGAAAGCAATAACAAAAATTATGAATGAGCCTAAAAAAATGTTGCAGCCTGGCAGAAGCGTGCTCAGGATGAGGAAGGGGTATGAGTTCATTATGCAGGGATGTGGCGGCAGCAACAAATAAATTCAGGTGGGAAGGGAAATACCAACCATTTTTCTCATTATTTGCTTTCACTTTATAGTCTTATTTTTGCCAATAGCCGCCATTCTGAAAGCTTGTCTCCATTTTTAAAAAGTTGCATTACTAGGAATATTTTTGCATAACCTAGGATTAATGATACACTACTAGGTGAGTGTGAGGTAAGCTAAGAAATATTGACCTACAGGCTTTACATGCTGAAGCCCATAATCAGAGATGAAATCCTTAAAATAAAAGGCACCCAGAGAAGTCTGGCATCCCCTCCCACACACAGATGATCTGAAAGAGGATTTCTCATGTTAACTCTCCTGTTAATAAGGGTTATTATTAACCCTTTATAAACAGATTCTGAATGAAAGTGACCTTTTCCCAGGGAGATTTTAGCCATCTGGCAGTGCTTGCCATTCCCCCCCATATCTTGTTACCTGATCCAACATGCAGGGGCTACATAAAGCAGAAAAGTTTGGGCCAACCAAGGGCATTCATTGCAGTAGAGCCTGATGTTAAACACCTGGGCTCTGGAGCCAAGTGGTCTGAGTTTGAATACTGGTTCCATTCATTATGGTTGTACATGGCTTCATCTTGATTTCATTATCTGAGAAATGGGAATATAATATTTCCCAACGTTGTTGAGAATTAAGTGAGATATACAGATAAACCCAACAATCATGCCTAGGACATAGTAAGCCCAATATATATATATATATATATATATATATATATATATATATATATATATATATTTTATTATCACAGCAATAAAGTTCCTAAAATATAAAAAATTTTGTACTTACTTCAGCTTCTTGTAGAAGAAGGGAAATGGTTAAAGATTATTTAATTTCCTTCTGTGTCTTCTACAGATGAAGGGAGAGAGCTAGTCATCAGATCACAAATCCTCTGACTTTACAAAACAGTAATAATCTTCAAACATTTATAATCTTTGTTTCTTAAATATCTCAGTTACACATTCAGTTGAAAGAGAACCTGAATATATTATGCTTGTTCAGAATGGCATCTTGGACAATATGACTCAGACTAAGAAACAGTCAACATCCATGATCGTTGTTCAGTGATTTAGTAGCACTACTACTTTATGTTTATGGTCATGGTGACCTATGACTTCAAATTATTGATAAGCATGAGTAACTAGACACAAAGAATGCCTATGATGAGTTGTTTTAAGTATCAACTTTGTTACATCACAGCCAAGAGTTTAATCCTCATACCTGCCATTTTCTTGTCTCAGCCTCCCAAGTAAGACTTGTTATACTGTACTTAATCATATTTAATTGTGCTGAAAAATTTCCTGTTGGTGAATTTTTGACAAATAAAATGCAAGTAATAAAACTTCATATTTCAAATTAAGCTTTATGGATATATAAGTTGTGAGTGAAGATGGGAAGAATATTAGCAACATAGGGTAATATTCCAACATAGTTTGGAAATTTAGTATGCTTATACTGACCTTGAGAGAAAATAGCATCAAATTTTTGAAAAGTTTTGGCAAAGCTTATTTTTATTTCAGATACTCTTTTTAATATTTAAACTGAGCAAATTGATTAGGGTGCTAAGTGATGTAAATTTCTAATACTTTTTCTAGAGAACAGCATAACTTAAAGCAGCATATATTTATTGTGAGTATTTACTATATACCATTACATACTTATTGTTTTTTTGTTTTGCTTTTTGTTAATTTTTTATTGGTGCATTGTAGCCCTACATCTTAATGGGATACAAGATGGTAGAGACATACATGCACACATCATCCAATAGCCCTTACCAATTCCCACCCCATTCCCTTCCCCTCCTTCCTTCTCATGCTTGGCTTAGTGATTGACTTTGATATTTGTTAAAGTACATCATGTGCATTAAAAGATTTCCCTCTTCTCCCCTCACATCCCCTCAGGTTGCCTTATTTGCTCCTCTGTAGAATCTCCTTCTTCATCTAGAGTTCTCTCTATGACCAATTTCTTTCTAGCTTTCGGATATTAGGGAGAGCATCCATTTCTTATTTTTGTGACTGATTAATCTCACTTAGCATAATGTCCTCCAGTTCCATCCATTTCCCTGTAAATGATGTAATTGTGTTTTTCTTTATGGCTGAGTAAAATTCCAATGTGTACATATTCCAGCTTTGTAATCCATTCATCTGTTGGTGGACATCTTGGCTGGTTCCATATTTTGGCAATGGTGAATTGTATAGCTATGAACATAGATATGCATGCATTAGTTTGTAGTTTGTTTTCCTTTTTTTGGGGCAGATACCCAGAAGTGATACTGTTGAATCAAATGGTAAGTTCATTCCCATTCTTCTGAGGATCCTCCATACTGTTTTCCAAAATGGTTGCACTAATTTGCAATCCCATCAACAATGCATTAAAGTTCCCACTTTTCCACATCCTTGCCAGTATTTATTGTTGTTTGTGTTTTGAATGATTGCCATTCTAGTTGGAGTTAGGTGAAATCTCAGGGTAGTTTTGATTTGTATCTCTGTATTGCTAATGATGTTGAGCATTTTTTTATGCATGCATTGCCCATTGGAATTTCTCCCTTCATGAAGTATCTATTTAAGTCACTTGCCCATTTTTTGATTGGGTTATTTGTTGTCTTAGTGCTGAGTTTCTTGAGTTCTTTGTATGTTCTAGACATTAGTCCTCTATCGGAGGAGTAGATGGCAAAAATCTCTTATTCTTTTGGCTCTCAGTTTAGGTTCTTGATAGTTTCCTTTGCTGTATAGAAGCTCTTCAGTTTCATGCAATCCCACATATTGATTTACTTTTTAGTTTGTTGTGCCTTTAGGGTCTTGTTGAGAAAATTTTTATCTGTGCCTATGTGTTACAGTGTTGGACTTATGCTCTCTTCAAGGAGCCTTAAGGTCTCTGGTCTAATTTCCAAGACTTTGATCCATCCTGAATTGACTCTTATGCAGGGTGAGAAAGTGAGATTTATTCCCATTTCTCTGCATATGGTTAATCAGTTTTATCAACATAATTTGTTGAACAGGCCATCTTTTTTCCAATGTACGTTTTTGGCCCCTTTGTCAAAAATCAATTTTCCTGTAGTATATCTATAGGTACATTCTTGGTTTGACTTTCTGGAGATATCTGCAGTTCTATGTTGTTAGGTTATTGTGGTGTTGTGGGAGCTCATTATTTCCTTGTTATTTCTTCTTCTCATGATTTCAGAAGTTTGTATCTGTTGTTTTTGATAGATTTCTCTCAGTTTCTAGGTGTCAGATAGTATAACAAAGGGCAAGTTGTATTGTTTTCAACAGTGAATGTTGAGTGAGGAGGGAAGCAAAGTCATAAATGGAAGAATAGGGTAAAGCCTCAAACAGGATCAAATAAAAGGAGAGTATGAGTTTGGTAAGGTAGTATATACTAGAGATTAGTGGTAGTGAAAATGTAGTAGTATTCTAGTAACCAATGTAGAGTTTCTGGTATAGTGATATGAAGTGGATTTAAATATAAGGCAAGAGAGAAGAAGAGAAAAAAGAAAAAAGATAGAAAAGGGATAGAAGAGAGTAGGTATGTACAAGGGAAGAAGCTTGAGAGAGGGTTTTTGAAGAGAGTAAAAAAAGACAGGCACACACACACACACACACACACACACACACACAAAATAACCCCAACAACAAATTAATGTAACTCCACAGATAAATGACTATTCAGCAGACAGGGCCTCTGCAGTCTCTCTTTGTGTGCAGATACCAAGTGCCACCAGCACCCTTCCTGCTATACACCTGATTCTCTGAGTCTTTCTCATTCTATGCAGAAGTCAGTATCAATGGGACTAGATCTAGTGTTAAGTGCAGGTCACTCTTCATGCTTTCCACAGATTGGGAGTCTCATCTCCCCCTGCCTGTGTAGGTGGCATATGCCTTGAGACCAAACTCAGTAAGAGTCTCTGTTCTCCACAGCTAGGGCTGGGCTGGTCTCACTTCTCCCCATTCACCAAGATTGGGCCATCTGTGGTGATCCTATAGATCCTCCTAGTTGGGTCTAGTGTTAAGAGTAGGTCTCTCCCCACACTTTTCACTGATCAGAGCCTAGGTCTGTTTGAGCTTCTGCTCTGTCCAACAGCAGGCTCCATCCCCACCTTCTCCAAGTTGAACTACAAAGTCTCAGACCCAGGGAGTTTATCGGGGCTGCTCTAGTCCCTGGGAGTGTCATGTTGGTCTTTCTCCCATGGAAACTGTAACTTAAGGTGTTATTGAGTGCCACTCTGGATCTTTGGAGGGTGTAGGAAGCTCAACCACCACTCTGTAGGTTGTAGAAACCACCTCCTCCTTCTCTGAGTTGAACTGCAAAGTCTCAGACCCAAGAAATTTATCTCACTTGCTCTAGTCCCTGAGGCTGCCACATAGGGCACTCTTGAGTGTGGACAGTGGCTTCACTTATGGTTTTGGTGTGTGCTAGTCTGGATCTCTGGAGGGCATGGTGGGCTCTGCCGCTACTGTGGCAAGTTGTAGCCGGGGCTTGCTCAGGAGGAACTGATGGCTTATAATTCTGATGATCTGCGGCTGCCTATTTCAGGTCTTTGGATGTTTTCCTGATTGTCCCTGGAGTCAGGTGCAGTAAAACAGATAATACCACCACGGCACCCTCAGCCACGAGGCGGGCAGGTTTATTTTCTGGTGTTGAGCTCTGCTTTAGATCTCTGGAGGGCATGGTGAGCTCAGCCACCACTGCTGGAAGTTGTAGCTGGTGTTTGTGCAGGAATAACTGATGGCTTACATCCCCAATGGTCTGCAGATTGGACTTCTAATCTTCTTTTTCCCTGTCCTTTGTATCTATCATTTTTATGCCTCTACTGATAGTATTTTCCAGCTTTGTAGAACGTTGTTTTTGAGGAAATGGAGATCAGGTGTCAGCAGGACTGGTATGTGCTGCTTTCCTCGGTCACCATCTTCCTGGAAGTCTACTTATTGTTTTTAATATAATATACCTGGAATATTTGCAAGACTCTTCTGTAGGTAATAGTGGTAGTATAAAGTTTCCCACTTCATGAATTTCAAAGTTGTATCTAGATTAGAGATTACTATAATTTTCTGAGGACCAGAATGACCAAAAGTGATTACTAAATATGCAGATTACCAAATCGCACACCAGATTATTATCCCATAGATCAAAGTGGATGCCTGAGAATTTATCCAATCAGCAAATACCTCATAATTCATTGATTCTCACTATCAAAGAGATTTAGTTCCTAAATATTTGTAGTCCTTTTCTACTTCTATGAGCCCACCTTTGGATGTTGTGATAAACTTTATGGGAGAAAATGTGAAAACTCAGGAACTGCCACATCTCTTGATTACTCTCTGCTGGTCCATGGATTTTAATCCCCCACAAGTTGCTTCAGAAAAGTTTAACAGAATTACCAATACCTGTGCACTTAAAGTTTCATCCAGGCCCCTTTCTTCTTGCTTTTGTGAAATAGCTTAAAAGGAATAAAGAACATTTTTCACTAGAAAACATTTTTTTTTCAGTACAATAATGTGTGCTTTGTGTCATGCTATATTGGTGAGTGTAAATTTATCTTTGTACCATGTTTTATTAACTTTTTCCCCCATAGAGTTACATCAAAAGACTATAAATAAGTGATGTGTTCAGCCTGCTAGTTCCAACATGCATACCAATTACATCTATTGGTTTCAAAACACGTAGTCAGTACTTTAAACAACCATGATTATATCACAAAGTAAAATATTCAACATCTCCATCTCAGTATGCTGTCACCATGCAGACAATGATTAGAATTGGTAATCAGTTTCACTGCTGGTGAGTTGAGTGGCACGATGCATTTTATATCCATGCTCTTGTCAAACTCAATTAACATCCGAACACAGTATATTTCAGACACTGACCTAATCCCACAGAACAATGCATTTATTTATTTCATGTTAAAATTTCTTGCATTTTACGCAGAATTCTTGAAGCAAAAAATATTTATTGTTACAATAATATTTTAAGTTGGAGTTTCTGAAAAAAATGTGAGATGATACACTTAGTTTAAAATTCTAACTGTAAGTGGTCTATGCGGTTACTGTAGATAAAAGAAAAGAACATCTCTACTATAAATCCACAGAATTTTAAAATTAAGTGAAGATTCTTTCTCTGAACAAATTTTCAAATAAGCCTGATGTAGGTAATTCTTCTGTATATTCTCAACAAGAACATTTGAAATTAAGCTATATCAGTGAAAAATTTTATATTATACATTCACATACTTACCCACTTGTTTATTTTTGTCAGACTAGCATCTATAATTACTAACATATAAACCAAATGACATGATTAAATTCCTATGTAAAGTTTAAAAACCCACTTGTTCTTTTATATTTGCAGGTGAATGTATGCATGTCTCTATTATATCTTGCATTCTACCCATAAGTACACATTGCAATTGAAAATAAACTACCCAGCACCTTCAGAGTTCTTATTCAGAACAACAATGAGTAAATACATAGGAAATTAAAAATTGCTTTTTAGAAAAACAAACCAAATATAACTTACACTGATGTAAAGTTTATATCAAGTATCGACTGTTAAAGACTGTGGGAAGGCTTTGTCAACAGGATGGCAGAACATCTGGATAAAAAAAAAAAAAAACAATGAATGATGCTGTCAAATTATCCATCTGTTTTTTCTACAAAGTATGAAAAGCTACATTCTCAGAAATACTGAGCTGGTTGACACAGTATAGACAAAATATCCCAATATTTGAAGTCTTTTTCACAGTTAACATCTGGATGAGCACTTTTTTTTACAACTGTATCTCTTCAAGTTGCAGAGATATGGCTTTGATATACAAGATTACCATCATATTTCTTTAACATTTTTGTTCATTTTATATTACCTTTTAAAAATGATATCTGTTAGCCAAGCATGGTGGCACATTGATGTAATCCTAGGACTTGGGAGGCTGAGACAGGAGGATCCAGGGTTGTGGCCAGCCTCAGATACTTAGTGAGGCTCTCCATAAATTAGTGAGACCCTATTTCAAAATAAAGAACAAAAAATTGGGCTGAGGATGTAGTTTGAAAGTAGAATGCGAGGGACTTCTGGGAAGATGGTGACTGAGAAAAGCAGCATTTATGAGTCCTGCTAAAACTCGATCTCTATTGCCACAAAATCAGCGCTTTGCATAGCCAGAAAACACTAGCACAGAGGAAAAAAAAAATGTAAACACAAGGGACAGAGAAAACAAGACTAGAAGAATAACCAGAGACCAAAAAATAAATCAAGCCTGCAATGTGGTGGCAGAGCCACACTGGCACCATCTTCCCTCATGGCACCAGGCTCCAGAGAGGAAAGGTAAACGAGGAGCTGAAGTGAGCAGCTGAGGATCATTTGGGTGTAATTCAGCAGTTCTTTCTGTGCAAAGAACATCTAAAACTCCCAGTGGCCAAGCTCATCACACCTTCCAGGGACTCAGAACGGAGCTCAAAACCAGAAAAGAAATACGCCACCCTCACAGCCAAGGGTGTGGCAGCGACGCCATTTTGCCAGCAGCTACAATGAGTTCACCATGCCCCGCGACAGCTCCTTATCAGCGTGCACAATAACTGTGAGTAAAATTGTGGCCCCTAAAGGAAAAATCCCTGTACTCCACTCCCAGGAACTTGTGCAGCATTGGTAATCTCCTTGGAGATAGTGGCAGCTGAGATTACCACAGAGTCAAGATATGGAGCACCCTAAGTGAAGTTGTAGTGACCCAGGAAGGCACAAAATTCTGAAATCATGGGAAAGAGGAACAATAAAGCAATGAATGCCCACAACACTATATCATCAGAACCTGATAACACAGAAATTCAGAGATCTCCTGAAGATCAAATCAGGAATACAGGACCTTCGAAAAGAATTTAGAGAGTCTAAAAGAAATAAAGGATGTGATCATTGAGATAAAGGCCTCAATTCAAAGTATAAACAATCAATTAGACCACATCGAGAATAGAATCTTGCTCCTAGAAGATGATCACTCCAAAAACAAATGCATAATTTATAACTTAGGAAAAAAATCAGACAGCAGTAATCTGACATTAAAGAAATATGGACCCATTTTAAGAGAGCTAACATAAGAATAATCGGAATAGAGGAGGGAAAAGGAGGTGAAACTAAAGGGATCAATAATCTCTTCAAGGAAGTAATGGCAGAAAATTTTCCAAGCATAGAGCAAGAGGCCGATACACAGGTCCAGGAAACTTATAGAACTCCCTTTAGACAGGATCAGAGAAGAGGTTCCCCATGCCACATAATTGTCAAAATGACCAAAGTGGAAGCCAAGGAGAGAATCTTAAAGGCAACAAAAACAAAAGGCCACATGACATTCAGAGGCAAACCAATTAGAATCACTCCAGACTTCCCAAACTGAGTCATGAAAGCCAGAAGGGCTTAGAGTAACATATTCCAAACTCTGAAAGAAAACAACTTCCAGCCAAAAATTTCCTACCCAGCAATACTTTCTATCAAATTAGATGGGGAAATAAGAAGCTTCCATGACAAACAGAACTGAAGGAATTTATGTCTTCAAAACCAGCGCTAGAGAAAATACTCAAAGAGATTAACTACAAAGAAGAAATAGGTAATACACACCAGAACCAGAAAAACAAGATTTTCCATCCAACAGACAACTAAGATTGGTTGTCTTTGGAGATTCATTATTTATTTTAGTCTTTTACCTATTTCTAAATTGTATTGTTTGCTTTTATTATTGCTAATTTTTAGGATTTCTATTTGGATTATTAATATACCTTCAGATATAGCAATTGGAAATATTTTATCCCATTCTATAAGTAACTTTTTACTCTGTTTACGTTGTCCTTGGATGTACATTTTTTTATTTTTTAGAAAGTTTGTTTGTTTATTCTTTTGTTGCTTGTGCCTTTGAAATCATATCCAAGAAATCACTGCCAATTTCAATGTTGTGAAGTTTTATGACCCAGGTTTTCTTCTAAAAGTTTATAGTCTTAAGATTTACATTTAGGTCTTTTATCTACTTTGAGTTAATATTTGTATATGGTGTTAAGAGTCCAATTTATTCTTTTTCATGTAATTATTAATTTTCAACAATATTTAGTGAAAAGACTATTATTTCCTTCACCAAATGTTCTTGGAAACCTTGTCAAAAATAACTTGACCATATATGGAAGAATTAATTTCTAGGCTTCTTATTTTACTCCACTGGTTTATATATCTGCCTTTATAGCAGTACTACACTTTTTCAATTATTATAGCTTTACAAGGTTTGAAATCAGAAAATGTACATCTTCTAGCTTTGTTCTTTTTCGAGATTGTTTTGGGTATTTAGAGTTTATATTTCATGTTAGGATAGATTTTTTTCTGAAAAATAAATAAATAAATGTATGATAGTTTCACCTTTAAAAAAAGAAAAAAATATCCTCTGATAAGAAAGAAAACAAAAAGAAATATTGAAATGTTATCTCTAACATTGATGTCAGACAAATGAATCTGTTATGTGAGATTATCATTGTTAATTTTCAATAAATTGCTATGATATTAGATGTCAACCACTAAGCCAAGCATGGGAAGGAGAGATGGGGAGGGAATGGGGTGGGGATTGGGTAGGGGCTCTAGGCAATGTGTGCATGTATGTCTACAGAAGTTTTTTACCCCATTACAGTGTATGAATACAGTGCACCAATAAAAAAATTTAAAAAAATAATTTGTGCTGCTATAAAAAAGTAGAATGCCCCTGGGTTCAATACCCAGCACTAATAATAATAATTAATAATAATAATAATAATAATAATAATAATGTTTTTTTTACACCACAGGGCATAGAAAAACATATCAATAAAAAGCCCCTAGGGATGAAAATCAAAATTTTGGTATTTCAAAATAAATTCGATTGACTATTTTTAGAAAAAAAATGATGAAACAATGCCATGTGTAAATAAAGATAACATTTTGTGCAAAACTTGTTTTCCTGGTTGAATCAGTATTTAGAAACTGACAAATATAGCCAGAATTCTATTCAGGGAAAGAAATGTCTTAATGTCTTTGGATGTGAATAGAAAGAATATCTTAGAGAAGGTGGAGGTCAGTGTTCCTTTGATTTTCTCTATTATTTACAATCTTCTCAAGTTATTTACAACCTATGAACATTTATTTTATTGTCTTTGGAAGCCAACCAGAGGAGCTGCCCTCACAAGGCAGGTGAATATAATGTAGTGATGGTTGAGTGACAATAGAATAACACAGAGAGAAAAAGAAACTCTCTGGCCTATTTCCCTGAGTTCTTCTGTGTCTCCTTACAAAGTATGGCTACATAAAAATAATTTTTCTTTTCTAAAGATTCATCGCTAGGAAAGAAAACTCTTGATCTGCTTTCTTTGTGTGCTTTAAAGAAATGTTTGTCCTCTATAGGGAAGTTATATTTAAATTTTAATGTTGGAATAAAAAAAAATCTTTTTAATCTACTACTCTTGTCCAGGAGGGGGAAAAAAGTCTTTTATTTCTTGTTCAGTTGTGACATTTCTGATGAAAGCATTTGTTTCAGTCAATTTATTTCTGCAGCAAGCTTGATTTTATGTACCGCCACATGGCTCAGTTCATTGACTTCTTCTTTGGTATGAGCAGGCACATCTCCAGAATAAAATTAAGGTCCAACTTGGAATCGAATGCAGGTGTCTGCAAATATGTGTTTAAAACAGAGAAAACCCAGGATACATTCCTGAAAATATCAGCATGAATCTAACATAACTACAAAGCTGTTCTCCTGACAGAAAATAACCCAGTCCTATGCTGAACCCATTCTAGCAAAGATTTTATGGATGCAGTTGCCTGGGGTACATTGGGCCACTATGTCCATAAAAATAATAATTAAGCTGTGGGATGTATTATGTTTCATGGCTTAGCACCTGAGCTAAACTCAGAGCATTGATTAATATTTCCACTAATATGTTTTGGTATTTTGTCGTTGAATAAGGTACCTACAGGCCATGCCTCATCTTTCATTTCTATTTTACTTTTATCACCACCTCCATTAAAATAGAATCAAGAAAGCAATGGAGTTTCCTTTCAATAAAACAATAGGAAGGCCTATCTCCTAAATGTTGTTTTCAGATTGAAATCTTCTAGGTTCAGTTGCATTTTTATTTGAAACTTATGAGTTGTGGTCATGCTGACTGATTTCCTACCTAGCATGATAGAAGTGAAATATGAATAATGTACCACCTACAGCTGTTTTCTTTGATTTTGTTTGTTTTGTCGTAAACAATGCTCACAACTCTACCTTTCATGAACCCAAAACATTCCACTCCCATTCCCCAGTGGGATTAATGGCACCTTCTTAGAGGCACAAATATCCCTGGTCTAGAAGCTCCATTTCCTCACAACTCCTACAAATAGCTGTGATGTATTTATAGGAGCTGCCTGGCATCT
The DNA here is from genome assembly GCF_963383645.1 of Muscardinus avellanarius. Classification (NCBI taxonomy): domain Eukaryota; kingdom Metazoa; phylum Chordata; class Mammalia; order Rodentia; family Gliridae; genus Muscardinus; species Muscardinus avellanarius. The sequence goes on from NC_137793.1 coordinate 39,166,018, forward strand.
TGTATACATGGTGTAGCCACGCTGATAAGGACACTCTCATTCCTACTTTGTTAGAATAGAGACAACTGGAACTAACATCCACTGTGTAGCTAGCAGATTGCCTGGGCTGTCAAGAACTCTTGATAAAGTGCTGACAGGTAGGGAAGTGCAGGCCTTTTCTTCATGGACCTTGCTTAACAATTTTCTCTAATAATCCATACTATACAACATGGGGGAATTTTTCCAAGTTCTAGTACATGACATGTAGCAATCCAGCTCATCTTATAAACAATGGTTTACATTCTTTTTGAAGGGTGGGATGTGGATCTCCAAGTCCAAGTCCAGACCAAATGCAATATAAGGTAGGAGAGGGAGTCAGAGATATCCACATCATCCTAAGGAATGAGAATGACAGGCAAAATCTAGGCTGGCTCATCTGCCTTCATGATGTTAAAAGCAAGTTAGAAGTTGCCAGCAGAAGCTGCAAGGAAAAGTTAGAAAGACAGGCAAAAGTCAATTAATTAACTCAAACAAAAGTCTAGGACAAAATAGTCTACAAAGAGCAAAAATGTGAAGGTTAAAAAAATGTTGAATCATCCAGAAAACTAGCCCTAATAATGAGAGATTTCTTAAAAGCAACAAAAACAAATAAACTAGCAAAATAAGGACTACATAGCCAGATGGAGAGCTTGTCCAAGAGATCTTGGAGAAGAAGCAAGTTGTATTGGCAACTATGAATAGTTTCATATAAAGACAAGAATGAAATTCACTGAATTCCCCACACCTATTAGCTAAGAGGACACAAGAAAAACAACGAAAACCAGAATGAATGGAAACCAAGTGACGAAGCCTAGTTGCCCCCTGACTTCAGCAATTCTCTGATAAAAACAGAACTCGGGCTTCTCAAGGCTTTTGCCAAATGTGCTTCATGACAGTGGTGCTCTCCCCCAACTGTACTCATTCTAGGCTATTCAGAATTTATTTATTTTAATTAATTAATTTATTTATTTGGGGCAGTAGTGCTCCCCACTGATCCCTCTACTCTTTGTTTAAAGAATGCATTTGCAAGACAGCGGGCAGAGATTAGAAATGTTGACAGTGTCTATACCCTAATGTTTTTCTCCAACAGATCTGGAAGCCTAGATGAGACCCAGAGCACACCAGTTTATACCGGGGTGGCTGTTTGTTTGTTGTGTTTGCTTGTATTATAAAACTAGCAGAGCATTTGTTACTTGCAGAACTCAGCTCTTAATTTCACCCATATACATGGCAAATATATCTATGACATTGGTTTTCTGCATGTCAGGTAAGTGAAGGAAGAGGATTGGGTTTTTTCATGAAGCTCGCAATGCTGCTCTGTCCTGCCCATCAGTCCACTGATGCCATTTACTTATGCAAAAGACAGATTATTTGAAGCATGATTCTCATTTCACTGTTAAGCTAACAATTCATCAGACTCATGATGATGTTGGTTGATGATAATGCTACAAAAGAAACATTAAGATCTTTTTTGTACTTTAATACTTTATTGAACTTGCTTTTATAGCCAAACATTTTCGAAAAGACCAATTCTATCTCTCTAAGATCCCAAATATTTGCTTTAAATGGGAACTCTCAAGCTGCAAAGTGAGCAGTGAAAGGCAGCATTGAACTAGAAATGAACATGACAAGGTGCAATATTCAGTGCGTATATCAGATTTAATTTTGCATAAGAAATGAATTTCTTCAGCTTATTTTTTAATTAGCTTAAGCAAGTGCATTCAGGAGCCAATAACACAGACTTACGGGAACTGAATTACTGAAAAGGGTTCCGAGCCCAGCCTCTAAATCACAGGCCTTGAGCTGATCTCATAATTATCACCACGCTGAAACTCTGCATCAACTGCTGCAGAAACACCTTCGCCAAAGAGTGGATGGGGAGCCGCACAATCATTATACCCTGGCAGCAGCAGCTCAGGATCTACAGAGCTTTGCTGAATGTGGGGAAGTCAGTTACATCAACCTGCTAAGCAGTTAATGTCCTGTCAGGCACATCTGTGTTTACTACCATCAGACACTCCCAGCTGTTCATATTGCCTCTGTTTGATGGTCATTCTGGGACCTGCCTGATGTTGAGAAGCATGTTATTAGAGAAGTAAATTCCTCACTGAAGATTGATCAAGGAAGGAAGTAAACTCTGGGATGCTGAGGTTGGTTCATAAAATTGAAGCCATAGCCATGTACTAGCAATTGCAGAAGGTGGATTTATTCAGGAATCTTGACCAGGGCTTTAGGTGTTTGTTATTACTTGGGGTTAAATTATGTCTTAAAATCATTCCTGTACTCAGGTTCTTTTAGGGCAACTTGAGTAGATATAAACTATTCCTTTCCTAGGGGATCTGGAGGCAGGTGGGTCCATCATTTCTATATGGGAAAGGAAAAAGAGTTGCTGAGTTGCTGAGAGTGCCCTCATAATCAACAGCTGCTACTGAGGCCCATTGAGCCAGGTGTTGTAGGTCTAAAAGTGGTAAGGTAACACTTATGCTGAGGATTCTAATGTGCTTCTCCCAGATCTACTCTCTACCCTTCTGGCCCCTGCTGTTGGATCAGAGGGCTCCAGGGAGGCCACTGGCAGGTGAGTAAGAAAGAGATGAGAGGAAGCTCCCTTCTCTGCAGCCTCCCACCTCTGCCTGGCCACTGGCCAGGACTTTCTTCCTCTGGCTTTCTTTGAGCCTAGGTGGTAACACCGCCTCTCGTCCTATTTTGTGGTGCCACACTCCCCTGTGGTCTCCTTCACCTCAGCCACACCTTTCTTAGCACTTACTTTATTAAAGGCTCCTTGAGCCATCTAGCCTTAGTGCTACATTCTATGGGAAGCCTGACTGGCATAATATCCTGCCCAAAATGAGTGTAGAAGTACTCTAGTGAAGGAAACTAAGCCTGCAAAATCAAAAGAAGCAGGTCTAGACTTAGGTCCTTGCAAGGGACTAGCATAGCACTGGCCCTCACAGGCCTCCCTGCTTCCCCACATGATGGGGTCCTGAGTTGTGTGAGTTCCCCAAGTTCCCTCTCTCTCACAGAGAGACTCCAAACATAAAGGAAAATAGAGAGAAGGAAGGAAGGAAGGAAGGAAGGGCTAAAAATCAGCATTCCTTTCATGAGTTAGTCATGGTCTCATACAAATTTTCCTATATCAATTTTAGGAGCGTTACACCCATCTCCATTCTTGTTCTCCACACTCTCAGATCCCTCCCCACACAATCCTAACAAGAATACTTTGGCAAGAGTCAGGCATGGTGGCACATAGCTGTAATCCCAGTACTAGGGAGGCTGAGGCATTAGGAACTCAGGTTCAAGGCCAACATATGGTAATTTAGAGACATTGTGTTTTAAAAGTAAAGGTTTAAAAAAAGGACTGGGAATGTAGCCTTTTGGGAGGTTTAGTTCCGAGTCCTATTTTTTTTTTTTTTTTTTTTTAGTTTTGAAACAGGGTCTCTCTAAATTACTAAAATGCTAGCCTCAAACACCCCTGGGTTCAATCCCCAGTACAACACACACAGACCCAAAAGATGACAGGTACTCTGAACATACTTGCAACATGATATGACCTCAAATGTTCTGTTCCATGTAGACATGCTATATTTATATTTAAAGGTAAATTCTGATGTATTTAAGCTTCGAATTTCCTAGTACAGCTTCAAATTGTAGTTGGCCATTTGGGTGTCTCGAGCATTGGTTACAAGAGTCAGTTAAAGCAAACTGGCATGAACACAGAAATACTGCACAAAATGAGAGTGACCAGCGGCTCTCCTAGTGAGTTGCTTTTTATCTTTGACTATTTTCCACAACAGGCAATTCAGTTTGGTAGCCAACTAATGAGGAGGCAGGATTTCGTTTCAATCATTAAGCAAAATGAAATTTAAAGACAAGCACGAGGAGGGAAGTGCTTAAGGGCGGCAGTGGCTCTGCCAGTATACCGTTCATTGTTCTAGAATGCAAGACTTGTGTCTTTCCTGGAGTAGCCCAGCAAAGCCAAATGGCTGAGTCCTCAGGAAGCTCCCGCTGGGATAAAAGAAGAACTCGTAGTTGCTCTGTGCTGCCTTTATTATTGGTTATGGACCACCTTCGAGGAACCACTCACGGTCTCCACAGGTGCAGCAATTTTTCTTCCGGCGACTTCGCCCTGAGACAACCTGCCTTGTGTATGTGTTGCTGCCACTGTTGCCAACCGATGTCTCTGACACTGTTCTTGGCAGGCTGGTTTTCCAGGGCACTGGCTGGGAAGAAAACATGAAAAACCTGGTACTGTTTTATACACTTTTCTACCTTGTGTGTTATATTTCAAAATAATGGGGGTGGATTATACTTTTAAAAAACAGGCCAGCACTTCAAGAAAATAAGGACACAGTGTCAATCTGCAGAACTGTCCCTGTCAGACTCACCTACGAAGAAGCGTCTGGAGATGTGTGCAGTTTTAGCTGACAGTTTGGAAATATTTAGCTTCTTTTTCTTTTAATAACATATAGCAGATTTACCAAGTTTAACTCACTAAAACTTAGACATGCATAAATATTTCATTTTATCTTAAACTCTAAACTTGCAACACTTATTTATACCTTCTTCACTCCCAAACTCTCACCTAGTATTCAACAGATAAAATCTGCTAAGTGTCTAATCCTAAGGTGCAATCGATCCTGATCACTCAACCATCCATATACACAGAATTTAGTTTTTGAGTAAGCATTTTTTTTCCTGAGGTAGCTTTCTTTTTTCTCTTTCTTTCTTTCTTTCTTTCTTTCTTTCTTTCTTTCTTTCTTTCTTTCTTTCTTTCTTTCTTTTTTTTTGCAGTACTGCAGTTGGAACCCAGAGGCATTCTACCTCTGAGCTATCCCCCAGCCCTATTTTTTATTTTTCATTTTAAAACAGAGTCTCACTGAGTTGCAAAGGGCCTCACTAAGTAGCTGAAAAGGTGTCATTTATGCAACTTTTCAGGAGTGGGAGGACTTAGGGTTTTTCTATTAGAAATTTTTGTCTCGTGCCCATCTACATGTTCTGAAGGTACTCACAGCTAAATTCTGTGGTTGAAGTAACTTATGCTCCCCAGTGTGGTCCAGCCCCATGAACGCGCTCTGGTGGTTTTGACTTACTCTATGTTGGTGCTTTTCTACAGACTCTGTAGGACTTGGCTATGACCTTCATGTGACCCTGTCAGAGTCATTCCCTCAGCCGCCCATGCCAGTAACTCATCCTGCCCACAGCAGTGTGCCCTTTAGCCTCCTCTCCAGTCATGCTCTGCTACTACACTTTCTGTGTACAGAAATTAGGAACTGAGGGAGGTTCTGGAAAGCTGAAGGGCAAGGGTTCCCTCTGCCTGGGTGTGGCACAGCACTGGGTCTATGTGTCCTGTCCTTGGCTAAGGTAAGAGTCTCCTCTCAGCCTCCCAAATACAAATAAGGACAAAAGTAACAGCCCTTTCAATGTGTCTAAAGTGTCTGGTGTTCTCAAAAATGATCCCCAGAGGAAAAGACTCAGATGACATAAATTTAACTATATAATTCCCACTCTGTTCCCCCTCATATGTCTCTTCACACAAATATCCTTGTTTCAAGGTAAAGAGGGCCCTCGTTATGGTTTGAATACAGAATTCCCCCTTAAAAGGCTCATGGATTAGCCATGTAAAAATAATACATAGAGGCAAAACAATCAAATTATAATCTCATCAATGGATAAATCCACTGAAGAATTTATCATTTGAAGAGATTTACTGGGTTGTCACTTAGACAGGAGTGCTGTGGCTGAAGGCTATGCATCATTGGGGTTGTAGCCTTGGAGAATATATATATTATATCATAATATATACTCTATAAGTATATATTCTCCAGTATATATATATATATATATATATATATATAGTGTACAGTGTATTATATATATATATATATATGGGCTTATGCATGACATTTCATTTGAAGAGCAAATTCTAATGCTAAAATAAGTGGAAAGCCACTATGATACTCTCAATACCTTAAAGATACCTTAACAAAAAATCAGCTACAGCGTGAGGATGTGAGATCTAGAACTTGAGTCTATCTCCTAATTCTGACACCTATAACTTGTAGACCTTATTCAAAATATAGCTTCCCTGAGCATCAGTTCATTTACCTGTGTAATTAATATAATAATAAACTTGGTATGGTTACTGTTTTAATTATATGAAATAATGTGTGAAAACTTAAGAATAAGAAATTCCTATATAAGTGAAAGGTAATACAATTACAATAGTCCATATATTTGCAGTACTTGGGGTAGAACCCAGGGGTATTCTACCTTTAAGCTATATCCCCAGCCCTATTTTTTATTTATTTATTTTATTATTAATTTTTATTTATTTATTATTTTTTATGGTGCTGGGGGTGGAACCCAGGGGCATTCTACTTCTGAGCTACATCCCCAGCCCAATTTTTTATTCTTTATTTTGAAACAGGGTCTCACAGAGTTGCAAAGGGCCTAAGTAGTAGCTGAGGCTGTCCTTGAAACGAAATCCTCCTGTTTCAGCCTCCCAAATGCTGAGATTACAAACATGCACCACCACGCCCAGCTCATAAATATATTTTAAGTAGGCTTTTTGCTTTATATTTCTTTTAGAAGTGAAATGAATGGAAAATTTAGATTTGCTATAAGGGTGTGAAAAAAAGAAAATTATAGTGCATATTTTATTCCACACTTCTTGGCTATTTGCTTATTATAAGCCTTAAATGACAGGCATTATTAATAACATTGTGTTGTCAACTCAGTAGAAATATTAAAATTAAATGAGCAAGAGATCAGTCAAATGTGGTTTTCCAGAGTGTTAATTAAATGGCATTTAGTACTTAAAATGTTCACTTCTGTTTCCCAGTACTCCAGCATGCATGAAGAGAATTACAATCCTAAAGCCCTGCATCACAGGATGCCACACCCAGATATTTCTGAAGAAGGCCAGTGGCAGAAACGATCCTCTCAGCGGGTAAAACTCTTAATCAATTCTAGAGTCCTTTGCAGCCGCCTACCTTGCTGGCTCAAGGGCAGATCCCCTTGGTGTTTCTTCCTTGGAGGTCCTTGTTGGTCCATGAGCCGGAACAACACAGACAAGTGAAAGCCCTGAATAGGAGAGACCTCTTCCCCAGAGCAGAGCATCTCCTGCTCCTTTCCAAAGGAGCCCATTTGCATTCTTCAAGTCCTTCCCATTTCAGAAGGTTCTTGCCAAACACAAAGCAGATTTAAATCCTTTGCCTATAGTTTGAGAGAGAAGAGAAATGGAAAAAGTTATATGAAGGAGTTTAAAGGGAAAAAGGAAAATCCTCCATAGAGAAAAGAAAACCAATTAAAAATCGATCTTAGGAGTATTCTGCTGGCAAGAAGCGGCCCTGGCCTGTTTTCTTCTTGCACTCCATGAAGTATGGTGGCCCTATTGTCCTGCTCTAGATGCACAGATCAGAGCTCTCCCTGGCTGCATACAGAATGAGCTGCGGATAGGAGAGATAGAGCCTTGGCGTATTAGGGAAGGTTACATGATATGGTGAACAAATACAAATGTCTGATTTAATAGTAAAGTGTCATTTTTCTCCTGCTTTCTTCTACAAAGACTCTTGATAGGTAGTTGAAAAACCTCAGGTGCTGTTTGACTTAGAAGACATTGCCATATTAACTTAGTACTAAAGGATCTTCAGGAGTTTATTGGTAGAAAAACTAAAACAATGACAATAAAATAAAAATTCAACTTTTTTAGCTTGAACCATGCTTATTAGACCAAAAGCTGCTATATTACCTTATTTAAGCTTCCTATCTGCCCAATGATTTGGATATTATGATAGTTGTTATTATGTTCCAAATATACTAATAAAAAAAAGAAGCTCAGAAAGGTTAAGTGGCTTGTTCAGAGCTGCATAGTGTATATATCACAAGGGTCAGGACCTAACCAGGATTCCTGAAAATCAGAGCCTGCTCTTAGCAGCATAGCGCAGCTCCCAGATTATTAAAGCATCATCAATAAGGGATCTATAAAAGACCCCTAGATTTGTAATTTAAACTTAAATTTATATCTAGGACAATAAGACCAAATGTATTCTGGCAAGTTTCAGATGAATCTAATCTATAAGTAGAACCAGAATAAATTTGTCAGTCTAACCCATCAACATAATGTTTGTTAATTTCTTATGTCATTTGCAGTCTCAAAGCTACTTTGGTCAGAGAAGCCATTACTCCTGGTGGGAAAGGGGTTACTTTTTCTAAGTCTTCTTCCTTCTTTGGAATGGAAACTTCCTACTTTGGAATGGAAACTCTGCTTCTGCACCTACAATTTGAATTTATATATGAACATATATGCTGGTCCTGCAGATCCATGGAGCCTCTTTACCTTCAAGCTTTTTTCACAATAAAATCTGTTCATGTCATCACAGGAAAGTATGGCTGGAGCATTAAGCATAAATTATACTTATTCACACTTTGTTCACATGCTCATTAACATTTAAGAGTTTACCATTCACAGAGTTAATAAGAAAATCTACTACGTTTATCTTTTGGTGTTTTGGATTAAAATACAAAATGGCAGCTTTAGACTATTACGACCCTCAGAGTGTAATACACATGTAAGATAAAATAAAAAACATTTCTTCTTCACCAGATTCTCTAGCTTATAGGACATTCCCCATGAGACTGTGATGCTAAGGCAGGGACAATCCACCTCTGTCACCATCACCACCCGGGGGGCCCGACACTGAGCCTGCCCCGCAGATGGCAGATGAGCACCACACTAATTTTTGGAAGAAAACACAGCTACAGCTCTTACTTGCTCTCTCCACAGGTTCTTTCCTATATTCCGAAACTCACATTGTGCGCCATTGGAGAAGACATTACCAATGATAATTGGCTTCAGTTTATAAAATCATCTCATAGAATTTTTTTTATAAATTGAAATCTCTGCTCCATCAAATCATTTCATCCACCAATGTCATCGAACAGTGACTGGGATCAGAGCATTGTGCCAGGTCTCCCATGGCTCTCCCCTGAGGACAGTTTACCCTGTGGGATTTTGTTCTTTCTTGCCCCTTGCCCCCTGGATTCTGTTATACTTTGAACAATAGCCACCTATCTTCAGAGACTAGATATTCCAGTGTAATATCAGGAAGTTTTAGCAAATTTGGGATAGGTAGGACGATGCCAAGTAAAATAATAATGTCAAGATCCTTTGTACCCATGGTTTTTATTCTTGAGATTTTAGTTTGGTTTCTTGTAAAATCCAAAGTTCATTTACTGCTTTATCACTGTGGTTGAGAAATATAAGCACTCCCAATATGGGCATATTTCCAAGCAGATCTTAACAGGGAGAATACATAACAGGGAGAAAAAAGAGATCACAGATTTACCCCCCGCCCCCTTCAGTTACTTTTACAGGCCTGTCCTGATTTCTTTTAGGCCTTGGGCCTATTTTCAAGGCGGCTTTTAGTTTTCTGTAATTCTAATGGTTCTTTCTTTGCTTGAACTCCACATTATACATTGTTAATGCCAAATAAATGTTTTTGCCATTCTTGTTACCAAGGCTTTCTTACTGGGTTTGTGTGCATTAGTAAGTCCAATGGCAGAATCTCATTTCTTTGAATAGCTTCACAATTTCGTGCACCTACCATAAAAACAAGCAAATTGACACCCTGCCAGGAGTAGCCAGAGGAGATCTTAGAAGAGAGTTCATAATGACACTGTTGCCATATTGCATGCCTGTAAATAATTCATTAAGTCAACCACCCTTTTGTTTTAAGCAAACACAAGCAGATGCCTTTTTAAATTGGATGCAGACAACAGTCTTCAGAAAACATTATTGTAATATGACACTTAAAAAGAACAACATATTTGCTTTATTGATTTTTGCACTAGTAATACACAGTGATTACTTCTGTTACCCATTTTATCTTACTCGTGGGCTTTGTCCTGTACTCTTATTATTTTATACTTATATGAATATATGTGAAATTTCATTGTTAATAAAAGTGTAGGAAGGTAATGAGATCAACTCATAATTGATCAGGTAAATCTAGGTGATTTCCCTGGTCAGCTATCTGCAGGTTTATGGTGTTAGCAACACAGGCAGAACCTTGATAATCTCTTGATTCATAAGGATCTATGTCATCAGCTTATTAAGGGAAATTGCACAGTTTACAAAGGACAAATGTCTGAGTGTGTGTGTGTGTGTGTGTGTGTGTGTGTGTTAGTGTTAGGGAACAAGGCATTCTACCTTCAAACTACATCCCCAGCTCTTTTTTGTTGTTGTTGTTGTTTTGAAACAAAGTTTCACTAGGTTGCTGAGTCTCACTAAGTTGCTGAGGCTGGCCTTGAGCCTGCTATCCTTCTGCCAAGTACTAGGAATACAGGTATGTGCCACCATGCCCGGCTGCATCTCTATTGCATTTAAAAGATTGATGAGTCATATCTGTCAGATCAAACAATGCACACATAAAATCTAAGTAAAATTTTATATTGTTTATATTTCCTAGAAGGTAATATTTGTCTGTGCTAATATTTTACTTCCCAAATCATATATTTATTTATTATTATCCTATATTGCTCCAGGAAGTATTTATTTTATCTAATTCACTCCTTGAAATGTTCACCAGAAAAAAAGAAATCTATATCCTTTAGGCAGACTCAAACTAATTACTACATTAGTTCTCAAGCTTAGCTATATATTAGAATCCTACATGGGGGATTAAAGAACCCCCTGCCCCCCCCACATATGCCCTGTTCTTGGGGGTTGAATCCAATTGGTTCAAATGGGACAGATGCAATATATTCTGTAAAATCTTCCCATGTATTTCTTATGTATAGCCAGGTTGAGAACCACTGTAATTGTCCATTGGCTAGATAGTCTCACTTGTTTAAGGATAGTCATCATAACTAGAAACTTTGAAGACATTCAAACCCATTTACCAGCACACAATGGTAACAATTATGTATAGAATAATAAATGCTATACTGGAAGCAAATTTGGTCATAAAGCATTTCTGTAGTCTAGATGAATATGAATCCCCCCAAAAAAATTATTAGTGATAAGTTCAAATTAAAATCCATGTACATCAAAATTCTGACCTAATTTTTATTTGAAATTTGGATTAACCAAAGTAGACACACACACACACACACACACACACACACACACACACACTATTGGGTCCAATCTAAATTAATCTAAGTTTCTTCTTAGTGAATGGTGTGCTTTTTGGTAAGCTCCGATGAGATCAGAACGTGGACTGACTTGCACTGTAAGCGCAGACAAGATGATGTTTTTGGCTAGGCTTAGGAGAAGCTGTTGCTGATCATCAACACAGCTCAGTAGGAACTCTGATGCCTAATAAAATCCCTAGTAAAGAGAAACTCTGACTAGATGTTCTGATTATCATGATTAGTGAATGGATTGGAATATTAGTTCAGGGCTTATTGGTTTCTTCATTCTGGTTAAAATGGGTGTAAAATGGTTCTCCTGACCCAGATAGCCAAGAAAACTTTGTCCTGTCCCTTTTCTCTATTCCCATCCATTAAAAAATAATAACAAAAATTAAAATGTGAAATGACCTGCTACTACCATCCCTTCAAATGCTATTATAAGACATTTTCTTCAGTAGAATTATACATTTTTATCTTTCTGTAAATTCCATGCCTTGTACATGCACCTAATTTTCTTGATATTAACCTAATAAAACAATCTTATCTCTCTTTTGTTTGAAACACCATATAGTTTAAGTTTCTCTTTCTGAGAAACACAAGTCTTGGAAATGAAATATTCAAGATAAATTTATAGAAATAAAATAGAAGAATGACTAGACTTATTTCTTAAACTGATGGAATAATTACCTTTTATATTTTAAAGTTTCAGTATATAATAGGTATATAGGATTTTGAATTGTATGTTCACATGGTAATAGGTTTTCAGAAAATAATTTCTTAGATGCAATCAAATAACGTTGACATACAACTGCACAAATTTAAAGGGATGCTTCTGTGCACTTACCCAACTGCCCCCTAACACATACAATCACATGTCATTAGTAGTTCCAGTTCTTTCAAAGAATTTGCTGTAATAATATAATCATCATCCTTATACAGTCTTACAGAAGCCAAAACATCAAACATTTGAGGATCATTTTCAATGCTCTATCTGTACCAACAAATTTTGTTTCAATGCATCTAGTTACTTTAGAGAAATATTTAAAAATCCACAATTTATTTTAACCCTGGGTATTAGGAATAGTCTAATCTTGCTAGAGTTTGAAATTGTGTCAATTATAGATGTGAGATCTATAATACAGTGATTTTTTTGTACCCTCAATTTTTTGAGAGAAAGAGAGCAGAAAGAACAAGCACTGAAACAACTTGCTGAAAGACTTACAGCATTAATAACTCCAGGCTATTTTAAATCACAGTCAATCTTTTTGGAAGAAGTACAGAGATTATACAGTAACTGTTTTTTTTTTCTTCCTAGAATTGCAAACTGATATTTTACATATAGTTATTTGAAGAAAACAGTGCATTCACACTTGAAGAATACGCCTAAGGTCATTACTTCCTTTTTTAAATTCTTTCCATCTGTACTCAATTGCTCAGTGAAAAAAGAATATTCCACAGAATTCGTCAATTTCAAGCAAGGCTTAAAACTGAAACTTTATTTGGTGGTCTGAAGTACATAGTTCTCTGCATATAACCAAAGAGATCTCAGTTTTGTGGGGAGAGACTGAAGGTACCTGTAGAGAAAATATAGGCTCTTTTAGCCCTATATAGGAATAATGTTCAAGCAGCATTATCCATAATAGTCAAAAAACTGGAGATAACCCTGGTTTCCATAAATAGGGCAACTTAATAAAGAAGCTGTGGTATAAACAGCACAATATTCCTCTGTGGTAAAAAAGAACAAATGTTTGAGGCATCTGACAATATGCTGATTGAAAGATTTACTGAGGTGTATATACTACAAGGTCCCCTTTTACAAAGGTCCAGAGAAAACTATTTTATGGTAGTAACAAAAATAAGAATAGTGGTTGTCTGTCGTGGACTGAGGTCCAGTACTGACTGGGAAGGAGCATGGGGAAAATTCTAGAGTAGTGGTAATATTTGATACTTGTTAGGGATGTTAGTCAAGTTTCCATTACTATTACAAGTACCTGAAATAATCAACTTGCAGAGAGGAAAAGTTTATCTTTGCTCATAGTTTTGAAGGTTCCCATCCATGATTGATTGATTGGCCCTATTGTGTCGGGGCCTGTAGTGAGACAGAACATCACAGCAGAAATGTGTGGAGAAAAAGAAGAAGGGGACGAGGTCCACTATCCCCTTCAAAGGCATGGCCCCAATAACCAACAGACCTCTTTTAGTTGGCCCCCATATCTTAAAGTTTCCATATCTCCTAATAATGCCAAGCTAGAGAACAAGCCTTTACCAAGTAGGCCTTTGGGAGATACTCAAGATCTAAACCACCATACTAGAAAACTGATAACAGAGATGCATACATTTTTCACTAAGTTGCTGCAGATGCATACATTTTTCAAAGCATCAAAAGTACATTTAAGATAGGTGCTTTTCCTTGTATATCAATTTAACATCAAATGAATAAGAGTAAATGAATATTGAATCCTAATTAGTGATATGCATGTGAAGTATTTAGGCAGAAATATACTGATGTCTGCAGTGTACTTCCAAATGCATCCAAAAATACCCTGGCTTGATTGATGCCTAGAGAGATGAATAGATAGATGAAGAGGGGGAAAGTTGGCACAGTACAATGTTAATAGTAGAATTTAGGTGATGGGTATGCAGATGTTCACTATAACATTCTTTCAGCTTTGCTGCATGTTTGAAATTCTCCATAATAAAATATTGGGAACAAGGGCAACTTTTGAGAAAAAAAAATCTGTAATGTTGTATAAATGATTTTCTATACAATGGATTTTCTATAAAATAAGATTTTCTCTAGAAATCTTAACCTGTTGATGTGCTATTTCATATATTTAAAATATACGAAGATATGACAAAACATCCTTCAAATATCAATGTTTGCCTGAGAATAAATGAGTTTAGTTGCTTATCATGCATATCTAAATTGTGTACCTTACAGAGCTTCAACATCAAAATTATTTTTCTACACAATATAAATATACCCTTAGGGTTTTTTTTTTAGCACACCTTACTAACTGATGATGTATATTTTATTTTCTAATTGGAAACCAAAAAGTAATGAAAACATTCATTTTCAAGAAATCCTGCAATGGTTTCTTATATTTGTTTTTTGCCTGTCAACCAAACTTTGTGTTTGGCCTTCTAGGAGTAGCAGAAAGAAATTTTTATTAATTAACTCTTTCTTTGGAAAAACCATTTGGAAATCTTACAGATTTTCTTTGTCAAAATGTACAGTCAAGGCCAGGCATGGTGGTGCACGCTTGTAATCCCAGCATTTGGGATATAGAGACAGGAGTATTATGGTTTGCCGATAGCCTCAGCTACTTAGCGAGGCCCTTCACAACTCAGTGAGACTCTGTTTCAAAAATTAATAAAAACTAAAAAATAGGGTTGGAGGTGTAGTTCTGAAATAAAATGCCTGTGGGCTCCATCCCCAGTACTGAAAAAAAGAAAAAAAGTAAAAGAAAATTGTACAGTCAAGCCGGGCATGGTGGCACACATTTGTAATCCTAGCATTTGAGAGGCTGAGACTGGAGGATCACAGTTCACTGACAGCCTCAGCTACTTAGTGAGGTCCTTTGCAACTCAGTGAGACCCTGTTTCAACATAATGAATAAAAAATAGGGCTGGGGGTTTAGCTCAGAGATAGAATGTCCCTGGTTTTCATTCCCACACACACACACACACACACACACACACACACACACACACACACACAAACATGTGGTCAGGGGTTTTTACAAGAAAAAATAAAGATGCATATGCTGATTTATCTGGAACATAGTTTCTCTCAACATGATCCCTTCAAACACCTCATAACTAAATTGCTATTTAGTTCCCTGAAGGCTGTAACCATCTGCAATATTCATAGATTTTAGGACAATACCTACATGAGCTGTGAACTGATTGATAGTAGTCACCCTGTTGCAAAGCTTAAGACAAGAACAATAACTCTTTAAAGACACTGGTCATTGTAAGTCAAGTTCAATATACCCTGCCCCTTCTAAACAGTTCTTTGGGCTCAGATGTATCTGTTGCTGAATGAATGATCATTCCACATTGACATCTATAATAAAAAATCTCTGTGTAATGTGGAATGTGGTTTCTGACTTAAGACCTGCTTGGCTGTATATAGCTGCAAGTAAGCCCTAAAAAGTCAAGGACAGAGCTATTTGGACACCAACTGTAATTTGTGCTGATCTATTGTTGATGGATTGTAAACAAATGTTCAGTTGCTTTCCTATGTCTTCTCAGAAATTGATCCTAACCATATTTAGCTACACATCCATGAAGCTAAATGATTTAATCTAAATTTATTGATAATTTATGCTGCCTTATCTTTCCCTATCCATTCTGATGCAGGCACTGTGTGGTTAACTAATCTGCTATTTTTTTTCTTTTTTAAAATATATATTTTAAAGAAAACACTAATTGAGTTTATGCTTGCCATATTTTCACTTCCTTTCCCTCAGAGTTTTCATGTCAGAGAGATAGGGCTGATTGGACCAAGAGGAAAAAAAAAATCTCATCCAGCATGAGAAATAGCAACTCATTTGTTATTTATATGATATGGTGGTTTGGGGTTTATTGCTTTTGGGGGGTTTTCTAAAAGCAATTGCCTGCCAAACATAAATAGTCTCAACACATGCTCCATTTAATCTCTCTCATTGTTAAAAGTCACACTGTAAGGGGGGGGAAATGCCTTTGTTAGTATCAAGAGTGAGAGTCTTATACAAATGAACTGAAATAGTATTCAGCCTCTACAAACAGCTTGCAATGCATCCCAAAAAAGGGCTTTGTTTTTATTTTATCTGTCACATTCATTAAAGTCCTGAACCTAGAGTATATAAGTGAGTCACGTGTGGTCCTTTATCTTATTCTGTCCTTTACTCTTTCTTCTTTGCTAACAAATAAACATTTTTACATTAAAAAAAGACCTACATAGTTGTTCTAATTTATTTCACACCAACTTTATGTCTATGCATGCCATTTTCATGTGCATTCACACAAATCTTCTATTCAATTAGCCATCTGGAGAAAAGAGTCTTTCTTTCTTGCAATATTTGTTATATTGGCAACTTCAATTTTGTCTAATTGTTTTCTTATAGTCTGACTTTTTCTTCATCCATAGTATGTGTTACTTTTTTAAACTGAGCTCCTATAAAAATATTTAGTAACATCATAAAAGTTTAAAACTGGAAGACAACTTTGAGACACCTAGACAAAACCCTCCTTTTCTAACTACCTAGTATGATGTCTGAAGTTGTGAAGTCACACCTGGAACCCAAATATTCTGACTTTCAGTCTCAGTTCTCTTTGTAGGGCTGTATATAACCTTAAACGACTCTTTTTTCTGAACTGCTGGCTTTAAGCCATAGTAGAAAAGTTATTGACTTTCTGAAGATAAACGAGTTGAGTTACATACAGTATAATTTAAAGAATTTTCTTAATATTAATTTTTCTCACAAAGTCCAAGAATATAAGAATATAACTTGGAAGCTGAGCTTGTAAAGGTTTGAAAGTTTCCATATAATTATTTTCTTCCCCTCTCTCCTTTTTTTCATTCCCCTTTCCACTTTTGTGCTTCCAGGATCTGATCTCAAAATCAGTACAACAAGTCTTATCTACTTTGATTTAAAGCTGGTTATAATAAAGCACCACAGTTTCTACCCCTGAATCCTATTGATTACTTATTTGTAGGGAATCTAACCAAGCATTTCTTTCTGTAGGGACAGCAACACCTGTTCATGAAAGAGGTGAGGATGTGGAAGGACTAGACGTGTGATCCCACTGTGCCACACACAATGCAGTTCTTCCTTACTAGCCCATTGGTTCCTTCCAATAAGGTATTGGAAGTTATTAAACCATCTCGAGGAGCTGAGGCAGAAGTGATGTGACTCAGGATCCAGTGGAGGCCACACTGTGTATCTTTCAGAATTCTGAAGACATCATTCATTTGTCCAAGGAATGCACTCTGTGCCAGGTATTTTACTTGACATGAAAGATACAAGTATGAATGAGCCATAGACCCCTGCTTCATGGAGATCATACTGTTTTATAAAGAGAGAGAAATAAACCCAGGTGTTGTGTGAGCTCAGTGGTAACTACACTCAGCAACTGAGAGGGGGGATTTAAACTAAAGTGATCCTGGAATGTTTCCTGCACCGGTCACATTTGAGCTTAGTCTTTAAGGATAGACTTAGTCTTCAAGGGTGAGCAGATAATTGACAGAAAAGAAGTCTGGTTGGATAAACATTTACAACAGTAAATGTCAAGCCAATACATTTTCTTTCTGTTTTTAAAACTGCACTGAACAAAATTCCATCCATTGTAGATAGGCATGGTTATATAACTCTATGTACGTCCAACTGGATGTTTCTGAAGTACATTATTTGCCACACTGGGCAACAAAAATATACTTACTATACTCACCTTTTTTCTCTCACCAAATACACACAGATAGCAGTTGCTAATAGGAGAGGAGGGGGAATGGGAAAGGGCGCAAGGTGAAGACCAGTGGAGAAGAAACAGCCACCATCGCTGCCCTTATGCAGGGCTCTGACTTTGAAAATACCATTAACACCTTTGACCTGTGGCCTGTTCAACCTATATATGGGAGAGAATAATATCTCTATAACATAATGGTAAAAAATGAAGAAGTACCATTGATGGTATATAGCATCATATGGATATGAGCTATTTGTCATCTACATATAGTGTACATGTAATAGCCCTCTGCATGCAAAAATAGTGCTTAAGATGTGTGCTATATCCCAAACTCATAAACTCCATGCCTGTTAAGTACATAAGACCTGTATTTTTCTCGTACAGATATTCATGTCCATAACAGTTATTGTTCCCTTTCCCCATCAGGTCTGATGCTGTCTTATTCACCACCAAATTCTGTGCATTTGTACATGGCCTAGAAATACAATGAAGGGAGGAATCAATGTCATTTTGAGTAAATATTTTCTGACTGAACCGAGAATGGGATTTTTTAATCTGAAGTACGTAACTAACTTACCACCATTTCACTAACACCCTCAATATAATATATAATTTTTTTATTGTACACAAAGAAAAATTTGATTGGAGAAGTCCAATCATCCTATACTGTGAATTGATTTGTGTGTTTGTTTGTTTGCTCCTAGAAATTATGTGTTTTTTGTTTTTTGTTTTTGTTTGCTCCTAGGAATTGAACCCAGGAGTATTTTACCCCTGGGCAAACTTCCCCAGCTCTATTTTTTACTCTTTATTTTTGAAACAGGGTCTCACTGATTTGTGGAGGACCTCACTAAGTTGCTGAGGCTGTCCTTGAACCTGTGATCCTTCTGTCTCAGCCTCCCAAGTAATGGGACTACAGACATATACCACCATGCCTGGCTATATCTATGAATATGTTTAAGCACACAAAACAATACCTAAGTGTGTACTTTTAAGTTTGGGCAAAAGCTGTAGGGTAGTTTAAAAGAAAGAGAGATATGGGGTGGTCAGTGAATGAGTTTGTGGAACATTAAAAATCATAGCTAACATTTATTGATTTCTTGCCAAGTACCAGACATTGACCTAAACAGACACACACACACACACACACACACACACACACACACACACACCTCATTTAATGCTTACAGCAATGCTTAAGTTAGGTATTGTTGTGTTCCCATTTAAACATCAGGAAATTATGACTGAGAATGGTTAAATAATTTGCAAATTTTCTTATAGGAGCAGAGGTGAACGTCTATAGGAAGAGAGCCACAGTATTACTCTGGAGCCTACACTACCAATTACTGCACTATTCCTCCTCCCGTATAATATTCAGTGCCAAGTCACATTATTAGTCATAGGATAAAAATCCTAACGAAGGATGGGGGAAGAGAAGGTCGAGCTAAAGCACTGAGATGAAATAAGAGTAGCCCAGTCAAAATGTAGGTTTATCACTAAGGAATAGTGGAAGTCTCATCTGGGAGGTTCAGCTGGGCGTATACTACAAAGTCTCTAATGGTAAGCTATAATTAGATGTTGTTGATCAGTGAAGACTGATTATTGAATTGTCAGCTAAGCTCAAATACTAATATAATAGACTGTAAGTGTTTGCAATTGAATCTGTGCCTTCTGATCTTTGAAACAATGTTAATTTTTCTAGGAAGAAAAGTATGCCCATCTCTGAAAACTCATGGCTGGAGCATGTGACCAAGGCTAAGCTAGTGACTCTGAACTCTCTGATAAGAAGGACAGTCTAATCTACATTATCCTAAAGACTTTCCTTTTAGATCTTTAGACCAATATGCGGTGGGAGAAATTAATATTAGGCCCTAGGAGCTAGACTGGGAATGATCCCAAAGTGCAGGATAAAGCACAGTAATGGGAATCATAGACAGAATTCAAACTCTCAGATATCATTGGCTTCTGAATCACAAGTCTGAAGCACACCCAACTTCTATACTTCTCAGATAGGTGAACCCCTATATTTTCTTCATTGCTTAAGCAAATTTGAGTAGGTTTTTTATTACTTGCAATTAAAATCATCCTAAATTATACATCAACCTGCACTGAGGATTTCACATTGGGTTCAGGACCACTGAAAGCTCTACCTGTGCTAGATGTCACAGCTATTAACATTGTCTTTTTTAATTTATTTATTTTCATGACCCCCTTTTCAGGACCCCTTCACCAGGACAAATCTCAGTGATTTTTCATTGCTCAGCTCTGAAGCCTCCAATTCTGTGTCAGTATCTTCTTTTCCAGGACCACAGATAACTCTGCAGTCTGGATCTTATAAAGGCTTGGGGGTGACCAAGGAATAGCTATATATCATCCCCAGGGCTTTCACATCAAAGGCCCCAGTGGAGGCCTCGTCTTGTTCAAAATGACAAATTAAAACAAATCCCAAAGGTTTATTCTCTAAGAACATAAGACATGTTTGCTTTTTGAACATTTCATTGCACTGTCTTCAGAATCAAGCTCTCTAAAGAATGTTATTATGCCTTGAGCTTCTTGACACATTTCCTAATAATTTGAAGCTTGTGACATTTATACAATAAAAGATTGCACTCCTGCAAAAAAAAAAAAAATCAATGAATCTTTTTGGCAATCGTCCTAAATCTGTAGAGATTAAATTCGCTTCCCAGACATTGCTATTCCATATCAAACACAGAGTCACGCAGTATAATTAAGATAGTTGTAGAACCATATATTTCAGGCCCTAGCTGTCTGCTTTAAACTATCTTGGGAAATAATAGGGAAGCTACATCTTAACCAGAGTAATTACATTTGCTAAGCAAAATGGGATGGGCAAGAGCTGTGTAAAAGAATAAAATAAATCTACCACAAAACCAAGAACGTCTGTATTCATGCTGATGTATAAACCTTGCTGATAAAAAAGAAAGAAAGAAAAAGAAAGGAAAAAGGCTTACCTCTCTTACAGCCCTCAGGGGAATGGCAGCTATTATCCCCTATTGAGTTGGTACTTACCATACAGAGCCTGAACAATTCATACAGAAGAATAAACCATAACATTCCTGTTTATTATTACTTTAGCTGAGAGGTGGTGACATTAAACAGTTCTACACTGCTGCTATAAATCAGCAGGCTGGAGATGTTCTCAGCATGGGACTAGGACTCCTTAGAAACCACGCTCACCAAAGTAACCAGCTGACAGAATTCTTCGAATTAAACCTTTATTACAGTCCTATTCATTAGTCAGTTACTGGCTATTAAGATATTTTTATATCAGCACCATTGACATTGGCTGTTGCTTTTTAATATGCAAGTTATATATACACCTGATTTGGTGGCTCATATGAGGATGGTACTCTATTAGAGCGCAGTGTTTCCTGGCTAAAGGCTGCTGCCAGGGGCTCCTGTCTCTTCCACACACACATGAATTTCTCTGGGAAGTTGGACATTTGTTATGGTGGTTTGAGTGGGGAGAGGGATAGTAATAATATATTTCAACACTAGTATTTGCCCAGAAAAGTGATAGCTCAACCTCAGAAATTATACCTCTTAAAGCTATTCCTGAACCCCTGATGACAGTGGTTTATGCTTGTCCAATTTGATGGTTTGGATTTCCATTTTGTCCGAGTTGCTGGGCATGTGTTCTGCTTTAGCTTAAAATCCAGAATCAAACAAAGAATGTAAAATGTACTGTGTGGAAAAGCAAAAAAGAAAATATTAGTATACTAGCTCTATTAACAAAAATGACAAGAGTTGAGTTCTTATTAACTTAAAGTATCTTTGGCATTTGGAAAAGTTTTAAAACCTCAGTTTCGTTTCAGGGCAAGGTTAACCTAAATAATTTTATTTCAACTAGAAAAACACACTAAATATTCACTAGCCTAGAAATATTAACACATTACTTATATCCATAGCATAACTTATTCTCACATGGAAACTACATATGTTTCCATTTTGCCTCCTTCACACATTAACCCCCACATGGCATATAGAATATTAATCTGTTAGGTTGAAATGAAGCTTAGTCAAAATTGTTTATGACGACTTCATGAATTAGTTAACTGTGTCAGCCTTAATTTTGTCTTCTATTTTCTAAAATATCTCAAGATGTTCCCCAATTCTCTTGGACAATATGCCATTTCCTGGTCCTCACCTATGAAAATGCCAACGGGCAGTACAGAAACGAGTTCTGCCTCTGCTATAAGGAAGTATAACATTACCCATTTCTCTGAGGTCCCTGGCTTCTTTTCTGAAGTAGGGTTTGACTTGGTGTGCTCGAGCTGCCTGGTACCAGCCCCCAAGGCCCAACTGTTACATTTCAAGAATTTTTCAAGAACTCGTTTTCAGGAATTTTGCAAGAATTATTTTGACATTCTGCTAATAATTCACTATAAGTTTGTTGTATCACAAACACTACAAATTGGCAAACCCTACACATAAGCGTTGTTATTGTTGCTGTTTCTTCTAGAGATCAGGCTGCTTCCAGGTACCAGCACATCCCTGGTTTGCTGCTGGGTTTCCCAAGCTGCATCTAGACCCTGGAGAATGAACATCACAGCCTAGATAATTCTAGACACCCTAGAATTCATTTATTAAACAAATACTTACTGATTCCATACAGTATTTTAAGCACTTTGGCCACCTCCTACCGTTGGGCAGATCACATAAAGAATAAAATTCAGCCCACTACCTTGGAGGCCTGCATCTGCTTCGATGAGAAACATTTTTCTTAATATCTCAAAGGGACACATGGAACTCTGGACCTGTACGATAAGGTTTGTTAAGGTTGTGTCTGCTTCTTATTTATTTAAAGGAATATGGGGTGGGTAGTAAAGGTGAACCATGAAATATCTGCATTTGCTGAAGACACAGATGTCTGTGATTCAGGCAATGTTGGCTACAGAGCTCTCCTCCTGAAAAAGGAACAGAATATGCATGATAATTTGGGAAGGAGACAACACCACTATGCAAAGATACCCAGGAGATAGGAGAGATGGAGAGTGGTGGAAGGGGAGCTCTCTGGGGTCAGGAGTTCAGGCTAGGCAGCTCCCATCCGGGTAGAGAGCACTCCAAGCAGAGAAAATAGAAGTGGGTCTGAGAGCTAAAAGGCAGGCATCTGGAATAATGGGGGCAGAGTGAGAAGCACAGGGAAGGGCCCACATTTGAGAACAAAGAGGTAAGCAGGGGCCCTTCTTGTCCATGGAATGGAATTTGGATTTTATTCAAAGAGTAATGAGATGCCACTGGAATGTTTTAAGCAGAGGAGTGATTTGCATTTTTAAAAGATCACTCAGGCTTTCGGATGGAAATGAGATCCTAAGGAAACAAAAGTGCACACAAGAGACCAGTTACAGGGCTGGATGCCGCTCTGCACACACCTGAGAGCATACTTCCCAACATAGGGCTTCTTCTTTGTGTTTTAATTTTTACTTATTTTAAATTCTTGCTTATAAACCCCAGCCCAGCCTTCCTGACTCCATCACACTCATCAGGAACCAACTCTCACCTTGGAAAGCCTCAGTGTTCATTTTCCTGGAATTGGTTCTGGATAACTATTTATTAGTAACACATCAGGTTGTGTGTAATTCAAGGAGCACAGGGCAACAAAAACAGAGTGCCAAAGCGAAGGAAAATAATCTAATACATTCCAGAATCAATTTTGAGTTTAAGATTAGAACTCATACTGGAGTTATAAAAATTATGTCTTAACCCTTTGCAAAGCTGAAAATCCCTTCTCTAAATCAGTGGGGTTGTTGGGCTGTTTTTTGTTTTTTGGGTTTTGGGTTTTCTTTCTTTCTTTCTTTCTTTTTTTTTTTTTTTGTATTGGAGATGGAACCCAGGGGCATTCTATCTCCGAGGTACATCCCCAGTTTCATTTTTTAGTCTTTTTATTTTTTTAAAACAGCGTCTCACTGAGTTGCAAAGGGCCTCACTAAGTAGCTGAGGCTGTCTGCGAACTGAGACCCTCCTCCAGTCTCCAACTCCTGAATGCTGGGATTACAAGTCTGCGCTACCACAACCAGAGGCATGTTGGTGTCACCTGGGAGACTTTTAAGAACACTTGTGCACAGGTTAAACCCAAGAATTTTTTATTTCATTGGTCTATAGAGGAACCATGATATTGGAATGTTTTACAATTTATCCAGGTAATTCTAATAAAGAACTATGATGAAGACTATGTTTTCTAAATGTATGAGTATTTAGCCAGGATAAAATGGCTCCCACATTATTCCACTTAAAATTTTCACTTGAATGTGCATGAAAGTAGTTAGCTTCTGTTAAACAATCACCTCTAAAAATCTGGTATTTGAGTTGGTTTGCATGTTGTGTAGGTATGTGTGTGGTACTGGAAATTGAACCCAGGGCTGTTCTACCTCTGAGCCACACCCAAAGTCATATTGTATGGTATCATACATATTTATATTTATATTTATTTATATATTTATATATGGTAATATATTTATTATATACTTATATATGTATAAATATACTCATCTCTGTGCATATATGTTCTATATGTGTGTTGAGGGGAAAGAGGGAGTAATAGCAAGATCTTACCTTTGAGCCTGGGTTGATGAATCATAACACTATTTTTCTTTATGAAGAATGCAGGTAGACAGTTCATCTAGCATTATAAAGCCCAGAAAACCTAAGAGTATTTCTAGAACTTATAGCATGAGATAAGGCTAGATGTAAGCTATCTCAATAAAAATGCAAACTTCCAGGCATGATGGTGCATGGCTATGGACTTGGAAGGGTGAGACAGGAGAATCTCAGATTTGAGGCCAGTCTCAGCAACTTAGCAAGACCCTGTTTCAAAATAGAAAATAATATAGGGCTAAGGTGTAACTTGAAGGTTAAATATCCCTGAGTTCCATCCCTAATAGCAAAAAAAAAAAAAAAAAAAAATAGGTTTAGGAGTATGACTCAGAGGTAGAATACCCCTGGGCTTAATCCCCATCCCACTTGCAAATGAGAGAGACATGGAATTCAACTCAAATACCAGATTTTTGAAGTGGCTGTTTAACAGAGGCTAACTACTTTCATGTAACTAAAAATAAAAATCTTAAGTAAAATAATGTGAGAGCTGTTTTCTCTAATACTAACTGCCACTTGGCTCTTCAGTGGAAACCCACACCCAAATATATGTCAAAAGAAACTCTCCCTTCACTTCTTAATAACCTGGCCCCAAAAGTGCCACCCTTCAAAATGTGAACACTAATTGGGAAATTATAAAAATGAACAAGCAGAAAACAGAGTTGGAGAGTTCAGGAAAGGGAAATGGCATGGCATGCTTTTCTTTCCTACTAGGTACCAAACATTGGGAGGGATTTTTTTTCTAAATTATGTCAGTGAGCTGGGCATGCTGGTGCACATTTATAATCTCAGCAATCAGGAGGTGGAGACTGGAGGATGGTAGTTCACAGACAGATCCTGTTTCAAAAAATAAAAAGACTAAAAAATAGGACTGGGGGTGTAGTTCAGAGGTAGAATGCCCCTGGATTCTGTCCCCAGTAACACACACACACACACACACACACACACACACACACACACACACACATTATCTCAGAGATTATCAAGTAACCAATCATTAATGCCATCTCCATTTCACAGTTGTTGAAATTCAGGCTGAGAGCATCAAGTGCTTTATTTTATTATTTTCAAAAACCCACATTGAAAATCATTGGAGGGGAGATTGAAACTCCAAAACTCATCTCTGTTGTATCACTCTGCCACAGCAGTAAAGATAAGATGAGGCAGAGGAATTACAGAAACCGAGCAGTGAGAATCAGTTAGAAACTGAAACATGTGGGGAAATTAAGAAGTTAAAAAGCAACAAATGCCCAAAGAAATAGTTTTCTTTTTCCTTCTCTCTAGAGCAGAAATACTAACTACATCAAGACTTTCAAATAGAAATTTGACAAGGAATGTGGAGGGATCCCTGGCCAATAATTCCTACATGCACTACACTGACAGTGTTGTAGACAAAAGGGTCAGCAGCATGAGGACTGGATGAGAGGGCATACTGTGTGTATGTAGAGGGCACACTATGTGTATGTAGTGAACATGTTGCACCAGTTGCCAACAAACACTCTTGTGAGGAAAGAAACTCTTTCCTTCTGGTACGAGCATTTGGGAGATTTACTTTTAAATGTCGCTTTTTCTACTTTTCCCTTTAAAATGATTGTACTCAAGAAAACCTCTTCTTTTCCTGTGTGCTGATACTGTAATGTTGAAATTGAGTTGGGGGTCACAAAAGAGGCAAGGACAAGCCAAGTAATTGTGTGAGTCCAGGCATTTTTAATCAAACTGGCACGTTTGGTTGAAGTCTGCCATCGGGGGAAAGGACAAATGACCGAGCAGCAGAGTCAGGGTTGGCAGAGTCACAGTCAGCAGAGTCACACAGCAGAGAGGAAGTGAGTGTATTTATGTAGCCAGGCGTTGGGGTGGGGCTAGCAGCAAGGGAATGCCGGTCCTCTTGCAACATCTGGAGTTTCACAGCATCTGGAGTCAGCCCTGCGATGTCTAGAGTCTCGTGATGTCTGTAGTCTCACTATGTCTGGAGTCTTGCGACATTTCTGCTTCTGGCTTCCAGGGTTCTGCCTCTGTCCCCGCTGAGGGATCCCATAGAGGAAGGGAGGAACCCGACCTATCCGGTATCATATATGAGCCTGTTCATCACAGCAATATAGGACAAAAGGGCTTTGGAATATTTTGACTTTTTTAAACATCCAAAGGGTTTTTGAGCACAGTAAAGAATAGAGATGTTCTTTTCCTACAAAGTAAACATCTACTGAATTGGACCAAAGAAAGAGAAGTATTTAGCCACTGTGACACTTTTCAGTTCATTTATTTTTATCTACTTAGATACCTTGTTTCTAGTTAAAATATGATTTCATATAGAACTCCCTTTCTATCATGAAAACTGTCATCTCAGAAGGGACAAAATAGCTTCTCAGCAAATGAAAGATTTGATTCTAGTCATTTAGTCCCATCAGTAATTAACTTCATGCAAAACTAATAAAAATATAGTGATGCACAAAAGAGTATTTTCATAAGGATCTATAAATTGTTTCCCAAATTATTTTTTTAATTTTTAAAACTATATCCATGATCATTTTTTAATGATATTTATTGAACTAGCTTTCTAAGTGCTATGGTTTAAATATTTTATCCATATCTTGTGATTAAATTTAATTGCCACTGGGACAGTACAGGTTAAATATCTCTTATCCAAAATGTTTGAGGCCAGATATATTTCAAATTATCTATTATCTAAGATTTTGGAATATTCTCATATAGATAGGTAGATATCTTGGGAATGGGGCCCAAGTCCAAACACACAATTCAGCTATATTTTATACACAGCTTATATACACAGCATAAAAGTAATTTTATAGCAGATTTTAGTGTGCCTGTGTTTTGGCTGAGACCTGTCACATGAAGTCTGATGTGAAATTCTTCATTTGTGGTGTCATGCTGGCACTCAACAAGTTTTAGATTCTTGAGCATCTTAGACTTCAGATTAGATTTGCTCAACCTGCATTGCACAGGGGTTGGGGGTTGTAAGGGCTGATTAAGTCATGGAAGCTCCACTTCTGGAAGGCACTAGGGTTCTTATCTGAGGAGCAAGTTAGGGCTCCATTCTGAGAGTGAGCTGGCCCCTTCACCAAGCTTTCTCACCTCATGCTGCACTGCACTGTGTTACCACATCACAAGAAGATTCCCACTGGATGCTGGTGCCTTGATACTGGATGTTCCAGCCTCTAGAACATGTAATTTTCTTTTTGTGTGCGTGTGTGAAGGGGTGATGATTGGACCCCAAAGCATTATGATCTCTGAGCTCGCATACACTCCCAGCCCTATTTTATTTTTTTATTTTGAAACAGGATCTCACAAATTGCTGAGGCAAACCTCAAACCTATGATCCCCCTGTCTCAGCCTCCCAAGTCCTGGGATTACACACATCTGGCTAATTTCTTTTCTGTATAAATTAACCAGTCTTTGTTATTCTATTACAGTAGCAGAAAACAGAATAAGATATTAAAGACACTAATTTGCTATGCAATCCAAGTTATTATAAAGATAGAGACTATTTATGAATACATCTATTTTCTGTCCATTCATTCATTTCATATGGGCCTTATTTGTTGTTTTATTTTGAATTCCCAAAGAATAAAGCAAAGATAAAGCTGAACACAAAGCAGTCCCTGTTTGCTGAAGGGTGGGATGCTATCAGAGGCAGCCACACCGGCTATCTATCTGTGGCTTAGAGAGACGTTTTGAATCCTGCTGCCTCATTGGCTTCCCTGTTGTGAAGGTTGCTGTGGCCTTTTCACACAGTTGGAGAAAATCTTATTCACTGCATTGTCACATCAGTGAAATAGAGCTCTTTGATGACAACACTGCCCAGAGACAGAAGGTAACCTTTGCTTCACTATCAGGCAGCTGGGGAAGCAGTCATATCTCAGGGCTGAGAGTGATGTCATTGAAAGGCGGCTGTTAAAAGAGAAAGGGAGCAAGGAGACAGTGGACTCCCACTGCATCCCCTCCCATAGGAAGACATTCCACTCAGGACAAATGTCAGGGCTGGGTTGGATTACTCCTGGAGTTACAATGTTGGTGCTAGGACAAAAGGTGTTGATAGCTGCCAGGAAACCAATCTGTGATATAAAAACAAGTATGTCACAGTGTAGTTGTGTTTCCTCTCTTTTTGTTCTGTTGCCCTAAGCAAGAGAACTTTATCTCTGTAAATAAACCACTAAGGCAGAGGACAAAACAGAGAAAAGATAGTGATGGAAACTAGATTAAATTCCTAAGTTAGTGATCCTTCTAACACTACACTCCTGGATCAGACTTTGTGTTGGTAGTTGACTTACTCTAACCTCAACTGAAAATTGAGGCAGTTCCTTTCTTCGGAAAAGCGTGGGTCTTTATTTAAAAAAATAAAAATAAACCTTCTTATAATCTGCCTTATTTTAAAATAATTACTTTTCCCAAGTTATACTTTTGTTAAGCTCAGTATAAAAGAAAATTTGAAGTATTGGCCTTAATGAAAATGGAGGCAGGTCCCATTTTGCTCCTCTTCAGCTGCCATTTATATTTCTGAGGATCCATTTTTTTTTTTTATGCACTACTGACATCTCTGAGGATTAATTATTCAGTTTGTAAATTTCCTGGACCTTTTGTCCTTTTCTTTTCTTAGCCAGTATATCATACCAACCTCACTATTGACTCTATGCCAAATAGAATCCAAGGATATAGGAATCAACCCATCCAGCATGGCTCCATGAAAAGAGGTTTGGCAAAGGATTTGATGGGTGAGGGAGTACTGAAAATTTCTGGCTAAAATAGGTTTTAGAATTTTCCATGAATTTTTTCCTATTCTCTGCTCAATTTTCCAACCCTAACGACCCTAACTTATAATTGAAATACAACAGCTTTATGTATCAGCATCTGGACACAATGCAGTCTATTTATACAATATGGCTGTAAAGATGTTTGGAGTAGTGGAACATCTGGTAGAAAAGAAGGGTTTTGATGCTTGTCTAAACTATGGATGTTATTATAATTTTTATTTTTCTCTCCAGTGTTTGTAAAAGAGAAAGATTTTCCACATTGTTGACATAAACTATGTATTAAAGTCATATGGAGAGCTTTTTCAAAACACACATATGCAATATCCAAGCCTAGACATTTGGATGCAGTAGTCTGTTGTGGGAAGCAGGAGTGTGCGCTTTTTAAAACTTTCCAGGGGATTCTGAACTAGATTCTTGGTTGAGAACCAATGGAGTGAAGTTTTATTTTTTATACACTTTTAATAATGGTATTACATTGAAAGTTTTAAATTTTTAAATACTTCTCTACTATCCAGTTTTAAAAGAACATTATGAAGCCAATTAAATGCCTTTCATACATATTCATATTTTCATGGGCAAAAGTTTTAAAAAGATCTACTTCACTGAGTTTCAGGCTAAGATCCTGATTGCTAGATTCATTTCAGTTGGCAAAATTAGACTTCTCAATCTCATCAATTAGAAAGAGGACATTAAAGCCAGGCGTGGTGGTGCAGCACGCTTGTAATCCCCGCGCTTGGGAGGCGGAGACAGGAAGATCGCGCAGGTTCGAAGCCAGCCGTGCTGGCGTAAGAGACTCTGTTTCAAAAATATAAAATAGGTCTGGGAGTGTAGCCTGGAGGAAGGAGGGCTTCCAGGAACCCCAGTACCACCAAAAAAAAAAAAAAAAAAAAAAAGAAAGAGGACATTAATTCTCAATTTAAATATAAAATTACATGCTATAGAGTAAATAAAAGGTTAAACTTGAGTCATAAATGTGGGTCTGAACACGACTGTGCCCTTGAGCCATGGTCTCACTATAGCTTCAGTTAGGTGTAGGGTTGGTTCCTGTGAGTCCTGAGGTCCCTTTGGTCCTCGGTACATGTGGCCCATTCATACTCTGCTGTGAGTGGACTGGCAATTGCTAACAGAAAAGACGAGTGCATAAGAGGTTGCCTCTGTTGCTTTCCAGAACACAGCCATATCTGTCAAGCCAGAAACTCAGGAGCTAAGTATCCTTTGTGTCCCAGCAGGTTATGGCTTTGTTCACATAACCTGTTACCTAGATAGTAGGTCTTGGACTGTCAGCTTGCCCATCAACTCCAGTCCTGCTAGATTCATGACACTAAAGGTATTAGCTGCTTGATTGATTGACTGATAACACACACACACACACACACACACACACACACACACACACACACAATTAACTCTTTAGTCTCACTAGCCCTGAAACGAGACCCATATATTCCTAATCTACAAACTTGTGACAGTCTCTCCTCCCATCATGGAGTCAGAATCAGGTACTTCTTTCTAGAGAGATGGGGACCAATGATTTTTAAGCACTTTTGCACTCATGCAGAATTTCCACTCTATTGATTGATCTATATCAATTTTGAAAATACCTGTCTTTTACATGTGTTGTTACAGTGATCTGTAAAAAATGCACAGTTCTTTTTTTCATATTATTTTTACCTACCACTGACTAAGACCTTGTTCCTTTTGTTTGCTTCTGGCACTTTGGTAACAAGTATTTTTCCTATTAAAACAATTTCTGTTAAAAGTTATGTTATGCTAAGAGTATTTTAATGTTAAATTTAACATATTACATATACAAATGTGTATATACATGACTTTCAGAATAATTATTTATTTAGGCACTTGTATACAATGTAGGTACTACTAAATTACTGCCTTTAATTAAAAAATGTCCACAATTTCTTGAATACAGTAATGAGTAAGGCTTGACTAGATAGATTTTAGACCTAACAATTATTTCCTAGTTTAAATACATACCACCTACTTTTGCTTTTAGAATTCTTTAAAATTGCTTATTCTTTTGTTTTTGTTTTTGTTTTCTTGTAATAGACTGAACCCAAGGGCATTCTACCTCAAGTATACCCGGCAATGCTTTTCTTTTTTCTTTTCTTTTTTTTTTTAATTTTGAATCAGAGTCTCCCTCAGTTGCTAAGGATCTTGCTAAGTTGCTAAGGCTGGCCTTGAATCTGTTTCAGACTCCCAACTACTGGAACTATAGGCATATGTGCCACCATGTCTGGCTAAGTTGCTTGCTTTTAAAGAAAAATTAAATAATACATGGTGTGTTTGTGTGTGTGTGTGTGTGTGTGTGTGTGTGTGTGTGTTGCTGAGGATGGAATCCAAGGGGCCTTCTACCACCTCGCTGTACCTCAGCCCTATTTTTATTTTATTTTATCTTTAATTTTGAAGCAGAGTCTCACTAAGTTACTAAGAGCCTCACTAAGTTGTTGAGGCTGGCTTCAAACCTGAAATCCTCCTGTCTCAGTCTCCCAAGTACTGCGATTACAGGCATTGGCCAGCACCTATGCTAATTATCTTTATTATTGTGGCTCACCTAGGAGGAGATGGAAGCTTAAACTAGGAGGTTAGTGCTGGAGATGAAAAGAAGCCAGTGAATTTAGGAAATGGTTTGGGGTTCCTATTCATTATCCCACATTATCCCAACACCTCATAACATTTTTCCTGAGACAATTACTTTTTCCTCAACACACCTGTAGTTACAGTCATTAATAGTAATAGTAATAGTTAATAACAGTTATTATTGACATTACCTTCTTGAGTCTGCTTCTAGCCAGTTCTGCCTAAAATGATTCAGAAAGAAAAAATAATAAAGCAATCTTTATTCAGCAAGGAAAAGAAAAAAAATCTACCTTTAGAACAAATATTCCAGATAATTCAAATTTTGATGGCTTATCAACCTTACTTGATGTAGCACCTGTCCTAAGTTTGAAATAGATATCAAGACTGGAGATAAAAATTTAAGAGTCATTAATATAATATTAATATAACAATTAAATTAATGCTTATGGATGTAACTAACTGAGGAGTTTGTGGAGAGGGAGGAGAGTAGTCTTGAAACTCAACCTCAGGGAGGCATGAATAGCTAGGTAAAGAAAAAACCTAGGCAAAAGAATAAAGAGAAAGACTCACAGAAACTTTGTGAACCCCAAGAGCAGGATTTCAGAAAAGTGTGGTGCACATTTATTCTTATAGCCAATAATTTTATAGGGCTTTCTCTGTGCTTGGCATCAGAATATAGCAGAAAATAAGACATACAGAATTCCTTGTTCTGATAGAACATATAGTCTGGTAAAAAACAGAACAAGGCAATGCGATTGAGAGCCATTTTAATAGTCCTGGGTGACAACTAAATTGCAATGAGTCAAAGAATAAATAGAAGAGAAAATAGAAACAGAAAATGTCATTTCTACTTCCTAGATGGCCATAAAGGAATGAAAGGAACAGCTCTGGAGGGCTTATCTGTGCCATTCACCTCTAAGCTATGTGACCTCAGTGATCCTACACTGCCACCAAGAAGTGAAAACTTCATTTGGAACTCGAACAAACAAAATTATAGATGTTGAAAGAACATTCAAGTCCCTGGAAGCAAGAAAAACAAAAATAGGACCTTTTGTAAAATGATCCAAAACACTTATATCTGACAATGACAGTTCTCCAGTTTCTAGAAAAAAAAAATTATTTGTAGTATATTTGAGGGCTAACAAAATAAAGACAAAAACTATTTGAAAAATAATATCAATCATGAAAATTATGAACTAATATTCTGTAAAGTTGTTGTGAGACTTCTTAGAAAAACACAGGAAGAAAAGCATTCAAGATTATCTCTGTTCATAGCTGCACAATTCAAACAATTGCCAAACTATGTAACCAGCCAAGATGTCCGTCAACAGATGAATGGATTACAAAAGTATGGGATATATAAGCAATGCAATTTTAGTTAGCCATAAAGAAGAACAAAATTGTGTCATTTGTGGGGAAATGGATGGTAGTGAAGAATATTACGCTGAGATTAATCAGTCACAAAAAGTAAAAAAAAAAAAAAAAAAGATGTTCTTCCTAATATGAAAGCTAGGGAGAAAATGGGTCATAGGAAAAACTCTAGATGAAGAAGAAATCATAGATGAGCAAACAAGGAGACCTAACTGTGAGGGATGGGAGGGAAAATAGGAAAATTTCAATAATGTACATGATGTACATTCACAAACATATCAAATTCAATCACTCAGCCACACATGAAAAGAAGGAACAGGGATAATGGAGTGGGAATTGGGGAAGGGCTAAATGAGTGATGTGTGCATGTATTGACTCTACCATCTTGTGCCCCTCTAAGATATATGACTACAATGCAACAATTTAAAAAAGAGAGAAAAAAGGTTGACTTAATTATGTAAGTACATTATACATACATATTTTCTCCTTTTCTATTTTTTTTTCTGATATTCTCCCTATGGACTAAAAAGAGCATCTTAGGTCAGAGAAATTCACTGAATGTTCCTACTGCACATTCCTTTAAAACTAGTAAGTGGTGTGGAAATGTTTCATTCTGAACTCTGAAGACCCAAAAGGCTTTCCTTTTTTACACAAGTAGTGTCGCAGGAGGCCAAGTGTGGAAAGATGAGACCCAAAAGACAAAGTTGGGAAAGAGAATTCCTTTATTTTTACCAGCGGGGCTCAGAGGACTAAATTCCAAAAACCAAGCTCTCTTGGGCTCTTGCCTCAGTTGGTGCATTTTTGTTTGTTTGATGTTTTTTCCAGTCTTGGGGATCAATTCCAGATCATCATGCAAGATAGGCAATCACTCTACTCCTTAGGCATTCATTATTGGGAGTATCATTTTAATAATCAACATAACTGATTCTCTCCAAATTCATTTTGAACTTTTCCATGATTTTAACAAAATGCCAATCAAATTTCTGAGTAGTTTTGAGTACATTATATATATATATATATATATATATATATATATATATATATATATATATTCAGCAAAATGGTATTGTATTGGATATCAACCTGGACAAAAAATATGAGAATTATCAGAAAGTTTCAGAAAAAAATAAAAATATGCTTACTACTTTATTTAAATTTTAGATGAGCTAGTCATACAAACAGTAAAATCATGTGGTATCAGGAAATATAAAAGAAGAAAAATTTTATTTGTAGCCATAGAATAGAAAATGCTTTTTTTCTAGCTGGGTACAGTGGATCACACCTGTAATCCCAATACTTAGGAGGCCGAGACAGGCAGATCACAGATTCATGGTCATCCTCAACAACTTAGCAGGACCCTGTTTCAAAATAGAAAAAAAAAAAAAAAAAGGCTAGAGGTATAGCTCAGATAGAGAATGACCTGGGTTCAATTTTCAGCAAACAGCAAAAGAAGGAAGAGGAGAAGGAGAAGGAGAAGGAGAGAAGAAGAGAGGAAGAAATAAAAAATTTTACTTGTTTCTAATAAGACACAAAATCCAGACATCATAAAGGATGTTTTGATAAAAATGTAAAGCACAAAGCCCTGTATAATGAAACAATTACTGTAAGTTAAATGACAGAGAAAAAAGAAGTACTTGTGATTATTTTTCTAGAACTAACTTTCTTAATTTCCGAAAACTTTGTACAACATATTAAGAAAAAACAAATGATCCAATGAGGGAATGGCAAAAACTAGAAATAGGGCTTTATAGTAAAAAATATATATATCAATTTTAACAAAATTAAAAGAATGAGTCCCAAGACCCCAAAGGCACAGCAAATTAAAAGGAGAATCAATACATGGGATTGCATGAAACTGAAGAGCTTCTGTTCAGCAAAGGAAACTATCAAGAATCTCAATCGAGAGCCAACAGAATGGGAGAAGATTTTTGCCACCTACACCACTGATAGAGGACTAATATCTAGAATATACAGAGAACTCAAGAAACTCAACACTAAGAAAACAAAACATCCAATAACAAAATGGGCAAATGAACTAAATAGACACTTCACAAAAGAAGAAATTCAAATGGCCAATAAATGCATGAAAAAATGCTCAACATCACTGGCAATCAGAGAGATGCAAATCAAAACTACCCTGAGATTTCACCTAACTCCAACTAGAATGGCCATCATTCAAAACACGAACAACAACAGATGCTGGCGAGGATGTGGAGAAGTGGGAACTCTAAGACATTGTTGGTGGGATTGCAAATTAGTGCAACCACTTTGGAAAACAGTATGGAGAATCCTCAGAAGAATGGGAACAAATCTACCATTTGATCCAGCAATACCACTGTTGGGTATCTACCCAAAAGAAAAGAAACCAAACTACCAAACTAATCCATGTGTATCTATGTTCATAGCTGCACAATTCACCATAGCCAAACTATGGAACCAGCCAAGATGTCCATCAACAGACGAATGGATTACAAAACTGTGGGATATGTACACAATGGAATTTTACTCAGCCATCAAAAAAAACTCAATTACATCATTTTCAGGGAAATGGATGGAACTGGAGGACATTATGCTAAGTGAGATTAGTCAGGCACAAAAAATAAGAAATCAGATGCTTTCCCTAATATGTGAGAGTTAGGGAGAAATGGGTCATACTTTTAACTCTGTTTACATTGTCTTTGGATATACAATATTTTTTTTTATTTTTTAGGGAGTTTATTTACCCTTTTGTTGCCTGTGCAATTGAAATCATATCCAAGAAATCACTTCCAATTTCAATGTTGTGAGGTTTTATAACCCAGATTTTCTTCTAAAAGCTTATAGTATTAAGATTTATATTTAGGTCTTTTATCTATTTTGAGTTAATATTTGTATATGTGTTAGGTAACGGTCCAATTTTATTCTTTTTCATTTATTATTATTTTTCAACAATATTTGGTTAAAAGACTAGTATTTCCTCCACCAAAACTTCATGGAAACCTTGTCAAAAATAACTTGTCAATGTTTGGAAGAATTTATCTCTAGGCTTTTATTTAGCTCCAATGGTTTATATATCTGCCTTTAGAACAGTACTACACTGTTTCAATTATTGTAGCTTTATATGGTTTGAAATCAGAAAATATACATCTTCTAGCTTTGTTCTTCTTTGAGATTGTTTTGGGTATCTAGAGTCCATATTCCATATCAGGATAGATTTTTTCTGAAAAATAAATTAATAAATGTATGATAGTTTTACCTAAAAAAAAAAAAAAGAAAAAAATATTCTCTGGTAAGAAAGAAAGCAAAAAGAAATATTGAAATGTTATCTTTAAGTCATCAAGAGTTTGGTACCAGACAAATGAAACTGTTATGTGAGATTATCAATGTTAATATTGTATAAATTGCTATAATACTAGATGTCAACTACTAAGCCAAGCATGGGAAGGAGGGATGGGGAGGGAATGGGGTGGGGATTGGGTAGGGGCTAACTGGGCGATATGTGCATGTATGTCTACAAAAGTATTTTCTTTATACCACTATGATGTATGAATACATTGCACCAATAAAAAATAAATTAAAAAAAAAATAAAAGAATGAGTCCTTCATTCCTAATTATGTAATTGCAAACAAAAGTAATTCCTTAACAACTGCCTAAGTTGAGTCTTCTTATTACCCACACCTTCAAAGAGATTGTCGTTCATTCAAAGACCATTTGCTTAACCCACAATTGATATGAAATTCTCTAGCTGTTATTCAATAAATTCCCCTATATGAGTCTGGTTATTACTGGGCTTTCAGTTCTGCCAATCTATTTGTCTGTCCCTGAAAAAATGCCACAATGTATTCATTGCTATTGCTTTATAAAAGTTTATTTATTTATTTATTTATTTATTTATTTATTTATTTATTTATTTATGTTACAGTACTGAGGATGGAATCCAGGAGCATTCTACCTCTGAGCTACACCCCAGCCCTATTTTTTTAATTCTTTATTTGAAACAAGGTTTCACTGAGTTGCAAAGGGCCTCAGTAAGTAGCTGAGGCTGTCTGGGAACCACCATCCTTCTCTCTCAGCCTCTTGAATTCTGGGATTACAAGTATGGGCCACCATGCCCAGTTCCTTCATATTTAATAATCAAAGTTCTTCAATGATAATCTTCTTTAGAAGTATCTTAACTATTTTGGGGTCTTTGTACTTCTATAAAATTTTAGAAATTTTTTTTCTGTTCTATAGAACAAAGCAAATAACAGAATTAAAAAGTATTAAACCGGGTGTGGTGGCACACTCTCATAATCCCTGTGCTTGGGAGGCGGAGACAGGAGGATAGTGCGGGTTTGAAACCAGGCTTGCTGGCTTAAGAGACCATGTTTCCAAATAAAATATAAAATAGGTCTGGGAGTGTAGCCTGGAGGTAGAATAGTTCCATCCCCAGTACCACCAAAAAAAAAAAAAATTATTAATACATTTGTGGAGAACTGACATTTTTAAGTAAATATGGTATAACAACTCATTTTCTAAGATGTCTATAATTTTCTTCAGTAATGTTTTCTGTAATTCCTAAAGTATCCCTCCAAAATAACTTTAGTTATAAAGGACTGCCTTTTTTTTTTTTTTTTTTTTTTTTGCAGTACTGGGTGTGGAACCCAGAGGCATTCTCCTATGAGCTACACCCCCAGTCCTATTTTTCATTCCTTATTTGGAAACAGGCTCTTTCTGAGTTTTAAAGGACCTCACTAAGTAGCTTTATGCTGCGAACAGCGATCATCCTATCTCATCCTCACCAATGCTGGGATTACAAACCTGTGCCACCACGCCCGGCTTCCTATGTTTAACTTTTTTCTAATATAAAAAGTTATATAACTCTTTGGATAGACTGGGGGTGGGGGAGACAATACTTTTAGAATTTATAAGAACTAGATTGTTTTTCTACATATACCTAAGACCTGCCACTCATCTACCAAACTCACTTCCAAAAATTACTTGGCGAACTACTGAAGCACAGATACTGTTTTATTCACAAGCAAACAGACTTTGACAGTGTCCAATTGAAAAGAGGTTAAATGTACATTTGAAAAAAAAAGAAAATTAAATTATTCAAATGGAAGTGTGGCATTAAAGGCTTGTCAAAGAGTAATGATAATTGTTCAAGGGAGTAAAACATTAAGAATACTTGGTGCTATTTGAGATTTTAACTTTTAGAATCATATGGCATATTCTGTTGATTAAAGAAAATTATTTCCTCTTCAGCAGTACTTAAAAATCATGAACATTTTCTCAATTCATTTCCTTGTAAAAATGTTCAGATTCTGAATTTGCAAATTGTGTTACAGGGAACAGTAAAAGGAGAGGGTCTCGTAAGAAATATGTGTGTGCATGCATGTTTAAACAATGATTAAACACCACAAATTATTTTTTACCCTTTAAATCCTACTGGTCATGAAGCCATCTTTATTATATTCTCTCTCTCTCTCTCTCTCTCTCTCTCTCTCTCTCTCTCTCTCTCTCCCCCCCCCCCTCTCTCTCCCCCCTAGCCCTTCTGATTTTCTCTTACTATTCATATATCAATTGACAAACTTTCTTACATACATATTCAACAGCACTGTGCTAAGTTTAAAGATCATGTAAGGATAACAGGCTCCCTCAAAAGAACTTAAAATATTTTTATTGAGGTAAAAAAATATAAATATGAGCCAGCTGTAGTGGTTACGCTTGTAATCCCAATACTGAGGCTGAGACAAGAGAATCTCAGGTCCTCGGCCAGCCTCAGCTACTTAGTGAAGCCCTCTGGAACTTAGTTGAGACCCTGTTACAAAATAAAGAATAAAAATAAATAGGACTGGGGGTATGGTTCAGAGGTAGAAAGCCACTGGGTTCAATACCCATACCACAAATTATATATATATATATATATATATATATATATATATATATATATATATATATATATATATGAACAAATATGCATAGCATAGATAATGGGCTCTAAAACACAAGTACTCATCTGCTAGAAAAAAGAACAAAAGAAAGAAAATCTTAAATTTATACAAGGAGTTCTATGAAATGTAAGCCAAAGAGAAATGGAAAGGATACGGTCCTATTTTCATGAAGTTTGATGCTCATACTGCTGAATTTATTGGATGTCTATCCCAGTTCCTTTAGGCGTCAAGGACGTGTATTAGAAAGCTATGAACAAATATGAAGGATTTAATAAAACATTCATTTTCCCCTCTTTTATTTCTCTTTCAGTAAGAGGGATAAAATTATTAGTTCAATTTTTTCTCTAACATTTAGTTTGCATTTGCAAGAAGAAAACTGATTATTCTCTTGCTTGTATTTTTACTTCATGCCTAAGCTTCTGGACTTCATGCTTAAATGTGTCCAAATTGAGAAATATTGTCGCCCTAATTGGATAAAATTCACCAAAGTACATTATAGCATATGGAAAGTAAGTCCAGCATGGCAAAAATTTCTGTTTTCTCAATGAACAGTGATTTGCACAAAGTGGGCATTCAATAAATATTGCTGAATGAACATTAGTTTGTTTACACCTATTGCAGGAAATAATACTTATATGATATTAGGTAATATGAAACAGAAGTCAATAACAGTAAGTTACACTACATGAACTCTCTTTTGAGGCAAGGTGATATTTTATTTTATTATATTTCTCCACATAATTATTCAATACTAATAGAAACGGGATATTTAAAGTTTTTATTGGTGCATTGTAGTCATACATCTTAATGGAGTACAAGATGGTAGAGGCAAACATGTACATTTAGCCCGTCCCCAATACCCACTCTATTC
Organism: Muscardinus avellanarius; assembly: GCF_963383645.1. Classification (NCBI taxonomy): domain Eukaryota; kingdom Metazoa; phylum Chordata; class Mammalia; order Rodentia; family Gliridae; genus Muscardinus; species Muscardinus avellanarius. Next base: position 39,205,747 of record NC_137793.1, read on the forward strand.
CCTCCCCCCTCTTTCTCCTGTTTGGCGTAGTCATTGACTTTGATATGTTTGTGAATGTACATAATGTACATTAAGGAATGTCTCTCTTCCCTTTTCCCATCCCCCTCAGTTAGGTTGTCTTATTTGCTCATCTATTTTTTCTCCTTCCTCATTTAGAATTCCTCTTATGACCGAAATTCAAATGGCCAAAAAATGTATAAAAATCTGTTCAACATCATTGGTAATCAGAGAGATGCAAGTCAAAACTATCCTGAGATTTCACTAACTCCAATTAAAATAGCAATCATTCAAAATACAAACAGCAACAAATGCTGGGGAAGATGTGGAGAGTGGGAACTCTAATACATTGTTGGTGGGATTGCAAATTAGTGCAACCACTTTGGAAACAGTATGGAAGATCCTCAGAAGAATGGGAACAAACCCACCATATGACCCAGCAATACCACTTCTGGGTATCTACCCGAAAGAAAGGAAACCAAACTACCAAACTAATGCATGTGCATTTATGTTCATAGCCACACAATCTACATTTGCCAAACTATAGAACCAGCCATGGATTACAAAAGTATGGGATATATACACAATGGAATTTCACTCAGCCATAAAGAGGAACAAAATAGTGTCATTTGTGGGGAAATGAATGGAGCCGGAGAACATCATGATAAGTGAGATTAAGTAGGGCACAAAAAGTAAAAAATAGGATGTTCTCCCTAATATGAGAAAGCTTGGGAGAAAACGGACCATAGATGGAAATGGTTTTTAAAGAGAACAAATGTAAATATTTATGATAGATGTACCATTTTATTAGATGAGAAGAAAATTTAATAATGTTTATGAAAGTTGACTTCTTTCTTTAAACAGGAAAAAATAAGTCCTTCCTTGATGGTAAAATGCAACAAGGCTGATGCTGCCGAGGCAAAGAGTGTAGAACTGTTCACCTTTGCACTTTAACTAAAATAAAGTCAACCTTGGCCTTCAGAGCTCTCTGATGCAGAAGTTAATTAATTAATTAATTTTTTGTAATACTGTGGGTGGAACCCAGAGGCTTTTTACCTCCAGGCTATACTCCCAGACATATTTTATATTTTATTTGGAAACAGGGTCTCACTAAGTTGCTGAGAGCCTCACTAAGTAGCTGAGGCTGGCTTCGAACCTGACAATCCTCCTGTCTCAGCCTCCCAAGTGTGAGGATTACAACCGTGTGCCACCACTCCCGGCAGAAGTTAATTTAAATGCAGACTTCTTTGGGACTTAACAACCATTACATACGAAATACTCAAACTTATTTTAAAATTACAATTGTTGGAATTTAAGAATGTCCACAAATCAAAGGAAAAGCAGGGGCTTGGTGCAGAGGGATTTACCCTAAGTGCATCCAGGCCCCTTCCTGCCTTTTAATACCTGTGTCCCACAGAAAGCGGAGCAATACGCCTGACTGGCTCATTTGGAGACCAGAGCTGGGACTGAGCATTTCTCTCATCTTAGGTCCTCCAGAGAGCCTTCATCCCTAGCTCCCCCTCCCTTGGCATCACCAGAGATGGCTGAGGAACATTTTGGGGTTTTATTAGGCTATTATAATAAAATTATTTCAAATTTCGTAGCTCAAAACCACAAAAGTATATTCCCTCACAGTTCCTGAGGCCTGGAATCCAAATTCAGTTTCGCTGGGATGAGATCCAGATGTCAGCAAGGCTGTGCTTCTTCCAGGGCTCCAGAGAAGCATCTGCCCCATGCTTCTCCCTGCTCCCCATTCCTTGGCTTGTGGAACCTCATTATTCTAATCTACCTCTGTGGACACATCACCTGATCCTCTTCCGTCTGCCCAGAATCTCTATCATCCTTTTTTTTTTTTTTTTTTTTTTTTGGAGGACACTTCTAAAGGTGTTGAAGGTTCACTTTGTTAATCAAGGAAAATCTCCACCTCTCAATATCCTTAAATTAATCATATTTGCAAAGACTTTACCACATTAACTAACATGCACAGGTTCCAGCAATCAGGAACTGATTGATGTCTCTGGCCATCATTTAGCCCACAAGAAGGGGAAGCCCGCTCTGTTTGCCCAAATCATGACAAACCAGGGATTTCCTGAATGTCGCTTGATTTGTCTTGAAGACTAAGTCACATCTTCCAGCTTCATATCTGTCTACAGTAAGACTGATATTTTGATCTCCCACTTCGTGTTACTCTTTACTGCTCAACATATTCAGAGAAGCAAAAGGGATGCCACTTATTGGGGGTCCCATTGAAATCAATGGAAGAAATGAGGTGAAAATAAAGGCGTAAATAATAGCAGGCTGACTGCTTGAGAAACCTCCCCTTTACCATGTCCCACTGTGAAGAGGTCAAGAAACAAAAACAAAGCAAGAGCAGGAGAGCAAATGGGAGGCAGGCACAGCGATCTAGACTTAATTCAACCCCTGTGCACATATTCATTATGCACAGTGAAATATCTACATATGGCACCTGAAAAATATCACTGAATTAATAATTTAAATCATGATTATGCCTCTAATTTCCTACCATATTCTACTAAATAGACATTGTAATGAAAAGCATATTTTATTTACAATTATAGTTTATGAACCCAAATGTAAACTGACAGTAATGAGAAGATGGTGTCACTAAATCCATTTTAATGTAAATTGCCACATTTAAAATATTCCGAAAGCAGTAAGGGCAGTTAATGAACCTAGTACTGATATCCCTGTCAGAAATGCCTCGCTTAAACCCTGGTCTTCTGCTTCAGACCGGATGATGATCACTTCCTCATCGCTTTAAGTGTTTATTGTTTCTCGTCATGATACTCTAATTATAACCGTTTTTCTTCCCTGCCCCCCCCCTTAGCTATCAGCAAACCTGGTTTGAATTTAAAAGGAACAACCCTTTGGTTATAAACACAAATCTGTCTCCCAAGCAAGAGCTTGCTTGCTGTGCCCAGAGCGGGGAAAGCAATGATGTAACAAGGGTAATTATAAGCTGCGCTAGCTGGTGTCACTGAAGGGAAGGGCCTGTCAGCATTTCACTGTGGATGGTAATACCCATGCTCTGCTGACACGGAATGCCAAATGTTAGTGCTTTGGTTCGCAGACAGCTTTAAGTCTAAGAATATAAGTTTTAATTGAAGAATGTGCTACAAAATGTTCAACTTGCTGCAACCACGGCATAATGCAGACCTCTTTTTTCTCTTTAGTGGTACTCATTTCAGAATGGGGAACTATTCCTGGACTTAAAGCCAAGGGATTAGAAAGGGGCTGTGAGAAGAATAAGTCAGACTGAAGTTGTAAAAAGCCCAGAGTTACTGCATTCGCTCCTTTTCTTTTTTTTTTTTTCTTCCCTCAAATATGTGTTTAAGTGGTATTCTACATTGTGTTATCATCCAGAGACCCACAACAACACGACGAAAAATTCATAGAAACTAAAGAAAATAATGAAGGGGCCAATGTTCTTTAAATTCACTCAAAAAAATGAACACTTTTGGAAAAATAGTTGCAATTTTTAACACATGTCAAATCCTCATCTTCTGAATATATAACAACCTTAATTAGAAAATACCAACAACTCAATTGAAATAAGAGCAAGCAAACATGAACAGACATTCAATTAATACAAATAAACATAAATATAAAAATGTGCAACCTCATTCATAACAAGAGAAATGCACATTAAAATCACCCTGACATACTCATTCTCATCAATCAGATTGGCAAAAATCTCAAAGTCTGGCAACACATTCTATTTATGAAGCTGTAGAGAAACAGCCTCATCAGCTGCTGATTGGATTACAAAATAGTTCCGAACCTAAAGAAGATGTATTCGTTTTCTATTGCTCCTGTAATAAATGACCGTGACCTGAGAGGCTTAAAAAGGCTTAAAAGAAAATAAATATATTATCTTGTAGTTTTGGAGACCAGGTCTCACTGGGTTAAAGGCAATGTGCCATCAGGGCTCCATCCTTACTGCAGACCTAAGGGAGAATTCATTTCTTTGAAGTCATAGGACTAAGGACCTGTTTTCTCACTCACTCTGGTTGCTGGCAGATGTGTGTGTGTGTGTGTGTGTGTGTGTGTGTGTGTGTGTGGTTGTCAGTTGAGAGTTACCTCTATGTCTAGAGTCTGCCTACATTCTTCCTTCATGATCCACTTCCTCCATCTTCAAAGATAGCAATGGCGGGCCAAGACCTCCTGACAGTGCCTCTCTCTCCCCCAGATTTCTGCCTTCTTTCACAGCAGTCATGGGACTAGATTTGGCACAAACAACTCAAAGTAACTTCTCCATCTCAAGATCCTGAACCTTCAGCACATCTTCAAAGTGACTGTTGCCACAGAGAGTGATGTATTCACTGATTCCAAAAATTAGGATATGGACATCTTTGAGGGAACGTTATTCTGCTTAACTCAAAGGGTAATTTCTCAGTTCCTCTCTTACTGAAAATGAATTTATCCCTAACTCAATAATCCCACTTCTGGAAATTTATTCTACACATTTAGCTGAAAACCAAAAAAAAAAAAAAAGCTTATGTACCTACTTATTATTTGTAGTATAGTTTATCATACAAAAGAATATAAAAATCCCAAGTGTGTACCAGTAGGGAATGATTGAACTATGATATGTTCCACTTGACATAGATATAAAAGTACCATGAATAAAGTTTGCATTGTTACAGAAAGCTTTCCAGAAAAAGCAAACATATGTATTTGCTAAGCAAAATCATATATATATATATATATATATATATATATATACATATACATATATTGCTTTGAGTGAATGAGCCTATTATTGATATCCTTGTAAAAAAAATGCCTTACTTAAACCTTCATATATTCACATGTAATGTATTTATAATTATCAGTAGCATGTATAATATAATTCATTATATATAGATACATGAAAATACTGTCTCTGTATATACACATACAAGGAGAGACTATATGTTCACTTAATAAAGGATATGAAATTAAATCTCATAAAAGTAAGATTATTTATAGGACATTGTAGATAATAATAACTAGACCAGGAAAAGTGTGAGTAATTTCTCAATAGGCCCCTTTTTAATATCATTTTGATGTTTGAGGCCTGTGAATAAAACTACTTATACAGAAGTAGAACAATAGAGTAAAAAGTTAATATGTAAACATCTAGCTTTCAAGAAAGCTGCTGGAACTGGAAAATGTTCCAATTCTTTTCTTTCAAAAGTAAAGTCTGTTCTGCACCAGAGTAGCTTTAATTTTTCTTTACTTACACATTAAAATGGATTTTGGATAAATGGGAGATAGAAACTGTAGCTGATATGGAGTTTGTTAAGCATAGAACTTAGAGAAAAAATAACCAAATATAGAATAATTGACGATAGAAATGTTTGTGGCATTGGGAATAATGCGAGTTAAAAATCAAATGTGTTTCCACAGAGGATGCGTTTTAATGTTCATTAATAGTCTTTCTCCCTTTCCAATATTTCCTGTGCTTTTCAGTTACTGAGTTTCATTTTAATAAGGATTAAAGTTCATTGATTACAAATTTAACATTTCAGCTTGACAGGAGCCTTCCAGTCTCCCCAGAGTATAAGGAAAGAACACAAACTCAAGAACAGTGTTTTTGTGCCCAGGGCCAGAAGTAGGGTCAGTCCCCTGAATCTCTTCCATTTTGTCAGTATCTACCCTCAGAAATGAACTGGGTAAATTACAAATTGCCAAAGTGGCCAGTTTAAGTGGTGGAAAGTAAAACCACCTATAGGGGTGGGTTATTCATTGCCACGTTGGGTTCCAGCCCACATGGGTCTGAGGATACACTGCGCTGGGACTCAGTGTATGGCAAAGCTGCTCTCCTGCCCCAGAAACTGCGTTTTCACACAAACAAGAACAGGTAAAGGCCACAAGGGAAGAAATAAGCATTCAAATAATGGAAATGACAGAAATAATATAATGGGTCCTTATTATTTCTCCTCCTCCTTATTCTTATTCTTCTTTTCTGCCTCTCAATGCTAAGTGGTAAAGGTCTAGAATATACCACAATCTTAATATTTCCTTAGTGTAGTGAGATCATGTGATTTTTTGTTTTCTTTTTGTAGAATTTTTTTCCAAACAAATATGCACTTCTTTGGGATCAGAAGGAATAATAAATGGTATTTAAAGGCCCATTATAAATATCTTAGTCTAGCTTTGTAAGAGTCTTTATACTGTATAATAATAATTTAAAATTATCATAACCCTCAAGTTTCTTGGCTCAGCTTCCTGACTGTGTGTCTTCTCAGTGTCTTCACCCACTGGCCACCTGTGCTGCTCTGCTTTCCAGGTACATTCAGGGACATCTTTTAAAAGTAAAGTCCCAGCCAGGCGTGGTGGCGCACGCTTGTAATCCCTGCGCTTGGGAGGCTGAGACAGGAGGATCGCGCAGTTTCGAAGCCAGCCTCAGCTACTTAGTGAGGCTCTCAGCAACTTAGTGAGACCCTGTTTCCAAATAAAAAATATAAAATGTGTCTGGGAGTATAGCCCGGAGGTAGAAAGCCTCTGGGTTCCATTCCCAGTAGCACCAAAAAATAAATAAATAAATAAATAACAAAAAATAAATAAAAGTAAAGTCCCAGAATGAATGTGTGTCTGTGTGTGTAAAAACAGTGAACAGAGGAGAATTACTACTTGGCAATGAAAACACACTCCACAAAATGAACATTTCTCTCAGAGATACAAGGAGGAAAGAAAATCACATGCTCATTTGTAGTTTGTAGTTATAATTGTCATGGTTTGCAATATAACATCTATTTACTTCACTTGGATACTGACATTTATTTATTTATTTATTTTTATTTAGTGCTAGGAATTTAATTCAGAATCATTATACTTCCAAGTTATACCTCAGCCCTTTTTATTTTTTATTTTGAAACAGACTCTCACTAAATTGTTGAGGCTATTGCTAAATTGCTGCAAATGGCTTCCCGTCCTATATTCTCCTGTCTTGGTCTCCAAAGTACTGGGATTACAGATGTACACCACTGTACTTACCTTATACTAACATCTATATTGATTGATCACAGAATCACTCCTCTGAATATAAGGGGGAAAGATTGTATTAAGACTGAACCATGCTGGGCGTGGTGATGCACACTTGTAATCCCAGGATTCGGGAGGCGGACACCAGGAGATCACAGTTCGAGAACACCCTCAGCTACTAAGTGAGGCCCTTCACAACTCAGTGAGACCCTGTTTCAAAACATATAAAGACTAAAAAATAGGACTGGAGTGTAGCTCAGAGGTAGAATGCCCCTGGGTTCCATCCCCAGTACTGCAAAAAAAAAAAAAAAGACTGAACGAGGTGTGCAGTGCACTCCTGTAATCCCAGTACTTGAGAAGCTGAGAAAGGAGGACTGCAAGTTCAAGATTAGCATGCAATAACTTAGTAAGACCCTGTATTAAAACAAAACAAAAGACAGTCTGAGGGTATAGCTCAGAGGTGGAATGACTCTGGATTCAAGCCTGGATGGTCAGGTGCTTCCTTCCGTTTTAAGTAATAAAATGCCTTTTTTCATCGCCTTGCCAATTAGATCATTTCTAGCCTTAAGACTCTTATATAATTCACATGGGTACAATAGAATTTTTGAATCAATTTTAAGAAATGCCTGCTACTTTGAGAAATTTACCACAGATTATTTCAAGGAAAAAAAAACCCCACTAATTATAGAGAAATATATTTCTCTTCTCTACAACCTTAAATGTTGTGGAACCCAAATTTATATTGACAGCTTGGCAAAGCCTCTGTGTAGATTTCCTGGGCAACACCTGAATGGATCCTTTGTTACTACCCCAGGGAAAAACTAACATTCACAGGTGGTCTCGCACACGTAAAGACAAGTAGACATTCCTCTAAGAACTCTAGGAAGGTTGATATGTGATCTACCCAGGATAAGGAAGAAAATCGCCTATATACCAATATCCATATTTGTGAACATTTACACATTTTTAGTATACGCCCATGATAGACTTGCTCATGAAAATAAATTATCCAGTTGTAATTCTATCATTTTACTGAAACTGGATTTTATAGAGTGTATTGTGATTCTAGTTTAGATACCAGAGTGTGAAGATATTGTTCACAAAGTATCCTGAAATGCTAATGAAAAAAAAAAATGGTCCAGATGGGCTCAGTATATAGATCTTCTTGAATCTCATTTTAGGAAAAGGAACTAGAAATCGAATTGGTATGGATGAGGGTGAAGGAAAGAGACAAGCCATGTTGGATGTGAATAGGCTTTTTCCATTCGATTTTATCCTTCAGGGAATCAAACAGAAAAACCTCATTAAGTCAATATGGGTCTCATCAAAATGGTTTACAATTCTAAGTAGCTCTGGTTCCCTAGTTGAATAGATGCCCTACTGTTTTTTAATTAAAGCAGCAAATAACTCAAAGTGGTCCAGATAGTGGTGATCCATGCTCTTCAAATTAGTGAGGTTTTCCCTGTTGTCTTGAATGGGATTTAAATAGTGAAAACAGAATCCCAAACAGTGATTTGTATCTCTTCAGAATGTCCATCAGTTTATATATGTGCATGCACACATAAACACACACACCCACACTTGTACATACACACATTGAGATTCCTCCCCAAGTCAATGAAATAGCCAATAGCTAAAACTGCAAATGTCTAAGATGACTAGACAGAGCCAGATGGACAGCCATCTATTGCCATACAGCAATCAGGAAGACATAGGAAACTTCCAGAGTTTTTTGAAAATGGCAAAGACAAATCTACTTTTTACTCAAAACACAAAACTTACAACCCATAACCACAACTTAATTTTGAATTGGTTATCAGACAACTCCATGATCATCTTCAAGGAAGCCCCCTCCCCTTGAAATTAGGAAAGTCAGAAAGAAATAGAAAATACAGCAGACAAAGAAAAGCTTGGGTGAACTTTGCTGAATTTCAGAGGCACTTTGATTTTGTTTATAATTACCCTTGGGAAATATCAAATGAATTTTTGTTTTGCCACTCTGTTCAACTTATAAATAGGTTGTCAGGGCACAAAGCAAATCCCATGTGCATATGATCTGGGCACAATGCGTGTGTGCATGTAACTAGCTTCATGCCTAGACTGCAGCAGACACATAATAAAGGTATTTGAGTAGAAGGTAACCTTTACCCAGGTTACTCAACTGTTCTATGTCCATTTTATGCATAGAACTGGTTTCAGAATAAAATTCTGATGATTCATAACATCATTCTCCTGTTGCCTTTCTTTTACTCTGTTCTATCAAGAGGCAAATATTGCTAACTACTGTCAGGCATTAGGCTATATGTTGGCAATACAGATATGTAACGTGAGTCTCTGATCTTAAAACTTATACCAACTATCAGGGGAAATTACAAGGCTCTTTTTTTTTTCTTTTTTTTTTTTTTTTTCCTGGTGGTGGTACTGGGGATGGAACTCAGAGGCCTTCCACCTCTGGGCTATACTTCCAGACTTATTTTATATTTTATTTGGAAACAAGATCTCACTAAGTTGCGGAGAGCCTCACAAAGTAGCTGAGGTTGCTTTGAACCTGTGCAATCCTCCTGTCTCAGCCTCCCAAGCGGGGATTACAAGTGTGCACCCCCACATCTGGCTTACAAGGCTCTTTTTCAAGTGCTGAGTTAGTACGAAGGCCAATCCTTGAAAACCTTTGGTGGGATGCTTGACACAAATGTCACTTCTACCTAGGACACTTACAAATAGGACTCCTGAAAAATCTGGTTGCCTTTTTCTCTCTTGTAGACAGCTATAATGTACCAATTTAATGGCAATATAGTAAAATCTCTAACACATTGTCCAGTGAGTGTAAGAAATTAATGAGTTATACTATCAGAAAAGATATGACTATGCAGAACTATGCATTGGATTTTTATAAAGATTTATATGTGTGTATATATATATAAATGAATATAAATATAAATGTGTATAATTGAATATGCATATTCATTCTTGACTTTCAAGTGAATAGTCATGGCTATAGCTGGAAGAGAAAAAAAAAAGACTAGTAACAACTCTATCTAAATGTTTCTATATTCAATGGTTAGGTTTTCCCTGAGGCAAATTTGAGATAATTCACAGTTACCCATTGAAAAATCACAGTGTGTTTAAAGTGCAGAGAAGACATCAATATTTGGTAACAAAAAGTGGCAAATTTTTACAAATATTAATGAATTGAATTTATATTTGAATATTTGTGAGGATGAAATAAAATAATTGAGTAGCATATTGTCTATTTTGCTATTAGAAATGAATTTTCTCAAGTATGGGATATTGCTAAATTGTTGAGATTTATCTTTTTTCATGATTAAGGCAATTATTACATTAATGTGCTGTTGTTTGACTATTGAATTATTTTAATATACTCTATTTATAATTCATTTGCTGATGTAGCTGATTGTGCACAATATTGCACATTCAATGAGAAAGTCATATGTACATGCATGCTATGCTTACAAAATTGAGAGTTTTTTTACATTAATACTTTCATATAGTAAATTCTAAGGGCTAGCTTAGAATTTCTGAGTACATTAAGAGTTCTATTATTGCCACTTCTTTGTTTAAGCTACCATGTGTCCTGAATTATGAAAAATACATGCAGATAGGTTTGCTATTAGATTTATCAAACATCTTTCTTTTCCTGTGTGGAAAAGCCATTAATTCTAAAGGGTAATACTATAAGCAACCAGAGGAAACCCTACAAAGTCAGTGTTTGGCTTTCTATTAGAACTTTCTAGAACTCAAATACAGTCATAATCTGGTAAAATTCGAGATTTTTTTCTATCTCTGCTATTTAATAATAATTTTAACTAGCTTGTACTTCTGTATGATTGCTGACATAACAACTATAATAATTAACATCCACTAAATGTTTACTAGCTTCCAGGCCTATGACCACATTTATTATTATATAGACATTAGTTTTTATTATACACATTTGTTTCATTTAATTTTCACAACTCAGCAAAGTAGGTACTATTATTAGGCTCTTTTTACAGAAGAAGAAAGTGAAGTTTGTAGAGGTTAAGTAACTTGCAACAAAATTGCACTACCAATAAACAGCCCGGCATTTATTAGAACCTTGGGCTGGCTGGTTTGGATCTTTGTTCTTGACCTTTATAATATCCTCCTTAAGAAAATAAGTTTTCATAAGGAAAAATGGGAAGGAAATACCATACTTGGCAAACGAGATTGCTTAAATTAAATTCTTAGTTTTAGAAATTTTTAAAAAGAAAGAAAATAGGAAGGTAGGATTGTGGTATAGTTCAGTGGTGGCATATTTGTCTAACAGGCAAGACCTTGGGTTCAAACGCCAGCAAGCAAGAAAGTGGGAGGAGGAAAGTACTTGAAGTGTTAGGGTTACTCCTGAATTAGTGAATCTGTCCATTTCTACCCAAATTAAATATTGGATTTTAGGGTAACTCTGAATGGAAGGATTGATTTTGTCTATGAATTTTCAAAGATTAATTACTTAATTGCATGCATGTCAAGAACTGCATAAACTATTAAGCTCATTCAAAGTTGTTTGTATGTATACATTGTTTATTAGTCTGATTTTCATTATCTTAGCAAAATACTCAGGGCTGGTTAACTTTATAAAAAAGAAGAGGTTTATGTAGCTCGTGATTTTGGAGGCCGAAACCTGGAGATCAGGCAGTCCAATTGATTTAGCTGCTAGTGAAAACCTAACAACATCATGCCAAGAGACACGTGGAAAAGAGAAATCACAGCACAAAAATGGGAGCCAAACAGGAAGCCAGAAGGCAGGAGTCCGGCTCATTCTTACTACAACTCACTCTTACAGATTTCACATGAGAGGTCCCCTGACCCCTCCAGAGGGCAGAGCTTGCAGACTTAGGACCTCCCAGTGGGCTTCTTACAGGTTCCATCATCTCACACATTGATATACTGGGGACAAAGCTCCTAACACATGAACCTCTGGGAGATATAAACCATGTCCAAACCACAGCTCACTGTTAATCAGGCATCTTACCATTTATTTTATTCTGTTACATTTGATGCACATGAAAAAACATATGGAACAAAAATAAACTCTAAGCATAAAATTAAAATAAATGCCTGTGATGACACTATTAAACCCAAGACCTAAAACATCACTAACATCATGTTTAGCTAAGCCAGCTACCCTTCACCATGCCTTTTCCAACTCCAAATGAATTGGGTTTTATTGTACTATTGCTGTGTGTGTGTGTGTGTGTGTGTGTGTGTGTGTGTGTGTGTGTGGTGTTGGGGATTGAATCTAGGGGCATACTATCTCTGAGCTATACCTCAAGCCCTTTCCAATTAAAAAAAATTTTTTTTAAACAGAGTTTTGCATATTTACTGAGGATCTGGCTAAATAGCTGAGGCTGGCCTCAAACCTGTGATTTTTTTTTTTCACGCCTCAGCCTCCCAAATATTGGGATGACAGACCTGGGCCATTCTTATATTGCTGGCATTTGAACCCAGAGTCTTGCCGGTTAGACAAATATTCTACCACTGAACTATATCCCAATCCTACCTTCCTTTTATTTTTATTTTTATTTTTTTTGTGGGTTTGAGAATGGAACCCAGGGGCATTTGACCTCCAAGCTACATCCCCTGCCATATTTTTTTTATTCTTTATTTTTGAAACAGGGTCTCACTAAGTTGCAGAGGACCTCACTAAGTAGCTGAGGCTATCTGCCAACTGCGATCCTCCGGTCTCAGCCTCCCAAATGCTGGGATTACAAGTGTGTGCCACCACGCCCGGCCTATTTTTTAAACACACCTTTTCTTTCCAAAATTTTCTAAAACTACCCGGCTATACAGTTGCTTTTTAAATACAACTGTATTGCATGGGTAAACATCCCTTAATAACATATTGCTTGGTTTTTCTTTGTGTTTTCTAGAAGTAGTACCACAATATATACCTAAATAGTCTATGTTGAAATGTTAATCCTTCATCAATGTTTCAGACTCTTCTTGTTGTGTATAACTGTGCTTCATTTGGTTTCATGGCAATAAAATATTCTCTTTTATAAATATGCCACTATTCATGAATTCTGTCAGGAATGGGCATTTACATTGTTTCCTGTTTTTCACTCTTATACACAATGCTTTTTTGAGTGTGACTGTACATGTCTCCTTCAGCACCTCTCTAGATCTAGATATGTCATTGTTCTACAGTGATGTTTAGAAGCTATTTCAGAAAGTCCAGTTATCAAGCTCAGATTTAGTAATGTTGCTTTAATGTTGCAAATGCTTGCTAAGTTTCATCATACTGGATAATGATCTCCCACTGCAAAAGGAGTACAAGTGACATTTAAAATATATACAAGCTGGGCGTGGTGGCACACGCTTGTAATCCCTGCCCTTGGGAGGCAGAGACCCTTAAGAGACCCTGTTTCCAAATAAGAAAATATAAAACAGGTCTGGGAGTGTAGCCTGGAAGTAGAAGGGTTTCCAGGAACCCCAGTACCACCAAAAAATATTTAAAATTTAAAAATAATATATATATAAAATTATAATGGAAATTTCCATTCAACTCTGGAAAAGGTAATAAGAAATCAGGAATGATGCCAGGCATATTGTTTTTAGCTCAATCTAAGGTCTTCCTTTGTAGTTTATTTTCATTATGGAAGGATTCTAGATTCACCTATCCTAAAAACAAGAAAGAACTTTAGTAAGTATCTAGTTCAATATTTTTAAGGCCATAATTTTGATTATGTATACTTTTAAATGAAGTGACCTAATGATTATATCATATATATGAAACCTTTTCATTATAAGTGACAAAAATCCCGACCTAAACCCTTAGGGAAAATGACAAATTACCGGGTCATGTTCTGAGAAAATCCTAGATAGATTCAGCTTTATCTGTGGTTTGACTCAGAGTTTCCAAAAAAATGCCACAGGACATGGTATTTTCCTGGATCTTGGCTCAACTCTTGACTTCGATAGATACACAGTTCCAGATTCAGTATTAGGGAAAAATCAATATTCATTTCTCTCAGCAATTCCTGCCAAATACATACATTTCATTGGCTCTGTCTGGGTCACATGCCATTCCAGAGCCAGTAACTATGGCCAAAAGTACGCAAGTATCTGATTGGCCAGGCCCTCTGATTATGTGCACCTTTGGTCAGAGAATAATTCCACTTTATCCAAAATTTTGAATAGAGGCCAAGGAAGAACATGATTTACCAGAACAATAGGGGTATACATCACAGAAAAGCACTAAAAGGATGCCAAATGGCTGGGTTTTGCTTCAATGGTTGCTTTCCTATTTTTATAGAATTTCATTTTAGATTCTCCATCTCATTCCTAATTACTCTTCTCTTTCTGCTTTGATTTCAGTGGAGTTATTTCCTGTTCTCAGAGTTGAGGGAGATATGCAAATCAGATTGATTTGGGCACCAAGCACCACCCTCCACGGTGTCATTACAGATAAGTACATTCTGCACACTTTTATTCAGTGCAACCCAGTACAGCAATTTGTGGTTGCAGAGAGGAATCTGACATTCTTGCAATCTCCCTCCAGCAAGTCTGAAGGGAATAATCATTCCATTTAATACATTCAAAATGTCCCAAAGCAAGATTCAAGAATTTTATGCTCAAAATTTCTCTTAACTTGGCTTAAAATTATCTCAGCTTTGGTTTCAGTTTTCTTGTCATCCTTACAAAATTCTATACATCATCTCATACGGAGAATATCTCTTTCTTGGCGCACAGGCAATTTAATATTTGGCATTATGGTCTGGCTAAAATGACTACCTACAAAATAGTCCTGCCACTGATACTTCCCCTGGTCCTTTCCTGTGGAACATGTATGAAACATATGCTCATTAGTTACAGGAACCAATTTAAATGATAATGTTTTCAAATGGCCAATAGCAAATAAACTTAGGGAGTAAACATCACTGCAACATGGTAAACAAGCTATGAAGCGCAGCTGAGTGTGAAGGTGATTGTCAGGGGAAGCTGATAAGACCAGGGCAAGTAAAACAATCTACTCAGGGACAAAATGCAAACTCCTCATGCAGTGCACTTGATTACTTTTCCCTTAGCTCTGCTACCATGATCTTTCTTGCAGGTAAAAAAATAAATAAAAATAAAAAAAACAAAATTCCTAAGCGCTCACTAGCATCCAGCACATTCAACATGCATGAAAAGTAGGGAGAGATATTTCACTTGAGGGGATTGTAGACAGAGTTCGATGTGTTTCTGCATAGATCTGTATGGAATGTGTGAATAGGGACCTGAGTATTGTGACATTGCTGCTGTTATATGCCTTTCAAATTCAGAATATCACAGATTCATGATACAAACCCAAGCAATATCCTAAACTTTACCAATAGAAACATGCCACATATATACATATACACACATATGTATGTATATAATCATTTAGTATTAAGCACATTTTAAATAATAGTGCCAAATACTTAGAACATTTTAGCAAAAATGAATGCCAAGCAATATTTTCCAGGCATTAGTTTAAACACTAAAAACAAAATGAGCATCCAGAACTCAGAATATTTGAGTTTATATAAAATGGTAAATGGGGAGTTTACCAGACTGACAAAAGGGAGGAAGGTATTTTCATCAGAAAACATTGTGTAAAGAAATTAAAATAAATGACCCATTCTAAAATTAAGGAGCAGGAGAGTGAAAGAATAGCATGAAATGGACCAGAGTCTAGGCTTTGTTACAGATCTTAAATATTAAGTATTGAAAATTAAATATAGAAAAGTAATCACACAAAAAATAAATCACAATCTCAACACCCAATTAATTTTGTTGGCAACTTCCTAAATAAAGGTATAAAGATATATGGGTTATTACAATCATACATAAAAATATAAGAGGAAAATTAAAGCCCTTTTCTTTGAAGCTTTACCCTCCAATGAATTGCTAATAGTTTCGTGTGTTCTCTTAAGGAAAAAGTATTCTGAATAGTTCAAATTTTTATGTAAAAGAAATCACACTGTATGTTGCTCTCCATGTTGGTGGTCTTGAGGGCATTGCAGTGTATTTGTGGGATCCTCTTTGGTGACATGTGCAGATCTAAGTCAGTATTCTCCCATGCACTCTCCACCGTGGACCTACCAACGGTACCAGAGAACCCTGTTGATCTACTAATATAACAGGAGAAAAATTCAAATTCTGGTTGTTTTATTTTTATTTCTTTTTTTTCTTTTCTTTTTTTTTTTTTTGTTGTTGTTGTGTGTGTGTGTGTGGTACTGGGGATTGAACCCCTCTGATCTACACCTCCAGTCCTAATTTTTTTAATTGTTTATTTTGAAACATGGTCTCAGTAGTTGTGGAGGGCCTCACTAAGTAGCTGAGGTTGTCTGCAAACCCGTTAAACAGGGCCTCTTAAGCCAGTGCGGCTGGCTTCAAACCTGCGCCATCCTCCTGTCTCTGCTTCCCAAGTGCGGGGATTACAAGCGTGGGCCACCACGCCTGGCTATATTTTATTTTTTAAAGAGTCTAACTAAATTGCTGAGGCTGGCCTCCAACCTGTGGTCCTCTGGTCTCAGTCTCCCAAGTACTGGAATTATAGGTACATGCCACCACATCTAACTTAAAATTACTTCTCTATAATTTAAAGGATTATATAATCAATCTCAAAGAATCTGATGTTTATTTTTGCTATTTTTCCTCCACCTATGTCACACTGAAGATATCTAATGTTCACATATACACAATAATAAACAACTTCTGATATTTTTATGAAGTTGTTAAGATGGAAAATCAAGCTGTATTAAGTGAAAATAATATTGGTATCACTTTCCATGATATCCCAAATCTGATATTTTTATAAGCCAGCACAAATTATGCTTTATTACCTTTGTGCTGTATAATAAATTTAAAACATTACCATATATATGAGCATTCCAATATTTGCTTCTTTATTGTGGCAAAAAATACATAACAAAAAATGTACCATCTCAACCATGTTAAGTGTACATTTTAATGGCACTATCATTGGGCAACTATCATGACTATCAATTTCCAGAACTTTTTTCTGATCTTCCCAAACTGAAACACGACCCATAAGGGATGATTCCTCATTCCCCCTTTCACAGCCCCAAGGACCCCCATTCTTCTTGTTTCCTATAAAAACTCAACAGTTCATGTAAGTGGAATCATACAGCATCTGTCCTTTGTATCTGGCTTATTTCACTTATCATAATGTCTTCAAGGTTTACAAAATAGTATATACAACCTTAGCAAAGCACATATAGAGCTCCCTCTTTTCTACGATTGTATACTATTTTATTTTGCTTTTATTGGTGCCTTATAGTCTCACATCACAATGTAAATCATGTTGACAATGACATACATGCACATTCAATCTGACATTCTATTAAGGGGTTATGCTTTGGACTTTTCAAATTTTTTATTAATTCACTGTGAAGGCTGAGGCTCTAGTTTCAGATTGCTAAGCAAGAATCCTCCTTTTTCTCTTTGCTTTGCTTTCCCTTGATCTGCGATCCAAAATCTGGAGAGGAAAACACATCATCACTATGGAGATATTCATGTGCCTTACCCTTCCTTTGCTGTGGCTGTGAAAAATAAGTCTGTGCGGCTCATACAACACTGTAATTGACGCTCTGGTGCAGCTGCCATTGGGTCTTTGCTATAAGAAATCATATTAGCCTTCCTTTTAAATGTGCTCAGGGTAATAAGTCATCCTTGACATTCACCATTCATACAACAAAATGTCTGTGTTAGAAAATCAGCCCCAAGCTTATCAAATAATTAATGCCAGATTTGTAAGTGACACAAATGATGTCAGGTTTTTGTATTAAGCAGGACCTTGATCCCCAGCATTTACCGCTTGCAATCCTTTTGCTAACAGATAACATCTGCCAGTGAGTAATACTTGGTTTCAGGGAAGAACAGCTTTTAGTGATTTTATTCCTATGAAGTTTACTAGGTTGCTAACACTTGAAACCAAATGCTTTTGTTTAACCTCCATAGAGCAAGAAATGGATGTGCAATCTCTTTCACAATTTTTAAGCCTGAAGGGAATCATATTTAAAGATGAAAATACTTCCATTCAGTCCTTGGCAAGAAGTCATTTCTGAAATCACCAATGAGCTAATTGCCTTAATACTTCTGGGTGATGTCAATCTATTGAGTAGGAAGTGAAAAGACATTCTGCGACCAGAGTCTATTAGAAAACACTTTGAGTTGCTACATTATCGAGACATCAAAAGAAAAGGTGAAAATATTCCCTGGCAAAGTTAAGTGAGAAGTGTCAGATAAGAGGGAGAAGTGAATGATGGTCCTTGGAGATCGAATTTGGAGACCTTGACATGAACTTAAGTTCAGCCTAATATAAATACAGATGATGATATATCCAACTATTTATAGATATGTTAGCGTACCTGGGCTGTGGTGCACACATGTATTTCTTTGTTCTATCCGCAGAGTGGACATAGAAGCATGGCATTCCAGTGGTCACCAACATGTCTACTACCCAGATCTTAGTTTTAAAATCCACTCTCCCAAAGAAAAAGAAAAGCAGAGTTCCTTGGAGAAATGGCAGATCTGAGGACTAAAGCAATAAATATACAAAATGAGGCCAAAGCATCTTGCAGAGCCAGAAAGTAAGAAAGTACTCAAAAACAAAACAACACAAACAAAAAGGAAGAAGAACAACAAAACACCACAATGACTGGAACATGTCAAAGGGATGCAGAGGTCAACTGAAAAGCTATAATGGCCAAATTTGTAATAATTTAAGCAATAAAACATTATTAGATTGTAACCAAAGTATAAACATTTGTGAGTTTATATAGATAAAAGTAAATGGAGGAAAACATAAAACTTCCATGTGAAAGAATTCCAAATACCTGAGATAGGTATTCTACCCTCAAGGAGGTAGATATAAAGTCCTTACTCCTTGTGGGTGGAATTGACAATGTGACTTGTTTCCCATGGACACAGTATGTAATAGGGAAAAGGTAACCTGACAGACAGTTCCTCAGCTGCTTGATCCACATTAGTATCCAGAATGTTAAGTCACTGTGAGAACAAGAACAGCGGATACAACACAATGAGAAGGACATCTGTCCTCAGTAATCTTCCAAAAACCATAAGCCAGTCTCATCATGAGAAGAACATCAGACAAATCCCAGTTTAGGAATAGCCTACAAAATGCCTAACCAGACCTCAAAATGTCCAGGTCATCAAAAACAGTCTGAGAAACTGTCACAAACAAGATGAGTGTAAACAGATATGGTGATATATTTTGTGATATCTTGGATGAGTCTTGGAACAGAAAAACAAAAACAGGAGATAAAAAAAAATTAAAGAAAATACATGGATTTCAATTCATAATTATGTGCCAATATTGATACATCTATTATGACACATCTATCATGTTAATGCAAAATATTGTGCGTGTGACACCTATTGGGAGCTCTTTGCACTATTTTTATAATTTTTATAATTTTTCTGTAAAATCTAACTTTCTTCTAAAATAAATTTTAAAATTGGTTAAATGTTTTCAAAATATCTAATTTACTCTTTAACTATTCATCCAGACTGTAATTGAATGTCAGCATTTTTAATGACACTAATGCCTTATAGATTTGTGAGTTGATTCTTCCAAGTGCTTTAATCAAAACCTAATTTTGCCCCGAGAATGGTCCTTTTAGTTGTTAAGAGAAATATTTTCTAAGTTGTTCATATTGCTGTCATTTTGGTTATTATACAGTTTCTGATAAAAGACTTGACTCTCTGTTTTATTAAAACTCTATTATGATTATCCTTCTAAAAACACTCTAAACTCTGGTCAGCCTCACTCAGAGTGGTAATGAGGGTGGAATGTATCATTGCAAGCCTAATTTTGCCCATTATATTCCTGCCTCTTCATTTGTGCTAGTCTAAAAGTGTTATTTGAGCTGGAAGATCATTCTGTAACCTTCAGATTACTGCTGGGTGGCTTCTGCGGAAAAGGAATTACCAATGCATTAAATTTGAATTAGCTCTGAGAAATCATGCAGATGTATGCACAGAACATTATAGCAATACTGTCTCCCAGGCACAGCAGAATTGCTTTTATGCAGCTTTAAAGAATCACTTGAGCAACCTTTAAATTGCACACATGATGAAGCTGAGCCAGCATCTTCCGTTAAAAAAAAAAAAAATACCGTAGCCCAAATATAGCCTTTCAGGGAGCTGTGTTCAGAGAAACCTGATCACACAGGGACTGCTGCTGAGTGGCCCGTTTGGGTCTCAGCCTCGCCATATTAGAGTGCCCTGGCAGAGTGACTGCAGAAGTGTCATTTAGACTAATGATTATGAATTATGCAGAGGGTCATATCCTCTTAGTTACAAGTCATTTACACGGTTTCCCTCTAGACTGCCTAGCCTGGTTCAATTTTTTTTCCCTCCTACGAGGAAATAACTCATTGAATAGATGTTCAAAGTTGAATTTATTGACATTCTATTTTTCTTCTATAATGCCAAGCTTGCAAAACAACCCAGTGGAAGAGAGAGAGAGAGAGGAGAGAGAGAGAGAGAGAGAGAGAGAGAGAGAGAGAGAGAGAGAGAGAGAGAGAGAGAGAGAGAGAGACCCCTCCACTCAGTGAAATTATACCAGTGACAAGTCTTGGTTTATTATTTTTTCTTTTAGTTTATCAAGGTGCTTCCCATTTTAAAGGTCTGACAGTTATAATCTCTCTCACTGTCTCCCCCTTGTATCCACAGTTAAATTGAAAAGGTGTTTGTAAAGATGTGTGCAGTAAGAAAGAGAACACGCCAGGCGCAAATCCTACATCTCTGTCTGTAAGATACATGCTATTCTATTGGATGGCTTGAAAGGGGGAAACAGGAATATCAAAGGAGTCCATTCTCAGAATGGAAATCTGTCCCATTTCACTGTATCTTTCTGAACCGAAAGCCTCAAGTCTACACTTAAGATGAAATGGATCGCAGACAATTCTGAGCGTTTTACCAAGGGCCATGAACAGTGATGTGACTCACTAAGCATGACTGTGGTTCCCCGATGAAGTCAGCTGAAATGCAAGGATCAGCTTTCCTGTTACTTGCTGACTTTGTTAAAGTGCAAAAACTCAGGAGCGCTGACCCCTCTCCCACAAAGTAGACCATCCGTGACCATTGTCAAAGTTAGAAACTACTTCTCACTGGTAAAACCAGCTTGGAACAAGGGAACTGTCTTTTCCAGATTGACCTGGGTCTCATTGTCTTGATGAGAGCTGAGTAGGGTAGAACCTCTCAAGACTCCATAACCAACTTCAAAACCAGCACACCTTGTTATTGTTACATGGAGTGATCAATTGGCCATGCAAAGTGCCACATGATACTGCCTTCTATCCAGGGAGCCACCCTAACAGTAAGAGGGTTTTGAAAAGGGCCCCTCACTGCCAGAGGCCCATGGGGAGTGCTCCAGCATTGCTGCTCACATCCCCTCCAAGTTGGTGTAGGAAGCTGGTGGAAGGAGTCAGGATGGCTATGAGCACCTGCATGTTGCTATTCCAAAGAGACCTATATCATCTAGGGAGAGCTGGATCTAGATATCTAGGGAGATTCCCTGAGACCTGAAATGTCTCCCCCAGTGATAGAGCAGGAAGTGAACCATCATGACTTACCAGCTGGATGTCATTCCTATTATCCCTACCTGCCCCAAAATAAACCCAGAAAAGTTCCCAAAGGACAACTCCTGCCTGCGCAGTGGAGTTAAATGGCATTGAAAGGCCTTTTCCCAGCAGGATGGTGTATAAAGATAATAGGCAGAGAATCCTTTTAACAGAGATCTCCAGTCATACCACTCTCCTCAAACTTGCAAAACCTTCTCAGCTCTCTCCGGAAAAAGCACAGAGCTAAGGTGACCTCCTTGCCAAGGGCTCTGCCTCTTCCACCTCCAGCTCTCACTTTCCTTCCTTCTCACTGGGTCCTGTCCTTCCTCACACAGACCCACAGCCTCATTTGCCACGCCCTTCCCTCAGGTCCTCCCCCACTCCCAGGTCTCAGCCCAAATGTCACAGCTGATGCACTTAGTCTCCCTAGACAAGATACCAACCCCAACACACACAACCTACAAGTTTGTAATAGCACTTATTCTCCATAAAAAGAGGTATATTTTCCTTCCTTATTTATTCATTCTCTGAAAAGGATGTCAACTCCACAAGAACTTTATTTTACTTACTTATATAGTGGGTGCTCAGTAATTAAACTAAATAATTAATTTGTCAAATTAAAGAATTAATGTGTGTTTTCTCTCAGTATTCGTCCTTTCTCAGTCCAAAGTCCTGCATCACCACCATCCTTCCCCTCCCCCAACACACACACACACACACACACACACACACACACACACACACACACCTCATATTCCAAAAGGACACACAGGCTCTCTGAAAACACTTGTCTGAGAGAAAACAGAAGCAGTCTACATTCTGGGTTCTGCTTTCTGAAAGCCTAAGCTTCTTGAGGATTTCTTACAAAAGGAAGAGGAGAAAGAAAAGTGACTTTGTGGGTGTAGTGGCACACACCTATAATCCCAGTATTTTTAAGGCTGAGGCACAAGGATCAATCACAGGTTTAAAGCCAGAACATGGTAACTTAGCAAGACCCTGTTTCTAAAATACATACATACATACATACATACATATATACATACATACAGTGCTGGGGAGAGATAAACTGCCCCTAGGTTTAATCCCCGCTGTAAATGAATGAATGAATAAATAAATAAATAAATGTGCCTCTGCAGCTCTTCCTCCTGCTTCAGGGAAGGGGACTGCCTTGCTGGCCACATCCTGACACCCCGAACCCAAGCCCAGTAGCCCCGAGGGAGGTGCGGGAGCTCTCAGAACACTGGCTGGGGTGGCGGCTCTAGAGATGTCAGGGCCCCCACATGGCAGGGAAGCTGCAGGACATCCCGTCCCACACCTTGGAACAGTGCTGGAGCCATGTGCAGCAGCCTCTCTAGCCATTTTCTTTCTGTGTGATACTGAGGGGGCCTTCATTCACATGGGGAGGAGCCTCCAAAGTACTTAAGACTGATTTTCTGACATCAAGTGTAAAGGAGCTCTGATTTCGTTGGGCTGATTTGAAGTCAGTAAAGAAAGGTGACATCACTGCACACCAAGATTGCAGTTAACATCTGTGCCTGTTACACAGGCATAGCCTCCGCAGGACAGCTAACAGCCCAGGCTGGCTGGCTTCATGGCCCTGCTTTTCTCAGGGGAAGCCTACACTTGGTCTAATGCTCTACCATCACCTTCTTGAAATCTTCATGTAACAGTGGAGTGTGTTTGTGAGTATAGTCTGACTAGTCAATTGGGTGAGAGGCTGTAGCGTCAAGACCAGTGCTCAGGCTTGCAGGAATGACTGGCAGCAGGAGCTTAAGAGCCTGGTTATAGAAAGCTGAAGGCTCCACATTGTTGAGACAGCAACAGCAGAAGACACAGTGGTTGTGGGAGTGTCCACTGACTCACAAGAGAGAAGGAGCTGGGCATGCACAGCGTGGAGAACCATGGTGCCTGTCAGTGCCCAGAGCCCAGACTTCTAGGATGTTAATCTCTGGCCTGTGCATTGAGACAGGAATGCTGATACTCTGACATAAATTTGTCAATAGATTATTGCAAAATAAATATGTACACATAGATATGTCAGGAGTTATTAGAATTCTTCAAGAGCTTAGAATCTCTGGTTTTGAAAAACATGTTGCAAAGAGAATATCCACAGGATTAGAAATAGAAATTAAATTTAATGATTATCACACTTTATGGAATAGCACATTGTTTTCTTATGAAGTTTGGGATGAATCAGTTATTGATTGGGGAGACTATTTTAAAATTAATATTTATAATTAAAGAGACAAAGAATGCATAAACAGACTTTTTTTTTTTTTTGGTGGTACTTGGGGTGGAAACCAGAGGCTTTCTATCTCCAGGCTATACTCCCAGACCTATTTTATATTTTATCTGGAAACAGTGTCTCACTAAGATGCTGAGAGCCTAAGTAGCTGAGATTGGCTTCGAACCTGTGCAATCCTCCTGTCTCAGCCTCCCAAGTGTGGAGATTACAAGTGTGTGCCACAACTCCTGGCCATAAACAGACCTTTTGAGTACACATAAATCATCAAATAACTTTCACTTGGTTATGTGACTACATTAAGTCACAGGAAATATCAGTAGAAACTTCAAAATGCCTATGTATAAAGCTTTAATTTAAATTCAGAAAGCATGCAACTGGTCTGTAAGAAGAACTAAATCTTTTTAGAAAATGATTAAATAATCATCAGATGTACTAAATGTATATTTTTAAATGGTTTACTAAAAATGTATCCCAAAGTCATCATAGCTTGCAAAATACTTTTAATGGCTTTAGTAACTGTTTTATCATCCAAAAGCTATTTCTCAAAACTTTGCAATCCTTCATTTTCTAAGCACAATTGACATTGTTTTCAATTATATCAATGGAAAATACAGTATGTAAAAGTAAAATTTATGCTGGGCTTGGTGGCACACTCTCGTAATCCCAGCATTTGGGAGGCTGAGACCAGAGGATCATGGTTCGCGGACAGCCTCAGCTACTCAGGTCCTCCGCAACTCAGCGAAACCCTGTTTCAAAAATAGAAAGACTAAAAATAGGGCTGGTGGTAGAACTCAGAGGTAGAATGCCTCTGGGTTCCATCCTCGTTACCACAAAAATTAATAAATAAATGTAAATTTTAGTGAGCTTATAAAAGAACCAAAATAATTGTATGGCCTAGTTCACATTAAATAATTATATTTATTGTGTCATACAAAATTTTGTCCCCCAAATTTTCAGGTTTGTTTGTTTGTAGTGTATAAGGTTTGTTTGTTTGTAGTGTATAAGGCTATTTTGCTACACATATGTCATTATTACTCTATTATGTTTTATGAGCAATAAAATGTTTAAAAAGAGCCCCATGATTTTTATTTTGTCCTAGTTACCACATATTATGCAACTAGCTATTTAACAAACTCTGGAGACCTTTTGATTTGGGGTTGCTACTGACATTAAGTGGGTAGATGCCAGAAATGCTGCTGAACATTCTCCAATGCACAGGACAGCTCCCACAATAAAGAATTACCCAGCCCACTGGGTCAAGGATGAGAAAACCTACTGCAGACTGATGTAACTCATAAAATTGAAGCAGACTCATTTAACTCATAGAACTGATTTAGAGTCCCAATAGTGATTGACATCCAATTACCTGACCTTCATGATAGGGAGGAAGGGGGTGGAATTGCTACCCGCAGCTTGCCTAATCAAAAGGAAGAATTGATTGCAGTTTCTTCATTGACTTAAGTTTACTTGAAGGACATAAAGAAGAGCAACATTTCTTGAATACGTAAGATGTAGCTATAAATTCACAACTACAAGTGCAGAGCACTCACCCAGACTTTCTGAGAGTCTGTGTATATCATCCAAGACTTACGCAATGCCTAAAACTGGGGCCAATGCTTTCAAAATAATGGAAAGGCCGGGCGTGGTAGGGAACACTTGTAATCCCAGAGGTAGGGAGGCTGAGACAGGAGGATTTCACGGGTTCAAAGCCAGCCTCAGCTAATACTTAGTGAAGCTCTCCGCAACTTAGTGAGACCCTGATTCCAAATAAAGTATAAAATAGGTCTGGGAGTATAGCTTGAAGGTAGAAAAATCCCTGGGTCCCACTCCCAGTACCACACACACACACACACACACACACACACACACACACACACACAGAAAAGATAGCTATAACCTTCCAAGATAATCATGTGGTGTTCAAATGAATGTGGTGAGTTTGTGATGGACTGGATTTGAGAGAGTTATGCCAATGCTTTTGAACTATCATTTAGGTGAATATGGGATGGCAATAAAAAGTACAGAAAAGAAAAATTAGTACAATATTATGGGAATTTGCTAATAAGATTAATTTTAGTCAATCATGACAACCTCAATCTTTTATCTTGAGAATACCTGCAAAAAAAAAAAAAAAAGAGCATTTAGGATGGAATACAAAGAATCTATCTACTCCGGGTCTCTACAGACATGGACTTTCCTGGAAAGAAAGTAGGTATTATCTAGCAGTTGGCTTTTCCAGGGATTGGACTAGAGGAAGACCCTTCCTTGCCAAAAGCATGGGCTAACATACTAGACTAGGCTACAAAAAGTTTGTCGTTCTTTTGATAAAATAAAATCTCCTGAAAAAAACTCAAGTGGCTTCCAAGGCATGAAACTCCAATCTTGAGAAACGATGTATGAGTCTTGGTCATGACACGCTCTGAAATGCTACATCCCAATGTCAGAGACCTGAGAACAAGAAAAAGTGGTGAGTTTCAGAACACAGAGGAGTCCAGCTTCTGAGAATGTTCGGACTGTCAAAGCATGAAGGCTTCAGCCACTCGGGCTGATTTCCCAGGCTTTGAGCTCACTAAAGTCACTTCTGAATGGCAAGCTAAGTTCTGAAATGGCCCCCAGAAAATAAGAGTGCATTTATTCTGAGGTGAAGAATTGACACAAAGGATGCTGACCCATAGTACTCCGATTCAAAAGGCATGAATATAACCCATTACAGAGCTGGGCTGGCCTAAGGGGGTCAAGCTGAATGGCCCAATTCATTCCCACCTTGGCCTGACTCACCTCCTAACTACCCACAACTTCCCCCCTCAAAAGGAAGGGTTCACTTCATGAGCACTGGCTCAGGCCAGCTAGATAAAGAAAGATGAAAGATTTTAATCCCAGCATATAGCACTTTGCAGGGATTTGGAGAAGCTATTCATCATGTTGCCTGGGAGCCAGCTGTCTAGGTGAGATTCTTAACCAAGTTAAAACAAGCACCCCTTAGTCTGCTTTCAGTGTGGTGGTGGGGATACCAAAGGAATGCCTTAGAACAGAAAACGTGGCTCAACTGGGAGACCAGAACCATGCCCAGCCTGGAAGAGAAACATGCTCCCCATGTTTAGGGAATCTTAAGCATTTTTTTTTTTCTTTTTGCTTCAGTTGAGAAGATGGATATTTCATTACAAGCTACACACAAGATGAAGACCTGTGCTTGAGATAATAGAGTGAAGACAACTTTCCAAGGTTGGGAGGTAGGAGTGTTCTTAGCAAACTGTCAAAGGATCTATATGTTGTCCCTTAAGAGAGTTACATGACTCCTTCCTCTGACCTCAGACCCTGAAATGAAGAGCCATTTATTTGCTTTCTAAGAAGTAAAGCTATACTAGGTGCACAGTTTGAAAGGACAATTTAAGCGGTTATTAAGTTGAGTTGGTTTTCTGTATTTTTGTCTTTCTTACCTTCAAGACCATGTAAAAACTTCACAGTCTCTTTCAGTCTGTGATTCTTACTGGTTACTGCTGAGTGGACAATGTGCAAGGCAAAATTGTTCCTCAGTGACTGGAGGCTTTGTGACACCCATACAATACTCAGAGCATGGGCATGTTTGATGTGTCTAGAGCCTTGGAGCCAAGGTTGACATTGGGCATGGTCTCTATAGAAGAGGAAACTATCAGAATTCCTCCAGCTGGTAGGATGTTGAATGATAATATGCAAAAAGTGATCTGAAGCTGCACAAATGCAAGAGCTACTTTTCAGTTAAAACTTCAAGAAAAGAAAATACATGTACAATATGGGAGAGGAAGAATTTTACCTCTAGCCTCTTGGGGCTTTTTGGTGGGGTCTGAGAAATGAAATTGATATAAGAGAGATCAACAGGAGAACACTTGAATGTATGTAATACACATTTTACATGACACTGGAGACTTCATAAGGAAATGAGGAACAACAGACACAGTGGAGCATTCGCATATAGAATGGGGCAAAACTCACTAAATTAAGAAAACCTGACAAGGCTTGGGCTGGGGTAGTTAATTGGGTGAATAAAGAGCTAGAGAAATAAGCACTAATTTAACCAGGTTTGTTTGTATAAATTTCCCTCATGGCTAGATGTGGTAATGCATGTCTGCAATCCCAGTACATGGGAGACTGAGACAGGAGGATTGCAGGCTCCAGGCCAGTCTCAGCAACTTAACAAAGACCTTATCAATTTAGCAAGACCCTGTTGCAAAATAAAAAGACATAAATGGACTCGTAGTGTAGCTCAGAGGTAGGATGTCTTTGGGATTAATATCCAGTGCCCTCAAAAAATCTCCACAGCCTCAATTTCCAGTCCTTGACAGTAAGAATGATACTTTTTCTTCCAGCACAGGACAGATGTCTTTCACATGAGAATTTCATCTTCTGCTTTTAGCAGAAGAAAGGTCTGTTTTTTTAGTACCTTTAACTCACATTAGTCAATTACACGAGCAGCATATTTTGAGGTCTGCGTGTTCTTAATTCCTTCAAGGCACACAAAAACACACTCATACACACACACATACACACACACACACACACACACACACACACACACACACCTAGCTTTTAAAAGGCTTGCTTCTAATACAGGTTAGAAAAATACTAGAAACTACAGGAATGTGGTATTCAATCCAAACTTCTTTCTAGCAATAACAACAAAAACAAAAAAATCTCTTGAACCCTGAGATAAAAAGATATCAGGTATACCTTTTTATGCCACACAGATTCTTTATGTATTCTGATATTAACTCCCCAGCAGTTATATGGTTTCCAAGAATATTCTCCTACTTCTTATATTTTTGCAAAAACTATCATTGGGATTTTGATAGGAATTGCATTAAGTTTGTAAATCCCTTTGAGTAGTATAGACACTTTCAGCAGTTTTAAGTCTTGTAATTCGTGGGTGCAAGATGGCATTCCATTTATCTGTGCACTTTTTATTTGCTACCAGGAATATCTTACAGTTTTCAGGGTCTATCATTTCCTCAATTAAATTAGTTTCTAAGCTCATCCTTTTTGATGCTACAGTATTTGGGATTGTTTTTGTCATTTACATTTCATTTATTGTTATTGTATAGAAACACAACTTATCTTTGTGCATTGGTTTTTATATCCTGCAACTATGTTGAATTTTTTTATCTTAAAAATTTCTTTGTGATAATCTTTAGTGTTTCCTTTATATACAATTATGTCATCTGTGACCAGAAATACTTTTACTTCTTCATTTCTAATCTGTGTGCTTTTTATATTTTTCTTCTGTAATTACTTTGGCTGATACATCTAATACCATATTGAATAGACACAGTAAGAGTAGGCATTCTTGCCTTGTTCTTGAATTTAAAGAGAAAGTTTTCACTTTTCATCATTATTACATTAGATATGGCCTTTGTTTATGTTAATGTAATTCTTTTATATTCCTAGTTTACTGAGTGCTTTCATCATGACAGTGAGCTAAATTTTATCAATGCTTTTGTACATGAGCTGAGAAGATCATGTAGTTTTTCCCTATAGTCTTAAAATGTGATGTATTACATTGATTTGCTTTCATGTATCAAGCCATCAATGCAACCCAAGAATCAATCCCACTAGGCATTGTTACAAAATCTTTTCAGTGTGTTGTTTAAACTGATTTTCTTAAAATTTTGAGAATTTTTGCATTGATATTCCTCAGTAATATTGTTTTGTAGTTTTTTTTTTTTCTTCTAGTAGCTTTATCTGATTTATCAGTATCTCATAATATGAGGTTGGAAGTTTTCTAAATTTTGGAAAAATTTGAGTAAACTTTGTGTTAATTCTTTAAATACTGTATAGACTTTTCCAGTGGACCATCTGATACTAGACTTTAGACTTTTCTTTATTGGCAAGTCTTCTGTTTTTTTTTTTTTTTTTTTTTTTTTTTTTTTTTTTTAGTTTTCTGGTTACTGATTCAGTCTTCTTACTAGTTATAGATAGATCTGTTTGGATTTTTTTTCTTCCTAATTTAGACTTAACATTGTTTATTTCTATAAATATATCTATTTCTTTTAGGTTACTCAGTTTGTTGGCAATTTTTTTATATAGTTTTGTCTTGTAACAACTCTTTTTTGTGGGGGGCCATTGTAACATCTCTTTTGTTTCTGATATTTGTTATCCATGTCTTCTCTTTTTTTCTTAGTGTAGTGATGAATTTGTCAATTTCTTTGATCTCTCTGAAAAACAAATCAATTTCCATGATTTTTTTTTGCTTTTCTGTTTTTCTATTTTTTTTTTTTGCTTTGTAATTGTTTCTTTTCTTTTGTTAACAGTAAGTTTAGCTTGTTGATATTTTTCTAGTCCCCCTAAGATATAAAGTTAGGTGGATTATTTGAACTCTTTCTTCTCTTTTAGTATAGACATTTACCACTATAAACATTACTCAGTTGTGCTATTGCTATATCCCATAGGTTTTCATATATTTTTTTTTATTTCATTATTCTTAACATTTAAAATTTTTTCTTTGGCCCATTGAACATCTAATTTTAATTTTATGTATTTTTAAAAGAAATGACCCTTTCCAGCCAGTTATGACAAACATGCCTTAAAGAAAAGAAAATTTAGAGTTTGATAATCTCCAAGATATAAGATATATGAACTGAACTCAGGGCTCTTATATAGAAGTGAATTTGCATAAATAGCCTTGACATTATATAACAAGCACTATAAATCTATATAAAGTGAAGTTCCTCTCAAATATTATATCTCCTAGAAATTGGTGATAAATGTTAAACAAGCAATTCCAGCTTCATCCTTTTCTGTCTCTAACTGGTTTCATAGAGCCTCATCATGTTATTACCCCAGAATACAGTGTTTCTTCCTGTTCAGATCCTTTTCTCACCATTATTATATAAAGACCTATGGTATATTGCTACAACATAATGTTTAAGAATTAGCCAAAGTTTATGTAGCTTATTGTTTTCTTTTTTTTTTAGATTAAAGAACTTGAGACATATAATTTCTTGTGATTATAATCTAGAAAACTGAATAATGTAAAATAAATTATACCTTTCACTTATATACTGAGTATTTACAGTAAATAATACCCAATTTGGCAGCCAAATAAAATTTCAAGAAATCCATAAAGAGAGGTAAAAATTTTATTTACAGTGATCAAAATGATACCACTTAGATTTATTTTTCTGCGTCTTAATTTGAATGATTTTTCCAGAATCTTAGTGGACAAGACAGGATTTCTTTCTTTGTTTTTTCTTTCTTTCTTCTTTCTTTTCTTTTGCAGTGATTTAGATTGAATCCAAGGCCTTTCACATGCTAGGCTGTACCACTGAGCCACATCCCTAACCTAGGGTTATATCTTAAACACTTAGCGAATGCCTATTTAGTATCTGTGGTGTCAGCTGTTGAAAGAAGCCCCAAATTTTACAGTATGCAATCATTGGTAGCCTTTCTGAGAGATAAATGTCAACAATATGCCCTATAAACCTGGCTTGTTGGAATGAGCAGAATAAATTAGATTGAGCAAGAGTGTGAGAAATCCTGATTGAGAGTGAATGTTCAAACACAAAGGGACTCAGTTGTTTTCTACTGAATAATTCACAGATGTAGGAAGGCAAAAAGTATCAGGAGGAATTCCTCATGAATGTCAAGATGAGTACTTGAAAAGTCAAAGAGACAAATGATGCATGAGGATCCAAAGAGATACATGAATTTCCAAACCTTATCAAGACAGATTGAAGTTAAAAAGTTGAGCAGATTTCAAGTACTATGATTCTAGACACTTTCTACAATCTTGTGCTACAACCAGCAAATATGAACTAGTTTTATTATGTTCAAAACAGCCCTCTCGCAAATCAGTGGATGTAATAAAAAAAAAAAAACATTTTGTCTGTAGCTAGAAACTCATCAGATAAAACAAAATGGTATGCCTTTATCCTACTAGATATTTTGAATTACAAGAATACTATTTAATTAAGAAAGGACTTTATCAAAAATAGATAAATAATCAATGGACAGTCCAGGAATATATTAAGATCCACAACTTTCTATTCCTACTCTTGACTGGGACCATGAGAATTAAAACCCCACTTTATTGCCAATATTAGCATGATTCTGCTTGTCCAGTGTCCTTGTAGCATTCATTTAATTTTCCAGACTGTCCTGCCCACGCAATTGTCATGATTGCTTATCATAGGAACTTCACAATACTTATTTTTTTTTTTTTTTTTTTTTTTTTTGCGGGTCTGGGGATGGAACCCAGGGGCATTCGACCTCTGAGCTACACCTACTGCTCTATTTTTTATTCTTTGTTTTGAAACAAGGTCTCACTAAGTTACAGAGGGCTTCACTAAGTAGTAGCTGAGGCTGTACGCGAACCGCGATCCTCCAGCCTCAGCCTCCCAAATGCTGGGTTTACAAGTGTGTGCCACCACGCCCGGCTTACTTACTAGCTTTTTAATGAAAAACATAGACAATTTATACTCTAAAATTTGTTAATCCTTTACCACAAAAATCTTCTGCTTACTTTTTCCACCAACCCCCAAGTAGGATGATCCTACCCCAATACCAATCAAGACCCCACAATGAAATAATAATTTTAAACCTTAATTCTAATTTTCAGTAGATGCTGATCTTACTTTCCCCATTCCAAGATACAACCAAAGCTCTGTGAGGTTAAATTCTCCCTTATCACCATGGCACACAATAAACTCAGTCTTACCTCTTCTTTTGTCAATGTTTGGAGAAGCAAATTTCAACAAAATCCACATTTATACAGAAATTTGATTTACGTTAGAGTTGGCATGGCAGATTTTTCAGAAGTTAAATTATTGACTTTCAATACACAGTGTCAAAATAATTGATTTTATCCTTATAGAAAACTACAAAATTAGACTCTGTTTTTACCTTACACGGCAATAAATTTCAAAGAATATTGAATATTTACAGCAATAAAGCAACACTATAAAAATGTGGGAAAATAATATAAAAATGATCTTTATGATCTTCAAATATATGAGCTTTTTAAAATTATATACAATAACACCAAAGTACAAAAAAGATTGATAAGTTTAATTTCATTAAAATTAAAAATTTTTATTTTATTAACATATAGCATAAAGAAAGTAAAAAAAAAAGTTCACAAATTTAGAGAGAAAAGTCAACAGCACATAACACAAAAATAATCAAAACAAAGAGCATAGGAACTGGGATATAGCTCAGTAGTAGAGTACTTGCTTAGCAACAAATAATAACAATAATAACAATAGTAATATAGAAATAGCACTCCTACTATTTCAAAAAGCTCAATTAAAAACAGTCACTTAATAGAAGAGAAAAATAAACACATAGAAGTATTTAATTTTATTTATATTCAGAAAAATGCAAATCAAATCCTTATTAAGAAGCATGTTACACCAGAGTAGAAAAAATTAAAAGCAAGATATAATCAAATATTAGTAACAGTATAATCTTTGCAAATATATAGAACCACTTCAAAAACAATTTGTGATTATCTGACATATGACACATTTATAATATTTTCAACAATTTTCCAACTATCTATTTCTCAAACATTTTGTTATATGCTTTGTAGGATTGTTTCTGAAAAGCAGCGTCTAACAGAAATCATCCCCTATCTTCCAATAAATCTCCTAAAACTTCAAAGGAGCCAGCTCTTCACTTCACCATCCATTCTCAGACCAGCATGTAAGTGTTTCATCAAGAGGCTAGGATATACGCAGAGAAAAGAAAAAAGAAATTGCTGTTTTCCACACAAGCCTCTACAGCCTAATCCAGCAGTGCCTGGAGATTCTATTTCTCATCTAGGTCTTGTAATTCTAAACTGAAAGTGAACTGGAGAAGTTAAGCACTGAAAGAAAGGCAGTGGGGTTCCTGAGGGCCTCCGTCTGTAGCAGCTACACGGTGGATCACTTTGTCACTCTTTGGGGAGGTTAATATAGGTATGCTGTCCTGTCAATAGTTAAAGAATCCTTCTTCCTACCAGTGGAAGACATATCCAAGAGACTCTTTCTCTCCTTGTATTCTAATGGGAATGTTTTATTTTGGCTGAGCAAAGGCGCACTGAGACTGCCGTCTTCATTATTTCTGCCTGTGTTCTGAATTCCCACAGCTCTTTACACCACTAACAAGGCACTTATCAGAGTTATGGGGACACTGCTGATTTCTATCCTGCTAAAGTCTGTGGACCTTTTCAGGGCATCTTCGCATCCCCTAACACAACATTGTGCAGGTGGTTTGTACTAAATTGATGCTCTTTGACCTGAATCCATTCAGCACACATCACAGCTCCAAGTGCTGGATGACAGAGTCTGATTTCTGACTTCTTGCTGGTGAAGAATCAGTCACTAGCAAACACTTTTTAGTGACTGTCTGCATTCTAGTGTAAAGATCCTAAGGTGGAGAGCTGTACCCTGTGTTCTCAGCTGAGTATGAATCTATTCCTATGAGAACTTAACTTTTGGGATGAAGATGTAGCTCAGTGGTTGAGTGCTTGGATGCCATATATAAGGTCTTGGATAAAGGAAAACTTACCTTTTGTAAAACCTTACAAATTTCTCAACTTATAACATGTAGAAAGGAAATTAAGTGCCCATTTAAATAACAGTATAGAAACTTTTTTTTTTTTTTTCTGGCACTGGGAACTGAACCCAGGAGCATTTTACCTCTCACCTGAGGCTGGCCTTAAACCTGCAATCCTCCTGTCTCTGCCTCCCAAGTACTGGGATTACAGGCATACACCACCATACCTGCCCCTCGTGACAATATTTGTCAAAGAAAGCCACCTGGAAAAAAATAAAAAGTGTATCTTAAGAAAACGCTATGTTCAATGATGATCTTTCTTCTGAATAACTTTCTTGCCTTTCAGACTGAAGCCATGAGCTTACCAAGAAAAATGGGGTACATGGTGGTAATGTTGAAATAGAATTAAGCAAATGGTGCCATAATAACCTAA
This sequence comes from Muscardinus avellanarius, assembly GCF_963383645.1. Classification (NCBI taxonomy): domain Eukaryota; kingdom Metazoa; phylum Chordata; class Mammalia; order Rodentia; family Gliridae; genus Muscardinus; species Muscardinus avellanarius. The sequence goes on from NC_137793.1 coordinate 39,240,533, forward strand.
AAAATTAGTCCTCCTCCAACATGTGAGCCATTTCCTTCAGACAAATAAGGTCCTTATTAATCTGGACACGAGATTCATCAAGAAAAGACAGGTATCAGGAATGTTATCCCTGTTTTGGGGATGGAGCAAGCGGGCCAGCAGAAATTGAAATGACTGACCTTTGTCACAGAGGGAGACGTGTGTCAGAGCTAATGACAGAGACCATTCTGGCTTCTTCTTTTCAATTGTCACACTTTGGCAATTAGAAACCACTTATGCTCTCAGTGCTGCATTAGTTTGTACTGAGGTTCAAAGACTCGAGACTATCATGGCTAGAAGCGGCTTCGGAGGCCAACCTCTACTTTTCAGATGAAGACACTGATACCCAGAGATGTGTCAAAGCCTGACCAGGTAAAGTCACTTACACACCCACAAAGCAAACCTCAGCTCTCAATCCAGTACTCTGTCCTTTGTTTTTGCTGTATTTCTGATAAGGGTACTCATTTAAATTTCTTTTGTTACTGTTTTCTAAAATAAAGACATATTATACACATGTTAATTTTTAAAGCACTTTATAAAATTGAAAAATATGCCCTCCTCATGCATCATTCATGTGTACCCAAGTACACATTCGAATACAAATGCCACCACCTTAGTGTGCCTGTGATACCCAGTGCATGCCTGATCTATTTATATATTTGTCAATGGACTGCAATGGCACCTAAGAACAGAGATTCAGTAGTCCCACCCTGCTCTGTGCTCCCAAAACTTTTGTTTTGTTTTGTTTTGTTTTGCAGTACTGGGGATGGAACCCAGGGACATTCTACCTTTGAGCTACACCCCAGCCCTATTTTTTATTCTTTATTTTGAAACAGGGTCTCACAAACCTGGATCCTCCTGGCTCAGACTCACAAATGCTGGGATGACAAGCCTGTGCCACCATGCCCGACTCCAATTCTTAATGCCAAGAAAACCTGTAGAAAGAGTAAATGATTTCTAATGTAGCCCTTACCTCACGAACATGAAATAACCCATGGCTATACTGAGACTACTTTGTATTTAGGTGGCTTAATAAGCAACAGATTTGGGTCTTCTGGAGAATGAGCTCCTCAGAGTTAAATAAATAGGAGGTTTTCCTCTCTCTATCCTATGGCTTATAAATTCCTATTTCATCTGGGTATTGAATCCTAGCACATATTTGGCGACATCATCTTAATTTATTACCCCCTAACTGCCTATAAACAAACCCTTACCATTGCCCCCCAAGTCCCCCACAAACTACTAAACTACTATTTCTCTCTCTCTCTCTCTTCTCTCCTCTTCTCTCTCTCTCTTCTCTCTTCTCTCTTCTCCCTCTCCCTCTCCCTTTCTTCTTTCATACTAGGGATTAAACACAGGGGCATTCTATCTCTAAGCCACATCCCCAGTTCCCCTTCCAACCCTTTTAATCCCTGCCCCCACAGGTTTGGAGATGGAACCCAGGGTCATTCGACCTCCGAACTATACCCCCAGCACTATTTTTTAATCTTTTTGTGTGTGTGTGTGGTGTACTGGGGTTCCTGGAAACCCTTCTACTTCTGGGCTACACTTCCAGACACCTATTTGGTATATTTTTATTTGGAAACAGGGTCTCCTAAACCAGTGCGGCCGGCTTTCAACCTGCACGATCCTCCTGTCTCCGCCTCCCAAGTACGGGGATTACAAGCGTGCGCCACCACGCCCGGATTTTTAATCTCTATTTTGAAACAGGGTCTCACTAAGTTGCAGAGGGCCTCACTAAGTAGCTGAGGCTGTCCGCGAACCGCGATCCTCCGGTCTCAGCCCCCGCCCCCCACCCCGAATGCTGGGATTGCAAGCGTGTGCCACCACACCCGGCTCTCTTTTAATTTTTTTTTGTTGGAATAAGATCTTGCTAAATTGCTGAGGATCTCATGAAGTTGCTGAGGCCATCTGAAGATTCTCCAGTTTCAGCCTCTTGAGTACTGAGATTACTAGCATAATCCACAAGTGATCTATATGCCCGATCTCTATTTGATTGTTCCTCCCTGCACACACATAAAATGGATAGATGAATAGGTGAGTGAAAAAATTAATACAAGAAATGTACAGCCTAAGCTCATCCAGGTGAGCCCCTGGCCCATTCGCCTCAGCCAGTCTCTGCTTCCTGGATACCTCCAGCTCTCCACAGCTCCTGATGTCTTATTTCAATGTAGCCTCTTCTCTTTCCCAGATTTGAAAACTGGTCCTTACTCTTTAATGTTGATCCTGATTTTTTGAGTCATATTTAATTCGGGTGGAAGAGGCAGGGCAAGATGAACAGAAGGCTACACAGATGCTCTGATATAACCTTAATCTTATAAAATCCCGATTTCAGGTTTTATAGCCCAAAGCAGATAGCCCAAAGCACTCCTGCACGGGTTTCTTTGAAAAGTTGGTCCCAGAAGCACAACAAATCAGATAAAAATAAAATCTCATCAAGGTAAAAATAAGAAAAAAAAAAAAATAATAACTCTCCTGAGCTGGACAAGGTGGCACATGTCTATAATCCCAGTATTTGAGAGACTGAGACAGAAGGATCACAGGTTCAAGACCAGCTACAGCAACTTACTGAATCCCTTACAACTTAGACCCAGTTTCAAAGTAAAAAATAAAATCGGGCTGAGGGTTTAGTTGAGAGTAGAGCACCCCTGGGTTCAATCCCAGTACCACCAAATAAAGTACTATAAAGTAAAACAAATGGTCGGGCGTGGTGGCGCATGCTTGTAATCCCTGTGCTTAGGAGGTGGAGACAGAAGGGTCCACACAGGTTTGAAGTCAACCTCGCTGCTTAAGAGACCCTGTTTCCAAATAAAAATATAAAAAATAGGAGTCTGGGAGTGTAGACCGGAGGTGGAAGGGTTTCCAGGAACCCCAGTACCACCAAACAAACAAACAAACAAACAAATAAATAAATAAATAAATAAATAAATAAATAAATAAATAAAATAATAAAACAAATGAAAAAGAAAGAGAAGCCAGTGGAGCACACTTGTAATCCCCGCACTTGGGAGGCTGAGACAGGAGGATCGCACAGGTTCGAAGCAATCTTCAGCTACTTAGTGAAGCTCTCAGCACCTTAGTGAGACCCTGTTTCGAAATAAAATATGAAATAGGTCTGGGAGCATAGCCTCTGGAAGGGAAGAAAAGAGAAAGTTAAAAGATGAAATTTAAGGAATTGGCTCATTAATTTAGAAAGCCAGCATGTTATCTGACATATCAGTAGAAAGCTCTCTCATTATCGTCTCCACACCAAGCTAAGTTGAAGGCTTCTAAAGCTGTTATGTGTTGACCAGATATTCCCAGGGCATGGATGTTCTTGGTAACAGGAGTGGCTCCATAAGCCCCTCCCATCCTCCCCTAGGCCATTCTCCCCTACCTTTCTCCTCTAGCTCAAAGCACCCCTGCCATCCCAGCCTCTCTGAGCTTGGTTAAGAGCTTTAATTTAATGAGCCTTAGTATCCTCAGCAGAAAAATCAGATATAATACTACATAAATATCCTAATAACTAGCTTGTTATAAGTAGAAATGGTTTGATTAAAATGCTAGTACACAATACATACTAAAGACGTAATTGCTTTAATTTTTAGCATTTCCAGTATTATTAACATTATTATAGAGTGGTTATCTCAAATGAAAGTGTTTACATATCTTCTTGGATATCAAGACAACTGAAGTCAGCAGTTAAAGATGCCTTAACAAATAATGCAGGTATGTAAACCTTGTGAAACCAAGTGTAAGTTATTCCTCTATGATCAATTTCATTCACTGAACAAATTAAGCAGAACATGAAGTTCTTTTTTTATTTTTTGGTGGTACTGGGGGTGGAACCCAGAGGCTTTCTACCTCCGGGCTATACTCCCAGACCCATTTTATATTTTTTATTTGGAAACAGGGTCTCACTAAGTTGCTGAGAGCCTCACTAAGTAGCTGAGGCTGGCTTCGAACCTGTGCGATCCTCCTGTCTCAGCCTCCCAAGCGCGGGGATTACAAGCGTGCGCCACCACACCTGGATGAAGTTCATTATTAACCTAAGGAAAACTTGTCTAAAATGTACAAGATATAATAACCAGTGGAGATAAGAGTTGAAGACAAGATATTCAGTGTTGCTGTCTTCCAGGAGACTGGAAGACTGGACAGGTTAACAGGAAAGGATGTATGTTTTGGCCAAAGAGAGCAAAGTCGGATCAGGCCCGGGGGGGCTAGAAGGAATCTCCCCTAATGATGACCTGGATCCCCTGACAACAAACATAGCCCAAAAGCAGTCTCAGCTACTGAGTAAACTGATGCCTCAAAAGTACCTTTGAAATCAACAAAGTGTGAAATATGATTCTTGAAGGTAATAATAATTCCAATTCTAGCTTTATTTTTACGATTTATGGTGAGATTGTAACAGGTGAAACTAAGACTGATGTTTCTCAAAAAACTCGATTAGGAAAGCCATGCTATGCATCCCTCATGCTTATTTAAATTTCCTAGCACTCTTACTTAAACAGGATATATACTGGCAGAGAATCTGGCCCAGGTATAGTGTCACAAAATCCACAGGCTTTGTTTCTTCGTTCTTCTGATACTGAATAGAGTTGCAAGTGAGTTTTACAAAGTTAACTCAGCACCATTTCCTGTTATATCTTAGAGGTAGAGGGATACTGTGTAGGGAAGCTCAAGGATTTTGACTGGAACACAAGTGTGAAAATCAATGACCCATTTGACCTTCAAGCCCTCTGACCCACTCCGAGGGGTGAAAGGCACACAGTACAACTGAAGACAGGGAAGCCAGCAGAGAGAGCAGAGGAGAAAGTGTGGGTAGGAGTGTACAGGAGCTAAAACTGATGAACAGAAGGGGTGAGAGCCTTATAATATGTGGACAGGTAAAGAAAAACTCGAGGCACTCTACCTCTGACCTACACTCCCAACCCCTATTTTATTTTTTATTTTGAAACAGTGCTTCACTAAGTTTCAGGATTTGTACCTGCAATCCATTAGGATTAGGTCTCAGTCTTCCAAATACTGGTATTGCAAACGTGTGCCACCACACCTGGCTTACTATATCTTCTTGAAAGGTTCAGAAAAATCAAATGAATTCAAAAGGTTAAAGAAATCTCAAAATAACACACATTCTGCCAGGAAAAAATAAACACCTCAATATGGTAATTTGATTGCTGTGACTCACATTTGATCGGTAGCTTGGAAGACACAAAGAAAACATTAAATTCCCATGTTCACGCTGTTGTCTCAGATGGTCCCCTGAGTCCTGCAGTGGGTCTGGATCATGTCTGGTAAGACTGGATGGCTCTGCTCCCAGCCAGCAGGCAAATGAAACCAGGAGTCGGGACGGACAGAAGAGATGCCTTCAATAGTGTCACAGGAAGTGTGTGTGCATGCATGTGAATATACATACATGCACACATATCTATATGGTTTTAATATCTCATGGCTGCTGAAAAGAGAATTGAGTGGGGAAAAAAAAGCTTTCTTTAACACCAATTTATTGTGTGACTTCTATTTTCCAGGCAATATTTTTTTAATTATATATATACAAATGCATATATATCCTGTGTTCTATTTCCTGATATATATATGTGTGTGTGTATGTATGTAGATATCAGGAAATAGAACACAGAATGTTCATCCTCTACTTAATTACCTCTTAAAGACCCCATCTTTGAGTGCAGTCACATTCTGAGATGCTAGAGGTTAGGACTGCAATGTCTGAATTTGGGGGACACATTCAGCCCTTAACTTCAGGACAAAGTGTAATTTCTTTAGGGAACCATCCTAAGATGTTTTTCTCCTTCCTTGAAAATAGCTGTGTGAGAATATGGTTCCCAAACTAAGCATCAGTTCTGTGACCTAGAGGAGATCTGGAAGGGCCTTTGTGATAACTTTCTAGGTGTTTTATCAAACCTCACCTACTGGGACACATGTTGCTTTCCAGTTACTTGGACCAATGAATGTTTTTTTTCTGCACTTAAATTCACTTTGGTCAAGTTTTCTATCACTCGCAACTAAATTATTCCGTAGAGAAAACTCTAGTAAAGTTTACTGACTTAAAACAATTAGTACTAGATAGTACTTACATGCAAAGTATGAATGGCATTTTTCCTGCACCAAAAACTTTCAAGAACAAAAATTCTAAATTTTATTTTTTATTACAGTGACAGTTTTGAATTGAAGTTTGAATAAAGAGAGGCTGTTTGGGTGCTGCACATTAACCTGCTTTTCATGTTCCCACCTCTGAAATAAATCCAAGCACCTCTCCTGCTCCACATGCAATTTTAATGCCACAGAAACTTGCTCCCTGGGAAGGGAGATGCATCTCAAAAGGTCGTGTCTGTGATGACTAAAGAGATTTTTTTCAGCAAAACAACCAGAATTAGGAAGTAACAGCTGGTCTTCTTTTCTGACAAGGGCCACTCCAGAGACACATGTCATGGTATTTAAGTAATCTCTATTTCAGGGTTTATTTTTACTTCAGTTTTTTCCAAGCCTTCTATGCCAAATGTTTAACTTAACCAGAAAACTCAAGGGCACAACATTTTCTGAATGATTTCCATGTTCCTTCCTCCCTGAAAAGAATCAGGAAAATTGTTTTCTTATGAAATAATAAAGCACTCCTCATTTGATTCCTTAGACCAAGAAAACAGAATTGAGGGAATTCCATCCAGGAGAGAGTTACTATGCTCTCAAAATAGCAGAGGTGAAGAGTCCAAGTTCAAAGCTTCTATATTATGCTGTCCCAAAACATTTTTATTTCCTTGTTTAAAACATAAGAAAAGTTGTACATGGTAGAGGCTTCTCAATAAAGACCTGTGTTTGAAACTGTCATTTTTAACATCACATAGCAGTGCATGAGAACTTAGCTGAGTCTCTATAAGGTTGTCAAAACATGTAAACAACCTCAGAACAAGAAGCACTGAAGGAGGAAACACACTACAACAAAAACAAGCACCATGGTCCCCTGCACAAGAGGCCACCGGGACTCACTCTTGGATCAAGAAGTGGGATTTTCTTGTTTTCAATAATAAAAAATAAGTTTGCCTCCTGTTACTGTTTGGATCCGGAATGTTCCCCAGAAAGGCTCCTGTGTTGGCATCGCGCATGGCTCAGAGGTGGGAGTAACTGGAGGAGCTGGAGGAGCTGGTTCACCGGGGCTATGGCCTTGAAGACTGAGCCTGTCTCTGGCCCCTTCTCTCGCCCTCTCTGCTTCTCTCCCCATGAGTGGAGAAGCTTTATCTCCACCATGCCAGGCCGCCCTGATGCTTCTGCCTGTGACAGGTGACTGAACCTCGGAAACCATGAGCCAAAGTTAAATTTCCTTCTCAAAGTTGTTCCTATCAGGTATTTGGGTCACAGCAACAAAAGGGCAAGACAAAACACTCTTCCAAAGCTGCTCAGATATTTTATTTATTCATTTCTCATCCTAAGAAGCCTCTCTCTCTTAGGTCAAGAAACTTTCATCTTGGGTCAAGAAACTTTTCCCCCAGTCCTTACCTTTTCCCATTTTTAGCTTCAGCCAATGGCCCAGAAATTGTGTCATCTCTTTTCTGCCTTCATCAGAAGTGTCTTTCACGGTCTTGTAGTGGCGCTCACTTGTAATCCCAGTACTTGGGAAGGTGAGACAGAAGGACTGCGCAGGTTCGAAGCCAGCCTCATCTACTTAGTGAGGCTCTCAGCAATTTAGAGAGATCCCGTTTCCAAATAAAATATAAAATAGGTCTGGGAGTATAGCCCAGAGGTAGAAGGCCCCTGGGTTCCATCCCTAGTACCACACACACACACACACACACACACACACACACACACACAAAGTGTCTTTCAGCTGAAAGTGGTGACTCACATCTGTAATCCCAATATTTAAGAGGCTGAGACAGGAGGATCACAGGGTCACACATTCAAGATCAGGCTTAGCAACTTAGCCAGGCCCTAGGAAACTTAGTAAAACCCTGTTTCAAAATAAAAAATTAAGCCGGGCGTCTGGGTGCATGCTTGTAATCCCCGCACTTGGGAGGCAGAGACAGGAGGATCGCGGAGGTTCGAAGCCAGCTGCACGCGCTGGCTTAGGAGACCCTGTTTCCAAATTTAAAAAATGTAAAAATAGGTCTGGGAGTGTAGCCCGGAGGTAGAAGGGCTTCCAGGAACCCCAGTACCACCAATAAATAAATAAATAAATAAATAAATAAATAAATAAATAATCAAATAGGGACAAGGATGTAGCTCAAAGGGAGAATGCCCCTGGGCTCAATCCCCAGTGACACACACACACACACACACACACACACACACACACACACACACACACTAGTGTCTTCCAAGAAGAAATGTGCATCAATTCTAGCATTTCACACAATAGGGTTGGTGTGGTTCTACATAAACAACACAACAGAAGGTAGATATGCATATTTTCTCTGGAGTCCACAGTCTGGTAACCAGCTAGCAGACAGAAGAGCCAGTTATAAAGAAAAAATACAAATTACATCTGCCTCTTAGCACAATTAAATTACACTCTTCAGTTACAGGTCTATCAAGCCTTATTCACTAGAAATTCAAAATAATGCTCAGCTTCCCTTGCTTTCTCTGTTCCATGAGTTGTCTCTTGCAAAGCCAACTATGAATGAACTGTTCCTAAAATCTAATTCATAAGAAAAATAACTTGTGAATGCTTCTCAATTTTTAAGTGTAATTCTCTTTAATGTTTTTCAGTAGAATGATAACACCCACTTTCTAAGTATATCTTAATGTCAAAAATATTGCCCATGGTTATGCTAGGGAGAATCTCTGAATAAATAATTAATTTGAGAGAAGTAAAATATTACAAGAGACAGATATACACATCATGGTCTTTATATTGATAGTTCAGTTTGCTAACGTTTGCAGAAATTTATTTTGTCTTTTTTAATTAAAGCAACTAGCACAGAAATAAAATGCAAGCCATGTACTTTTTTTTTTTTTTTTGGGTGGTGGTGGTACTGGGGTTCCTGGAAGCCCTTCTACCTCCAGGCTACACTCCCAGACCTATTTTATATTTTTGAAACAGGGTCTCTTACGCCAGCGTGGCTGGCTTCGAAACTGCGCGATCCTCCTGTCTCCGCCTCCCAAGCACAGGGATTACAAGCGTGTGCCACCATGCCCGGCGCCATGTACCATTTTTAACAGCAGTTTTTTGTATATACTGGGGATTGAACCCAGGAACATTGTACCTCCAAGCTATGCCCAAGCCCTATTTCTCATTCTATATTTTGAAACAGAATCTCACTAAATTGCAGAGGCACCTAAGAAGTTGCTGAGGCTGGCCGCAAATACGTGATCCTTCTGTCTCAGCCTCCCAAGTCCTGGAATTACAAGTATGTACCACCATGCCCAGCTTAAGCAGCAATATTTTAAAGTGAAAAAAATATAAAAATAACTTTATAATTTATTTATATATTATTTTAGCCCATGTACATTATATGTAATATCCAAATATTATAGGCAAAATATTATATTCTGACCAGAGAATTATATTTCAACATATAATTAATACTCAGGCACTCAGACATTTTTAAAGTTGTTCATTAGATATTTTATATTTTTATGCTGAATCTGAGGTATATTTAACATAGAAAATTTCAATTTAGACAAATTCCGTATCATGTGCTTAATAGCTGCATGTGTTTCCCTTGTGTCATGTTGGAGATTACTGACATACATACATGTTTTGTGTATTGTGTATGCTCTGATTTACATAGGTATCATTATGTGTCACCATTTTTTAAAATGTTTTCTTATAACAAAGAAAACATGTTTTCTTATATGCCTATAAAACAAAGTCCTTCTAGTGAGAAATAGTAGCCATTTTTCTCATGATAAATTGCCACCAAAAATTCTGAAAAATCAAAGCTGTAAGATCACACACTTTTTTGGTAAAAAATGTATTTTGTAAGAAACAAAAGCAATCTTCTGTCGAAGTTACACGATCACATGGAAACTTGGCAGGCTTCCATTTTATAACTGTAGCCTAGACATCTATTTTGTACCTTTCGTACACCGTGTCTATGTGTTCCTTTCCCAGATGTGCTGGTTTTTGTGTTTCTCCTTTTATGAAAATCTGCCCAGTAAAAATTAGCCAATAGGGAATGGCGTATTGGCTTCCCCTTGAGTTGGGGACTAAAAGGCAAATTAGACTGATCCACACAGTGTGCTTGTACCTTTCTGCACAGAAGTAAATTGCCTTACTGTGTTCCTTTTTATTTTATGAGGTTTTAAATGTGGCTTTCTCAAAATTTGTTTCTAACAATTAGGGTCATCAAACACCAGCTTCACAAATATCACCAAGTACGCACTGTTGAGGAGCTAGAGCTGAGTGCACTGCTCACGCTGTCAGGGAGAGTACCACCTCACCTGGGGATGCAGCTGGGATGGGGAAGGCAAAATCAGAACTTATTGAGAATTGAGTTTGCTATCAAGTGGAACTTTTAGCACAAGGACTCATTTAGAATTGGGTAATAATCATGATCTAGCACTTTAGAATCCGTGAAACAGAAGCACCTATTCATCAACCTTCTGTTGATGTTTTCTCCTGAAGCGTTGATGGGCATTTCTGGAAGTTCCTATGATGAACAATCAAGGTATGTGCCTGGACAAGACACTAATAAAGATAAGAAATTCCAAGGAATACTCCTTGTTGATCTTGTTGATGGAGGCAGTGATCTGTAGCAGAGAGTCAATAATCTCAATTTCTGGGGTGTGTTTGTGTGTGTGTGTGTGTGTGTGTGTGTGTGTGTGTGTGTGTGTGTGTTGCAATACAAAGAGATGTCAAAGAAGAAATTCCTCCTTTCTGATACATCTGGAAAGTGTATATGTGTGTATGTATGTATATGTATAAATATGTATGTGCATACACACAGACATATATATATACATATATCTTTTCATTCTTCTTCACATGGCCAGTTCCACAAAATCAAATATAGAGAATAAATATGTTATAGAATAATTTACAAGATCTGGCAAAATATTTTGTGAATATCAAGAAATTTACCCTCTAACCCTAAATCAAATTTCCACATACTTAAATTTGTTTTCATGTACCATACACCAAATACTCAGTGGGCTCCCACAATGTCCCAAGTAAGCAATATACTGTATATTATGAAAAACACACCTGTCCTTGGGCTGTTTATATTCTAATCAGGTGATTGGATAATTTTAAAAAGGAATTGAAAAAGAAAGCTATATAGTAAGCAATTGACATAGGCGCATTACAGAGAAAACAAGAAGTCACTATCATAATAGGGATGAAGAAATACCTAAAACAGACTTTTCTCAAGTTGTAATATCAATATGCTGTTTCATAAAGGTGGGGAAGAAGCTAGCACAGAAATCATGAGTACTGCTGTTATTGGCCCTAGGAGCTCCTGGCTTGTGTTTTGTCAAGGCGTGCCCTTGAAGGGTACATGGGGATCCCTGCCCTCTACTGCTTCTAGCAGCCTTGTGAGGTGAACAGCTTTGCTCTGCCCTTCTGGCACTATGCATGGCCTCACCACAGGCCCACAAACCATGCATCCAGCTGATCATGGACTGAAACCATGAGCCAAAAGTAAATCTTTCCTCTTCTTAAGTTGACTTTCTAAGGCATTTTGTCGCAGCAATGGAAAGCGTCCCACAGAACCGTGTACCATGAACTATGAGTTTGAAATACTATGTGTAATTTCTGCATCTCTGTTGTAGTTATTAGTCACACTTGGTAAACAAAACGTGGCTCAGCTGATTATTTGGTTAAACTATTTAATGATCAGTATAGTTCTCACACAATAGTTTTAACAGCAGTCATTAGAGATATTGGTAAAGAGATGCTAAAAGGAATGGGCTAGCTGTATGGCAGCTCAGTTCACCAGCAGAGACGGCTTCAGAGGCAACGAAATAAACCACCCGACAGAGTTGGGCATTGTTATGTGCCATCCCTCTAGACCCACACCCAACCAGATGAAAAATCCCCCATCTGCTCAACCTCCCTCCTAGGCCTGTCATACTGCACCAGAAACCCTACGAGCCAACCGTTTCCCAAACTGCTCTGGTCTGACAGGAGGATATCTTGCCCTGTGACACCTCCATCCAACTTTGGGAAATTATTTCTATATCTAATAATGCCTTGCTCACTTTTTTCCCCAGTGAAGTTAAAAAAGAAAACAAAGTGAGATCATTGGGAACAATATTGAGCTTTGAGGGACAAAGATTTTCCCAATTTGAAAAATGATTTATTCAAATTGTTCAGACACTTAAAAGCTTACCCTCTGAAGCCACAACCATCGCCCCACCATGGGATGACTGTCACTGCCATGCTGCTGACCCTCCTGTGCAGCTATTTTCTTTGGAAAAAATAAAAATAAAAAAGAGCTCTGTGATAAATCACATCTGCAAGATGTGTTTCATATGTCAAGCACACGTTGCTTCTAAATCAAATGCTGATACATGACTTATTCCGTCAAAAGTAAGCAGAATGCTGTAATTTATAATCATCTTGAAGCACACTGCAGAGAAAATGAAAGCAGACCATTAAATTTTAATGCCTCTTCGGCGCTCTGAAAAAGACTGTTTCTGGCCACATTGGAAGCAGGGTAGTGTATCTCATACCATTGTACATGTCCCCCCAAAAAGCAGTTTGTGTTTGCCAACATTTGTGGAAACTAATTGAAAAAAACAATTTAGCTGTCAGAAGCCGCCATTAGTCAGGAAGTTCTCCTGGGCACAGAAAGTGCCTACGGAGGAGGGGGTCCTGTCCAGTGCTCCGGTCCCCCTTCAGCTTTTTAACAATTGACTGTTGTTGTGCAAGCCAGCTCCCTGCAGCAGGGCTGCAAGCAAATATTCATTGGGGTGTCATCTCCACTTAGACTCTCGTCCTGCACACCTATTCATCTGTGTTAAGTGAACAGCAGCATCAGCTCAAATTAAGTTGGCTTGAAAACAGCCACTGTTAATAATTTCTGCTGTGATTCAACTTAGCTTTGGCTAACAGGTGAAGATGTTTCATAACGGAGGCAATTACAGCTCTGAGAGTGCTTTCCCGCTGCCTGTGTAATCAAAGGAATGGAACACTAGCTCCTCGTGTGTGGGGGAAGGGCCAGCATGGCCACCATTGGGCTGCATTCGTTATCTGCTAGATTGAACAAGCCGCCTGCCGGGGACAGATGCTTAGCTCAGTGATTAGAATATAAAGCAATTGCAAAGGCTGAAGGGATTGGAGTCAGTCTCCTTTATCTCAACTTACTACAGGCTTTTCTGGTCAGATAACAAGTCTTCCAAGCCCTTTCTGTAGATGAGAAATCATATGTATATCAATGCATGAAGACTCATGCATATTCATTAACCTGTGCCCTGTGTGAATTTTCCATTTAGATTGGGAACTATAAAAAAAGAGGAGGAGGCCTTTAATTCCACACAAGTTTAGTTCCTTTGTATCCAAATTTTTATGAAAAGGAATATAGGAAGTGTTTAAGTGTTAAACCAGTACAATTTTCTGAGAATGAAAATGTAGGCGGTTATATTAATTTCCAAACAGCTTTTGTTTTTTAAGTTTTTTTTTAAAAAGAGAAAACTTTAAAACAGGTGACTCTTGGTTTCCACTTAATAAAACAGCAAATTAAAATTTTGTTTAGGTTTTGTTACTTTTTAAACTATAGAGATGGCATATGTGTGTGTGTGTGTGTGTGTGTGTGTATGTGAAAATCTTTTATTCTAGCACAAAAATAATTTTTCACATCAACTGTATGTAACTTCAAATTAATAACAAAAATCATAACTGTATACTTCCTAATTGTGAGGATTTTCAAACAATTCATTTCCAGCTAAACATTTTCCCTCCTGCTGAAAGAAAATCAAGCCATCTAAATTGAATTTTTATACATTACAATTTCCTGAAATGTAGTTCTTAATGGTTTCTAATATGCCTGAAGGTGTGTATCTTAAACTATCCTCCAACCCCCAACCAAAGAGCTAGAAAAATAAAAAGACCTTTATTGTTACTGGTATTCAATTTTCATCATATGCATTAATCTGCTTTCAGAGTGGTTTCCTTCAGTACATTTTCCATGAAGGGTCTATAATAAAGTCCTTGGTAGGTTATGTTTGAAGAGCAATTGGTTGTAGGACTCTCTATCTCAAAGTGAGCATGTTTTCTACAAAGGAAAATACAGTAAAAGGGTGTGGAAAGGGGAGCATGAGGGAGGCTAGCCACATATTCTTCTATATAAAAAAATATTTCAAAAGCTGGGGATCACTCTGACTCTTCACTATCAAGATAACCCTAAGCAATCTATTTCTACCTGGGGTTTTTAATGCAGATTGTGTTTTATCAAATATCTAATAAACTTTGAAGGTGTGTGTGTGTGTGTGTGTGTGTGTGTGTGTGTGTGTGACAGCAATAAACATGCAAAAACATGAGTTTGTAGTTGCTCAATCTATGATCCAAAGCTGCGTTTGAAATTCCTGCTTAACAAGATAGCAAATGATTTGTCTCTTTTAAAAGGCCTTTCTTTCTTTGCTTGTTCTATAGATCCATCCATCTAGCCTATCTTGGAATATTCTCAGCAAGAATCCACTGTCTGCTATATCTTCCCCTGACAATTACCGTTGCTCCTTACCCTTGAAGCTTTGAAAGCCTGTGTAACATTAGCCTATCTAGCCCAGTGAAAATGTCTTTACAGATTAGTGTAATGTTAATACTGCCAGCTTCCCATTTCTGACCTGAAGTGGAATATATTGTGCTGCTGGAGCAGATGGAATCAGGGTTTCATTGGGCTACGGAGATAGGTTGGCTGCCTGCCAAAAGTTCCAAGCTAGTGGCAGTGGCGCTCCGGCTCAGAAAAGCAGGCTCCCATCTATTCTCTGCTCTTGAAGAGAGAAAACAAAAGTGTCACATAAGTTTGTGTAAAAGCAAAATACGTTTGTTAAGATCGTTCCTCTGCAGATGTTTACCCAGCATTCTAAAAGTAATTTAATCTTTTGGTGGAAAATGGAGACATCTTTATTCAGTTTCGCTGAAAGACAAGAGACAAAAGCCAGAGCAAAAACCTAAGAAAAAAAATTATCTGAACTCCATTTCACCTTCCCCTGAATGCCGGTCTCACCAGAGGAATACAAACGTGTACACAGGGGATATTTAAAGTCTGCCTTCTATTTTATGAGAGCAAATAGATCTCAGTCTGAAATAATAAACCAAATTCATAAATGAAAAAAAAGGTAAACATGTAGCCAATGTGAAACAATTACCCAGATAGTTCCAAACCAGAATCTAAAACTCTGGAGAAGGGAGATCTATTTCCTAAATTAGGCATACTGGCTTTACTATTGATGGCATCATTCAGACAAATGTTCAAAATCCTCACAGGCTTTTGGAGAAAGAGGCTTTGAATCATATTCTTTCAGTACAGATTATAGATTTGCCTGCTAATATTTCTTTTTACCTGGAACACTGAAAGCATTGGTTTAAAATTATAACAGCAGCTAAAAACCGTCCTTGCCAGACTTAGCAAATATATATGTGTGTGTGTGTGTGTGTATATATATATATATATATATATATATATATATATATGCACTAGTTTAAGTTTCAGATAAACAACTCGTGATATTTTAATATAAGAATATATCAAATGGGACAAAGGATATGCAAAACTTGAGACATAATTATACTGAAAAAAAAACATTTTTCATCTAAAAGTTGAATTAAATGAGAATCCTGAATTTTATCTAGCATCCTTAAAAAAAAGTACTCTTTATTATTGCCTTACTTTCTGCATGTAGAAAGTACCCACCTCCCTGCACACGCACACACACACACATACACATACACATACACACACACACATACAACTTTCCATTAACACAGTTTTTATATTTATCCAGGTTATCCCTAAGTTTATTTTAATTATATTTTCCTCTCAAGTACTTCTTTTCCAAAGCAGTAAAACATATGCTGTTTGCTGCCTAAGTAGATGGGTAATGTAAGCTGTGATGTGGAGAGAGTTCTTCTCTTATCTGTTCTCTCTTAGGGTGTAGTTACAGAAACATATATATGTGCTTTTATCTGTGATAAGAGCTACCATCTGCTAGCTGCAATGTGCACAGCTTACCGTCTGAAGTGCTTATACATATTATGAAAACACACAGCTTTTGTGTATGTTGAGAATACATATAGGCAGTGTTCTAATAAGCCTGAATATTAGCTATCTGAATATGTCAAATGGATACAAAATATAACTGTGATTATGGACAAGAGCGATTAGAACTGGCACATTACCCTGTGTGTATTTATGCCGGTAGCATTTTTGTGACCTTTTAATATTGCATTATTTGCAATCTCTTCCCACAAGATAATTATTTTAAATAATTGAAACCTTTACAATGAGGGAAGGCTTTTTGCTTCATTCAAGGAGTAGAAGCTTCATGCCTGGGATACCAAATGCTTGAGATATGTGGCGCATATATGTGAGTAACCAGAGAGACTGAGACAGCAGGACAGAACATATAAATTTGAGTTACTTTGACCTTTAATCCAGGAGAACAGGGAGAGAAATGCACCAGGAAGGTTGGTTTGTAGCTGTCTGGAGACTGATAAGCTGTAATAAAGGTGCACTCAGTTGCAATTCATCTAAAGCTTCCATTGCTATCATCCTCCGTTTTCGATTTTGTTACCTCGAGTACTTATCTAAATCCCTTTCAATGCCAGCTTGAATGCACTTTGTGTTCCCTCCAACTGTGACTGGGGCTGTCTGTGTGCGTCACTGTGCCGCAGCACACACTCTCTACCCTTGTTTGACAAGAACCAATGCCAACACCTAATTAAGGATAAGCCACAGAGCTCTCGGCTTTATCTTTGTCAACGGCTCCATTCCTAGCTTTCTGCCTAGTTGAGTTTTTAATGGCATGAGCAACAGTTCAGCTCAGCATTCCTCAGGCCTTCCTGTTCCCGATCTCGGTAACTAAATTTGGCCAGCAGCAGCAGCTGAGAGGGTGACCATTTGTGCCTTGTGTGTGTAAACACCCCAGGGATAGGTGGCCTCCCTGTTGTCTCTGGACTGCCCGCCCACTTCGTGCATGCCACGGGGGTGTGCAGAGGAACTGGAGGGAGAATTTACATGGTATCTCCCCACAGAGTACTCAAAAATTTTCCAGACACTTAATTTGTAAAGGTTTGTCTGATCCAACCTCATATTACATGGTATTAAACACTCTAAGTCAACTTTGCAAAGTTAAAAGTTTATCATTTCCTAAAACACTGGCAAATAACTGCATTTAAAATAAAAACTATGGCATCTTTTACAATGCAAATGTGAGAGACAGAGAGAGAAAGTGCTGTCTTTTATCTCCATACTTCTGTATTATACCAGAAGTGCAGTCCTCTTCCTGTTAGGCTTCAACCTGTGCATTTACATTTCTTTGTTCTCTGCCTCCAGATCGAAGCTGAATGTTTTAAATGATCAGGGATACATCACAAAGCATAGAGATATACAAACGCAATTCTATTTGCTGAAAGACCACAGAAACAAAAAATACTCAAAATGCTGAGATAAATGTCCGTGTCACTGATGTTCAGATGGTTTTTGCAGGTTTGAGAGACACATAGATTGGTGGGGAAGAAATGGATTATTTGTTTCATTTGGTGTCATGGCTTTATTCCAACTTTATATTTTCTTCAAAAATCACTGAACATCTTTTATTCTGGCTTGAATATTTCCTCCTTTTTTCAATTAACTGGGATATTTTTTACTTCATTCAAACTTCTGCTTTAACTTGTAATTCTGGACAATGGAGTGAGGCATTTTATCTGCAGGTTGCGAGTGGTTGAAATATTCTACAGCAAAAATAGACATTAGTAAATGTGATATTGGTCTCAGGGTACTCTGTAATACGCTTGGTGTATAAGAGATAAAAACATGATAATTCATAAATGATAGGCATGTAGAGTCCAGTTAAAGAGATAAGATATTTCATTTCCCACTTCCTTCTATGAGACCCTTTGAAAATAGCAGTAAAGCTCAGCAAATATTTCAGTCTTAAATAGGATATACTTGTTCTTTTTCTTTTTGAGTTGATCAACCCAGCCTTATCTACAAAAGCAAAATGAAGAATTGAGTTTCTTATCCTCTCTATTTAATCCCAAAATTTGCTTTTCTGAAGTTTTCTTAATGGTTTAGACAAAATTTCTTCTCACACAAGCCATTCAGGCCACAGTGCTTTTTCCGGACAGTAGAGACAACCTCCCTTCCCAGTGGCTCCCTAGCACACCAGTGACAATAACCTTGTCTGCTCCTGCCTCTTCTCCTTCAGGATGTCAAACTGATGTTTTTGATGTCTCTGCTGATTAACATGACTTCCCTGAGTGGTGGTGATGGGTTTGCACAGGAACTTCTGTACTCTGGTATAATGCACCATGGGAGACCAAGGTACTCTTGGTAAAATGACTATAGAGAGATTAGAATGTATCCTATGACCATAAAGCTGAGCATTTTTCTTTCTTGTGATAATTGAACCATACTGAGATTATTGTAATCAGCTTTGCCTCTGTCTGGTTTGTACAGTTTCTCAGAGCCAGTAGTCTAAAATATAGTATAATCAGAAGGTGGCAAATGCAGATCTCAACAGTCTGTCTCAGCTGAGAGTTTGAGGGGCAGGAGACAACCTACATCTTCTGTCATTGGACTATTTCTAAGCTGGTACTTTTGTGGGTGGATATATTAAATCAGAAATATCATGTGAACAAGATCCTCTAATTCTATGTGGAATTTTTCCATTTTTTTTAATGACTCTCCCTTTGTAGGAATGGCCTATCTAAACTCTGAAACCATCTCAATTTTGTCCAGAAAGATATGAACACTACTCCTTTACAAGTATTATATTGATCCGGGAGTTATTGCACTTCATAAGATAATGAAAAAGTGGCAACTGGGCATGGTGGTGCAGGTCTGTAATCCCATTATTTGAGAGGCTGAAACAAGAGGATCACAGGTTCAAGGCCAGCCCCAGCAATTTAGGAAGAACTTTAGCAACTTAGGGAGACTCTGTTTCAAAACAAAAGATTGGACCAGGGACTGGGATGTATTTTAGAGGCAGAATGTCCCTGAGGCCTGAGGTTCAATCTCCAGTACCAAATTAAAAAAAAAAAAAAAGCAATCTTTGACAGTCTAAATTGAATCTATACTAAAAATAATAATCTTCTAATACAAGGACAATGGATCTAACAATAAGTTAACCAAAGATGATAGAACAGAAAAGACTGGATTTTGCATATCAAATGATGTGTTTTCCTATAACTAGAAGGGGCTTATAATGCTTTCTTGTCAAATTCTCTCAATTATAATTACAATTTTGTATCTTTTAAAACAAAACCTGATGATCTATAATATCAGTGGTGAATAGAGAATTTCCCATGTTCCAGACATGATGCATCCCATTTAAAATATTATTAGGAGCCAGGCGAGGTGGCGCACGCTTGTAATCCCCGCGCTTGGGAGGCTGAGACAGGAGGATCGCACAGGTTCGAAGCCAGCCTCAGCTACTGAGTGAGGCTCTCAGCAACTTAGTGAGACCCTGTTTCCAAATGAAGTATAAAATAGGTCTGGGAGTATAGCCCGGAGGTAGAAAAGCTCCTGGGTTCCACCGTCAGTATCAAAACAAAACAAAACAAAACACAACCTTCTAAATGGTAAAATGTTGCAGCTCCTGGGTTCCACCCTCAGTATCAAAAAACAAAAAACAAAAACCTTCTAAAATATGATTAGGTTATAACAACTTCTAATTATATTAATTTCATTTTGGAAATTAAAGTAAATATATCATGAAAACTACAAGAGCAAATATGCATACTTGGTAATCACTTTGAGCAAATTACTTTTAGATTTTTGTTAATCAAATGCTAATACAAACAATATACTTTTCATTGCTAATTTGTGAGTGCATCCATTGCAGGTTGCAGGTAAGCCAAGCTTCTCTGCAATTGAGCCTGTGGGTTGTTATGCCAGCACATTTTTTTCTTCTGTATGTTTTGGCATGGTATTAAGTAAAAGAAAATGCTTCTTCCATATAAATTTTATTTACATACAGGCTTTGATTAATTTACTCAAAACTACCAATTATATGGGGTTTAGTGTACATAAAATAGTTCTATTTTCTAAGGATAAACATACTGCAACTGCTATGAGATAATACATAAATTTTTCATATAATCTAAGAAATTCAAAATTTACATTAAAAGTAAATTCACTATTTAATAGGCCACATTTTATTTAATTAAACATCTGCAAAAGTAATCCATCTACTTATAAAAGAGCCAGGCATTGTAATCCCAGTATTTGGGAGACTGAGAAAAGATGGTGGGCAGGTTCAATATCAGACTCAGCAATATAGGGTAACTTTCAGCAACCTAGAAAGACCTTGTCTCAAAAACAAAAAATTTAAAGAGCTGAGGGTGTAGCTCAGAGATAGAGAACTCCTAGGTCCAATCCCTAGTAACACACACACACACTGCTTTAATACAAAAGGTGACCTAGACAAAAGTATATGTGGCATGGGTTGAAAATTAACTTTCTCTCAATGTATACCTTTCCTAAGTCAGTACCTTAAGCCACTATACTCAAAAGTAAATGAGCTGCATAGTGAAATAAATTGCTGTGACTAAAACATAGCATCACCTGTTGTTCATCCCTAGACTGGAAGAATCAGTGCAAAGCTTTTATAACAGGAACACCAACATGGAGATGTAAGTTAGTTTCACCTTCTGCCGAATCTGATGTCAGCGTGGTAATTACCAGGCCCAGTCAATAATACCTCTCCTCAGTATAATTGCAAATCCAGTACAACCATGACCAGAACTAAATTGCTTCAGAACAATCAATAGGAATCTTCTGATTGTGTTCCCGGGTGTATGCATCAAATATAAAAAGGAAAACTGCCCATTCAAGCAAAAGGTCAATTTTATAAATAAAAAATACTGTATAAAAGTCATGTTATGTTTTATGTTCTTTCCAGATAGAAGAGACTACATATATTGGTTAGTTATCCATGAAAGAAAGTATGTAGCAGGGAACTCTTCAGGAGAAAACTAACAATGCAAGACAAGCAAGAAGAATTTTGAGTGAGGGATTTATCCAAGACTGAGCATAAGCTAGATAATTTGCTGCTATTTTGAAACACAGTTTTGAACCTAAAAGTAAAACTCTGTACTGTATTGTAAGCTTCAGTCAACACAGGGGCTAGTTAACTAGCAAGGCCCACAAACTTCCAGTTGCACTAGAAAACACTATTGAAGCTACTAATTTCCTATCAGAGTCGTGTGATAGTATAGGTTACTTACTTGAGAGGGTCAGTGTCTCATCTGCTTAGATCAGACCTCCTTAAACTGGTGCTGAGAATTCCCAGGGTAAATGAGAAAATTAGAAATACTAGAGCAGTGCAAAAAAAATTTTTTTTTTAGTTGTTTGGTGATAGTAAACTTGGGCTAAGTTATACTGTCGGTCTCACTTCCAGTCAGATAAGAGCATCTTCAGATAGCATAAGGGAAAGTTGGAGCTGAGTTCCCAACAGGTTAGAGATGGTAATACTGCCATGAGTTTAAGGAGATGGGAGAAAGAAGTGGGCAGTGGAAAACAGAGACAGAAAAGAATGGAGATAATCAGTGGTTATAGCCTTGAAAACCAAAAGTTTAGAGCTTATCTAATAATTGTCATAAGACACTCTGCTTGCCTTTGGTTTAAGTATCATTTGTTCTTAACAAAAATGGAGAAATAGCGACTAAACCATATTTGTCCAATTTGTTTAAGCTGTCCTTCCAAGTTTAATATTTCTGGAGTGGGAGATTAGAGTTCACTAGAACAAAATGGCATGATGTACTCTGCTTCAATGTTCTCCAAGGCTTTCCACTAACTAGGAAAAAGTTTCAAGCTTTTTTATTATCTCATTTGAATATATAACTCCATCTACCATGTGTCTTAGGTTGTCATGAATGCCAATGACTGTTCACAGCATCCTAAACATGTGCCATGTTATCACTTTTACTTTACCCTCATGTAACTGGAGTATTTTTCCTCATCCCCACCCATTGATGTGCTGCTGGTTCCTCCAGTCTCAGGCAATGCCAGAAACATCCCCTGATTCTTCTGTTACAATAGCAATTTCTCCATTGGTGCCCACACCTTGCTCCATTCTACTTACTATGTTCTTTTTAACATTTTAGTCATTTTCTTTTTTCTCCCCATGCTCTACAAAAGCATGTTCTTTAAGTGTAGTGCCCTTCCCAATCAAGAACCTCAATAAATTTCAGATGAACAAATGAATGAATGAAAATTTCAAACACTGGATATTGTGCTCCTCAGAAGTGGGACTCTTTATTCACCAACTATGATATCTAGTACAATATATTCTCCATTTTGGTAAAAATTTTAACTCATAAATTAAGAGTTATCATGAATAAGAGACAGCACAACAAGAGGCAATAATTACAAAACTAATAATAGTAAAAATGTACAAGTTAACTAAAATATTGGCTGCCTACGTCAGTCTAATCATGAAAAACTTAGAATCAACCATGTGTTTGGTTCATGAGGGTAAAGCTGCCTCTACTTAGGAAACTATGAGAAAACACCGTGATTCCTAGCATCAGACATTCTCAAAGTAAAAAAAAGGAATTTTTTATATAAAATCACTACTTTATATCACTTCTTGAAATGCTGCTGATATGCCCTATGTAACAAAACAAACTAAAAGTGTATAAAAATGCTTATCAGCCTGCACTGAAAACTATTTCTTTTGAAATATAATGTATGAGATTTGAAGTCTTTTCACAGGACCATATATTTTCACTAGATACAAAAAAAGGAAGAAAAGAATTTAAATGTTCTAGCAATTTCCAGAGTCAAAGTAGCATGTGTCTCATGAGAGTAGACCTTCTATAAATCACACTATCTAAGCTCCTTTTTACCATTACACCCCCACCAGCAAAAATTTTATACTTGGCATTTTTGCATTAAGGAATAAAAGAAATGTTACAGTCAAAACAACCCAAAAGGCTGTTAAATAGCTGATAATTTCATCAAGCTGAAAAATGAATGTAGTTATATTAGAAACATAATGCCATAAACATTTTCAATTACTTCACTTAAGCCTTCTAAGAAGCTAACACGAGAATGTTCTGGGAGAGGCTGAACGAGAAGAAACAGGACAACCAGCTCCCAGCCCCCTCCAGCCCACTGCCAGAAGTCCAGTGCAAGAGGACTGTGTGGACTGTTGCCCACATCAGTTTTAAATTGTTCAAGCATTTGTTTCCTGTAGATTAATTTGTAATTCTAAATTTCCAGGCGAATGAAATGTGATCCTGTCCCTCCCTCGGGTCATTTATAAAAAGCTATAGCTTTCCTGTAATCTGAGGCCCCGGCAGAGTGCTAACATGTAAAAATGGAAAGATGGGGCTTAGCCAGGGAGGTAAGAAAAACAAGCAGAGATGACTGGGGTTGGGGGTTGGTAAGACAGCCAACAGCCAACAAGGAGAGAGTAGCTTTGGTAGGCTGGGGTAGATGGAGAAGAAGGCACAATAGGATCTTATCAAAAGTATTTTGTGTGTCCTTCACAACTGACAATTCACAAGACAGTATCACCTTGCATTTTATGCCTCATCTCATAAAAAAACAACTAAACAAATATGTAAGTAAGTACACTTGAGGCAAGACATCTGGCATAGTGGAAGACACATGTCTACAATATTCAAGGATGGACTAAATTGTATACACTGGTTTTGTTAGAAGCTAGTTAGTTGTCTCCTTTCTGGCCTTTAGACAAGACTACCACTTGGCTTTGAGGTCAAATTACCTGTCACATTGTAGAACAGTTTAAGCCCACAAAAGAAAATGTGCTCGCCGCGTGCAAAACATAAGTATTTACTCCTGGGCAGAGATTTCACTAAATCATTATTTCTTGAACAACCACTTTTCATAGAAAACTATACAAAACCATGTGTATCTTTAAACAAAATACTCCCCCCAAAGCCCACAGTTTAATGCAGTGGTGGTTTAACCTTTTTGGGGGGACATGTATCTCTTGGGAAATCTGATTTTTAAAGAACACTTGTCATCTTCCAAGATAAATGCACATTAGCCAAACTAGCAAATTGTATATCAGTACTGACTTTCCTTCACCATGTCAAAATAGAAAAGCAATCTTTCAAAAATTTGTCGCTCACTTTCATTTTTCATGTAAATATTTATGGCAACTTCTTCAATTTAATTTAAATGAACCCACAATGTGCAAAATCATGTCAATTTAAATTTTGTTCAAAAGTAAATTTCAATAAGAAACCAGCTGAAATTTGTCTGTAAGCAGACATTGACAGTGAGAAACGGTCTTTGACACAGTCATAATGTTCATGTCATTTTTCAACCATTGCCTTCAGCCTTTTGTTTTGAAGGCAAGAGGCTTTTAAGGCCCTGACTCACATGATATGTAGATACCAGGAAACAGTAGTAGAGCTTTCACAGCTTCCTTTGCCAGACAAAGAGAGACTTATATCAAAGAATTCTTCTGTGGTTCATATTGCATTATTTTTCTCATCTGCTTAGTCAATAAGGCCATTTTGTGTGTGTGTGTGTGTGTGTGTGTGTGTGTGTGCACATGCACATGTGCACAAGCCCAGAAACATCAATATTGTCAATGTTACAAGATCATTATTAGTGTAGAAAAAAAAAAACAGAATAAAAGATACATGAGATCAGAGATTGTGTCTGAGTCACTTTCCACCATCTCTTACCATGTAGAGGAGTATGTCTCAAGGATTGGGAAGATTCTTTATTCATCAAAGGATTGACAACTAATATGCAGACAAACAATGTGTTGTGCTGTCCGTACACAGACACCTGGATTTTCTTTTAGTTGAGTTGTGTTGGGTAAGGTATCAAGCATACTACCTGGTACTTAGTAGGCATTTTACTGATATTTTCTGAACAATTTTTTTTTAAAAGCAGACATGAGTCAAGTTTTTTAGATTATCCTCACATGCTTGTTTTTGTTTGTTTGATTGGTTGGTTTTGATTTATCATTTTTATAATTTATTGGGCATTAAGCTACTAGTCAGGTAACAATGAATGCCACACTTTGGGAGAGAAACTATCAAAAGTTTGGATATTCTGCGCACTCAATTGCAGTTGATTAAGTAGTTAAGACAGGAAAAATATTGTGGAACATAAAAAAACAATTTAAAATATATTTACAGTTTTCAAAGCTTACTGGTTCTACAACAATTCCATTTGGCCTGAAAAATATAAATTGACCCCATATATACATACATTTACTTGGTCTCTTCCTAATTTATGGCTCATATACATGTCTTTTTAGTCCACCTTTGAAAATCATTAAAACTCTTTCAAATCAAAACACTGTTTTCTGTTCTTGCTTTTCATTTGTTTGTTTTTAACACAAAGAAACTGAGAATGGCAGAAATATTTCCCTCAACAAATGAACTTTCTTTTCACAAAGATGGTGATGGTGCCTAGAGGCAACCAGTACAGGAAGACTTTGTAATGCAAACTTGGATGGACCGTTGGCAATTGCAGATGTTAGACTGAGGGGATGATGACTAATTTCTAGGAATGCCTCTTAGGAATATTTCAATTATCCCAAAAAATCTGTCTAAAACCATGTAAATGTAACCCTAAATTATAAAACTGGGACTGGGAGTCATAGGAAAAAATTTAGGTCCTATTATACAATGGCCATTTTTTTCAATATCACTTTCTTCCTGATCTTCTTCAAGTCATTCTGAGGTGTCTCGAAGTAATATTCAGTACGTTAAATGTTAAAACCTTAATTTCACCTAAAATATCAAAAACATTTCCCCATTTAGTGAGAGAGCATGGGAGCTCATTTTTAACATGTCTCCAAATATTCACAGGGTAAAACGTGAAATGCTTCTAGTAGAATATGGAGATGGCTCCCCATTCTGTCCTGATATTTCTTTTTTAATCAACTCTGTACCCTGTTAGTGATTTGCATATAACAGCCTCCTGGCACAAATTAAATGAAACAAGGTCCCATTGCAGCTAATAAACTCACTGTAACAAGTCCCTTCACTTTGCCTGGTCACAGGGCTCAGCAGGATTACCATATGTAGAACCGGATGCAAGATAAAAATAACATTATTTTGTGCTTTCAAAGCCATACAACTCTATATTGTCTCTTTGGAAATAAATTTCATCTAATGGCCAGTGATTATCTCCTATCTGGCTTGCTATAATACCAGTTTTGTTTTTCGTTTTTTTTTTTCCTAATCACTAGTGTTATCTGTACTTTGGAAGAAAAGCTACAATTAAACATATTTTGAACAGAGAAGGAAAAGGCAGCAGGGCTCTTTTGGCATCAGTTCATACAGCCTATCATTCCAAAACATTTCTGGTTTTACATTGGTATCATCAACCAATGTCAGCACAGCTGAGGTGACTGTGCTAATTAACTGTCCTGCCGAACCAGCTGAGAAAGCTTGTATAAACTCCCTGGGAATAGAAGCTGTTAAAAAGAAATTCTATCTCATGGAGCTAGGGAGTAGGCCCAAATATAGCATCAAAACATGGAACAGTTGTCTTTAACCATCAGGTGATAACATCATCAGTTACAAGATGCTCAAGAGTTAGCAGAGTTGAATACAAGGCTGGTATGACAGAAGAATTCATCACATCTGAAAAGCACTCAAGGCGTCCTCTCTTTTGTTTGAAACACAGCATTTAGGATAAGCCAACTTAGAATCTCAGAAGAAAGAAAGCACTTAATGCCCAAATGCCATTCTCAAAAGAAAAAGAAAAAAAAATAGTTGAACATAAGAAAGGCCACCTTATCTAAGGTACAGTTTGAGGTAAGTATGGCATAGGTCAAGAGTAGAGACGATTGTCTAAAGTATGTAATGAAATGGTATGTCATGCAGCATCGGCTCAGTGGTTACCAAAGGCTGAGTGCAGCGTGGCACATGGGTGAGAAAGGTTTGTTTGGGTTCAGAAAAAACAGAACTATGAGGAGTTTCAAGGTGGTGTTAAGGGGTAGAAGAGAGTTTCACTAAAATTTTGTTATGGGTTATATACTACACTAATTCAAACAATTGATCAAGATACATAATAAAGATTAGACTCTAGTTTGGGTTGTGCTTAATATAACATTAAGACAGTCTCAAACTCCATGTAGTTGTAAAGCCTTTATCAAAAACTGTGAACACCTAAGATTTTACCTTGCTCGCAAGCTAAAAAGTTAGTCTGGCAGAAAACATGAGACTGCTGGGGCAGAAAGAAAATACTTGATTACTTCCAATACAGCAAACAGCATGAGTTTTATGTTCACATCGGCTCCTTTTGGCCCAAGGCCCATAAGGTATTGCAAAGTTGTTCAGATGGACAAGGAGCACACAGTTGGTTTGTATTACAGCTGAGAACCTTAGATGTGGGGAAGCCACATATTTTATAATGGGCTGCAAGTAAATATTCCTGAGCCTTGCTTCTGAGTGGCTCATTATCTTTACTATACTGGACAATAAGCAAATCAGCCCTCTACTCAAGAGGAATGCTATGCCTATCTTCCAAGTCTCTTTACTATGCAAATACCCTTGGAAAGGTAATCAATGCCTATACTGCCAAGATATGCAGAAGCCTGAGAGCCGAATACAGAATTTTCTCCTGGGAACTTTACTATAACAGAAGTAAAGGATTATATAAGTCATGCTTTCTAACACCCATCGGGTAACTCCAGGGTTGCAGCCAAATGAACATAATTTATCCATGAAAGTTCTGCTGCGCTCTTCAGGCATCTCTGCATTGGAAAGCATTTCCTTGGCTCTAGATCCACATGCAGATGTTAGGAATACCATTCATTTGGGCTCAAGTCACATAAAGGCAAAACCAGGTCAAGAATTGAATCACTATGAGAACTGACATTACACTGAGGAAAAATGAATACAAGTTTCACCAGTCCTCTTTTTCTGCCTTTCTTTCTGTTTGTTCCCATTCCTGGAATTGCCCAATAAGACAATAATCTCCCACATCCTCAGGCCCTTGAGGAAAGGTTTATATATGAATTAGTTGCTAAAAATGTCTGCAAGCTCTACTAATCAAAACCACTGACAGGCAGGGCTGAAGAACAGCAACTTAGAGCTTCTGGGTCTCTTCATCAATAATGAGATGTGAGACAAAATTGCATCCTGATTTCTCTATGACTTCTGACTAATTGACTGTTGGGCTGCTCTATACACAGGTGACTCTCTGCAAATGTCATGAATGCTACATTGAAACAGACCATGGGTTCAGGACGGCTAAAATCAGACTCCATCACTACCCTGTGACCATGAAAACATGAACAGCCTGAATCTATATCTCACTTTACTCATCTGTAAAATGGAGCTAAAAATATATACATCCTAGTATTGTGATGGGGATTAAATGAGAAAACATCTATAATGTACTTTGTACATTAGCAGCTCTGTGAATAATAGTTCTTGTTATGGTTTATCCTGTCATTGTCAGGAAGCCATAAAATGCAATGCTGTACGTGCAAGATAGCCCTTAACTTATGCCTTCCATGAGACCCATTGTTACACTTGCTGGTAAATCACGGATCAGCTACTACACTGAACATGTGGTGGTAGAAATGTGTGTTGCTGTGTTCAGCTTGACTCCACCTTTTTCGTGACAGACACCACCTTTGTTCACTTGAATAATGGAGTTTAAAGCAAGATGCCACTAGGCATTGATGAACTGCCAGGAAAGTAGATCTTTATAGAGCTAAATCCCCATACATATGGCCTATATAGATCTGAGTGTGGGAGTGTTCTTGAGGTTTTGTTTTGTTTTGTTTTTGTGGTACTGGAGATTGAACCCCAAAGCATTCTACCTCTAAGATTCACCCCAGCCCTTTTTATTCTGAGACAGGGTCTTGCTCAGTTGCCGAGGCTGGCCTCTAACCTGTGACCCTCCTGCCCAAGTCTCCCAAATACTTGGATTACAAGCATTTAACCACCATGCCCCATTAGTCTTTCTTTTAAAAAAAAATCGAACAATATCACTTTCCTTTTTAAATTTCATAAAACATATATTATGATGTATTTATTTATTTATTTATCTATTTATTTTTGGTGGTACTGGGGTTCCTGGAAACCCTTCTACCTCCGGGCTACACTCCCAGACCTATTTTATATTTTTGAAACAGGGTCTCTTAGCCAGCGCAGCTGGCTTCGAACTTTCGCGATCCTCCTGCCTCCGCCTCCCAAGCGCGGGGATTACAAGCGTGTGCCACCACTCCCGGTTTTATGATGTGTTTTAAAGTAAGTCTTTCTATGCATTTGAGGTCTGAAAAATGCAGTTTATGTGGACTAGAACATGAGTTACTAGCACTCCTATCTGTAATATCACCATGTCTTTACCCCTAATCTTTTACATCAGCAAAGCAGTTAAAAACGACAAAGCCCTAGAAGATGAAGAAACTGGACTTAGAAACGGTATTAAGTTGTCCAGCATTTTCCCCGTTCAGTAAATTACCTCACCTCTATAGCTGAGTCATTAACTCTCTAGGCAGATATTTACTGAGATTCCACCATGAGCAAATTACTAGCCTGGCCTCTGGTGATCCAAAGTGATTAAGGTCAGGTGACCACAGTCAGGGAGCTCAGTGCTTAAGAGAAGAAAGAGACAGCTTCTGCATTGCTCCTGCCAGTGTTGATGCACGCTGCCAGGGATCTTGAATACTTATTCCTTTGCTTTCATGCAACAGAAAAAACCAGCTCACCTTGTTTAAAATTGAGAGCACAAAAATAAAACACATCAGAATCACTGCTTCTGTCCTGGCACCAAGAAACCAGATTCCGTAGGTAGTTAATGCAGAGAAAGTGCTTTTAGAAGTGCTTGGATTTTAGAAAACACAAAATGTATTCTATTACTTCTACCTAACACACTGCACCCTCTCCCCCAGACACATAAAGGGCTACAGTAAAATTATATATAAAGTAAATGAGAGCACAACAAATTTTGCCCAGGAAGCCAAGAGGCAGATTTTACAGAAAATTTTGCATCTAATTTTGTTCTTGAGTTTAAGAAGGAAATTGCCAAATAAGAAAAAAAATCTTTTAAACCAGAGGAAATAACATGTTAAAGGTGAAGAAACATAAAGGGCAAAGTGACTGGTTAAATAAGTGCTGGTTTTATGTACAATGGGTTGATAAGCAACCATTAAAAAGAATATGAAGCCAGGCAGAATGGTGCACACCTGTAAGCCCAATACTTGGGAGACTGAAACAAGAGGATTGCAAGTTTGAGGCCAGCCTCAGCAACTTAGCAAGGCCCTCCACAATTTAGTGAGAACTTGTTTCAAAATAAAAAATAGAATAGGGGAAGGGCTGTAGCTCTGGGAGGGGTGAGGAGGTAGAACATCCTTTAGTTCAATCCCCAATACCACATTAAATAAATAAATAAATAAATAAATAAATAAATAAATAAATAAGAGTGAGAGAAACCGGGCAAGTGGTGCACAATTGCAGCACCAATACTTGAACAGCTAAGATAGGTTCAAGGCCAACCTTGGCAACTTAGTAGTATCCTGTTTCAAAAGAAAAAACAGATGTAGTTCAGAAGTAGAATGCCCCTGTGTTCAATCACTAGTACTGCAAGAGAAAGAGAGAAAGAGAGAGAAACAATGTATTAAATGACACATTTATGCATATAACATTAGGGTTGCACATAGTATTCCTATTAGGTGGTCATTCAATTTTAAGTACCTCTGCATTATTTGAGAAACCTATAAGCATGTTATAATCATTTCAAAGATAGATCAGAAAGTATATTACGTAGTAAAATATTGAGGTGCTTCTTTTTACAAGAGGAGTAGAGAACCATGAGATGAAGTTGTAATTTGGGATCAGATTTTACGCTGCCCTAAAGATCTTGAGCCTTATGGCCTAGACTACATCAGGACTTGGCCAAGTGCAGCTCATGGGATGATGTTGGCTTAGCATCTGTTGTTTTCTTAATAGAATTTTATTGGTACATTATAGTCTCACATCGTAATGTAGTTCACAGTGATAGTGACATCCATGCACACGGCACTTGGTGGGCTCTCCTCCGGCTCCCATTGATCCTCACTCTCTACCCCCATCCTTCCCCTAGACCACCTCCCTGGCTCTACGGGGTCTTCTCCTCCATTGTCTAAAGTACTTCTGGTATCTCCATTACTTGCTAGATTCTGCATATGAGAAAATAAAACATATAACTTTTCACTTTTTTTTTTCTGGTGGTACTGGGGTTCCTGGAGACCCTTCTACCTCCGGGCTACACTCCCAGACCTATTTTATATTTTGGAAACAGGGTCTCTTACGCCAGCAAGGCTGGCTTCGAACCTGCGCGATCCTCCTGTCTCCGCCTCCCAAGCACAGGGATTACAAGCTTGCGCCACCACGCCCTGCGGCTAACTTTTCACTTTCTATAACTGACTAATATCACTTAATATAATGTTCTCCAGGTCTATTCTTCTTTATTGATGAGTAGAATTTCATTGTGTGTATATCCCACAATTTTGTAACCCAGTCATCTGCTGATGGACACCTAGGTTGGTTCCATAATCTATTACGAATTGTGCTGATATAAACATGGATATGCATATATTACTAAAATATTCTGATTTCAGTCCCTTTGGAAAGATACCCAACAGTGATATAGCTGGACCTAATGGTGAATCCACTACCAATTTTCTGATGAATTTTCACACTGATCTTTATAGAAGCTACACTAAATTGTAGTAGTCCCAACAATGAGAAGAGTTCTTATTTCCCCACATTTTCATCAGCATTTATTGTCGTTTGGCTTCTTTTGTGTGTGTGTGGTACTAGTGGTAGAACCCATCTACCTCTGGGCTATACTCCCAGACCTCTTTTATATTTGATTTAGAAACAGGGTCTCACTAAGTTGCTGAGAGCCTCACTAAGTAGCTGAGGCTGGCTTCGAACCTGTGCGATCCTCCTATCTCAGCCTCTCGAACGCGGGGATTACAAATGTTCGCCACCACACCTGGCTCGTTTGGCTTCTTGATGATTACCATTCTGATTGGGATTAGAAGAAATCCAGTGTAGTTTTGATTTTCATCTCCCTGATTTCTATACTATTGAACATTTTTATTTATTTATTAATCAATCATTTCTATCTCTTCTTTTGTGAAGTGTCTATTTAGTTCAATTGCCTATTTCTTGACTGAGTTATTTGTTTGTTGTTGTTGTTGTTGTTGTTGTTGTTGTTGTTGAAGTCTTTTAAGTACTTTGAATATTCTAGATAATAGTCCTCTATCAAAGAAATAGCTGGCAAAGTCTTCTCCCATTCTGCAGGCTCTCTCTTTAGACTCTTGATGATTTTCTTTGATGAGCAGAAACTTTAGTTTAATGCCATACCATTTATTAATTCTTTTTTAATTTCTTGAACTTTGGGGGGTCTTACTGAGGAAGTGTCTACCTGTGCCTATATGTTGAAGTATTTTACCTATGCCCTCCTCTATTTCAAATTCTCTGGTTTAATTTCCAGTGCCTTTATGCATCTCAAATTGACTCTTGTTACCATATCTTTTTGTGAATAAGGTTTTATTGAAACACAACCACCCACATTTCTATACGTACAGCTATGGCTGCTTTTACACGACAGAGGTCCACAAAGCCCAACATATTTACTACCTAAAACTGAAGAAAAAGTTCACTGATCCCTGCCCTACGTAGTAAAAAGACTTCAAAGAAGGTCATGAGATCACAACAAACCTTTTTATTAGCAAGAACCTGGAAAAGTCAGTATAAAAATGTTAATTATAGCAATTCCAACAAATTTTATCTTATGCATCATGGAAATTTCTCAACAATTCTCACACCATCCTATAAGTAAATATAATTGTGATTGTATTCTTTTATTATAAAAGAAGAAAATAAAGAGCCACATAGCTATAAAGATGTATCTCCTTACAGAATATAAGCTCCAGGAGAAAAGGGAGTTTGTCTTATTTACTGTGCCAGCTCTGGGTCTAAGGACAGTGTCTGGCATATGGTGAAGCACTTATCTAAATAGATATTTATAAAAGGCAAAAGGAGTAATCAATGAGTAAAGGAAGAAAAGAATAGAAAAGTGAACTAGGGGTACAGAGAGCTTTTCAAAATTATACCAGAGAATCAGCCACCCCAACTCTATCACCTAGCCAGTACATCAGACTGTGATATATGATAGTACATGTCATTTTGGGGACTAGAAGCCAAAAATATCAACCCAGCTCTTTCTTAGCTCCAGGCAATCTCACTCTCCTATACTCTGCCTGAAAGAGGGATACCACTTCATTTGTTGGCTTATTTACTTATTTATTTATTTATTTATTTATTGCTTTATAGCACACTCTATTTTCTTCCAGTTACACTTGGTTAATTTCTGCCCTTTAACTTCAAGCAGTCTGGGGGTGCTTCCCACAGCTAAAGGGGTTCCATTCCCCTCAGCACATTATCTCTCCACCATCCATCTGATGGACGGGTTGGATTGTTGTCAAACATTGCTGTCGTACAGTTTCTATCTAGTTCTTGGGCTGATCTTTCAGCTGCAGCAGCCCTTGAAAGCTGACAGGATGAATTGCTTATTTTCCAGACCTTAATGTTTATCTCCCTTCAGATCTCACCATCTGCTGTGATTTGGCAGCTCAGGTACATGAATTCTTTTCCTACTTCTTTCAGTTGCTCAGCGTCCTGCGGGTGCTGCCATGTCCCTGTCCTCCCTCTCTTCAGACATCCTCCCCTTAGAAGTGATGAGGCCTCTACTGAAATTGATGGATCTGCCTGGTGCCTTCCCTTCAATGCTGTCACTCTCTGCATTGCACAGATTCAATCTGTCCACTGAGACCTGTGCATAAAAAGGAAGAAAGCATCTGCAAAATCAGAGTCAGCTGTGCCTCATTCTACTCATTATCTACTGTTTTGCAGTGGTGTATTTCTTACTCTCTAAGTCAGAGGCGGCAATGTGGCAGCCCGACCTCTCTGGCTTATGACACAGAACCTAAATATTGGATTAAAGAAATGAAAACTGGCTTTCTTCCCAAATTTGGAAGAAAGAGTATACCAAGGTTTATGTTTCCCTTCAGCAAAACACACGGGACTGAATTCTCAGCTACAGTCTTAATACTATTTGTACTTTCTAGTTTTTTTCCACTCTCCCCATTCCTCCAATCTTCCTTTCCATCAAATCTGCATAAAGCATTTATAGTTGCCTTTTATGCTTGGATTTTATTGAATTCGAGCTTTTTAAAGCTCTGGTGTGAAGCTAGGTTTCCAAAACCTTTGAGAGCCGGAATTAGTCAACTTTTTCTATAAGGGCTTTGCAGGCCTTTTGGTCTCTACTCAAACTACTCAACTCTGACACTGGAGAGTAAACACAGCCCAAAAAAGGACTAACAAATGAGTATGGCAGTGATTCAGTAAATCTTTATCTGAAAAAATAAGTAAGGAAACATATTTGGCCCATGAACCATAGTTCTCAAACCTCTGCTTAGAGCATCACCTTTGATTTGGAAACATCTCCAGCATAGCCACTGTATATTATTTATTCATATAGGAACAAACCATACTAATTTTCACACACACTGATAAAAGCTACTTCCTTACCAATTAAGTGAGTTTTTATACATGAATGTATATATTAACATGTCATTTTAGCAGCCCAATTGAATTCTTTAAAAGGGGTTTGCATTTTTTTCTGGGTTTTAAACTTGACTCCTATGAACATTAGTGAAACATTACATATTCATTAATAGGTCCTTTAAACATTGTTTATACAAGGTAATAATAGACCTTAATGAGGCTAGTGCCTGAGCTATTCCCTGGTCCTACCACAGGTCCTTTGGGGGTGACATTATCTGCTTCAAGCCACAATGGACCCATTTAACACACTGTAGAAGAACACAGTGTCACTACTATCCTCCCAGCAACCGTGTCCCCTGATAATGCCATCGCACCAGGGAAATCCTCTTTGATATTTGTTTACCATTCTACATAAGTTACAATAATCAATACAGTAAGAATATAAAGTTCTGGAGATATTTTTAAAACTAATTTTTAATGAAACTAATTGTATAAGTAAGACATGGGCAAATTAAAGACCTGGTACAAATTACAGAATGTCAGTATCTCTGCTTCTAAAACACATACTTAATCACTATACAATAGTTTCTCTCAAGATCTTTTTCATATATTTATTTTCTCTCACATAGCCACTAAGAAGAAAAAATGTTTTGCTTAGTACTTAGTGCAGGATTGATAATGAATGAAAGTTTTTTAAATAATGAAAAATCTCCTCTCATCAAAATTTGCTCTACTTCCTAGGATTCCTGTCTTGGTTAAAAGCACCACTATTCACTTGAATAGTGATAGTAGTGAATAAGCTAAAAAAAACACAGAACTCTCCACCTTTTATATTTCTCACCCTTTAGCTCTGTATCCAATTGTTCATTGTGATGGTTAATTTTATGTGTCAACTTGGATGGGCTACAGCACCTAGATATTAAGCCAAACATTTTTTTCCATGCTTCTCTGAGAGTGTTTTGGGAACAAAAACTGATACTTACATCAGTAGACTTTGAGTAAAGCTGATTGCACTCACTTTTGGTGCATCTCATCCAAGCAGGTAAAGGACTAATGGCTTACTTCCCCCAGGGCAGAAGAAATCCTACCAGCCAACAACCTTCAGATTTAAACAGCTACACTGATTCTTCCCTGGATCTCGGGCCTGGTGGCCTGGTCTGCAGATTTGGGACTTGCCAGTCTCTACAATAGAGTAAGCCTATTTCTGAAAATGAAGGTGCAGGAGTGCAGGCGCACACGTACATGCACGCACACACGCACACTTTGCTCTGACCAGTGTTATCATGAAGTCTTATAAATTCTTCCTCTGAAAGACTCCTCACTGTCTTCAATATCCTACATTGGCTCAGATCCCAATCTTTTGAAGTGGCCTTATAATTAGTCTTTCAGCTTCTCATTTCTCTAATTCCCAATCTGGAATGAGGTCAATGATTCCCAAAGGCCTGTAGAATCGAATTTAGACTCCTTGGTATAACATTCAAGGTCCTGCACAGTTTGGAGCCAACTGTCCCGCTTAGTCCCATCTCCCAGTCTCCCACCCCCACCCTACCTCAGCTTCACCACACCAATCCGCTTCCCAGAAATGTGTCCCTCTCTTTTGTACCTCTGAGTCTTGCCTTTTACATTGAGAAATGGTCTAATAATCCAAAAAGAGTTCCACTAAGTATATAATCAAGTAGAAGTAAAAGATGTTGGCTCCAACTTCTTAGTTGGCATTTAGTTGGCCTAATTAGTGTCTTCGAGTCATGAGTTAAAAGCAAGAAAAGAGTTCAGCTATTCTTCACCATCTCTTCCTGATTGCTATGGATCATATAAATCCATATATGCCCTGTAGATGGTGTTGACACAAGAAAAGACTGACCAGCTGAAGGTGAAACAATAAATCAGCTGTAGTCAACACCTATTCTGACAGGTTTTGCATTTGCCCAATGCTTCTCACTTCGCTGACAGCATACCCCAGTTAGGTTTTCACCAGGGAGCCACACCTTCAGCAAAGAAATGATGTTATATAGGGGCCCAGAAAACTTCCAGGATAATTTTAAACTCTTATTTCATGTTGTATTGAGTTCCACCAGATTGATTTCTGACTACCTGTCATGTGTGTTTCTTTTGTTCATTAGAATGTAAGATGAGAGTTGCTTTAAAATTCCTTTTGGAGAATTGTTAAGAGCTGTGAAATGTTATCAAAAGGTCACTGAAATACATGCACCAGAAGCTTTCAAAGTTAACAGATAGCATGGGCAATTCTACATCTGGAAAATGGCCCAGTCAAGAATGCAGATATAACACTGCCAATATTCACTCATTCATCAGAGATGGACTTCCCTTTCACTGTGCTAAGCCTGGAAAAAGATAGTGAATACTACATGCTCTACCCTTAAGGAGCTCAAAGGAAGCAGATAGGTCAACAAACACTGACTACGAATATTGTAAATAATGCTTGCAGATGTAGACGATGTTCTATGTTAGGTAGCCAGATTAGAGATGAGTAGGGCAGAGGGAAAACAGGACAGAAGATTCCACTAGACCTCCTGAGAAGAGTGGGGGGGATATGATTGCTGTTTTAGAGACCACCTTCACACCCTGGGATTTTACTTAGTCTTCCTCCAGAAGGTCTTCAATAGGGCAAAACAGTACAGGCAGAAAAGCACAAAGCTGTGGGAGGAAAAAAGAAAGTGGCCTCCCACAGTGCATGTGCATTAGGGGAAAAGGTTGCCAGGTTGAATAGAACTTACCACATGGGGGACTCCACGGCATTTTCCACTCCCAGACACGGCCACTCCAGACAGACCCTCTCTGGAGAGGAGTAACCTCTTTATCCCATGCCATTTCTTACCCCAGGGAAGAGGCCCATTCCAGACTTTCTCATAACATGACCCTTTCCAGGGAAGGGAATTCCCTTTATCACAGTCTTCTTTTATTACTGTGCCGCACCCTCATTTGCTAAGTAAACTTTTCATATTCTCTCTTGGTACTTGATGTTTGAAATCATTCTGTCAGGACGCAAGAGCTGAGGAACAGAGATTACCACCCTACAATATTAATTTTTAGAAAAATCATCACCTAGTAACATGTACACTTAGGGAGTGGTCAAGAGAGGCCTCGGGATGGGGGCGGGGAGTGACTTTTGAGGTGAGTCAAAAGGTTCCACCTGGTAAGAAATCTGGCTTTCTCTACAGAAGTGAATCTCAAAGTATGGTCCCCACACCAGCATTATCTGTATCACGTGGGAACCGGGTAGCAGGATAGACTAAGGCCCTGGTTCAGGAGGTGGACACAGCACTGTGTGTTCTGTATGACCTCTTGGAGATTCTGGTGCATCCTTAACTTTGAGCATCACTGATGAGTCCACTTCGGGGCCGGGATTTGAGGAGGCCTAAGATAATAAGGTCTTTGGATGAGGAGAGATTTTAAAGAATCTTAAATAATTTCCTTAAAAACCAGGACTATTTTCTCATTGGACATTCAAGTGATCTAATTAGGAAAGTATAGTGCTTAGCTTTGTGATTTTGGAAATATAGCAATGGTAGCAGTCTAGAAGATACATTCAAGATATGCAAGCAGTAGACTAAATGGGAGACTGTGGTAAAAATTCAAGCCAACAGTGTTTCGGGCCTGAATTATGTGGACTGTGGCAACAAAAATGGGGAAGAAATGTTAGATCGGAGATATGAAATTGCCACTATTATTTTTCATTGAATAAAAAAAAAGAGGACAGGAAAAGAATCACTTTATTGTTTGTTGCATTCTGCCTTTTGCAAACTAAATGGTCAAACCAATTTTTAATGGTTTTGTTGCTGCATTATAGCCTCACATCATAATGTAGTTCAGAGTGATAGTGACACAGGTGCACACAGCACTTGGTGGGCTTGCCCTGGCTCCCTCTCCATTCTTCTCTTTTCTCATACAGGGTGTTGAGATGGCATTGGTGTTCTCACATATGTACATGATATATTCATATATATGTGATTGCTTCATTGATTCCCCCCTTTCCTACCTCCTTCCCCTAAACCTAGTTCCACTAATTGAAGTTTCTCTTCAACTATCTAAAGTCCCTCTGATATGCCCATTACTCCCTAACTTCTACATATAAGAAAAAAATATATATGCATATATATTTTTATATTTTATATTTATATATGAATATATTTATATTTAAATATATTTATATGATATATAGATATAGATATGTATATAGATATATAGATATCCCTTCACTTTCTGTGTCTGGCTAATCTCACTTAACATTATGTTCTCCAGGTCCAACAAACCATTTTTAAATGGAGTGAGGAAGAAAAGAAATCTTGCAAGTTGGTCCATGATGTGAGAGAGGGGAAAAGGTTTGAGTGACTTGAAGCATCTATTACCTACAGAAGAGATCAAATAGACTATGTATGTGTTATGGTAAATGTTGGAGGTGATATGGCTAATATAATTTAAACATTATGTGATATATATATATACATATATATATATATGTAGGTCTTGAAACATAATGTTATAATACATATAATTTTATGATAAGTTTAAAAATAAATTTAATTATTTTTAAAAGAATATGGTAGTTTCTCTGCTGGTTTCTTTTTTTTTTTTTTTCCTTG
This sequence comes from Muscardinus avellanarius, assembly GCF_963383645.1. Classification (NCBI taxonomy): domain Eukaryota; kingdom Metazoa; phylum Chordata; class Mammalia; order Rodentia; family Gliridae; genus Muscardinus; species Muscardinus avellanarius. The sequence goes on from NC_137793.1 coordinate 39,279,770, forward strand.
TTTGGAAGTTTCATATCTTGCTTTCTCAATTTCCTATTTGACTTTCGGACTAAGTAAACATGTGATTACATATCCTGCATAAACTTTAATTCATAATAAAAATTCTATATAAGCATTTTGTTGTTTATTAAGTTCACTGAATGGATCTCTTTGGAACTACCATAGTAAATCACAACTCAGCTCTCAAACTTTGTGCTATAATTTTGCTCAGCTGGGAATTGTGTAGACAGGAAGACCACTAGTATTTATTCCTGGGACCCTCCTCAAATTTTTGTGGGTCATTTGTATTCTGGTCAGGGACCCACATACTGAGTTTAGAAGGTATTACAAAAATTAATTTCTTTTAAAGTACATAAAAAATTATAGCAAGCTGAACTAGGTGTGGTAAAGAGTGCCTGTAATCTCAGTATTTACAGAAGGATCACAAGTTCAAAGCCAGCCTCAGCAGCTTAGTGAGGATCTCAGCAACTTAGAGAGACCCTGTTTTCAAATAAAAAATAAAATATGGCTAGGGGATTAGCTTGTAGGTAGGATGTCCCTCAGTTCATTCCTCAATACCCCCCCCAAAATTACACCAAGCTGCGCATTGTAGCACCGCCCTTGTTTATTATCTACAGCATAGTATTGTTGATTCCCTTGGCACTGCCATTCTACATTGTCACCTGTAATGCTTCAGCTTGCCATTCATTTATTTGTACAATATAGTTGTGGAATCAATGTAATAAACAATTTTTTTGTGGTACTGGGGGTGGAACCCAGAGGCTTTCTACATCCGGGCTATACTCCCAGACCTATTTTATACTTTACTTGGAAACAGGGTCTCACTAAGTTGCTGAGAGCCTCGCTCAGTCGCTGTGGCTGGCTTCGAACCTGTGCGATCCTCCTGTCTCAAGCCTCCCAAGTGCTGGGATTAGAAGCTTGCGCCACCACGCCCAGCAATAAACAGACAACTTTAAATGTTTAATATCTATTAAATATATATGTTGGACATTTTCACTAGTGCTGGATGTGGACTGATTTTTCATATACATGAACTGGCTTTTTCAGCATTTTCTAATAAAACACATTAGTTGACCTTTTGAACACTCTGCTTAGCAAAATTTACTCCAGAAGTTTTTCTCTTTTTTGCTACAGATCTGTTGACAATTACAAATTTTCAAATATTGAAAAAAAATTTTTTTTAGGAACTAGGGATTGAACCAGTGGCATTCTACCTCCGAGCTACATCCCTCATCCTATTTTTTTATTCTTGATTTTGAAACAGGATCTCACTAAGTTGAGGAGGGCTTGCCAAGTAGCTGAGGCTGGCTGTGGACCTGTGACTCTCCTGTCTCTGCCTCCCACGTACTGTGATTACAAGTGTGCACCACCATGTCCGCCCGACGGGCAAGCTTTACTTTATGCTACAAAGGGTTATCCAGATCATTCTTATTGCCAATGGATGAGTTAACAGAATAGTCTGTCAGAAAATGAATGTCTGAAAAAGGTCTGTCCCATATTCATTTGAATATGAAGTTTGGATAATTATTGTTCTGCCACTGTGTTCTAAAAAGTTCCTCCTTAAAATTCTCTAAAAGGTAATTGTTTCATTGAGTTGGACCTACTAAAACATTTGTTCCAAATTTTAATGGAGTCAGGGTGTGGGAATCCATATTTTAAAACGTCATCTCAAATTGTTCTGCTATAGAGATGAAAACATTAACCCAGAACATAATCATTTCTTTCCGTTCTGCTTCCATCTAAATCAAGTTCCTTGCTCTTATAGATAACCTACTTTGGGCTCTTACTTCTAGAAATGAGCCTGCTTCTGCTTGAGAAGAAACCTTTTTAATATGGTGGTTAGAAAGGACCCTCAAACATACATATATCCTGACGAAATTGGAATCTCTTATTGCCATTTCCCATTTCCTAAATATGAATATTATTAAATCAAAAGCATCAAAGCTACATATTAAATCATTTCTCTCTACCATAGAAACTATTCTCTTGTCTTGCTTTTTTTTTCTTGAATTTCAGACCTCAGGTATTATTTGTATGGAGGAAATTCTTAAATGGAACTTTGTTACCACTTAAAGATAGATGTATTTTTGTTGTTGTTGTTCTCATATGATCCATTTAAACTCACCATCAAAGTGAACTATGGACTCATTTTAAGAAGAAAATATATCCCATAGACCATAATTTCCCAAGACCTTTATTTATTTGATTTCTGCTCCCTGGGATCACGGCCTCGTGACATGCAATTCTCAGTTCTGTGAGCCGCCCAGGAAATAGCATTCATAAAAATCATTTCACAGCAGACTTCAATGCCAACCCAACAATAAAATATTCCAGCACATTCTTACAGTGGAAGCAGCCATGGGCAGCTGCTGCTCCATTCTTTTTACGTTGAAAAGGCACCTTTTGGTAAAGACATCAAAGCCATCTGCAGAACAGCCCACACAGCAACCTCTTTTCAATAGCGGTGTCCTTGGATGTCAAACTCCAATACAAGCTAATTGGAACTTTAATAATTCTAGCTACTAGAGATTTAGGGTTATTATCAACACACAAATCCCTGCAATATTTTTTCAAATAAAATCATTTTGAATTTAAAACCGGAGGAAATTCACATCTACCAAACACAAATGAAGCTTTAAAGCACCTGTGTTTATCATTTTCTCTTTCAAAACTAACCATTACGTCGGCCCTCACGGCATCTCCAGGGTGGAGAAAACCCTTCACTTCACATCCTCCTGAAGTCTGTTTCCACTGGGGATGTTCCAGGCCTTACACCTCTCTAATTCTTCCCTCTCCCTCAATCCCACTCCTACTTTTCTAAACTTTGAGTGTTGTATATTTAACCATTCATCCCATGACAAAAGTGTACATTCTCCTTAGAACAACAGGCAAATCTATTCCGATAAAGGAAGGAGCTTTACAAGATGATTAGACTTCGTCAAATAGATCCCTGCTCTACTAAATTACAAACAACTGCTGTGCTAAATTACAAACAACCAAAATGCCAGGATCCCTTTCTCCGCCCTCACAAAGCTGGGCATCCTTTGTGTTCTGTTTGTTTTGTTTTGTTTATGTGAGAAGCAAAGTACTGGTTTTTTTTATAGCACATGTATTCAAAATTTATCGTCATAATCTGAATTTATTAGGTAACTTTCATCAAATTAGTATATGACTCATTCTCGTATTTGTCTGACTTTATCAACATAGTGATACAGACCATTAAGGTGGGGGAGGCATTTGAACATTTTGCTATGTTTGAAGAGATTGGTTTAAAAAAAAGAGATTGGTAAACATGTAAATGAAGATTTTATCAAATATATAATGTTGAAATATACAAAGTATCCATAATAGAGTAAAAAGACAATATACTACTAGCCATTGTAGTCCCTAAAATGATACCGATGGTTTGATAAGCTTGGACTGAAAACAAAACCTGTCTGCACAGTGGTTTCCTTATTTGCAAAATGAACAGATTTGAGTAATAACCTCCATGGTATTTATGGAAACAAAATTCTGATTGGAAGCAAAAACAATTTATCATTATGAATTCTCTTAGAATTTCTTTTTACTCTAAAGCTAATCAATTTGTCTCCCTCTCTGCCCATTCACATGTGACTCAAATCTTCAGATACTAATAAATTAAATCTATATTCCAGAGATTTGGTTTCCTCTATTCCTGTATAGAGTCTGACAGTTGATTTTCATAATGTTTCAGCTCTCTATTTTGCAAAATAAATAAATAGATAAATTGGAGGTACATCCATTCAGTCACTTAAGAACACTTACTGACTTCTGGTATCTTTTATTTCTTTGCATTCCCTGAAATATTTGAAAGGAAGTGGTGCTTCATGGTACTTCCTTTCTGAATGTTTTAGAAGACATCTCTTAAGAGAGACAATTTTCAGTTTAATCACCACACCATGATTTTAGTTAAAATAGCAGCTATAATTTAAAAAATATCTTCCAATATAGAGATCCCATTTAAATTAACCCCATTACTTCCCATATTCCTTATGCATGTTTTAATTTTCAATCTAGGATAAAATCAAAGCTCACAAGTCAGGTATAGTGGCACATGCCTGTAATCCCAGTACTTGTAAGGCTGAAACAGGAGGATCATAGGTTTATAGCTAGTCTCAACAATTTAGTAAGGTCCTCAGAAACTTAGTGAAACCCTGTTTCAAAGTAATTTTTTTCAAACTTTATTTTCAGTTTTTAAATTGTTAGGAATATTAAATTTCTGCAATAAGGCTGATAAGTGGCATGAAATATGAAAGAATAAAAATTAAATTTTCAAAGTAAATTTACGTATTATCTATGGGTTTGTTCATCTCTGGTTTCTCCTTCCTTGTCTGGAAATTCTCTTATGACCCTTTTTCTCCCTAGCTTCCACATATTAGGGTGAGCATCTGATTTTTTTCTTTTTGTGACTTACTATTATACTTAGCATAATGTTCTCCAGTTCATCTATTTCCTCGCAAAGGACATAGTTTTGTAAATGGTGAACTAACTGAGGGGATGGAAGGGGGAAGGAGGGAAATTCCCTAATGTACATGAGGTACATTCATAAATATATCAAAGACAATCACTAAGCCAAACATGAGAGGAAGGGGGAGGGAATGGGGTAGAAAGTGGGAAATTTCTCACTATTTTAAAATGTATTTAAATTTGTTACTCATTTAGCTAAAATAGAAGGGCTAAATGAGTGATATCTGCATGTATGCCTCTACCATCTTATATCCCATTAAGATGTCTGACTTCAGTGCACCAATAAAAATAACTAAATCTTCTGCCGGGCATGGTGACGCAGCTTGTAATCCCTGCGCTTGGGAGGCGGAGACAGGAGGATCCCGCAGGTTCAAAGTCAGCTGCGCTGGTTGAAGAGACCCTGTTTCCAAATAAAAATATAAAAATGGGTCTGGGAGTGTATCCCAGAGGTAGAAGGGTTTCCAGGGACCCCAGTACCACCAATAAATAAATAAATGAATAATTAAATAAATAAATAAATCTTCATAATATAAAAATAAGAAATAAAATAAAAGAGGGCTGAGAACATAGGTCAGAGGTAGAACATCCCTAGGTTCAATCCTCAACGAAAGGAAGAAAGAAAGAAAGAAAGAAAGAAAGAAAGAAAGAAAGAAAGAAAGAAAGAAAGAAAGAAAACAAGGAAAGAAAATAATTCAGGATCGCCAATTAAATTTGGTAGCTGTGTCTTTCTATTTTCTTTTAATACAGGACACCACTCATCAAACTCTGGCCCTTGGACTGGGCAATTCCTCTACTGTTGGTTCTTACATATTAAGCTCAGAATGACTTTTAATTTTTAAAAGACTTAACCAAAATGAAATAACAACAACATATAGAACAATCTGTAACAAAGCTCTTTTGTTACCTACAAAGCATGGAATATTTGGTTTGTTTCTTTTTCTTTTTTTGGTGGTACTGCGGTTCCTGGAAGCCCTTCTACCTCCGGGCTACACTCCCAGACCTATTTTATATTTTTGAAACAGGGTCTCTTAAAACAGCGTGGCTGGCTACGAACCTGCGCGATCCTCCTGTCTCCGTCTCCCAAGCGCAGGGATTACAAGCGTGCGCCACCACGCCCGGCTGGGATATTTGGTTTATAAAGGGTGTCAGCTCTTTAGAGTTTGTTGACACCTGAGCTGTAACATTGCCCTTGCCTGCTCTGATTTCTTGAACAGTTTTTGAAGATTCCAAATCAATTACGTTATAGAATATTTCACATATTTCAAAATAGTTTTATGTATTCATTATTAGACTTGAATTAAAGATTTTTGTCTGGAACATTACAGAAATAGGTTGTGTTAGTTTATGACATCACATCAACGCATCAAGATATCCCGCTGAGTAGTACAAGTTTTGACCACTTTATTAAGCTGATGATGGCCAGATGTCTCTACAATAGGGGTCAATTGTCTTTTTGTAATCAATAAATAATCCAAGGAATGGTAATTTGACAGAGTGAAAATATAATTTCCCAATAAATATTTGTCTAGTATAATCATTGCTCTCTGACAATCCTGCATCACTCCCAGCAATGCAGAGATACAATATGGTGACCTTCTCTCATTCATTCTGGATTTCTTACCTGGCATTCACCTGTAGAGAAAAATCTTTCCTTTTTCTTCTCTTCCTCTTTCTCCTCCTCCTTTTTCTCCTCTACTACTTCTTCTCCCTTTCCGCCTCCCTTAATTCTTGCCTTCCCCCCCAAGTTATCATTGATATTAAGATTATTACTGTTATTTGTATGCCAAATTGTACACAACTTGCCTGGTGAGAGGCTTCAACACGCCCCTTTACCATTCTCACATAGCTGCATTTGGAATTGAGTCTTTCCTTGAATTTTGGCACATGGTGTCCGTGGCCAACCTTGAACATTCCCTGACCTAGGAAGAAGCAGTCTTTTTTCAAGCAATCTGCTTTTTCCTTATAAGAGTTGCTAATTAGAAACCAAGATCTCTTTTCCAGGTATTTTCATTGCTACCAGGCATTTTAGTAGACAGGATAGGGGCAGGGTGGGAGATTATTTGGTACAGGATATACTCCTAAATTTCAAAATAAAGAATGAAAAAATCAAATGGTATAAAGTTGTAAAATGACTATATAATTTTTTTGTGTGTGTGGTACTGGGGTTCCTGAAAGCCCTTCTATCTCTGGGCTACACTCCCAGACTTATTTTATATTTTTGAAACAGGGTCTCTTACGCCAGCACGGCTGGTTTCGAACCTGCGCGATCCTCCTGTCTCCACCTCCCAAGCGCGGGGATTACAAGCGTGAGCCACCACGCCCGGCTTGACTATATAGTTTTTAAACTGTGAGCTTATATGTACTCACACTGATATCTCTATTTCAACTCTACCACTACAGAGTCTTCTTCATGTTCCCCAGTTCATATTGGTTTCTCTCTGCTTCCACAGAGAAAACTTTAATTTCCCACAACAACCATATATTCACACATTGCACAGATGCACCAAAAACCGCATTAACAATAGTAAAACTACTAAGTGAAGTGCAAGATTTGATTACATTGTTCTTATCCTTAGATTATATCTCACTGTTTATTGACAATCATGAGCAAAGCTATTCAAATGTGTCATTTTGCCTTTATAATTATAGAATAATTTGATATGCAGTTTGGTCCATTTGTGATTATTAAAGAGTTTAATTTTCACCTGTTAAATTTAATTTTAACATTTAAAAATTTTATGTAATACAGAGGTGAGAACTATATAAAAAGTATTCTCAAAGAAATTTCCATTTATCAAGATTCCTTAATTTGTCCTTAGATAAATATTTTCATTAGTTTCTGATCACACAGGTTCAAAGCCAGCCTCAGGTACTTGGCCCTCAGCAACTTAGTGAGATGCTGTTTCCAAATAAAAATATAAAATAGGAGTGGGAATGTAGCCCGGAGGTAGAAAGCCCCTGAGTACCATCCCTAGTACCAGAAAAAAAATACTATTTTTATAAGAAAAAACATTTCTGAGGATATGAAAGTTATTCCACTTTAAAATCGATGGCTTGTTATTTTATTGGGGGAAATATTAGGGCACTTAGTATCTTTCTTGGCCAGGTTTATAATGAGTACATTTGTGTACTCTCTTCCCCATTGTTTATTTAAGCAAGCTCAAATATTAAAACGCTGCAACAGGAGACTTTCCACACCAAACTCCCTTATTAACTGAAATGTCCCACAGCATACGCTTGAAACAATCTGCCCAATGAGTAACCACGTTTCATCTTGTAAGAGTGACTTGCCATTGCTCACATGGAAGGTGGGTTGTTTATAGGTGGCTGGTGTTTACTGAATAAAACATGAAAAGTTTTAGTGACACCAAAGGGTGCCTCTGAAACCCATGCAGAGATAATGCAGAACTTTGGTTGCATAAGAATCTACTCATGCCAGGCGTGGTGGCACACGCTTGTAATCCCCGCGTTTGGGAGGCTGAGACAGGAGGATCGCATGGGTTCGAAGCCAGCCTCAGCTACTCAGTGAGGCTTCCAGCAACTTAGACCCTGTTTCCAAATCAAATATAAAAAAGGTCTGGGAGTATGACCCAGAGGTAGAAAGCCTCAGGGTTCCACCCCCAGTACCACCAAAAAAAAAAAAAAAAAGAATAATCTACTCATGTTTTAAGATACTTAACTCTGTAGAATCACAATTATAGAAAAGCTCATTGATGCTGCTAATGACATTTGTAAAGCATACCTTGAATGGAATACAATGTTTTTCTATCTGGTGGAAGAGGTAGTAGAGGCATCACAGTCACACTTTCCTGCAGGGGGGAACACTAAAAACAGCTTAGAGTATAGCAAGGTATAAAGCTTCACTGAAAAAAGTTGTATTATGTTGCATTACTTATGTAATTGTGTTGCCATGCTATGTTAGCAATAGCTAAAAAATGATAAATAAAGACTACCATGGGGAATGGGGGAGAAAAGAAACAAGTAGGAGGGGTGGGGAGGAAATGGGGTAGTGATTGGGTAAAGGCTAATTGGGTGATATGTGCATGTGTGTCTACACAAGCCTTGTATCCCATTAAGATGTTCATACATCTACAATGCACCAATAAAAAAATTAAAAATAAATAAATAAAAGTCAATTTTATTTTAAAAAGAAACAAGTATATGGAACTGATCATATGTCTTGTTGAGAAAATAAAATATTGAAATAAATGTTTTATTAGAAAACAGTACGAAAAATAACCAGCTTATATACTTGTACTTTGTAATCAAACCCATTTGGTACTTTTTATTTGGAGTATCTATCAGAAACCCTATTTCTATGGATATACCAAAAAATACAATGAAATCTTTCCTGGAAGTTGAAGCCATGTTAATACAGATTTTTGTGTGTTTAACCTGCCAACACAAAGTTGGTACATATAAAATGTACCAAAACATTTGAGATCAATAATAATATCAAGTTCATTGGAAGGTTTGAAGCTCTGTACTTGGTTATGTATACTGAGAAATCTCACCATTGTTAAGAGCCTATAGAAGATGAAATGATATCCTAGGAGAGGGCAGGTACCACCACAAGATCACTGACTCACATTTCATCATAATGTGAACACCTACCGCCTGCCTTTTGTGGTACTAAGGATGGAAGACATAAATACAATAAAACATTGTTGGCCCGAGGAGTTCAACTACAGTGAGGTACAAAGGCATGCCCTTCCCAAATGATTATATGGTACTCTAAGTCTGCAGAGGAGATCTGACTGGGGTGCTTGTGAAATGCAGTGAACCAAGTACTTTGTCCTAAAAGATGAGATAGAGATCATTATCAGAGATGAGGTGACTTGGGGAGTACAAGCAGGAGATACTTGCACAAGAGAGAACGGAAAGTGAAAGTCAAGGAAAGGTTAGAGCATAGGTCAAAGCAAGAAGTTCTGAGAATGTTGCTCAGTATCTTTCCAAAAGAATTAAAGTTAGAATAGTATAGTGATACATGTATACCCATGTTTATAGCAGCACAATTCACAATAGTCAAGTTATGAAGCCAAACTAGGTGTCTGTCAACGGATGAATGGATTTAAAAATGTAGTAGAAACAAAATAATTTTGCTCAGACACAAGGGAAAACAAACACTTGTCATTTTCAGGAAAATGGATGGGACTAGGGAATATTATGCTGAGTGAGATCAGCCAGTCTCAGAAAGTCAAGGGTCATATGTTTTTTCTCATATGTGGACACTAGAGACAAATAGGAAACAAACGTGACTTCAGATAAGTAGGAGAGAGACCCATAGAATTAGTGAAAGGGGACTGGAGAATGGAGGTGGGGAAAGAGACTTGAAGAAGGAAATTGTCCAAATAATGTCATGTCCATATAGGAAGGTGTCACTAGCCACCTCATTAACAGATCAAAGGGGGAGTGGACGGGGATGTGGAGAGAAATACACGGAGTGGTGCATGCATATGTTAATATATCACTTTGAATCTCACTATGTTGTATAATTACAATGTACCAAGTAGAGTGTAATTTTTTTAAAAAAGACCTGGAAATGCCTGGCCCATTCTATATTCTGTTGGTTCAGTGGTCAGGACTCATATTTCACAGGCAGAGAAAACAAAAATTAGAAGGAAGAGTTTGGACTAATACTGAGCCTATTCTACTTATGTACTTACCATGGGGAGAACGACAGAGCCCCAAAAGGGGAATTTAAAATCTGTTAAAGTCCCCTCTGGGTTAACAGAGAGCTTCTGTAATTCAGAGAGATTTGCAGTTCATTGGCTATTGTTTATCACCTTGAGAAAGCAAGAAATACATTGAGTATGTGTTTTTGCAAGCTGTCATTTCCTGTATTCAATCTGATTTTCCAAATGGGAAAATGTGATATTGTTCACAAACAGCAGTCAGGAACAAAATCTTTCTGGCAAAGACAACATTTCTGAAGTTACTACGTTTTCAACCTCAAGAGAAACGAATGTGCACCCCTACCTCTTAGTTTCCCAAGGTATTTCTACCTGCAAGTACTTACTGGTTGTTGGGGGATGGTGCGCAGTGACAATGCTGTTTCAGACTCATATATAGAGGCTAGGAAACTAACCCAGAACTCAGGGGTCCAAGAGCAAGGGACTACTTATAAGGTGTCTGTCCAAAGCAAAACTCCTTAGGTGAAGCTCATTCTAACTCTCTCTGCCAGGCAACAAAGGCTGCCCTTCTGCTCCTAGCTGGCATTGCTTAAGTCCTTATTTCAGTCCTCCACTATCAAGTGCTCCTCCAGAACGTCTGCCCAAAGGACCTGGACCAACTGGGTCTTTCCACTGTCCATCCGGGGCCACTTACTGCCACTGTTGGCTTCTTCATTGTTCCTTTATCATTTTCAGGTGTCCATGTCCTGTCTCTCAACTGGACCATGAGTATCTCCACATTTTGCTTTAGCCATTCCCATTCACGCAGCAACCATCCAACATTCCCCCCATTCTTATCCTGTATCCATTCTTATCCTGGAAAATCTCCCCATTCTTATCCTGTGTCAGAATACACTTTTCTGAAATCCCTAAGACAGGCCTAAGAAATAGAGGAATCTAAACATTTCAGAAAAATATATAATAAAAAGAGCCTTATTAGTTGAAGCCCAACAATAGAAGGAAGACCAAAAATAAAACAAAGTATTAGAAAAGTGCCTGAGAACAAGAAGAAAGGGAAGGATTATGCAATGGAATTTTACTCAGTCATAAAGAAGAACAAAATTATGTCATTTGCAGGAAAATGGACAGACTCGAGAATACTTTGGCAAAAGAGGGAAGACTAAAAAACAAAGTACTAGAGAACTGCCTGAAAGAGAGGGAAGGGGAAGGATTAACAAAGGCTCAGTTTCTGAGCTATTGATCTCACTGTGGCTCTTAGGCTAGGAATCCAATTATTTGCTTTCCCGAATGTTGGACCACAACTTTCAAAACAATCTTCTTGGAAGACATATTTTATTACCGAGTAATTTTCCCTGATTTTTAAAATATTGTAAAAGTACTTAATGTGCCTTATAAACATTACTAGTATATTTTAAATAAAATGTCATCTTGCGAAGCCACAAATTCCTTTTGGCCCCATTACTTACATCAGCACAGCCTGGATTCTGGGAAGCCCCACGGAGATTCTGGTGACAGATTTCCTCCACTACAAACAGTGGGCAGGCTTGGAAACGCAGCAAATATCAATTCATTCTGAGAGAAAACATGGCAGCTGAGACCTGAGGAGCTTGGCCCACATCCTGGGCTTTGGTTGCCTGCTGGGCGTACACAGCCTAGCAGTCATCTGCAGGGAGAATAAGAAGGTTACAGACAGTAGATTACAAATGTTCTGTGATAGGAGCACGCTCTCTCAAATCCAACAGCACTGATATTTCTTTAACACTGCTCACCTTCTGTTACATGTTAAAGAAATTTGATGATTATGTTTGTTTATAAGCCTTTTCATGTGTTTATGACCAAGAATCAGTAATACAAATGGAAAATAGGAAATGGATACAAAAAAAAAAAAAAAACAAGGACTGTTTTACCCTAAATCGCTGCATGTCTACTCTGAGAAGTTGGACTTTGGCAACATGAAAAGTACTAGAAGAACCTCTCCCCAAATTACCTGCCTTCTCTCTACCCAGTTTTCTTCCACCGGTAATCTTTGCTTCCTCTTAGGCATATATCTTAGGGGAAGAAGTGTGAATAAGATCAATGATTTAATTTCCATGCATACCAAGAGTAATAATAGAAAACAGAAGACAAATGAGGAAGGGACCTCAGTGTAAGGAAGGAGAGACTGGAAGAATGGAAATCAACTCTTAGTTATTTGGTCTCAGGGTCTGCCTGTGTCACAGCACAAGGGAAAAGGAAAGCAAATCCAGAGAGAGTTGGATCAAAGAAAGAGCCTGGCACCAAAGCCATTAAAGGAGAATTACGAAAAACCCTTTAAAGAGAATACAAACAAATAAATCCTTTTCATGTAGATCTTTCATAAACACTATCCTCTCTGTTTCTTTCATAGTACTTATCACAAGTGACAATTAAGTTATCCATTCTCTGGCTCACCTCATTATTTCCCATCTCTCCTATGGAAGTATCACTGAGAAGAGGGGCTTTGTTTTTGGCATAATGTCTGGGATTCCTCAAATAACATTATTGGGCAATTGAATAAAAGAACATGAAAGTGCGGTGGAGAGTTTAATAAGCTTGCATGGGGAAGTGTGGCTGTGCAAGGCGGCGGCACTCGGGAGGACCTGATGGCGCAGAGGAGAGCAGTTTGAGCACAGTTGTGTAGGATCTATGGTTGCAAAGGCATACTAGTTCTGAGACCATTTCTAAAGCAAGTCTTGTACCATGCTCACAGAGGAGGCTCTTTTTAATGTGCTGGGCCCAGGCCTGCTCATCACAAGACACCAGAAGTACCATTCATTGGTTTTTCACATAGAGGCCCTCCACACTACTAAATAGGCACTCACAGAGTGAAGCCTGTGTTCTAGTGGGCATGCCCCACTGAGAGCAACTCTCCCTGTTCTGGAAACATTTCTTCTAAGGCTTGGCTCTAAAAAGTGTTGTTGGGTGGGGTGTTCCTTCATAGTATTTACAGCCCCCAACTTAGAATAGTTTAATGTTTAATTTTTTGACTTTTCAATGGTACAGTAGCAATATGCATTCTGTAGAAACCAATATTTGAATTTGAAACTTTAACCTTTTTCTGGGCTGTCAATATGGTGCTCAGTATTCTCTTGTAATGCAAAGCAATGTTGGCCAGTCAGGAGGATAGATAGCGAATACTCCATTCCATATTCTGTTGCTAATCTTTGCTTTTTGGAAGGTTAGCATATTTCTGGGGCCAGCTGTGATTGCAGGGCAGATATTGGTAGTGAGATCCCCAGAGAGAAGAAAGCACAGGAAATCTCCATCAGGAAGGAACAACAACTGCTTTATTCTACATACCTGTCCCTTATATAGGATTCTGGGCAAAATGGCGTCCATCCTCATCAGCATGATTTGAGCATGATTTGTGTTTTGCCTGGTCATCATTATATAACTATAGACACTCTCCAACTATGCAGAATGAGTGGGGTCATGTCCTTACTGCCAGCTTGTACTTTCTCTGGGCCCAGCTCCTACTCCTACATGCTAGTGGTACCCGACTTGACCCAGGGAGCACTGCATTGAGCCTAAAGACCACAACAGTAATAGAGAATGCAACAGGTGACTATTATTCCTCCAGCCACACAGGTGAGTATAATCAATAACTATCTCCAGGAGGAGGCTAGTGAGTTTCATCAGGTTGAAAGTGGGTCCTCCTGTAAAGCATAAATAGCTTGCACCTCTGCATATGTTTCCATCTCTGCTAAGTACCTGCTGCTAGTAGAGAAGAGCAATGTTCTACACTGGGCAGCAGTGAGCATATCCAATGCCATTTTATTCTGTAAAACTACCTTCTGCATCTAGGGGATTTCATTCATTAAAAGGGGAAAGAGCCCATCGGGATGTATTTAAAGCTTCAGCAATATGTCAAGCTAAGGCTTCTACCTGCAGCTGTACATCTCTATTACCACTCCCTGAGACAAATAAGGTTAAAGGGTAAAATCACCATGTGGCCTAGTGGGCACAGCAATAGCAGTGACATATGGGGTCCCAATTATTAGGTTTATAGGGAAGAGTCCGGACTATTCATCCTTGTATGGAGGTCTTCCCCAGCTATACCTTCCTGCCCAATAGGCAAGGAGGTATGGCCAACCACAATGTCTGAAAATCCAGAGATAGCTATCTGGCTGGGAATCAGTAGGCTTGGTCCATGTTAGTTTTCTCTCATCCTACCACCAGTTGGTATCTGGTAAATGAATGACATTCTGGCATAGTTTTTGGAGTAACCATCCAGTGATTCCATTAGTTATAGACTAGTTCACCTGTTATATACAAAAAGGTGCTATGCTTACAAGCTCTATGTGTTTCCCTATTAACCAGGTCCACCTGTTTTCTAGAGCATATCCCAACAAGAGGAATATATATATATATATATATATATATATATATATATATATATATATATATATATATATGACTAGTGGCTCTAAGACCTTAATATATATATATATATATATATATATATATATATATATATTAAGGTCTTAGAGCCACTAGTCCTCTATTATGTGGCATTGCTCATCCCATTCTATGCTGCTGTGGTTCCAGGTCCATAAATAGTCCAATTGTCTGCAGTGGCAGGGGTGATTCTCCATGGGAGACCTTCAGCTGCTTCCACTGGTAGCTTGATGCAGACCCAGCAGTGGGAGGTATTGTGCAGTCTTGCAAAGGTGTATGCCTGGAAAAGCAGGCTATTAACCTGGCTGTTAACTCTGCTGTTAACTCTGCTGTTAACCTGGAAGGTAGAACAGGGAAGTAAGAAAGAAAGAAGAAAGAAGGAAAGAAAGAAAGAAAGAAAGAAAGAAAGAAAGAAAGAAAGAAAGAAAGATCACCATGGGTAAGTCCTTTGCTTCCCTGAGTTCCCAGAGGATACTGGCAACATGTTCATCTTGCAAGAGCACAGTGGCTGGGATGACAGTCATTCCAGGGTGATGGCACCACACCAAAGCACCTGGGTAGGAGGTAAGGGGTTGGAAACATTCTCCACAGGATACAATGGAATAGGTCCTATTCTCCTAACGTGTGTGCCTTTCAAAATTGTGCCTTCTGCCCATGGGGAAAGGTGACCTGCACTGGGCAGTATCCAAAACCCAGGTAGTATCCAAGGGTCCAGCTATAACGGGGCCTTCAGTCCCATATTCCATGGCCCCCGAAGTGCAACCTATGGCTCCAGAGAAACCTGCACCTGCCAGGGCCGGAACTTCCTCTGGGTCCCACAGTATATCAAGTACATTTTCAATTTAGGATGTTTTCCATTTACAATGGGTTTATCAGGACACAACCTCGTGTAGGACAAGGAGCGGCTGTGTTCCTAACCTTGGGAGCAGAACATAACCTGAGAGGAATCAATGGTAGGACTTCTCACCCAACTCCCCTACCCCTTCATCCTCCCAACTGCAGGTGACATTGCCTGCCCCAATATATTTATATGGACTCTGCAAGAAGATCCAGGGTCCTTTTTTGGGATGATTTAAACTTTTCCTCAAGAAACAGTGTGCTTTCTTCTCTGATGACACTGCTGTAAAGATGGAGTCCAGAGGGCACCCATACACTGGCTCCCACCTCATGGAGATCACTGAGCTAAGAAAATAAAGCAAATGCTAAAACAGAAGGGGACACATGATTAGATTTGCGGGGCATTGGAGTCCCTGGTTGAGTGTCATTATTGCCTGCCCAAATCTTGGTTATTGAGTTCTCCCTGTCAGTGTCTATTCTACCCAAATATTCTCCTTCAAATACTGTGTTTGGGTTCAGTTATTCTGGAATGACTTTCTGTCACTTGTACCCAGTAGGACCCTGAAACAGGTGATTATACTTCCTCTAATTTTAAAATAAATCCAGAAAACAGGTCTTAGGTAATTTATTTTTCCTCATCTTGAATTGACATCTAAGTATTCATTGTCAACTTAAAGGCTGATTTAAGAATTAGAGTGTTGGCAGGGTGAGGTGGCTCACGCCTATAGTTCTTGTAAACTGGAGGCTGAGATAGGAGGATCAGAGGTTCAAGGCCAGTGTGCTGTGAATTAGTGAAACCCTGTTTCAAATTTTTAAAAAATGAAATAAGGCTAGGGTATAGCCCTGAAGTAAAATATCCTGGACACACACACACACACACACACACACACACACACACACACACCACCACCACCACCACCACCACCACCACCACCACACCACACACACATACATACACACACAAGTAATGAAAGTGTCACTGCTCTTAGCTTTTTCTACCGCTGTTGCTCTAACTCTGAAGAAACAGAGAACCAAATTCCCTCAAAGCAGAGAGAAATGAAAAGATTAATGGCTGAAGGCACTAGCTTCCCACATTTCTGTATTTATTCATTTAGATAATTGAATAGATTCTGTAGCAGAGTTACATTCTAGACTATAACCTTTCACCCACTGAGCTCCAGAGTTTTATTCTGAGGAAATAATTCACCATTGATAGGTCAAAACACACAGCAGTACATTCGTTCCACACAAGAAGAGGCTTTGCAAGGGAAATTTATAACAATTTGGTCTTTGTCCTTTCTCTTCCCTCTTTTTAATTTTTTTCCTCACTTCCAGGCTTTTGCTGTTTTCTCTTTTGTATGTGTAGAACAGCATATCTCACAGTATCCATTGTGCTCACAAAGAAAATATTATAATAGAATTGCTATTTTAAAATGCAAAAAAAATGCCTAATACATAACAGTTCAGAACACTTGTGCTGACTTCATGGGGTAAAAGACAGTGGTAGTGACCTCTGTAAACATGACCTAAACTTTGAACAATTATTAAGTTTGGCAAACAGCTATCCCTGCAGCCAACTCCCTCATCCCACATCCGGCCTAATTATCTTTTGCTAACAAAGCCCTTTGCTCAAACAGTGATATGGTGAAGGGCCAGGACAATCACAGTCAGCATAAGCTACTCATAAGTTTTTGCCTTTGGCCCATACTTCCTCTAATGGTGATTCTGTGGTCCAAATCTATCCCACATAAAACATAAAGGGACCTGGGTATAGTGGTGCACACCTGTAATCCCAGTACTTGGAAGGCTAAAACAGGAGGATAGTAGGTTTGAGGCCAGCTTTAGCCATTTAGAGAGACTCTCAGAAACTTAGGAAGACCCTGTTTCAAAAAATAAGTAGTAATAAGACTGGGGTGTAGTTGAGAGGTAGAATGCCTCTGAGTTCAATCACCAGTACCAAAATGAAAACATTTTTTTTAAAAAATGACTTAGCTGGACGTGGTGGCACATGCTTGTAATCCCCACACTTGGGAGGCGCAGACAGGAGGATCGCGCAGGTTCGAAGCCAGCCGTGCTGGCTTAAGAGACCCTGTTTAAAAAATATAAAATAGATCTGGGAGTGTAGTCCAGAGGTAGAAGGGTTTCCAGGAACCCCAGTACCACCAACAAAACAAAACAAAACAAAACAAAAAACAAAATAAAAAAATGACTTAGACTACTGAACTCTTCTAAGTACAATTCCCCAATAAACGGTGAGAGTCACAAAGGAAAAAGAGGCTTTTTCCTCTTGTCCCCTCCTTTTTACTTAGACATTATAGTGTGGGATTTGGGCATTGAAGGCGTGACTATGAAGGAGACAACGCAGAAGACACAGGAACAGAAAACAAAAAGGCAGAAGGAGTCTGGATCTTCTGCAATTCACAGTATTCTTATAGTCAATGACATTTATTTGCAGCTGAATGTATCTTAGCTGATATATTATGAAACAGTATTGGAAATAACACATTCATGAATTTTTATTGTGATATCAAAGAAATGTATGATAATTCATACATATGTTAAACATGAAAAATTTAAGATTTTTTTTCAATCAACGATCAAACTCTTAGGTAGATAAATTCTGGTTTAAGTCAAGACCAATGACTAGGACATTAAAACTTGTAGCTAGAACAAAGAATTTTAATTTTACAAATGCTCTGTACACTTGCTCTGGTTTTACTTTATGCATCATTTCTCTCATGTACAACTCTAGCATTTACAGATATGATTAAAAACAGATTAACTGAACAGACTGTGTAATGGTCCTCAGCTGAGTATCAAAAAATTAAAACAGATTTGAAAACTCTTCTACAACACTCAAGATTTAAATACATTGAATATGTCAGCAATTCTCTACTCTCATAGCAAGAGATAAAAGAAGCAAAGATAAAGAGATGCACAAAATAGGAAAGTCTTTGGGGATATTAAGGCAATTAAGGGCAATATGGAAGTAATCAAAACTTGGTCGACAGACCAAATAAGACCTTATGAAATAAAAATATGGGCCAACATTTGCAAAACGTTACATGCCTTCAGATTACACATGTCTACACAAGAAACCAAGGGTTAGATTGGATGCACAGATAAGAAACAATAGCAAATGGATGAAATGCAAAAGGATTTCTTAGGTTTGAGCATGCACAGGCATGTCAAAGTCTAAATCCTTATGTAGACACTAGCCAAGTTTTAAGGGTTGAAGCAATGTTTTTTTTTATTTTATTATGAGAGATAGAATAATGTATGAGTAGAAAACATGCAAGTCAAACAAAGAGTTTGTTTTGTTTATAGTGAACAGCTCTGTTTTCAATCAGTTTGAGAGGGCCAGGAAGCAGGCCTACATTTGTATTTCATCAAATTATTTTTCTGAGATAATAAGTGATAAAAGACATACATATTAAGTGCATCTACTATCTTAGCAGGAAACACTCAGAACTCCGTGAATGTGGGCACCAACTGTTGATTAATAAAGCTGAGACACCCACATCAGTGGATATTGTGCCTCTCTGGAGATTTCCCTGGGAGAGAAATAAGAACCGCAGACATAGATAAACACGAGGCTTAAACTATCAGTCAATGCAGATCTCATGAAGATGAGAATGCAGCCAACAGATGCGACCCAAACCGCACCAGACAGAGGGAACTCATAACGAGGTAGACAGAAAGCTATGTCTCTGTCTGGATTATATGTGATGGGTTGGAAACTGACATATTACAACCCAGATTGCAGTGCAATAGCTGTCATCTTGCTGATCCACTTGTGTGTTTCTCTCAGCTCATTCAGCCTCCTTTTGTGGTTCTTCAAATGTGGCAGCATCCTAAAAAGATTAATTTAATCGTATCAAAGACATTTGAACTTTAAATAATAATGCCACAAAGGAGAAACAGAGCGGGTACTTCTGTTTCTAATTTGCTTCATTGCCTCTTACAATTGCTGCTTTCCTATATTTAAGCAAATCTCCTGTGTTTGCACTGCAGATCTGTTTGTGAGAGGACAATGTAAGTGTGTCCCCCTTCCCGCTCTCACATATCAAAATCCACTATTTTTGTTTTCGGGGGGGGGGGGTTGTTTGTTTGGGGGGGGGCTGGAAACTCTGGAGCCAGATGCAGTTTATGATTTCCAGCAAAGACAAGTTCCTGCTAGTTTATTTGGAGATGTGTTTCCTTACAGTACCTTTAACCATAATGAAAATCCCACTTAGAGCCTGGTAACTCTGCCTGATGTCTTCATAGAGTAAGTGGGGCCAGTGAGTGAAGAATTCACCAATTAATTCACTTTTAAAATCTACCCAGAAGTTTGCAGACAAAACATTAGCAACTTTTAGGGTCATGTGAACAAATGACCTTTCCCATTAGTGTTCACAAATGGAAGAAGAAAATCTCTGAGTAATGCAGTGTTTCAGGTCCAAGGAACAGTCTACGTCCACAGAGTGCTGTTTCAGAAATGAATTATCAACAAAGGCTCTTTGGTTTAAAAGTTTACAAAATATACTGGATGTAAAATTGGAAAACATCTTCTGAGTTAACAATCCTGCTGGGAGAGATGGGAATGTCGGCCTTTTTCCTAACTCTTTCCTGTGGATAGGGTAGAAAAGAAATCTGTCAAACAGTGAATGGAGAAGATACTCAAGGTTCAGTTGTCAATGGACACTCTTCTAGTCCAAACACTGCCTAGTAATGAAAGGAAGAAATAAGTGTGTGACAAAGGAAGCCAAGCTCAAAGACTTCTATCCAAGACTCAATATTAAATAATTATCATCTAGGACAGAAAATGAGAGGCTCACCTTTAAACTGAGAGTTGGCCTACATGATCTTTATCATCTGGTTTTCTGTCAACCATATAGATGCTTGATATATACCTGTGAAAGCAAGACAGATACTAAGAACAGAAAATAGCCACGTCTCCAAAACATTGTCTTTGGTTAAAGACTTCTTGTCTTCTTTTTTCCACATCTAAAAAGCTCAGGATGTACATCTCGAGAATAAAGACTAGGAATAAGAGGCTCTTCTGTTTGAGCAAGTGCTTAAATGAAGCAAATAAATGAGAAATGGGAACCAACAGAGTATTGTAAAGACAAGGGTTTATTGTAGTTAAATTGCCTTTAGAAAAATAGGGACCTATGCTGTAATATATTTTGGAATAATTAATATTTTATTCAGAAAAAATATGTGTAGGAGTCTCAGTAGTGTGATCACTTAGTGTGTGGTACTTCTACTACAGATAAATAAGTGTAGTCCTTTTCTAGTTTGTTAATCCCAAAATTCAAGGAATTAGCTTCTATGGGCATAGTGTCCTGGTTAAAGGGGGATGATGGGAGGGACTAGGCTTTTGAGACAGACCTGGGAATTAGAATTCCTAA
Source organism: Muscardinus avellanarius (assembly GCF_963383645.1). NCBI lineage: Eukaryota > Metazoa > Chordata > Mammalia > Rodentia > Gliridae > Muscardinus > Muscardinus avellanarius. The sequence continues at coordinate 39,300,540 of NC_137793.1, forward strand.
AAGGGATGAATACAGGACAGTGGCATACTTAAAATATCCAATATTTAGCAAATACACAGTATATGCCATATGTTGGCACTAATGTACACATGTGATGTGTATGACACATTTGATCCTCTCAATAATACTAGAAAGTAGATGTCGTTATTGTCACCTATTCTCAAGGATACTGCCTCTGGCCATATAGCTTGTGGTGGTTATTGAATACTACAAGAAAACTTCCTCAAGCTCATTGGCTTAATACAATTCTTTTATACATTTCATGGTTTCTGTAGGTCAAACATTCAAGAGCTTAGCTGAGTGATTCTGAGTTAGGGCCCTCATAAGATGTCAGACCTGGAGCTGTAGCCATTTGAATGCTTGACTAGAGTATAGGAGCCACTATAAAGGTGGCTCGCTCTTGTGGCTGGCACCTGGGTGCTGGCTCTTAGCAGGAGAATTTAGTGCTGCCCAGATGGCCCCTCCTTGAGGCTGTGTAAGTGTTCTTATGCCATTCCACTGGCTTTCCTAAGAAGAACCGATTCAGGAGGGAAAGGTGGAAGTCAATGCCTGATCCAGCTTCATTCAGATACTTATAACTAAGTATCAGTCCTTAGGTAACCAGTGGGCATCCTATTAGATGACTGCCCAGAGCTGAAGCAACTCCATTATGTGAACTTTCAACTTACAGAAAAAGTCCCCATATCTTGCTTACTGGGATTTCCCTATACCTTTCTTGGCACAAACCCCAAGGGATCTTGATTAGTCTGGATTGTCAACTTGACTGAATCATGAAACAGCTAAGATTATGTGACTTTGGGTGTGTTTAAGAGATGATTGGTTTATGTAATGGCAGACTGAAGAGGAAGTCTTGCCCTAAATGTAGACAGCATGGCTCTGATAGGTGCAGGATCTGGATAAAAGAAGGAAAAAGCATATGTAGTTCTTGCTGAAGAAAGGACTTCTCATCTGAGATATCAGCCTTTAGCTCTTCAAACTGGACCTCCGCCGTAATTTCTCTGAAGAGTTCCTGCCTTTCTATCTCCTGTCACTAAGGATGGGGAGGTGAGGAGAACCCACCAGAAAAAACACTAGAAACCTAGGTAGCCCTAGATGAATAGTTTACATTGGATTTTTTTATTGCATTCTTCAAGGTCCAATATTAGGTTTTTAATTCTCTCTAATTTTCCTCTCTAGAATAACTTTTCTTGGTAGCAACATCATAGCCTGGTGTTCTGAATGGTGAATAGCCATGAAGTAGTAGAGATATCAGATGAATTTGCTGCACTGGTGAGACTGGAAGCCAGATGCAAGAGGAACACGGAATGCATGTGGGCCGGCTATCTCACCTTCATCTGAGACATACCCAGAATAAAAAGAGGAGGAGGGGACACATCTTCCTTGCATGTGTATAAATGGATTTTTTGTGGCTCCACTGCTCACAGATGAGGCCAGTCAGTAGTTATCAACTAGCGTCCTCTTTTGCATTGCAAATGAATAAAATTCTAAGCACAAAAGAATTCTTGAAATCTGAAAATGATTATGCAAGAATGGCCCCCAAATAGACAAAGCCAAAGAAAAAGTGGTGATGCTGCTAAGCAGCCTTGGATATTAATAGGCGACTTGTTTCAATATTAGAAAAATTTGGGGAAAAAAAGCTGAAAATTATGTTAGTCTTATCAGTCTCTATATCACTTGGATATAGCCTTCTCAAAGATTTTATATAGAAATCTGAGCAGGGGTTTTCCCCCAGCCAAACACTGACAATTGCTGCATAAAAGTAATTCATAAAAACAGGACCATAGATAGCTAATAAACACATGGACATTTTACTCAAACTTGCTATTAAGCAGAGAAACAAAAATCAAAAATAAATAGGATTCTACTTTTCACTTATCACATTGGCACAATTTTTAAATAACAGTAAGTAATGTTGGCAAAGATTTAGGAATAAGCACACTAAACCAGGAGGCACTGAAACTAGTGCAGTATTATAAAAAAGGAAAATGTAATGGTATTTATCAAAACTCTGAAGTACAAGATTCAAAAAATACTTCCACTTGATCCTAAAAAGGCTCATACAAGAAATACAAGAAATCCCACTACTAAATAGTGCATAATATTAAAAAATTACTAACTTAATTGTTCCTCTGTAAAGGCATGATTAAAAATAACATTCCCAGGACTTGGGAGGCTGAGACACAGGTTTAGGATCACAGGTTTAAGGCCAGCCACAGAACTTTAATGAGACCCTGTTTCACATTAAAACATAAACAGGACTGGGGATGTAACTCAGGGGTATAGTGGCCCTGGGTTCAATTCTCAGCACAAAAATAACATCCATGGTATAGAATATTACTCAACAGGGTAAAGGAGCATGGAAGATCTACATATACATTAACAAGAACATTTTTCCAGGCTATACTGATAAATGAAAAAAGCAAGTCAGAGAATAATAAGTAAAGTTTAATCATATTTATGCAAAAATAACAATACTAACAATAAACCACATATTACATATGTGTTTTTATAAAAAATAAATTCATTAAAAAATCCAGAAAGATGCATATTTGGTAACCATGATCACCTGTGATGAATGGCATGAGATTGGTTGAGAATGAATGAGAGAATATAAAGGTAGAAAGTACATTATGAAAAATTATATTTTTATCAAGAATTTCTTCATGTATTATACTTGTTTAAAAAAAGAGGATGTTTTATATTCAGTGAGGCATTCAAGATTAAAGACTTAATACACAAAAACATTTCATGTGATCACAGAATATTACCCTTGTTGAAACCACATTGCAAAAAGTCAAGTCTTATTTGCCTGAAATTCTAAGCAATAGTGGATCAGGTATTTGAAAAAAAATGAGGAGAGATAAATCCATCTGTGTCTGCTGTCCACTTTCAGTTTTTAGCATAACCTTCTTATAAAGGTTTCTATCTTGGTATTCTTTCCATGATCATTACTTCCTCCCAAACTCATGTAAAAGGTCTGAAACATAAGCCATCAGTTCAAGTGGAAAATTGGATATGAAAGGAGAGCTTCGTGAAAAGCCAGCTTCTGCATTTGAGGCAGGCTGATTTTTCTAGCTGAATATTGCAAATAAAAATAGATAGAAATTCATGCTTTCTTCCAGTATGAAAGATAGATATTGTACCACCCAAATTTCAATATTCTTATTTCCTTTTTAGATTTGTTTATATAATTATAATGTAAGTCACCTACTATATATAAATGCTACCAACAAAACAAACATAAAATTATTCAGTAATTTCATTGTACCTGATATCGTGTCTCTTGTAGCAAGATGCTTTTATTTGTTACAAGCCCTGAACCAATTTTAGTTATCATGACTTCTGTCTTGGTGCTCTTTCTCCCTAGACAGCAAAGGACTTGAAAGTCTGTGTCTCATCCTTTTTCCTGTGTACCCTGGCATAGTGTCTAGTTCAGTGACCAGCCAATAGAAAGTTCTTAAATACACTGTTTATTGAATAGTAAATTGATATTTAAATGCTATGTTAATAAAGCATCTATAAAAGGAATTTCTGTTTCTTTAGGTTACTATAAATTATGAAGAAAATGTAAACACCAAAATATAAGTATAATACTTGGGAGCAGAATTTGTTAGTATCATGAAATAAAGCCTAGGAGATATAGAAGAAAGATAAGCACAATAGCTCTTTAAGGTTAAAGACTGTATCTGCCATCTCTATACTTTCTATACCCAAAGCAGTGCCTGGTAATCCAGTGGGTGCCTGAGCAACAGGAAAATGAGGGAAGCAGTGAGTTACTGCTTTGAAGGCAGACAGGCTTGTTCTTAAATCCTGGCCCTGAGTTTTACTCATGTGACCTTAAATATTCTGTTTCTTCAGATCTTCATTTGTGAAACTGAAATGAAAAATTCCATAATCACCAGATTGCTATGAAAGTTAAGTAAGTAAAATATTCATTTTAGTGCCTAGTTCTTGGGAAATGGTGTCTGTTTTCTCACTGTTAAGATGGAAAATAAGTCTCAATTTTCTAGCAATCCAGATATATATATATATATATATATATATATATATATATATATATATATATATATTAAAAATCAACCAAAGAATTCTAGTGGGCCAGTTTGAGCTTTAGCCACCAGAAGCCCATCTCTATCATTTTCAGCAATATTGAGAGGGATAAAATAAAGGTTACTAGAGTCTTATTCTTTGTCGTCATTTCCTTGTACTTCTCCCCAGTTCCCAGGTAAATAGAAGATTCCTGTCCATCTGGCCTCCATGTCCCCCCAGGAGAGAAGCAGAATCTGTGAGCTTATATTCTCAAACTTGGTGGGGGAATAGGAAAGAAAGTAACAACTGGAGAAGCAAAGAATGGGTGAATCCGCAAAGGAAAAAGTCAGGGTCAGTTCATAGGAAAATAGAGAAAACAGAGGTAAATGTGATAGGAGAGGGGAGAAGAGTGAGTCTAATGAGCTCAGTTTGGAAGAGAGTGTTGAGTGGAGATCCGATGGAGAAGGTTGGGTGAAAGTGGCTTCTTAGTGCCTGTGAGGAGAGAAGAGGAAGATAATTTTTTGATGTTGTTAAGTAATGTGTTAGGAATCTAATATCTTTAAATGGTTTTCAACAAATTTAAGTAAAGACTGAAGTTATCTTTAGCCATTTTGAGATGCTGATCTATGCTTTTTTATGTACACAACCATGCAAAAATTGGATCTCCTATTGCCCTGGGCTTTTTCCAAATTATTTAGAAATTTGTTGAAAGATAACATTAGAATTGTACTTCATGCAGAAATAAATAATAAAAGGGACTTCACGTGGCATACATAAAGTTGTATGTTTAGTAGCTTAATTGTTTGAAGGTCATCATATCAAACAAGTAGAGAATAAGAGAAACTGAGCAGGGCATGGTGGCGCATACCTATAATCCCGGTACTGAGAGTCTGAGGCAGGAGAATTGCAGGTTCAAGGCCAACCTCAGCAACTTAGCAAGGCTCTGAGCAATTTAGCAAGAAGCTGTCTGGTCCACATGGAGGGCAAAATCCAGTGTGGCACATACCAATGGTTCTGAGGTAGGCAGGACTGGATTCTTCTTCTTCTTCCCAAAAGAACAAAGAATGCTACCAATGTACACAAGTAGAAACCCATATGCTTGCCTATTATAAGCAGACAAAATACTCAAAATTAGATCAAGCTTAAATTTTCTTTACATCTCTGTCAACCGCTTGCCAAATGTAGGGTAGCCTTTTAATGTAAACTTTATTAAAGTATAGCAGAAATGTTTTTTTAAGTGTATATATTTGTTTCCTGTCGGGGCCCACTTGGCTAGACCAGGATGGGGCGGTGGCTCAAGATGGCGCCTAGGCATGTTGCCAAGTCACGAGGCTCACGAGGCTGGCAGTGCCCTGAGCCTGCGCAGTGAGCCCTATCAGGCGCCCTACGGATGATCAGTGATGCAGCGCCTCGTGCTACCACCAGCCCGCCTATGAGAGGGTTAGAAATGTGCATGCCCTAGCTGTGGGAAGCTTGGGGTTGGTGGAGTGATGAGGGAGGGGTTATGAGACTGATATATATTTGCCTGCTGTGCGCATTGAAGGGGAAGCATTAAAGAGGAAGCATCATCAACAGACTCGGCGTTTGTGTGTTCTTTCCCAGGGCTCTGCAGGACGGAGGCTTAGGGACGGGACAAGTGGTGGCCTGTACAGGGACGCGACAGTTTCCTGAAGCTGAACAACTTGGTGACTTAAAACAACAGATGAATTTAGGCTTTTGCAGTGTGGGAGGCCAGAGTTGTAAATCAAGGGGTTGGCATGGCCAGTTTCTCTTGTGATCATCCTGAGGAAATCTCTTCCACACTTTTCCTCTGGCTTCTGTTGGCTCTAAGCTTTTCTTTGGTTATGGTTACAATACTGAAATATCTTTCACCATCTTCCCTCTACTCTATGTTTTTGATCTGTGGTCACACCACTCCACCGGCTGCCTTCATTTATTTTCTTCTCCTCTTCTCTCTGTATAAATCTCTTTATGTCACTTATGAGGATATTTTAAGGTCCACCCAAATAATCCAGAATGATCTTTATGATAATTACATCTTCAAAGATGCTTTTTTTCTAAATCACATAATTCCTACATGTTTCAATATATAATATGGACCTATGGGTGAGGAAAACAACATTTAGTTGACTACATTGTGCATATATGTATATAGCTCAGTAAATTTTTCCCAGAGTAAAATAATGGCCCCTCAAATGAAGAAATCAGCCACAACACAGAAGCCTCTCAAGCTCCTTACTATTGCTACCACCACATTCAAGTTAACTTGGTTTTGATAGTTTCAGAAAATTATATAAATGAAATTGCAGATAAGTATATTCTTCCATTCAACAGTATGAGATTATATTATGAGACAGAGTATTATAAGATGGATATGGCCAGATATAGTGCTGTATGCCTGCAGTTTCAGCTACTAGAAAGGCTGAGGCAGGGGAATAAAGTTCAAGGCCACTTAGCAAGACTCTATTTCAGAATAAAAATTTAGAAGGGCTAGAGATGTAGTTCAGTGGTAGATCACTTGCTTAGTAAGTGTAGAGCCTAGGGTTCAATCCTCAGTATCATAGAGAAAAAAAAGTCTGGTATAGATGTAGATCATTCATCAACATGAATGTTATATTCCATAAAAACCACACTTCATTTGTCCCTCTACTATAAATGCACATATGTGTTGCTTTTAGTTTTGCCATTAAGACTAATACTCCTATAAATAATATTTTGGTAAATGTATGCAGACATTTCTGTTGGATATATGAGTAAAACTGCTGAATTGTAGGTTATGTATGTTTTGGTTTATAGATATTATCAACCAATTTTCCAAAGTGGTTGTACTAGAACAGCTATAGAAATCAAATTTTCAGAGTGGTGAGCTACCCTCTACTGAAGTCTCCAAATATTTTTTTTTTCTGAGTTTAAACTCATCTCAGTGTTTTCATGAGGTTTAAACCCAGAATTAGTAGGGCTCAACTTTATGGAAATGGTTGGTTAAGTAAATTAATGATATACAAAGAATACGTTGAGAACACTTTACCCACTCAAAAAAAATTAAACACACACACACACACACACACACAGAGAGAGAGAGAGAGAGAGAGAGAGAGAGAGAGAGAGAGAGAGAGAGGGAGAGAGAAGAACATCATCTATATGCAGCCTGGCTAAGAACTCTGTCACCAAATAGCCTGTATCATATGCACAATCCTTAGGACATAAAAGTCTATAGAAGCCTAATGGGCTCATTTCCAAGATTTGCTGCAAATTCCACAATTCTATGTTCAAGGATCTATATACCGTACATGGTTTTTCTCTACTGTATTTAATCAAAATAGAGAGGAAATACAGGCTCTTCCTTGGGTCCAAAAAGAAATACACTCTCACCAGTCACTGCATGAGTTTTAATCAATATTGCTGAAGCCTGGTAGGGTCACAAAGATAATAACTTTATGAAGGACATGGTTTTCCATAATCTGGATTCCACATTCTTCCTCATTGACTCATGGTTCAAGTACTTCTCCTATTATATAAAAGCAACCAAGTGCTTCCCAGCTTGACTTATAGAGCTGCATATCCAAATGTATTAAAAGATTCGAAAGAACATGGCCTTCCTTATACCTGGATCAGGACTAGGTGGGAGAAAATTGGGTTATAAATAGAGACTTGGGAAAGGGTAATGGCCACAAAAACAAACAAACAAAAAAAATAGAAGCAAAATAACACAAATCAGTGCGATGTTTCTTTGTTCCTTGAAATCTTATGGGGTGTCTATGCTTCATTTGAAACCAACATTACTATTCAGAAGGCTTTTGTATATTCTCTGCAATGAACACTTCCACTTAAAGGGATATTTACAAACATTAGGCCTTCCTGGTTCTTGAACCCATTCAGCAACAGCAAGGTGACATGATAGCATTATTTTCTGTGTGGGGAAAAAGCAGTCAGTGCTTAGAAATCCCTGAGCCGCATCTCTGCCTCCAACTTTCACAGTCTGGAAAGCCAATTACCACACAGGGGAGTTACTGTGTCAATATAAGTCAGATTCATAGTTCACTTGATTTGCTTCAGCTTAGGAATGGTTCAAAAGGAAAAGTACACATGGGAAAAAACAACTCTATAAAATCTTATTTTATCATTTGATTATGAATAAACTTATAAATTAACTTATACATTACTATATAAAAAATTGAATTAAAGATTTTAAAATTACTACAATCATTTCGAACTTGGTAGACACTGGATAATACCCTTCCCAGCATGCTTTCCCCTCCACTCTTCCAGTAATAACCTTCATTCTATACTCATGTGGATTGAATGAATTTAGTTCAGGGTTATGGTGGTTCTATGGTTTGAACGTGTGTCCTTCCCAAACTCATGTTGAAATGTAATTCTCATTACAACAGTATTAAGAGGTGGGACCTTTCAAAGGTAATTAATGCCAATGGGTGAATGCCATTATAGGGAGTGGTTGATTATCTCAGAAGTAGGTTCTAGTACAGAAGGGCAAGTATGGTCCCTACTGCTCTCTTCCCCTTCTGCTCTGTGAGGACACAGCAACAAAATTCTAATTTCAGAAGTAGACAACATTCCTCTACAGACATTGAATCTGCCAGCACCGGCACCTTGATCATGGACTTCCCCAACTAGAACTATACGAAACAAATTTCTATTACTTTCAAATGGCCCAGTCTCAAATTTTCTGGATAGCACAAAAATGGACCAATATAGCTATATAAGTTTTTAACAATAGTCTCGCCAAGGTTAAGGGTGAAATCTGATTTCTTGTGTTTGCCTATTTCCATGGAGTAAGTAAACTCACAACAACCAATGTAAAGCTAAATGATAGCATTATATGTGGAGTTGTTTAAAAAGGCACACTCAGCATTATATATTTCCACCATACAGATAGGGTAAATAACCGTAAAAGCATAGATAATAGTAAAACACAGTAAAATTATTGATTCAGAAGTGATGAGCTTTGGGTGTGCATTACTTTTGTTGGTAACATAATTTGACTGTAAGTTCTTTAATTTTATTTTTTCTTTATTTTTTTATTTTTTATCTATTTTTTGTGCTACTGGAGATGAAACCCAGGGGTACTCTGCCTCTGAGCTACAGCCCCAGCCCTATTTTTTTTATTCTTTATTTTGAAACAAGGTCTCATTGATTTGCAAAGGGCCTCACTAAATAGCTGAAGCTGCCCGCGAACCACAATCCTCCCGACTCAGCCTCCCAAATGCTGGGATTACAAGTGTGTGCCACCACGCCCAGCTCTTTAATTTTATTTTTAAAGTGGTTGTGCTTAAGAATCACTTGCAAAACTACCAAAACCTTGATGACTGGCTCTCAAGACTTAGTACTCCAGCTACAGCCCATCAACAGGTCAGTTCACTGCATGTTTTAAGGGAGAGCCCTGAGTTCTTGAGCCAATCAGCATTTCATGTTCATCTGGCCATAGTTTAAGAATGCGAAATTATTATGGTTGAGGATAATGAAATCAAAGAAGTACTAGTTGTTAATCTTAGTGAAGAAAGTGATCTCTCTTTGAAAAGGGAACACATGAACCGGCCTAAGGAGGTGAAGTCTAGAACTATGATAGCATGAGAAATTCAACTCTGAGAATAAATATTACATATGACTAAGGACAGGGGGGATAGGAAAATAAGAGTAATGAAGCCAAAGATCTAAAAATATAATGAAAACTTGTATAAAGATCTTCCCTCAGATGTTTTAATTACATGAGTCAATATATTCCTTTTTCTTAAAATGCCATTTGAAGTTGCATTTTATGTTACTGACAACTGAAAGAGTTCCAAAACTTACATGAAAATTTTTATTTATATTATACAAATAAAAATGTACTGACCCTTAAAGATATTTGTGGGTAGCATCCAAATGAATATAGCAGGTTGTGCTTCTGTATAATATCTAATGAATCTCTTCTTTAGCTAAATTCTTTTCTGAATGTTCAGGGAGCAAGCCATTTAAAAGTATTTTCTGGAATTCTATTCACAATATTTTAGATGTAATTATAAACAGCATTTTAATTAAGCTTTTTTAAAGATAATTGTAGATCCAGAGAAAGTTGCCAGGAATAATAAATATAAATCCTGTGCAGCCTTTCCCCAGTTTCACCCAATGATTATCTTGCAAAATGATACTGTAAAAATACAACTAAGATATTGATATTAACTTGGCCAAGACAAACAGTTCTATCATTACTACACGGGTCCCTTGTGTTGCCCTTGTAGAGTTCCACCCATGCCCACCAGTCAATTTCCATTGCCTGTAAGACAACATCCATACTCTATGCATGGGCCTTGTTTGCCTTCCCTGTGCTGCCTCCACAAGCTCATTCTGTCTTGTCCCAACCCAAAACACAGGAGCTCCAGGTTCTCGCCAGATGGAATTTTTCTTATATATGCCCTCTCATTTCTGGCCCTTTTCACAAACATTTTCTCCTGCCAAGAATATTCCTTCTGCTTAAATCCCCTTCATCCTTTAGTGATTATGCTTAAAAACCACTGCCTATCGGAAATGTTTCCTGGCATTGCTGACTAGATTAGACAGCCCTGCTATGTTCACAGGTAGCTCCCTGTGCTTCTGCCACCGTCAATCTTGCCATACTCTTTTAATCTTTTGGTTTTCAGTCTTTCTCTCTTAAATGACAACAGGTCTCTGAGGAGAGGTCCTTTGTTCCTTTCTCAGTTGTCAGATTACCAGAGTCCAGTTCAGCACCAGCATCCTGTTGGCACTCAGTAAATGTTTTTTAAATGGATGGATGGATGGATGGATGGATGGATGGATGGATGGATGGATGGACAATCTGTATGTGGGATGGACTGTAATGGGGGGGAATGTAAAAACCAGTGAGTAGATTTTTGCAATAATCAAGAAGAAAAACAATCAAAGCCCACAATTAGTAATAGCAGTGAGAAGAGATAGCCAGCCCTGGCTGCAGCAGACACGATGGAAACAGAAGGTGCAGTGACTGAAGGCAGAAAGGGAGAGCTGAAAGGGAGAGTTGGTTTATTATGCTGATATGTTAAGAAAAGACAATAACTGTGCGCTCACACATACACCATTTAAAAATAAAAGGAAAACTGTACCTTTGCGTGTCCTTTAGAGTATGGCAGGGTGAGATTCTGAAATAATAGCCACAGTGTTTCTTTCAGGCATCTTCCTCCTTGCTTGCTGGAGGTTTGAACTCAGAGAAGAGACAATGACCTTGAATATCAAAGGTCAAGCTTATTAAGATATATTTTGTCCAAACATGCTGCTTTGTACATCAAGATTAGGTGCCTCGGGGACTCATGGTACAGAGTTCAGGCCATAAATGACTTAAAGGAATGTGAGATGACATAAGGACAGTATTCTCATTTGAAAGGATGTAAACATGCAGTCAGCTGTGAAGAGGAGACTCAGAAGGGCATACCCACGCCGCGGATGCTGAAGGTCCAGAGCTCAGCTGCTGTCTCCCCAGAAGGAGCTCCAGGACGGACAGAATATTTGATAAAGAACCCAAAGGGGTTTGTCTATGACCACCAGAGAACAAGCTTGTCTCTTCCTTTTCATGTGAAGCTTAAGATGGTAGTGACATTCACACGGAAACCCCAATTTCAATACCACACTAGTTCATGATAGAGTAAAAATGATGGAAACATTGTTAAGCATAGCTTGTAAATGTTCCCAAAACACAATTTGCTCTATTACGTGAAAAGTAATAGAGCAAATGTCATATGTAAATGCAAATACAGATATAAAAATAAAAATAACTATTTGATAATGCAAAGGTATAAACAAAGAGAGCCTACAATAAGCCACTCACTAAGCTGTACAGGGCAATGGGAGAGTGTATATTATTTCCTCTATCCCAGAAGGAACCGATAATTGGATGAAAACCTCATGGACATAGGAACCAGAAAAAAAAAAAATCCATAGTTAGGATAAGGACATAAAAAGAATTTCTTGGACCAGTGACTAATAAAGAATGGATTCAACTGAGCATGGGGGTACACTCCTCTAAACCCAGTATTTAAGAGGTTGAGACATTAAGTTAACAGGTTTGAGACCAGTCTCAGGAATTAAGTGAAGCGCTCAGGAACTTAGTGACACCATGTTTCAAAATGAAAACAAAGCAAGTTTGGGGGTGTAAATTAGAGGTAAAAGTCTCCTGGGTTTGGTCAGCATTATTCCCCTACACACACACACACAGTGGTAGCGATGGACAATCAGGGATAAGTAATGTAAGCACAAAGAAGTTTGTAGGTACCACTACCTACACTGGAAACCACTGGGACTGGAGGTCAGTGACCTGAACTACATTTCTTTCCCCAGGACAGTATAATTATCTTGAAACTAAAGAAAAGGGAGGGAAAAAGCATCCATGAGAGTGTCTTAAGTTGATTAATATTTACCCAGAAGGAGTTAAAAAAAATACCCTGATTTTTAAAAACTTAAATTGTTACATGTTTGTTTGACATGCTTTACCTTGATTATTTGGATTTGGGGTTTTCTTTGCCATTAGAAGGTCTGGGACCAAAGCCAATTTAAGGGCAGCTGTAAGGAAGTTTTCCTACTACTTATTTAAATGCCTAAGCAACACATTTTATGAAATGTGTCACTGACATAACAGCAATACTTTGGTTGGACACATATGGAATTCATGTATCTCTATGTATGACTATACCCCTTGTAGCCACCTAAAGGTAAAGGATACACATATATACTGGTATATAAAAATATATATATATGTCCTCATTTTTTATCATTTTATCACAAAACTTTTCATTTTAAATATTCATTCATCCACATATTTATGTATTTAAATGAACCATGTGAAAAAATCTAAAATCTATTATTTCTTTCGCTCCCCAAATTACAAATATTACAGGCATCTATTATTTCTTATTATAACATCATCTAAAGAGCTATAATTTCAAGTAACTCCACCATAGTAAATGACCAGATACTCATTTTAAGTAAATCGGAGCATATAATTAGTGTTATATTAAATTATTATAAAAGAACATATGTGATCATTATGTCTTATATGTGTCATTGCCTTATGTAGTTGTTAGGTTACACATGTGTGATCCCATTGTTTAATGAATAGAACATCAATATGTTTCACATGGCATGGAATCAAATAGTCCCAGCATTTAAAACTTGGAACGACTTTAGAGATGATCTAGCCCAACAACATCATTATACAAACGAGGGAACTGAATCCAAGAGAAGTTAAATAATTTACTCAGTCACATTGTCCATTAATGCTGCAGCTAAAATGAGAACACTCGCATAGCACTACTCTGATCATTTTAATTAATTTCAAGGATAATATGCTTTATAAATTGATATATAAGTTAAGACACCTTCAGGGGTGAATAACTGGAAATAGAATTGAAAATCCTTTAAACTATAAGGAAAATGTATTATCTTGAGTAACAGAGAGCATGAGCATAATTTCAGGGTTAATTCTATGGTTCAATCACATAATCAAAGGCTTGTATTTCTTTCCATCTCTCTACTCTCTCATCCTCAGACCAACTCCCCCATCATCATGGGACAAATACAACGGTACCACACAACCTACAGATGCCTCAAGGGCCAGCAGAAGGTTCCTCTCTAAAAGTGACTTTATGCAGAATTAAGGCCATTTTTCAGAAGTACCTTTAGAAGACTGACCCACATTTCATTGACCAGAATTGCATCCTGTGCTCAAGGATGAGGACCGTCATAGAGGGCTTAGATGAATCAGGACTTAGAGAAATGTGTCCAGCTCCTTCCAAAGCATGTGGCCACTCTTAGGTGGGTAGCTTAGTATATAGAGGAATTAAGAGTGAAGGACTGAGGGAAGAACGGAAGAATAAGTGAAAAGCAACCAATAGTGTCACTCAGATCTGAGCATATTCTTGGATATAAATAAAAGTTGGCTCTATGGAGAACAGTGTAGAGATGGTGAGTATTCTCATTATTTGATTTAAAATCCTTGGTAAAGAATGATGTTATGCTAATGAAAGTTTAGTCATGTACCCTTGATATAAATCTAGGTTCTCATATTTCAGCAGCACAATTTTTGTAAAAAGCACAATTTATTCATTGGTTACAACTTACATTAATAAGGAGCTCTGTGTTTTCTTTCCCCTAAATCAAAATTGGATTTATTATTATTATTATTATTATTATTATTATTATTTCTAAAGATGAGAAAACAGGCTTAAATAAATCGATCTTAGTGAAACTCAAAGTACTGTCTCTGGATCAAAAGTATGATACTATGTGAAAATGTATTAAAAATGCCCACCCTGAGTTTTGTCTCAGACATACTCAAAGAGATTTTTTTGGTACTAGGATCCAGTAATCTGTATTTTTACAAGCCTTCCAAATGATTCTGATGACCTGAAAGTTTGAGAAGCATTGTCCTGAACTTATATCACTGATGTAGAATTAGAACACAAGTCATCTCTTCTCCACAACCTGTTTATTTCGCCATTATGCTAAACTGACTCCCAGCAGACATGGAATTGTCTAAATAAAATAAATAAAACAGATGAGAGAAGATAGTGTTCTTCTCTTCATGATAAAAATGAAAAATACCAAATTGGGTAGAAAATTAGGCTAAGGTAGAGTAAAACAGCCATTTTCTGGGTCTGTATTTCACTATTGATTTTGTTTGTTGCCATCATAAATATGATCTACATTAACTATTAAAAAGATGAGGAAATGCAATAGCCAATTTGGCCATGCTGTGCTTTGGTCTTTTCTAGCCTCCCATTGAGTTGTGAAATGAAGAGCCATGGAGGATGAAGTTCTCATGCAAAGTAGACCCTGAATTTCAATTTACAAATAACTTCTTTTGAGAATTTTATATGCAAATGATCCAAGGCAGAATTAGATGGAAGCAATGAATCATAAGATGGCTGTGAGTTACTTGAATAGATATTTTTATAATGATTATAGGCATACACAACACCACATTCTTAAAATTATATTGCTCTGTGTTACAAAGAGCTTATTCTTCCCATAATGGCATCTTGATAGAATGTGGGTGGGCTGAATAGCTCCCAGGGCATTGGCGAAGCAATGACATAAAAATCATTGTTTTATTTTTCTGTAGCTCCTCTGAATAGCTTGAGGGGAATTATGTCATTACTCTACAAATGATGGGTAACCGTGAATTCCAGAGAAATGAGTCAAGGGATTGCATGACATCAGACAGTCAAAAAGGGCAGAGTTTGGGTCCTGTGTCATGCAATCAGGATCCTGCAGTTTATTCTTTTTATATTTTTCAAATGTCACCTCTGTGTGCTACATAACTATTCTTAACACAGTTTCATGCCTCTTACTTCCTTCTTCTTCATTCTTTTGCTCTTCATACTAAAACTGTAGGAAATAAATCCTCTCTTTTTAATACTTACATTTACATGGAAAAAGACAGAAAATTCTGTGCCTAAGTATAGACACAAGCAAACCATTTACCCATTCAGGATTTCACTTTACTGTACTTTATCTACTTATCTGAAAATCAAATTAATGTCTACTCAGTGTGATTAGCCAGAGCCTTGGCTTGGTAGCTCCACATTCACTATTAAGTGACCCTAAGTCAACTAAGTAACATTTCTAAGCCTTGTTTAACCCAGTATCAAATTTGTGGATAGTAACCTGGATGTCTATAGTTATTGTTTAGACAAATATTTTTCTGAGATGTTCTATAGTTTTATGAAACTCCAAAATCTTGAATATTTACAAAAAGTTAAGTATTAGTGCAAATGTTGTATAGTGATCATAATAGTCCCAAGAACCAGAATGAAGTTGTTATGGTTTTTATCTTGAATATCTCCCTAAAAGCTCACGTGTTGCAAGTTTGTTGCAGAAAAGTTCAAAGGTGTTGTTTTTGTTTTCATTTTGTTGTTGTTGTTGTTGTTGTTTTTGCGGGTCTGGGGATGGAACCCAGGGGCATTCGACCTCCAAGCTACACCCCCTGCTCTATTTTTTATTCTTTATTTTGAAACCGGGTCTCACTGAGTTGTAGAGGGCCTCACTAAGTAGCTGAGGCTGTCCACAAACCGCGATCCAACAGTTCTCAGACTCCTGATGCTGGGATTACAAGCGTGTGCCACCACGCCCAGCATAAAGGTGGGGTTTTTAGACAATGATTGCATTTTTATGAGGGCTCTGGCCTTATTAGTGGTGTGTGTGTGTGTGTGTGTGTGTAGTACTGGAAAGTCAACACAAGGGCCTTTTACCTCCAAGCTAAACCTCCAGTCATTTTTACTTTTTCTTTTAAAACAGCATCTAACTAGGTTACTGAGAGTTTTCCTGTGTAGCTGAAGCTATCTTCAAATCTTTCATCCTCTGGTCTCATATGCCCAAGTACTCAGATTATAAATGCATACCACATCATTGCCTGCCTTGAAAGTGTATTTCATGTCCCCAGTTTCTCTTGATCTTGTTCTCACTCTTGCTCTCTCTCTGCTTCCCAGCTGCTGTGAGCTGAGCAGCTTTCCTTCACCAGGCTCTTTATTTCTACCTTGAAGCCAGCCACCCATTGACTAAACTGCTGAAACGATGAGCCAATATAAGCTCTAAGATTTATTGTCAGGTATTTTGATCACAGCAATAAAAAGCTGACTAACACAGATGTTAAAAACTAATGCCAAGTAAATGTGTTGAACAACCAAATTAGCTTATCTGAAACTACTTGATTTTGAGGAAATGTACTAGAATCCTCCTTTTTGATGTGTTACTTATATAAATGTAGAGTCATGAATTTTCTTCATTGTTGTAGATACATTTTTTTTTGCCAAATGTTCTCTAAGAAAGGCATATTAATTGCCTTTTAAAATTGTAGCATTTACAATGTATTTTATTTTGTGAAGACATAAAATGGAAAACACTGTCAAAATAACATTAAATTAAAAGTGCATTGATACACAGCATATTGACTGACTCTGGATGTGGTTTTTGTGCCTAGATTCAGAAAGCTGTTTGCTTAACCTCAGTTTGAGATTGTGGGTTCTACATCATATTCTTAATTATCTCCACCCAAGCTGGCAAACTAACCTTACCTGTCACTCTGGAAATGTAATAAGTATAAGAATTTGAATAGCTCCAGAGCTGAAATGCTGATTCCAAGAGTGTAGATTTTCATATTCGTTCAAGAATTTTACATTTTGGACTTCCAGGAAGATGGCGACTGAAAAAAGCGGGGCTTAAGAGTCCCGCTAACAACCAATCTCCATTACCACAAAATCAGCGCCTTTCATAGCCAGAAAACACTATCACCAGAGAAACAAAAAAATCACCAGGCTCCAGAGAGAAAGCGGACTGAGAACAGAGCTCAGAGCCACAGAGGAGATAACCGGCCTCACGCCCAAGATTGCGGCAGCAGCGCCATACTGCCGGCGGCATCGGCAAATTCACCAGACGGCTACAGCAAACCGAGGTGAGCCGCTGTGGAACAGCCAGGGGGGATTTCTCGCCGCAGGTAAAATCTAAAGCTCCCAGTGGCTGAGCTCAGCAAACGCCGCAGGGATTCAGAGTGGAAATCAAAACCAAGAAGAAATACACCAGCCTCACGGCCAAGGGCGAAGCACCGGCGCCATATTGCCACCGGCAGCAGCAGCAGCAAATTCACCGAGTCCAGTACAGCTACATCTGTGTACTCAAGAACAATGAGTCAAATTGCAGGCCACAGAGGAGAAATCCCAGTACTGTACGCCCTGGGACTTGACCCAGTGGGGGAGGGGCGGTGGCAGAGATATCACACCATAGGAGAACGTGCAACCTGGCACCCCCCACAGTCTAAAGCAGCCTCTATCGACTCCCTGGGTCGGAGACTCTGTGATACAACCCAGTAAAGGAGTAGTTGGGTCTGAGATACTACTGACTCGAGATCCAGAACACCTTAAGCGAAGTCATAGTGACCCAAGGGAAGAACCCAGAGAAGGCACAAACTTCCGAAATCATGGGAAAGAGGAATAATACTGGAGCAATGAATGCCCACAACCCCACAACATCAGAACCCGATAAAACAGAAAATCAGAGATCAAATCAGGAAAATAACTGTAGAAATAATAGAGGTGCTTCGAAAAGAACTCAGAGAGAGCCAAAAAGAGATAAAGGATGCAATTAATGAAGTAAAGGCCTCAATTCAAAGCATAAACAACTGATTAGACCACATGGAGAACAGAATCTCACTCTTAGAAGATGATCATTCCAAAAATGACCGCATAGTTTCTGATCTAGAAAAAAATATCCAACAGCAGGAATCTGATATTGAAGAAATATGGGCCCATTTTAAGAGAGCTAACCTAAGAATAATTGGAATAGAGGAGGGAAAAGAAAGTGAAACCAAAGGGATCAACAATCTCTTCAAGGAAGTAATAGCAGAAAATTTTCCAAACATAGAGCAAGAGGTCAATACACAGGTCCAGGAAACTTATAGAACTCCCTTTAGACAGGATCGGAGAAGAGGATCCCCACGCCACATAATTGTCAAAATGACCAATGTGGAAGCCAAGCAGAGAATCTTAAAGGCAACAAAAACAAAGGGCCAAGTGACATTCAGAGGCAGCCAATTAGAATCACTCCAGACTTCCCAAACCAAGTCATGAGAGCCAGAAGGGCTTGGAGTACCATATTCCAAACTCTGAAAGAAGACAACTTCCAGCCAAAAATTTCCTACCCAGCAAAACTTTCTATCAAATTAGATGGGGAAATAAGAAGCTTCCATTACAAACAGAAACTGAAGGAACTGCTATAATACTAGATGTCAACCACTAAGTCAAGCATGGGAGGGAGGGATGGGGAGAGAATGGGGTGGGGATCGGGTGGGGGCTGACTGGGCGATGTGTGCATGTATGTCTACAAAAGTTTGTATCCCACTATGATGTATGAATACAGTGCACCAATAAAAATAAATAAATAAATAAATAGCAAAAAAAGAAAAAGAACATAAAAATAAATAATAAATATAATAAAAGTGATATTAGCTAATACAGTTTTCATATAAAAAAAGAATTTTACATTTTTACATTTAAGTACAAGACATTTAAAAAATAGGGAATGGCGACGGAGAAAAGCGGGGCTTATGAACCCCGTTAACAACCAATCTCTATTACCACAAAATCAGCGCCTTTCATAGCCAGATAACACCACCAGCAGAGAAACAAAAAATGTAATTACAAGGGACAGAGAAAAAGAGCGCTGGAAAAACGAGACACCAGAAAGAAACCAGACGGCAGTGCTGCAGCGGGAGCCGCGGCGCGAAGCGGTGGGCACCATTTTCCCTTGCAGCACCAGGCCCCAGAGAAGAGGGGAACTCATAACGGAGCTCAGAACCAGAGATGAGATAAGCCGGCCTCACGCCCGAGGACACGAAAGCAGTGCCTTACTGCCAGCAGCAGCGGCAACCTCACCAGATGGCACCAGACCAACGCACTCAACAGCCCACCAGGCTCCAGAGAGGAGCAGCGGACAACAAGCCGAGGTGAGCCGCTGTGGATCAGCTGGGAGGAATTTGGCAGATTTTTCGGAGCAGGGAGCATCTAAAGGTCCCAGTGGCTGGGCTCAGCACACCCTGCAGGGACTCAGAGCGGAGCTCAAAAACAGAAAAGAAATATGCCAGCCTCACGGCCGAGGGCGTGGCACTGGCGCCATATTGTCACCAGCGGCAGCAGCAGCGAATTCACTGAGTCCAGTAAAGCTCCATCTGCACACTCAACCACAGTGAGGAAAATTGTGGCCCCAAGAGGAGAAATCCCAGTACTGTACGCCCTGGGACTTGACCCAGTGGGGGAGTGGCGCTGGCAGAGATATCACATCATAGGAGAACGCCCAACCTGGCACCCCCCCCCCGGGTCTAAAGCAGCCTCGATTGACTCCCAGGGTCTGAGACTCTGCCATACAACCCAGTAAAGGAGTAGTGGGGACCGAGATACCACAGACTCGAGATCCAGAGCACCTTAAGTGAAGTCTTAGTGACCCAAGGGAAGAACCCAGAGAAGGCACAAACTTCCGAAATCATGGGAAAGAGGAATAACAATGGAGCAATGAATGCCCACAACCCCACAACATCAGAACCTGATAAAATAGAAATTCAGAGATTTCTAGAAGATCAAATCAGGAAAATAACTGTAGAAATAATAGAGGTGCTTCAAAAAGAATTCAGAGAGAGCCAAAAAGAGATAAAGGATGCAATTAATGAAGTAAAGGCCTCAATTCAAAGTACAAACAACCGATTAGACCACACGGAGAATAGAATCTCGCTCTTAGAAGATGATCACTCCAAAAATGAATGCATAGTTTCTAATTTAGAAGAAAAAATCCGACAGCAGGAATCTGACATCGAAGAAATATGGGCCCATTTTAAGAGAGCTAAGCTAAAAATAATTGGAATAGAGGAGGGAAAAAAAGGTGATACTAGATGTCAACCACTAAGCCAAGCATGGGAAGGAGGGATGGGGATAGAATGGGGTGGGGATCGGGTGGGGGCTGACTGGGCGATGTGTGCATGTATGTCTACAAAAGTTTTTTTGTATCCCACTGTGATGTATGAATACAGTGCACCAATAACAAAATTAAAAAAAAAAAAAAAGAAGGTGAAACCAAAGGGATCAACAATCTCTTCAAGGAAGTAATAGCAGAAAATTTTCCAAACATAGAGCAAGAGGTCAATACACAGGTCCAGGAAACTTATAGAACTCCCTTTAGACAGGATCGGAGAAGAGGATCCCCACGCCACATAATTGTCAAAATGACCAATGTGGAAGCCAAGCAGAGAATCTTAAAGGCAACAAAAACAAAAGGCCAAGTCAATTAGAGGCAAATCAATTAGAATCACTCCAGACTTCCCAAACCAAGTCATGAGAGCCAGAAGGGCTTGGAGTACCATATTCCAAACTCTGAAAGAAGACAACTTCCAGCCAAAAATTTCCTATCCAGCAAAACTTTCTATCAAATTAGATGGGGAAATAAGAAGCTTCCATTACAAACAGAAACTGAAGGAATTTATGTCTTCAAAACCAGCGCTAGAGAAAATACTCAAAGAGATTAACTACAAGGAAGAATTAGTAACACACACCAGAACCAGAGAAACAAGATTTTCCATCCAACAGACAACTAAGATTGGTTATCTGTGGAGATTCATTATTTATGTTAGTCTTTTACATATCTCTAAATTGTATTGTTTGCCTTTATTGTTGCTAATTTTTAGGATTTCTAGTTGGAATATTAATATACCTTCAGATATAGCATTTGAAAATATTTTATCCCATTCTATCAGTAACTTTAAACTCTGTTTACATTGTCTTTGGATATACTTTTTTTTTTTTTAGGGTGTTTGTTGCCTGTCCGTTGAAATCATATCCAAGAAATCACTGCCAAATTCAATGTTGTAAGGTTTTATGAACCAGATTTTCTTCTAGAAGTTTATAGTCTTAAGATTTATATTTAGGTCTTTTATCTATTTTGAGTTAATATTTGTATATGGTGTCAGGTAAGGGTCTAATTTTATTCTTTTTCATGTAATTATTATTTTTCAACAATATTTAGTTAAAAGATTATTATTTCCTCCACCAAATGTTCGTGGATACCTTGTCAAAAATAACTTGACAATATATGGAATAATTTATCTCTAGGCTTTTATTTAGCTCCAATGGTTTATATATCTGCCTTTAGAACAGTACTACACTGTTTCAATTATTATAGCTTTATATGGTTTGAAATCAGAAAATATACATCTTCTAGCTTTGTTCTTCTTCGAGATTGTTTTGGGTACCTAGAGTCCACATTCCATATCAGGATAGATTTTTTCTGAAAAATAAATAAATAAATGTATGATAGTTTCACCTAAAAAAAAAATAGAAAAAATATTCTCTGGTAAGAAAGAAAGCAAAAAGAAATATTGAAATATTATCTCTAAGTCATCAAAAGCTTGGTATCAGACAAATGAAACTGTTATGTTATCATCATTAATAGTGGATAAATTGCTATAAAACTAGATGTCAACCACTAAGCCAAGCATGGGAAGGAGGGATGGGGAGGGAAGATGGTGGGGATCTGGTAGGGGCTAACTGGGCGATGTGTGCATGTATGTCTACAAAAGTATTTTCTTTATACCTTTATGATGTATGAATACAGTGCACCAATAAAAAAATAGATGAAACAATAAAAAATAAATAAATAAAAATTAAAATTAAAAATAGGTTGTTTTATTTCTCAAGATAATTGGTGAGATGTTATAAATATATAAGAAACTTGTTGTGTACTCTCAACAAGTGTGCCAATCATAGTTTTTAGATGCAAAGATTTTGTGAAATCAGTGTCATTGCAGGAAAACGATGAAAACCAATCACCTCTATTTAAAATAGGAGATACCTCCAATTTACCACTGAGGCTTAAACTAAAATTTAAATTTTTTTTCAACAATATTTAATCATGTTTAAAAAAACACTTTTTCCATTTTTAGAATTATAGAAAGACATTTGTGCTTCAGTGAAAAACTGCATTGTCTAGACTGAAGGGTACCCCTATGAGGTTACCTGATTGCAATTCCACAGAAGTGTTTTTATAACTCTGTAAATCCTAAATAACTTAGCACAAATAAAAGTAATTCTATAACCATGCAAGTTTGTCCTGTAGATTAGAAATGACTTTCCTCTTGACCCCAAAATGTTTTGTTTTCCATTTGTACCTACATTTCACAATTCCTATCTGAATTCATTTACTCTTAAGTTTCTCTCTTGATGCAATTATAACAGCTGCCTGCTTTCCTCAATGATTAAGAAGATGAATTAAATTTTTAACACATGTTCATTTTTGTGTCTATATGACAGTATGATTCTATATTTTTCAAAAATACTTTTTACAGAATTGTATATATTTTAGTTACAAATAACTTGAGTGATACTACACAAAAGCTGAATTTTTTTTATTAATTCTAAAGATAAAGTAACTGCCTGAAGATAAGGCATAGGAGATCTGTTTAACCTTGCTAGCTTAAATATTTTTTCTATTTCATGGTCTACCATGGTTGGTTGAAGTCAATTGGAATATCCTTCCACCTATCACCTGCAGAATTCATACAAATCTCACATTGAGTTTTTCACCTCAGACATTTCACACATTCTTTTTATTTGATGCACATTCCACTTCACATCATTGTATATTGATTACTCCCTGTGTTAGGAATTCAATCTCAGATTCAGTCAGCCTGTCCCCATTACTATGAATGCGATTTCCTTGTTCTCCTTGGTTTCTCCCCTAATGAAACTCACTTTAGTAGTGGTAAGTTAGTTTATGATACCCTTTTCCTCATCTTAATTATTTATTTCTTCCCCAGCACTGAGCTTCGTACACAGTAATCATTCAATGTTTATATAATGACTGCATGAATAGAATAAATGTTAACCTTATGCCATAGTTTGAATATGTATCCTCCAAAATTTATAGTGCAAATTAATCCTCCTTGTAGTAGTAAGAGGTGAGGCCAGTGAAGAGATTGGGTCAGGAGGGCTCTATCCTCATGAATGGATTATTGCCTCATAAAAGAGCTGAAAAAACTAGCTTAGAGCCTCTCTTGCCCTCCTACCTTCTGCCATCTGAGTGCACAGTGGTCCCCCTCTCCAGAACATAGAGCAATAATGCACCATTTTGGAAGCAGAAAGACTGATCCCTCACCAGAACCGTATCGGCCAACCATGATCTCAAAGTTCCCAGTTTCCAGAATTAACTGAAAATAAAACTCTGTTGTTTATAAGTTTCCCAATCTAAGGTATTTTCTTATAGCAGAGCCAAAAAACTAAGATACATTGCTATGAATCTGTCTTTCTGCAATATCAATTATGATGTATGGATAATTGTGTAATGATTTTAGGAATAAATAATTGAGCTCTTTAAGAATTTATAAGTAAATTTATGAATGTCTAATTAAAGTAGCAAATACATGTAAAAATAAGTCAAAATTTTGTTACTGATAAATACTGTTAAATCATAGTCATTTAAACATTGATATTTAAGAGTTTTTAAGTTCATGAAATGCTTATATTCTGAAAATCTATTAAAAGTATGGACTAAAGGGGTTTTATTTATTCTCCCAATTTATTGGTTTAGGTAAAGAAAAATCAAGGTAAGTTAAAAATCTCACCTTTACTTTTCCTGAGAGTTGAATCTTCTAGCAAAATTCCAACGGACAGTATTTGTCTGAATCATGACCATGAATCTCAAATCTAGCACCATGCCTGGCATGAAATGAATGAATGAACCTAATGCCTCAGTCATACTTGTGTTTATATTTATAAAAACTGCGCATGTCCAACAATAGCAAGGGAGGAGGACAGCTCCAGAGTTTCTTCCTCTCTGAGGCTGAAGTACAGAAACCAATGGACAATATTAAGATAACAACCCCGAAGGCCCAAAACTCTTCCAAGAGGTGATGCTGACCCTATTCTTTGAATGGTTGACAAGTCAAGAACTTTAGAGAATGCACAAGGCTCTGGATTCAATACCCAGCACTGAAAAAAAAAAATTGCTTAATTACTTCATCCAAACAAAGATCATTGCCGGGCATGGTGGCACACGCTTGTAATCCCCATGTTTGGGAGGTGGAGACAATAGGATCGCGCAGGTTCGAAGCCAGCCTCTTTGGCTTAAGAGACCCTGTTTCCAAATAAAATGTAAAATAGGTCTGGGAGTGTAGCCCACAGGTAGAAGGGTTCCATCCCCAGTACCACCAAAAAACAAACAAACAAACAACAACAAAAAGCAAAGATCATTTACTTCTCAGAACCACATACTAAGCCGGGCGTGGTGGCGCACGCTTGTAATCCCCGTGCTTGGGAGGCTGAGACAGGAGGATCCCACGGGTTTGAAGCCAGCCTCAGCTACTTAGTGAGGCTTTCAGCAACTTAATGAGACCCTGTTTCCAAATCAAATATAAGAAAGGTCTGGGAGTATAGCCCGGAGGTAGAAAGCCTCTGGGTTCCACCCCCAGTACCACCAAAAAAAAAAAAAAGAACCACACACTAATTTTACACATGACTATCTTTTATAGCCATAGGATTTGAATAGAAACAGGAAGTAAATATGTTGAATATTCCTTATTTGGTTACAGAATTCAAATTACAAAGCTAATGAGTTATGTCAGATAAGTTGTCACTCAGGAAAGAAAGCAAGTAAGTTTGGGAGAATGCAACCATTAAACTAAAAGCATTACCCAACATGTTCTAGCAGTTTAGAGGTGGGAGGATGGTACATGCCTCACAAGTTCACAGGTAAGAATTTTCAAAAAGTACACCACAGGAGCAACAATTGGTGGTCTTCCAAAGGAGGTCAAAGCAGCTCTGGCTTCAGTTTCAATTCCCAGATTTTAAAAGAGTGAGCAGATTCTGTCTCCTCTTTATTATTGGCTAACAAAGTCACCTTAACCTCCCAGGCCTTCAGAAAGTAGGGCCCCAGAATGGCTTTAAAGAGCTGAATTAAAAATTAAGTTACAATAGAGTTAATAAAACAGGAAGACACGTGACAATCCAGAAAGCAGTCAGCCTTCTATTTGCTTCATTCTGATGTAATATGTCCGTATAAACATAGAATGAAGAAAATACCGCTGCACTCTATTCCTGATTAAAACATTTGACTAATGTGATATACACTACGTCACAAGTGAAATAAGCTAGGCATAGAAATGCAAATACCATACTCACATGTGGAATCTAAAAATGTTGGTCTCATAGAATTGAGAATAGAATGGTGCTTACTAGTGATGGGGAAGAGAAGAACATAATAAAGAATAGGGAAAGGTTTATCAAGGAATACTAACTTAAAGTTACGTAGGAGAAAGAAGTTCTGGTGTGCACAACAGGGTGACTACAGGTAACAGTATTGCATCATATATCTAAAAAACCCAGAAGAAAGAATTTGAATGTTTTTATAATAAAAAAATATCTGAAGAGTTGGATATATTTAACCTTGTTTAATAAATATTGTACAATGTATACAGGTAGCACCTGACAAATATAGATGTATATGTATATGAAATCATTTTTATGTATTAGTTAAAATAGATACAAATAATTGCAAGTACCAATAACAACTTTCTATTGTATCTAAATATCATGTAAAGTGCCAATATATCAAAAATAAATTAAAAATAAATCGAAAACAACAAAAAAAAACATTTGACTATCTTCAGTGCAAATGGAAACTAGCATACACTTACTTATAACCCCACTGTCTATGTTAAAAAAAAGTTAATAAATTACAAACACCATAACCATCTTATTTTTTGAAATGGCTTTTTCAATATAAAAAAAAATCATATAGCTAAATGAGTTTTATCAGAGCTTACCTGCTGGCAGAAGATTGAGGTAGTTCACAGAGAGAAGGCTGGGAATGAAAGCAGACTGAATCCCAAAGGAGATAACATATCTGTGGCAAGCCCCTCCCAGAGGCTGTTTTAGGAAGAGTTCAAAGGAGATTTTACCCTAGAAGAGCATGACTAGATTGTGAGTTTTATATCCACAGAGCAGAGATGATGGGATATATGGTATTACGGGAAATCTTTCCCAAAGGAAAAGAATCCCCATCCAAGTCAGGGCTTGGCAAGAACAAAATTCATCACTAGACCTATCAAGTCAGCCAGCTATCTGAGAGTTTCAGTGAGACAGAGAATTTCAACTCCATGTGCGTGAGGAAAAGAAAGGAGAGAAGCTAGGACCCCTCAAAAAGCTCCTGGCTCTCAGGTGCAGAGCAGCAGAAGACAAATCAAAGAAAAACTGCTCCTGGTATGGGGTTAGGTTCTCTGTTCTCTCATTGCTTCGGGAGAGAAGCAAAGAAATTCAAGAAGTTGGATGCTTTCTCTAAGCTTGTCTCAGACCAGATAAGTCAAGCCAAATATGGAAGAAAATAAAACTTGAGATGACTAAAGACTATAAAAGTGATGCATTCTAAGTTAAGAAGATTAAAAACAGGGGTCATGCAAGTGGAATTGAGGTCTAGTAGCTTTTCTTGATTTACAAAACCATCTCCAAATTGTCATCTCTCTCAGCTTCCTTCAGATCTGTTCTTTGTGTTAAGTACACTGCTTAGCCCACATCTGAGGTACCTCAATGTTTTCAGTACTCTAATACTGCTTTCAGAATGTGTTGACAGCTTTAAGGGTTTTACCACTCTAAGAAAAGACCCAGTGTGTTGTGTACAGATGGAAATTCTACAAGGTAGTTTTCATTGCATAGACCATAATCAAAACTTGGCAAATCCCAATGCTACACAAATATTGCAGTTGTAGAAAGAACACCAAAAGCATTCTTTCAAGCCATATGAGATAAAAAAAAAACCTCAAGCACAATGAAAAATTGTGTACATTTTGTTGACAAAAGGTATTTGTAGCTCTGCTTAAACTAGGCAGAATGAACATGCCTGGACACATAGGAAGATGAAGAGTTTATCCAACAAAACATTATTTACGTGATGACTTCTAAAATGAACTTTTATCATTAAAAATTTTAAGAATAGAAATAATAGCACAATAAACCACAGGGCCCCAGACTCAACAAATACTCAAGATTTTTTCTTGCTTACTTTGTTTATCCTTTTTTTTTTTCCTTTTGCTGAAGTTGGTGACATGTTTTTAACACTGAAACTGGAGTCAGTATTTGTCAATATTTAGAAAGAATTGTGTTTTGTTTTTCTGAATGCCTCTTCTAAGAAACTTCTTCAGTATTTTG
This sequence comes from Muscardinus avellanarius, assembly GCF_963383645.1. NCBI lineage: Eukaryota > Metazoa > Chordata > Mammalia > Rodentia > Gliridae > Muscardinus > Muscardinus avellanarius. The sequence continues at coordinate 39,328,283 of NC_137793.1, forward strand.
ATTTGTTCACCTACTTTGAATCTCTGGCAATAAATGTTGAATGCCTGCTTTGTGAAAAATTCACTTGGTGTACTTAAATTCCTCTGCCTTCAGCTTTTTTTTTTTAATTGGTGCACTGTATTCATACATCATAGTGGGATACAAACTTTGTAGACATACATGCACACATCGCCCAGTCAGCCCCCACCCGATCCCCACCCCATTCTCTCCCCATCCCTCCCTCCCATGCTTGGCTTAGTGGTTGACATCTACTTTATAGCAATTTATCTAAAATTAAAAATGATAATTTCACATAACAGTTTCATTTGTCTGATACCAAGCTTTTGATGTCTTAAAGATAACATTTCAATATTTCTTTTTGCTTTCTTTCTTACCAGATAATTTTTTTTCTATTTTTTTAGGTGAAACTATCATATATTTATATATTTATTTTTCAGAAAAAAATCTATCCTAATATGGAATATGGACTCTAGATACCCAAAACGATCTTGAAAAAGAACAAAGCTAGAAGATATATATTTTCTGATTTCAAACCATATAAAGCTACAATAATTGAAACAGTGTAGTACTGTTCTAAAGGCAGATATATAAACCAATGGAGTTAAATACAAGCCTAGAGCTAAATTCTTCCCTATATTGTCAAGTTATTTTTGACAAGGTTTCCACGAACATTTGGTGGTAGAAATAATAATCTTTTAACTAAATATTGTTGAAAAATAATACTTACATGGAAAAGAGTAAAATTGGACCCTTACCTAATCCCATATACAAATATTAACTCAAAATAGATAAAAGACCTAAATATAAATCTTAAGACTATAAACTTTTAGAAGAAAATCTGGGTCATAAAACCTCACAACATTGAAATTGGCAGTGATTTCTTGGATATGATTTCGATGGCACAGGGAACAGAAGAGTATACAAACTCCCTAAAAAATAAAAAAATATTGTATATCCAAAGACAATGTAAACAGAGTTAAAAGTTACTAATAGAATGGGATAAAATATTTCCAAATGCTATATCTGAATGTATATTAATATTCCAACTAGAAATCCTAAAAATTAACAACAATAAAGGCAAACAATACCATTTAGAGATAGGTAAAAGACTAACCTAAATAATGAATCTCCACAGATAACCAATCTTAGTTGTCTGTTGGATGGAAAATCGTGTTTCTCTGGTTCTGGTGTGTGTTACCTATTTCTTCTTTGTGGTTAATCTCTTTGAGTATTTTCTCTAGCGCTTGTTTTGAAGACATAAATTCCTTCAGTTTCTGTTTGTCATGGAAGCTTCTTATTTTTCCATCTAATTTGATAGAAAGTTTTGCTGGGTAGGAAATTTTTGGCTGGAAGTTGTTTTCTTTCAGAGTTTGGAATATGTTACTCCAAGCCCTTCTGGCTCTCATGACTTGGATTGGGAAGTCTGGAGTGATTCTAATTGGCTTGCCTCTGAATGTCACTTGGCCCTTTGTTTTTGTTGCCTTTAAGATTCTCTGCTTGGCTTCCACATTGGTCATTTTGACAATTATGCGGTGTGGGGATTCTCTTCTCTGATCCTGTCTAAAGGGAGTTCTATAAGTTTCCTGGATCTGTGTATCAACCTCTTGCTCTATATTTGGAAAATTTTCTGCTATTACTTCCTTGAAGAGATTGTTGATCCCTTTGGTTTCACTTTCTTTTCCCTCCTCTATTCCAATTATTCTTAGGTTAGCTCTCTTAAAATGGGCCCATATTTCTTCAATGTCAGATTCCTGCTCTTGGATATTTTTTTCTAGATTAGAAACTATGCGTTCATTTTTGAAATGATCATTTTCTAAGGGCGAGATTCTGTTCTCCATGTGGTCTAATCGGTTGTTCATGCTTTGAATTGAGGCCTTTACTTCATTAATTGCATCCTTTATCTCTTTTTGGCTCTCTCTGAGTTCTTTTTGAAGCACCTCTATTATTTTTACAGTTATTTTCCTGATTTGATCTTCTAGAAATCTCTTATTTTCTGTTTTATCGGGTTCTGATGTTGTGGGGTTGTGGGCATTCATTGCTCCAGTGTTATTCCTCTTTCCCATGATTTCGGAGGTTTGTGCCTTCTCTGGGTTCTTCCCTTGGGTCACTATGACTTCGCTTAAGGTGTTCTGGATCTCGAGTCAGTAGTATCTCTGACACACTACTCCTTTACTGGGTTGTATCACAGAGTCTCGGACCCAGGGAGTCGATAGAGGCTGCTTTAGACTATGGGGGGGTGCCAGGTTGCACGTTCTCCTATGGTGTGATATCTCTGCCACCGCCACTCCCCCACTGGGTCAAGTCCCAGGGTGTACAGTACTGGGATTTCTCCTCTGTGGCCTGCAATTTGACTCACTGTTCTTGAGTACGCAGATGTAGCTGTACTGGACTCGGTGAAGTCACTGCTGCTGCCGCCATTTTCATTATGGCGCCGCTGCCACTCCCTTGGCCGTGAGGCTGGCGTATTTTTTCTTCTCTGGTTTTGAGTTCCACTCTGAGTCCCTGCAGCATGTGCTGAGCTCAGCCCTGGGAGCTTTAGATGCTCTGTGCACGGAAAGATCCCGCCTGGCTGTTCCACAGCGTCTCACCTCGGCTTGCTGTAGCCGTCCGGTGAACTCGCCGCTGCCGCCGGCAGTATGGCGTTGCCGCCGCGCGTCCTCGGGCGTGAGGTCAGTTATCTCCTCTGTGGCTCTGAGCTCTGTTCTCAGTCTGCTTTCTCTCTGGAGCCTGGTGATTTTTTTGTTTCTCTGGTGATGGTGTTTTCTGGCTATGAAAGGCGCTGATTTTGTGGTAATGAAGATTGGTTGTTAGCGGGGCTCTTAAGCCCCACTTTTCTCGGTTCTGCCTTCAGCTTTTAACAGTGTCAGAAGAGTTCCAAAAATGTCAGACATCTCTCTAGATTTCTTTATTTCCTTGTATATATGAATTCCCAGTGGCAGGGTTACAAAAGCCAGTCTAGCCAACTCGTGTGGATAATAAAATGCCAGTATATAGGTATTTAACTTCTGTTTAAGAGCATTTTTCTTCTACCACATTCTTCCAAAGCAATATTGTGTTGTTTTAATAATGTTAAATTAAGCCGGGTGTGGTGGTGCATACTTGTAATCCCAATACTTGGGAGGCTGAGACAGGAGGATCACAGCCAGCCTCAGCTGTTTAGTGAGGCCCTCCACAACTTAGTAAGATCCTATTTCAAAATAAAGAATAAAAAATAAAACTGGGGGTGTAGCTCAGAAGTAGAATGCCTCTAGGTTCCATTCCTAGTACTGCCAAAATAATAATAATAATAATTATGATGATGATGATGATGATGATGATGTTAAATTAGAACAATAAATGATATTGATAATCATTTTTATTTGCATATCATTACAGTTGTGTCTTATGCGTATAGGAAAAAAATAGCTAACAAATAGTTGGAAATCACAAATGTAACCACAGTGAATATGATGATCCTCAGTTCTTTCCAACTGCTTAGGACCTGGTGGTCCAAGAAACACATCACTGTCTCCTGTGTTTGCTCCACTTTGACTCATGCTTGCTGGTACCTCTGGAGCTAAGGGTCTGTCAGCATCTCCAGTCTGATCTCTTTATTAGTGGGTTTTATAACTCAGCTTTTTAAACTTGCCTGAGCCACAACTTGACACAAGGTTTCAACCTGGGAAACAGAAGCTGCCCTTGAATGTATGTGAGGATCAGGTGTATTTGTTTTTTCTTTTCATGGTAAGTGCTTTAACTGTTGATATTTACCTGTGTTAATAATAGAATTTAAGACCGCGTACAGTACAGTGGCACACACTTATAATCCCAGTACCTGGGAGGCTAAAACAGGAGAATTGCTTGTTCAAAGCCAGCCTCATCAACTTAATAATACCCTCAACAGCTCAGCAAGACCCTGTTTCAAATTTAAAAAAAAATAGAAAGGTCTGGGGGTGTACCTCAAAGATAGAATGCCCAAAGATAGAATGTCCTGGGTTCAATCCCAAGTACGACTACCACTACTACTAGTAATAATAGTAAGAGAATTTAAAGAGGCCTTATTTATTTATTTATTTATTCATTCATTCATGTATTTATTTATTGGTGGAACTGGAGATGGAACCCTTCTACCTCCAGGCTATACTCCCAGACATATTTTATTTGGAAACAGGGTCTAATAAACCAGCGAGGCTGGCTTTGAACCTGTGCGATCCTCTTGTCTCCACCTCCCAAGCGTGGGGATTACAAGCATGTGCCACCACGCCCAGCTAAAGAGGCCTTTTTAAGAAATGGAAACTATACAACTCATAAGGACTAGAAAATTGGAGACTTTAAAAGAGAAAAAAATTTTAAAAAGAGCAAAGAGAAAATGAAGCACTGACTTCTGAGAACTTATAAATGAGCTTTTATTCATCCAGTATTTCACTGTGTCTGTTTACCATAAGAGCACTTTGAAATTTGGTATAATGACATTAAATAACCACAATTGAGACAAACATTCTACAAGGGATTGTTATGTGCTGCCTCTAATGTGGTAATAGATGTCATTTTAAAAATGCAACCGTACCGTCTGGATGAAAGACGGTGACTCCTAACACATTGGTTACAGACAATTGAATATTACAGCTGTCTTTCCTCCTGACTTGCTCCCATCCTGTTATGGAATGCAACCAGTGTTGGATTGGCGTAGAATTCTTGCAGAATCAAGGTAAGTTACCATTCAAAAAATTTTTGTGTTCACTATAAAACAGATAATTAATCTGTATGACTAAAAGTATACTTGCCTTCAGTGTGGAGAAGAAAAACCACATTTCTGATATCTGGTGAGTCTCTCTGAATTTAAGGATATACCCGACTTCTCTAAGACATAGTCTACTTTTTTGTAAAATGTGGATTTTAATGCCTCACAGTTACTAAAGGAACATATGCTGACACAAAGACCCTAAACCAGTGCTTAATAAATGTCAGTGTCAGCTGAGCATGGTGGAAATGCCTGTAATTCCAATACGTGGGATGTTGAAACAGAAGAATGGGAAATTAAAGGACAGCCTCAGCAATTTAGAGAGACTCTCAGCAAGGCCTTGTTTCCAAATTAAAAAAAAAAAACTAGGGCAAGAGATGAAGCTCAGAGATAGAATGCCCCTGGGTTCAATCTCTAGCAACACACACACACACACACACACGTATCTCTGCCATGAGGAAGTAAATCTCCATTCTTCTTAGTTTATATATATATATATATATATATATATATATATATATATATATATATGGTCTCCTTCCCCATGAAACTATAATATATTTGTATTTAATTAAGTTCATACTTTTCATCTTGCACTGTCTTGGATGATATGGAAGTTAAAAAAAGGTTTATATAGCAATTTCCTAAATATAGTTGCTTTAAACTTAAAACTTAATAAAATATCAATTAATATTTCATATCACTTACAATTCCACTTCCCCCAGTCTTGAACGATGGCTTGTCTTTCTCTCTACCTAGTTTTTTAGTATTTCGTAGAAAACTTTTGCTGTTTTCTGTAACAAAGTTCCACATATTTATTTTATTTTATTCTGTGCTTTTACATGTACATTTTAGTCTCACATCATAATGTAGATCATGTTGACAGTGACATACATGCACACACTCTTGGTGCCCCGCCTCATCTCCCCATTTCCCTCCCTCCCAATACATAGTACCTAGATTGACAGTGATACATATTCACATGTATAGGCATAGTCTATGGTAGTATTTCTATTAATGAACCTAAGTCTCCCTTCACCTCTACCCTTATATCTCCTCTCCTGAGGTTTCTCTTTATCATCTGGAGTCTCTCTTGTATCCCAATTAGTCCCTGTTCTGCACATATTAAAGAAAACATATGATCCTTCACTCTCTGTGATTGGCTAATCTCACTTACTGTTCCCCAAGTCCATTTTCTTGAAAATAAAGTAATTTTAATTTTATAAAATTGAGTAAAATTGTATTGTGTATATTTCCCATAACTTTGTCAAAGTTCCACATATTTCTTAGAAAGATGATTCCCAAATGATATTATTTTTATTTTATTATCAATGGAATTTCTTATTTTTTCTAATTGCAATATGTTGTATACTATATATTCTTTAGAAATGTAGATATTCATCTTGTATTTAAGCACTAAGCTGAATCTTATGAAGGTCTCTTAGCTGACAGTTTTGACATTTCTAGACAAAATTCCTTTATAATAGTGGCACCTTTTTTTCCATGTCTTAAGGTATAGGTCAGAGTTTCCAGAATTATTATTAAAATGATAATGAAAATGAGCAGCCTTATTTACCACGAGCTTAAAGAGATTCTCTTTAATTATTAGATTGAAATTGGTTAGAAATAGATTATCACGTTAAAAAATCTACCACTACATTTACTAGGTTTATGCTCAGAAATCACCATCACATAAAACAAGATATTCCTGAAGATCAACACTTTCCCTGGAAGGAAAGTGGCCCTCCCTACTATTTTATCTCCTGACCAGGATGGGGATTTTCAGTCTTTTCGGAAGGAAGTCTAATCCTTACTTAACTGAAAAAGCAAGGTGACTTCCAAAGCCCCACAATCCCAATCTATGGGATCTTCTTTGTTGAATCACACCAGTCACAGCAGCCCCTCCAGCAGGACTGTACCAAGCCCAGCCAGGCTCCTTCTCACACTCTTTGAAGAAATCACATTTCCTGCTGGAATACTGGTGCTTAACACACACATCCTAAATGTTAACAATAAGTTTAAGTTGAATCTAGCTTAAATACTTATTTATAAAGGAAATAGTCTTTACATCTGAAGAAATACCTACGCTGCAATCATAAAAACTTTTCAAGGTGGCTGTCTGCTTCAAGGTGATGATGACTTCAGAGATTCTGCTCAAGAACAACATTGGAATATATACTATGTATTCAGCTCTACAACATCTTCTGCCGTGCCGTCCCCAGTCCTTCCCCACCTGCCAATCCCTCCTCCCTTGGCACATATCACCTTCTAACACCCCACATAACTGACTTCTGTATCATAACACTGTCTCTCGTCCCCATCTGGAATGTGAACTCTAGGAGGACAGGAATCAGGTCTGTCTTAAGCACTAATGGATCTCTAGGCTCTAGAAGAAGGCTTGACATCACTAGTCAATAAATAGTTCAAAAATCAATGAGTGAAAAAATCAGATTCTAGTCGGCTTATCATCTCACTACTTGGGAGGCTAAAAAAGGAGGATCACATGTTCCTAGACAAGTGTCAGCAACTTGAGACCATGTTTCAAAATAAAAAATAAAAATCATGTGTAGTTCAAAGGTAGAACACCCTTGGGTGAAATCCCCAGGAACACACACACACACACACACACACACACACACACACACACACTCAGAATCTGATACTTTTGCTAAACCAAAATCAAACTAATCAAACTATTATAAAAGGAAATTAATATTTTCATCTTTACAAGCAGAAAACTAATAGAAATTTTCAAACCACTTCTCTCCAACTTGAAAATGTTAATTTTTCATCTCTTCAGGCATCTGCTATTTTTTTAAATTGTTGATTGATTTTAGACCAAGAATTTGAGAATATTGAGAAAAGCCGTGTTTAAAAATATCTAGCTGGGGATGGTGGCACATGCTTGTAATCCCAACACTTGAGAGCCTGAGACAGGAGGATCTCAGCCTCAGCAACTTAGTGAAGTTCTCTGCAACTTTAGTGAGATCTTTTTTCCAAATAGGTAATAAAACTGGGCTGGGGGTATAGAAGTTCAATCCCCAATGCTCCCTCCCAAAAAAATCTAGGTTAAAAGACAGAGGTATCAAAACTAAGTATCATATATTATGTTGAGCTAGTGAGGCACCAGAGGCAGAAAGCATTCTTCATTGGCCCATGATGATTACAGAAAGGCAAAGAATGCTTCATAAACGTTACTGGATAAATGAGTAAGAAAACGAAGGCACTAACAAATATCAAGTGAATGGAATTCTGACAATGTAGAAAAATCACATGAGAGAAAGTTCACGGAAATCCTAGAGATCCAAAGCCTTCTTCCAAAGAAATCAAAGATGTCAGCTCTTGAAAAGAAGTTCAAGAATGGAGGTCAAGGAAGGATACTGACTAACTAAATTATTTTAGAAAATTCAAATTATCCTGGAGATATACTGATAGTACACTGAGCCCGTGTCTCTGTCTTAGACAGCTAAGATAATTAATTATAAATAGAAATGGTTTATTTCAGCTTGCAATTTTAGAGGTTCCAGGCTACCTTCAGGCAGAACCATTGCTCTCAGGCCTCCTAATGGGGTTCTAGATGGCAATGGTGGGGAGCCAATGGTGGACTACAACTGCTTATGTCATAGCAAAAAGCCAAAAAGGAAGAAGATGAGTCTGGGGTCCTACAATACCACCTTTTAGGTACTGGGGGTTGAAGACAGGAGCATTCTACCCCTGAGCTATACTCCCAGACATTTTTTATTTTGAAACAGGGACTTTCTAAGTTGCTGAGGCTGATCTTGAACCTACAATCCTCCTGTCTCAGTGTAGTAAGTACTGGGATTACAAGCATGTGCCACCGTGCCTGGCTTCACAACCCCTTTGAGCTCATGCCTCAAATTCTAGAAGGTCCCACTCTCTAAAGGCTCCACCGCCTCCCAAAAGCACTGTCCTGGGGCAGCCCAAGCCTCTTTAATATGCAGGCCTTTGGGGGACATTCACAATCTATAACAATCCCAAAGAGAAAAAAACAAAACCACACCCCAGGGTTTCACACCCATCATATGCACTGGTTATTTCCACTGTGCAGCTTTTCCTTCCCATCTTCTGCCTCAGCAATCTTGAACTTGAGGAAGGGGTGTGTGTCAGTTGAGCAAAAGAAACAAGTTTTTAAAGTCTGCTACACTTCCCCATTTATATTCAAGAGCCTTGGTTCTGCAGGCAAAGAATCCTGTCTCCTTTGCTCAATGACCATCACAGTTCCTGTGAATTTGGATTCCAAATGAAGGCTGCTTTGCCATTGCAATCCAGAATTCCTGGCATGTACTATTCAGCTAATTGTAGCTTCCAATTAGTCTCTCCTGATAAAGAGAAGCAGCATTTCTTCACCACTGTGATCTCATGCTACACACAAATTGGTGTAAAGAAACAGATTAAAGCTTTATACCACAGCAGTATTTTATTAAACTGAATCTGAAATTCAGAGGGGAGTTTTCTGCCTGATTTTCTTAGTACTGCTTCAACTTAATTTTATAACTTACCACAAATCAGTGCTTATAGGGAAGGAATATGAGTCTTTAGTGGTATACCCTCTCTGGTTAATTTTACTGGAACTATCTGGTAAATGGCCTTGGTACTTTATAGAAATACACATTTTATCAGATGGAGTCTTTGTGTCCTACTTATATGGATTCCACAAAAATTTTACAACTCTTTCAAAAGCCAATCTCCAGGGTGTTTAGGGAGGATCTTTGTTAAGGGGAAATGAACTTCACAAGAGGTTTCCTGTTGTGATCTGACACCAAAACAGTGGTTCTCATAGTGTCATTCCCAGATAACAGGCAGAAGTATCACTTGGAAAGTTATTAAAAATGAAAATCACAGATCATAGAACTCCTACATCAAAATCATGGAGGGCAGGCCTAACAGTCAGCACCTTAAAAAGCCTTCCAGGTGATTCTGATGCAAGCTGGAGTTTAAAAATCAAAGGCTCAGCGAGGCCAGTGGGAGTCCTGGGGGGGTAGCTCAGTGGCAGAATGTGTACTTAGCATGTATGAGGCCAAGGGTTCAATACCTAGCACCTCAAAAAAAAAAAAAGAAAGAAAAGGAATTGGTCATCGAGTGGATATTGCCATAGACCAATGGTTCTTGAACTTGAGTGCATTAGAACTATCTGGAGGACCTGTGAAGATGCTGATTGCTGGGGATAATGGTTTATTTTAGATTTAGAATATCCCCCTAACCCTCATGGAAACAAGGTAGTAATGTTGGAAATGGGGCTTGGTTGTAATCTCCTCAATGGATAAATTCATTATGATGATTTTACTGGGTCATAATCTAGCCAGGCAAGATTTAGCTGGAGAAGGTGGATCCCTGGGGCTGTGGCTGTGGGGATTATATATGGTCCCTAATTCCCTTGCTTGCTCTCTCTTGCTCTGGCCTCCATGATGTGAGGAGCAGCGCCTGTGTGCTCGGACGCTTTCAGCTCCCACACCAGGGCCTGAGCTCCAGCTCTCCTATGAACTGAACTCTGAGATCCCCAGAATTATTTGCGCATGTAAATCTTCTTTTCTTTAAGTTATGTTGTCAGGTTTACTGGGATACAATAGTGAGAATGCAAGACGCTGGTTCCCATCTTCATGTTTCTGATTTGGAAGATCTTGGGTGTGGCCCACAAATTTAAGTTCCCATGTAATGCTGATGCTGCTGATCTGTGGATCACTCTTTGAGAAATACTAAATGCAATCTAATCATTCACTGCTTTGCAATCTATCATGGCACCATTCTAGTTATACTTTGGATGTACAACAAAACCTAAGACGATCTTGGAACTCAGAGGAGTTCCATAATCTTAGATATTTCAAATATATCAAACTAAATATGAGACTTAAGGGGTCAGAGGGAAAGTTGATTCTGATGCTCTAACCTAAAAAGGATCAGAAAAAAATGTATGATCTCTAAATGCACTGTAAGTTCATGTAAGACATGGATGCCTACTTCCTTTTTTTTCCATGCACTTCATATTGAAGAAATGCACTTACCATTAAAAAGAAGAAGCATAGCTGTAAAGGATTTCACAGAATGGAGTATCAGACATTCATGGAAATGAAGATGACACCCGCCTTGCTATTTTTTTCACAATCTTGCCTGGTAAACAAGTTTTTAATCTTTCTAGGAATTGGTTCTCCTATAAAATTCATTTAACAAATTTGCATTGATTAATCCATGTGCAAACAGTAAACTTGATACTGGTAGAGAGACAAAGATAAACTACTCATCATTCCTAAAGAAAGATGTGAATGTAAATCACCACAGCATGATAACCAAGAATGTAGCTGAGAAAAGCACTGTAAATATTATGAAATGATATCCCCTGCCACTATATTCTAATGATTCTTTCATTACCTGGACCCCTGGCTTGATAATTTAGGGTCATCTTCTCTTTCTGAGATAGGAATTTGGGGATACAGAAAAAGAGAGATATACAGAGTCTCAAAAGAAAAGTGCCCATAAGCCACTGAAGTGCAGGAAATACCAATAAACCACTGGAAAGCAAAACAAGCAACCTTGCTAACAAAAAGTAACTTGAGAGAGCAATATGCATGTGCAGGGAAAACTGGAGCAACACTGTATACTCCACCTCTAGTTAAGTCCTAGCTACTGTCCAGCTATCAATCTGAACACCCCAGACCAAAGAGCTCTCAAGATCCCCCAAGTTTTCTTTGAACTCCTTGCTTTACCCCCAAACGACTCCATTCTTGAGATAGCGCACATTCTCCCTTGAATGTCTCTCTGTTTTCCCAAAATGAGCTCTACTTTACCTCTAACTGATGTGTGGTTAAATTCATTTCTGTGGTGTTCGTCAAGAACCCCACTTGTCCTGAGTTGATCCCCTTTCTTCGGGAACTTTGCCTCACTAGCTCCTCAAGGTCCTACTGGTCCTGTCTTTGGCATTTCTCTCGGTATCATTTGTATCCTCTGTTCTCATGGCTTGTGACCTTCCCAGTCTTTGAAACTTTACAATTTCTGCAGTGACCTCTACACCCCTCTATAAGCCTGCTAACTTTCTAAAACATCCTGAAGCCTATTGCTAGAGGTGGTTTCCTAAAAGTTTCTAAATCTTCCTGAAGCCAATTTGCCTGTCTTTTTTAGTTCCTGCTTAGTTTTCTCCACCCCAATGTTCAGGAGTCTCATGAAGTACTTTCCTTTCTTGCCTACCATGAAATGCCTCTTCTCTCCACAGAATGACTCTTCCTCAGAGGTACTAAACCTGACTGTCTAATATCACCAACATCCTCAACACATCAGAACCAGGTACTTTTACCCATACTCCCCCAACCACTTAGAAAATACCACTTTCCTCTCCACCCATCCCCTCAGTTCTCTGATCTCTGTGTTTTCTCTTGCTCCGAATTTCTACCACCTAAAAAAATATGCTCATCACAGAGTCCTCTTCTCTAATTGTTTTTAGAGCCTAAGATGTCTCTCCCTTGAGGGGAAGAGATTGTCTTTCAATTTTGAACTTCTACCTTTCTGCCATGCCTAGATCTGCTCTGGGTCACACACCAGCTCTCTTGCTCATACTTTGTCAGCACAGAGAATGCAGGAGAAACTCACAAATGCTTGGTGCATGAGTGAAATATGGCCATGGACATCTGCTGTTTTCCTTTTGCCAGGCTAGCATACACTCATCCTTCTCAACCACGTATCTCTATCCTTCTGGTTCTGGCGTTGCTCAGAAATGTGGCTCAGGATCACTGGGATTCTGGTTCCCCTGGTGATCCAAGGACATTCATGGATGATTCTGCAACCCAGGCCAGGCCAAGTAGTACCAATGAGACTCAATTTGAAAGCTTTGCCAGAACTATAGGGGAAAAGAGACTATCTACTGTTCCAGAAGCTCATTGGACATTTAGTTGGAATTTCTAGCAGACATCTTAAAAAAGAAAGCCTGTCTCAGACACATGTCAACCCAAAGGAAGGAGTAGAGAGAGGCAGATTCCCAACATCATTGACCATATAAATTCCTCTGTGTCTGAAGGCAGTGCCCTTGGATTTTCAGTAGCCAATAAGAGCCTTGTTTTCCTTAGGCTAGTTTTATTTGGTTTCGATCATTTAATGTCAATAGACTTTAATAAAAATTAAAACTGATACCAATTGAGAATTACTACATACAAGACACTGTGTTAAGCACGTATACCAAAAAAAAGTCTTTAAATTTTTTTATAAACGATCCTTTCTGAATAGTTGTGGTTAGTCAATAATACTGCATGATTTTTTTTCTAGTTGAAATAAGATATTGATGGCAAACTGTACCAGACATTATTACTGATCTCTCATGTTAGATTATCTAATCCTAAAATGTGGAAAGTATTGGAAAAAATGTCATAAGCTAAGTTTTTAGATACAGAGCTATCATGTAATGTGGCACTTAGACATACAGCATTTACTGAGCTGTATGTGTATTATAGGTGTACATACATCTTCTAACCACAGTATCATTATCTTATGACTTCTATAAAATAATAATATGAATATATCTTATGGAATATATCTCTATGGATCAGTTTTTTCATAATTAATTTGCTAAGTACATGAAGGTTAATATTTATATTGTTTTAAATAGAGTCAGAAATATTTTACCAAAAATAGAATTACATAAGTTGATATACATTTTTGTTTTCAGAATATAGTTGAAGTAAAATAGGTATGAATGATTTAGGATCTTATGACAGATATAAAAGCTGGAGACAATCACCTTTTCTAAAGGCATAATTGAGATTATAAATACTGAATTGGTTAACAGGATTTGAATTCCCGCGGTGTTTATTTTTTAAATTTTTTTAGACCTCAGTTCTGTTGTGATTTTTTAAAAATCTGATTAATTTATACATATGGATTTGTAACATAAGTGAGCATTCACACTAAAATAGAAACAAATAGGGGCTATGACTTGGATTTTAATTTCATAAGATAATGTCTTTTACCAGAAAAAATAAAGGTCTAGTAAAATATATTTTATCTATGTCCAGTGAGCTACCAGAGTCTTGGGTCTTTTTTTAAAAAAGTGCTTGCTAACTGAAAAAAATTTGCATTTGCTTATTAAAACTATGTCCTTGGCATAGGACATTGTCAAGTCCATTGTCACATATTCTGTTGACTTTTAAATGTAAGGTGAGTTCATTTCTTATTAAAAGAGAAATTTGTCTCCTTAGTGGGTGTACCACTTGTGATTAATCAGGAGGCCAAAATCTGGATAACCCCAACCTGAGAAGTAAGAATAAGTAAGTAGAAAAAAAATAAAGGTTAAAGAAAAGAGGGACAAAAAGAAGAGAGATAAGAGCAGAGAGCATCTTGCTGTAAGAAGATAGGTGTAAAGTATTTCCCGCAGGCTAATGCTGTGCATCCAGGCATCTCTGGTTACCACTGATGTTCAGGTAGAGGTAACACTTTCATTCAGAACAGTCACAAAGCCCCTGAAAGACTATATTGCTATCTTGTTTATGTTAATAAGCCTGCTGCCAGCAAACAATTAAATGCCTTCATCTTTAAAAAAGAAAAAGAGCCTGTGTGTGTGTGTGTGTGTGTGTGTGTGTGTGTGTGTGAAAATCTAAAAAATATTTGTTTGTCAAATACTTTCAAAAGGGCCAGATTTCTTGAGGGTAGCCAGAGCGGGAAGAGGCAATGGAAACTTTTCTGAATCACCATCATGTACTCACTATGCGATGTAACCTTAGAGCAAGCCACAAAGAAATAATCAGGGACCTGTTTGCAAAAGAGATCAGCCACTGAAAATTCTCCAAGACTCCACATGCAAAATGACACCAGCCACTTGTCGTTCCAGACATGGCATTCTACTCAGTCAGTAGTGTTGAAGCAGCAGAATTTGGACATGCTAGCCAAGTCTCTGGAGGAATCCAAAAGTGTGGTTGTCATTTTGTCAGAGCCAGGAAAATAATGGCAAAAGAAAAACATGGCCTCAGACCAAAGAACAGCAGCTGAGGAGCCAGACTCTACATTCTCCACGAAGAAGGTCCCAGTACCAGGCAAGTATTTGAGCCACGAGACTGCACCATGAGCAATATCTTGTTTAGTAGTCCTATAGCTGAAATTCAGATGCAATATCTAGTTATATCCTAAGAATGGAAACTAAGTAGCTGTGCTTGAACTTGACTTAGGAAAAGAAAAATTCTTAATTTCTGAGCCCAGATAGAACTTATAAATATTTATTAGTACTGAATCGCATCCCTTGAATTGTTATTGCACTAGAATAGAGTAAGTGGTAGAAGCTAGGCATAGTCAGATGATGAAACATGCAGAGAGTTTATCTCAACAGCAAATATGCAAAGCCTAACCAAGGGCATGAGTAAGATTTTCTTACCATTATTTTTCCAATGAAAATGATAAGAATTAAATATCTCAAATAATTTAATGATAGTAATAGAACTTGCTAAACAGATTTATTTTAAACTTTAATGTTGAGCCAAGCATGGTGGTGTAAGCTTATAATCCCAGTACTTGAGAGGCTGAAACAGGGGGCCCACAATTTTGAGACTAGCTTCAGCCATAAAATGAGCCTTTTGACAACCTAGAGAGACCATATTTCTAAAGAAAAAAATAAAAAGGGCAGGGCAGGGGGGTGTGGTTTAGAGTTAGAATGCACCTGTGTTCAATTCCCAATAGCACAAAAAATAAAATAAAAATTAATGTTCCATGTTCTAGCAACTATGAGGACTACAAGGAAATCAAAATCTTGGTTTTTCTAAGGACACAGATATACATAGTTAACAGTTAAATAATCATTCAAAATGACACTTCGATCCTTCAGTCATTTTTAAGTCACTATACTGAAATTCAACCTACTTGGGCCATGAAATTTCCCTAATTCTCAAGGTTGCCATGTCCAAAACAAGGGTTGGACTTGAGGATCCTCCCCCACCTCCAAAATCTCTATGGAACTTTGAGGATCTCTTAAATCCTGTAGGGACACTATAATGTGCTATCAGCCTTTCTTTTTTTTTTCCAAGTGGGAAAACAGCTAAAGCTGAAATATTGAAGATCAAGGGGGAACTAGCATTGAGACAGATTAAGGACCAAAATGTTTTTCCTTAAACAGGTAAGTCAGCTCAACCAGTGCCCCTAGCTTACAAAGAAAAGTACACGGTGTAGAATCTGTAACGTTTACTTCTGACTTTTTAACCTCAGACTCTTTATAATTCACTAAGTGATTAATATTTGAATTTGAAGATTTAGTGAAGAAATAACATTTCTGATCAATCAAAACAGATATTAAAAATGATGTAATGCTAAAAAATATAATTTTAAAAGAAATTAAAATTGCATTAACACGGTCTCTCCTTGCTGTACCTCTCAGATTTTAAACCGAATGATGATTATCGGTGAGAACTCAGTTCTATCTCAATCAACAGCTGGTCACTGAAGAACAAAAACTAGAGCACAGTTGTTCAATCACTGTAATTCTACTAGGTTAGTCTTGGGGTTTATTTCAGAACTAACTCTCTACGGCATTTAAAATTTAGCCAATACCTTCAATTCATCATACTGACTCCATTCGAATAGTATATTTCTTCCCTATGTTGATTTCTTCCTCTTTTTTCTTCTCTTTAATTAACTAATCAATCTGATAAAATTGGAAGGTCTATTTTTCCCACTTGCATTTAAAATAATAGTAATAATTTGTATGCATAATGCTATGTGAGGAGATAGTCACATTTATTTGTATAGCACCATTTCCCTTGAATTCTCATTCTGCCAGACTGGAGTAAATGGAAGAGTGCTTAGCATAACCAGCCCATGAAATAGAAACAAAGAGTTCTTATCAGCGGTACATAAAAGAGCAAATTGAAGAGTGAGAAATAGTGAAAACTTAACAAAGTGACTCATTTAGAAAAAAAGCTAACAATGTTGTTTAAATTGGGGCAGTCATAGCAAACCACCGTAATCTGATATCATGCTTTAATTCTCTAAATGCTAACTATTTGGCAAATAATTTACAGACCAGGCATATGATTTTAAGACATAACTCTTTTTTCATACCAGTTATTCGCTTTTATGTGTAATTTTGTATTTCCATTAATCAGGATATTTGCTAAGTATATTTGCTATCTCTGAAATACACACTGGCATTTTGATATGATCTTGAAGAATTGGAATATTCATATAACTAAATTGAGCACAACTTTTACTTTAAAAGTTCACAGCAAAAACTACATATCTACACCTACATACATATATAAAAGCACAAATAGATTTGGGCCAGCTAAAAACAATTAGAAATAATTTAGCTTCTTAACTTTAACTAATAGGTTTTTAAAATTCATTGGATTATGTTATTGCATTTTACAAAGCCTGCCAACTCCATCTACTTATGCTTCTTTGGATTTCTACATTTCTCTAGAGTAATTTTAAATTGCACATGCGATATATGTCATAGAAATTTATGAGGGATATTTATTGGAGTTATGGAATGGTCTCCATGAGATTTCCAACATCTGTGACCTCACAAACAAGCTACATGATGTGGAGTAGACAAGAATATCGATTATATCAGTTGCTAGACTCCTCAGAAGCTTCTGAACTACGATGAAAGTCAAATATTCAGATTCTCTAGGATTTTAAGTATTCGGCTATAGAGATGGTTATTACAGTTAATTTTAAATATCAACTTGACAGGAACAAGGATCTGGTTAAACATTTATTCTGAGTGTCTTCACGGATCTTTCCCAATGAGATTCACATTTGAATTGGTAAACTGAGCAAACCAGAGAGCCATTTCCAGTGTGGGTGGACAGCATCCAACCACTGCAGCCTGAAAAGAGAAAAAAAGGCTGAGAACGTGACTGCTCTCCACCTATTTGTTGGGTTTCTGTTTTGTGTTGTGTGGCACTAGGGATTGAACTGAAGAGCGTTCTATCTTTGAGATATACTCTAGCCTTTTTTTTTTTTTTTTAAACAAAGTCTCGCTACATTGCTGAAACTATCCTGGAACCTGTGATCCTCCTATCTCAGCCTCCCAGATACTGAGATTACAGGGATATGCCACCATGCCTGACTCTGTCTATTTGAAATGTGACATGGATCCTCTTCTGCCTTTCACACTCCTGGTTCTCAAGTCTTCAGTCTCAGACTAAAATCTACATCATGGACTCTCTGACTATCAGGCCTTCAAACTGCACCACCAACCTGGGCATCCAGCTTGCAGATAGCAAATGGTGAGATTTCTCAGCCTCCATAATCACATGATACAATTCCTTATTGTAAATGTTTTAAGTGAATAAAGTTTTACTATTTATATGTGTATATATAAAGATATAGCTATATCTAAGTGATTTTATTTTGCTGGAGAACATTACTAAAACAAAAAACTCTGGATAACCCAGAGCTATTTCAAGGGGCTCCCTGAGTTGCCTCAAAGATGAAAGTTAACTTTTCTTATAATGGAATAACATTGCTGCTTTCTAATAACCAGGGGCCTCTCACCATATATTCAGTAGGCT
The DNA here is from genome assembly GCF_963383645.1 of Muscardinus avellanarius. Classification (NCBI taxonomy): domain Eukaryota; kingdom Metazoa; phylum Chordata; class Mammalia; order Rodentia; family Gliridae; genus Muscardinus; species Muscardinus avellanarius. Next base: position 39,346,499 of record NC_137793.1, read on the forward strand.
CATTGTTGAGAATCTATGTCATTGTAGAGAATCTACCAAGAATCATACCAACCACTAAAGATAGTAAGAAAAAGAAAAGAAAAAAAAAACATAGCTCTGCCCACTTAGAGGCTAAACCTACTGTCAAAGTCCAAGATGACCCATACTCTTCCTTAATTGAAGATGATGGGAGAAAATTTATTCCTCTTATCACTCAACAAAGATTGATTAGGTGCCTAATATATTAAAGACACTCTGCTATGTGCTGCGTACAGAGTAGCAAGCAAGGCAGAACTTGCTTTGTTCCCATAGAATTTACATCAAGGGAAAAAGATGAACAGGAATTCCATCAGCATTGTCATATGTGTTGAAAGGGGTAAGCCTGGTGCTAAGGGAGAGTACACAGATGGCACCCTGAATGGAGGGGGGTGCGGAGCTAGATAAAGAAGTTAAAGGTGACTTGGGGATGAAGAGAGGGGCTTGGGGGAGAGCATTCCAGTCAGACTGGAAAGCATTTGTGAAGACCACGAGACAGGAAAAGAACGTGACTTATCTAAGAAACTGATAAGTCGAGGTGGCTGCTTCAGAGAAAGGGGTCATAGGGAAGGAGGATGGAGAGAGAAGAGGACAGTCTAGTCAGGGCCTCACAGAGAATGTGAATTGTTTGTGTCTTGACCCAGCAGTCTCAAAAAGAATTCAAACAGGGAATAGTTGGGATAAGATTTGCATTACCAGATGTGGCACATGCCTGTAATCCCAGTACTTGGGAGGCCAAGAAGACAGGAGGATCTCAAGTTCAAGACCAGTCTCAGCAGCTTAGTGAGACACTGTTTCCAAATAAAAAATTAAAAAGGCTAAGGATGTAGCTTGAAGACAGAATCCCCCTGGAATAAATCTCCAGCATCACCACCACCAACAAAACAAGTCATCACTTTATCTGAAGCATATATGGAAAGAGGTGGTTAAAGGGGTCAGACTATACTGTTCAAATGCTGGTGATAACACTTGCTAGTTGTATGATTGTGGTGTGGCTAAACTCTCTGCATATATTATTTATTTGCTGTATTTTTTATCTGTCATAATACCAACTTGAGTTCTGTGAAACAAGGTAGTCTATCTAAAAGGACTGGTACAATACCTAGACTATGGCAAATGCTTAGAAAATGGCATCCCTACATTTCCATTTTCCCTGCCACTATCCTGACATCCTCTCATCCAGCAAATCATGATGATAGATGTGACTCTCCTACTCCACCCCTGGGGACAATATAGAAGGGTCCCATTTTAATTTGACCCTACTATATATGTCTCATTCAAGGCATGTCTCCCTACCTTTATCGTCTGTGTGGTGTGTGGCCTACTCCTTTACAAAGTTCATCACACACACACACACACACACACACACACACACACACACACACACAACTGTGAAGGTCAAGAATCTCATTCTTATATTACCTCCATTTCCCCTAAAATAAAAGAAAGGGAGCTCTTTTAGGGCTAATGGAAAATAATCACAAATAAGAAAGATAATTTAGAGTGTTCTTCAGGCTCCTTTGACGTCACTCGGTGTTAGAGGAGCCGCGACTCTAATCTTTTCACTTTCAGAAGGACACAGAGCCAGAAATAATGTCGCGCTCTTTGGTGTTCTAAAATGCTTTTGACTGAAACATTTGAGTAGTTGCTTATGCGAACAGAGTGTTAGTTTCAGCTGCTAATTTTAGAATTAAATGGCTTACATTACTACAAAATTTTAGCAGAACATGTTTTCCAAAATAAATGTCATTAAATCTACACTCCCACCAACTGATTAGACTTGAACTCGGGAAATATGGCAAAAACAGCAGAGCAGCAGAAGCAAGAAAAACACATGCTCACTTTATATGGTAAGAAAGCCTCCTCCCTTCCTCTCCCAAGAACACATACATTTAAGGGATGAAAAAAATAAATTCAGCTTCCCCTGATCAAGAAGATCCTAGAAAGTGCCCACTTGTGTTCAGTTCCAGTTGCGTTAGATATTAGTGAATTTAAATTGTCATGACTGAGATTTGCAGGTTTAAACTGATAATGAGTTTCTCTTTGTTTTCTTATTAATACCTTCTACCTGAGCTGAAATATTAAACCAGAGAGTTTTGCCAAGACAGGACAGGTCTATACCTGAGGGAAGTTGTACCACGAGTCTTGAAAATAATTTAAGTGTTGGCTTCTGGAGCTAAGGATCCACCTATCTTCACAGAGCTTATCTTTATAGCTCAGAGTTAATGAGCCATGAAGTGATCATTTAAGGGCCTGTGTCACAGCAGGGGCCAGATGAGTTTGTCACTGTGATGGCATTTCCTAGAAAATCATCTCAATTTGTACCGTGTACATTTAGAACAAGGGGGAAAAACTTCGTTCCTTCTCCCTACCCAGCACTTCCATCTGGGCTAGAAGTGGTGTCTGATTACACATATGGCACATAAACAGTAATGAAATTAAATGTGAACAAAGCCTTTCCACATACCATATTTAAATTTTGAAACATAGCCCAGTTTTCCTTCTATTTAAAATACACGGAACAACATGTTTTTAAAAGTCACATAGCTGATGACAGATGTGATGGTAACTGAAGGTGTTCTTGCTGTGTGATGGGGCCCAGCGCCATCAATGGAGAAGGCTATGTTGAGTAGACTGGGTCATGGCACTCAGTGGAGTTGAGTGTTTTTGTCCTAGCCAATCTATCATTTTAATAAAATTCCAAGCATAGCTTTGTTGTGATTTCATCCAGTACTAGCATCTGAACTGGTTTAATTTCAATTATTCTAGTGTTTTTATTTTTTTACAAGCCAAACCACAAGTTAACCAGAGACAGTTTATTGAAACTTGCATGTTCTCTTAGAAGTTCCCAAGCAAATCAGGGAACAAACGCAAGTTAAATAAGAGATGAATTTGTAGATATTGCCTCTAGAGGAGATTTGAAATTTATTTACCTAATTATGAGTGTTCCTACAACAAAATGGAAAAATTTGATTAAGACTACCTCTGATTTTATAAGACCAAAAGAAAAATTTTCAAATACCACACTCCAGCTAGTTGACCAAAAAGAGCAAAAATAAAAATGAACACGATTCCTGAAATCCAATCTTCCCCCAAAACACCTAAGACTACTGAATTATATCGCCATTTTCCTTAATGAGATTAAGGAAAATTCTACAAAGACCCTACTATACTATACAAAGTAAAATTTCTGAGGCAGATAAAATTGTATATATGAAAGATCAACCAATAGGAAGTTTTATTTTTCAGAAAGCCTTAAACACTTAATAAAATTATTGGCTGTCTCATTCTAATTGCCCAATCACACACCTTTACTCAAGCATCACACTTTCTGTCATGAAGTGAATTCCTTACAGCCTTGTCTTTGGGTCTCACACAATAAATTTAGGTAAAGAGCTGTTCAGAAATTTCTTTTAGTAATATAATTAGGTCAAACACTAAAAATATATCAAGGCTTTCAGAATGGACGCACTCAGACTGGATTCTTACTGTTCGGTGTTGAAGACGTGGCATGTGTTACATAAACATTTGAGTCATGATTGCTTTGGATCCCATTGTCTTCATTGTTCTTGGCTTCTATCTTCTAGAGATCACAAGAGAAAAAAGAAAGACAAAATTCAAAACATGTTGTGCTGAACTTTTTTCTCTTAATTTTTAAATCCATGCATATAAGAGGGCAAATAAACTTCTATGTTTCTGACTCATTTATACTTAACTCACTAAAATATTCTTTTTCTCTCTTTATTTTTTTAATATTTATTTATTTATTTATTGCAGAACTGGGGATTGAACCCAGGAACATTATACCTTCAAGCTACACCCCCCAGTCCTCTTTTTTATTCTTTATTTTAAAACAAGGTCTCACTAAGTTGCAGAGAGCCTCACTAAGTGGTTGAGGCTAGCCAAGTACCCATGATCCTCCTATCTCAGCCTCCCAAGTACTGGTATTAAAAGCATGCGACACCATGCCTGGCCTTTAGTTTTAGTTTTATTTATTTTTTATTTATTTGATGGTACTAGGGATGGAATCTAGAAGCACTCTACCACTGAGTTGCACCCCCAGTTCTTTTTATTTTATGTTCTGAAATAGGGTCTTGCTGAGTTGCTGAGGCTGGCCTCAAACCTATGATCCTCCTGTCTCACCCTCCTAAATGTTGGATTTACAGGCATGTGCCACCATATTTGTCCAAAAGTTTCTTCTTAAGAAAAGGACTAAACCCGGCTTGTTGGTACACACCTGTAATCCCAGTACTTGGAAGACTGAGATAGAAGGATCACAGGTTCAAAGTCAGCCTCAGCTACTTAGCGAGGCTTTCCACTATTTAGCAAGATCCTGTTTCCAAATAAAGAAAAAAAAATAGGGCTAGGGGTGTAGCTCAAAGGTGAGATGCCCCCTCCCGGCTCAACCCACAGCACTACAAGGAGGAGGGGTGGAGAGAGAGAGAGAGAGAGAGAGAGAGAGAGAGAGAGAGAGAGAGAGAGAGAGTTAGTTTAACTCCAGGAAGTCTTCTGAACCTTTTCTCTTTACACTCAAGTCCTAGTTTATTGACTCATGGCCTCTAAGGCTCAAGGTTGGTTGGCAGCTTTAAACCCATGTGCTTGAGAATAAGCTTGAAATTTCACAAGACAAATATGCTTTGCTGTGAACCCCTCTTTAAAGAATTCCAATTGAGCTTGGGGTATGACACGTTATGATTTCAACTTCAATCTTGAGTTGTAGAGGGAGTGAATGAGGCCAATGAGAACAGGCAAGAAAGAAACTAGAAGGAAGAGAGAAAGACAGGAAGTGAGTAATTAGGCTGGGATAGGGGTAGTGTAAAGAATGCCGGACCAGAGGTCCTGAGCAGCCCACCCCACCTATGGCTGCCCCTTCTATGGTATCTACTTCTGATAGCAGCAGGGTGTGGCAAGGAAAAAATGCTACATATCCAGTGTGAACCACAAAATCCACACTTATAAAAATGGGAGGGCCAGAATGTTTTAAGTTAACTGAGACAATTACTAGGTGTCCTTCTGTCTCTGACATGTCTGCTACTTCATGGAACTATCCCTGAAAATAAAGTAAACCATATAATTCAAGGAGTTCGATGATCCTAAGAATTGTCCCAACCTGGCCTTTTGTCTACCTCTGGATTTGGCCCTGCCCTCATCAACCCCAGAAAAATCATCTCAGTCCCTAGCTGCAGAATTCCTCCACCTTCCTGTATCTCTTTGTCCACTTCTACTTCCCTTTCCCACTGACTTTCTTCTGTTTCATGTTTCTACCAGTCCATTTCTCTGGATCACAGATCATCTGCTTTCTACAGTCTGTGTTTGGACATGAATTGGTTCCTTTTGTCCTAGCATGGGATTTGGCCCCAGAACACCTGCTGAGGTTTGTAGGCTCTGAAGCCCTTCCTCTTTTCAGTCACAAAAGCCCCAGTTCCTGGATCAAACAGTTCTAAAAGTCTATGCATGCCATATCATGAGACTTGGTTCAGATTTAACTGAAGGTCTGAGGGGTGTAACTTGAAGGTAGAATGACCCTCAGTTCAATCCTCAGTATGGAAGGAAGGGATGGGGGAGGGAGGGATAAAATCAGACAATCACATATTAATCTGTGATAATTTTTACTCAAGTACTTTGGTCTGAAAACATCCAATCTGAGGAAAAGGGAAAATTTATTTCCAGCCAACATCAACATACAGGAGTTTTTTGATAGATATGTATTTAGCACATTTTATCTAGAAAGAAAGTTGATTGAGTCACCAATCTGTGAAGAATACCATTTGTCCTTTTATGTGGAAAAGTTTTCATACTAGCTCTTACAAGATGTTTAATATGGATGGGCCAGTGTGAGGCTGTTGATGCTGACCTTACCAATCTTTCCTGTAAGAAGCAGAGTTAATGTGATGTATATTTTAAGTTTCCTGACTGGTGCCTTCACATTCTGGAGACTCCCTTTATGCTTCTGATGGTTTTGATGTCTTTTGGTCATTTCTCATGTTTATCACTTTAAAGATTTTGCAACCATGTGTGTGAGAAGCAATTTGCCAAGTTTCCAACCCCTCGGAATTTCCTTAGTTCTCCATTCAGAATCAGACTTAAGCTCTTCCAGGCTCTGTTTACTGCTAGCTAACGATGACTTCTTATCCAAATGGAGGAAAGATTTTTGAACATATATTAAAATGTGTGTATGATTTTTGAGACATCAAATAGCTAGAATAACAAGTCAACATTTTGATGAGTTAAGTGTAAATTAACTAAAAACATATGGACTAAATTCTCCTTGAAGCACAAATGGTTCCAGCAACCTAGAAATGCCTGGAAAAAATATGGCTTTTATTTTCGTGAACCCCCAAAGTTTGAAAAAGTCGAAGTAGTTAAAGATTAATTTCCATTTCTTTCCAGTTGTTGCTCTGGATTTCTTAATAGACTATATCCTTTTTAAAAAAAATGCTTTCAGCTTTTTATCCTGGATCATTTAAGAAATGGAAGTCCTTTCTTCCTCCTCTTTCTTATTCAAGGACGAGTTGGCATCTTCCAAGGAATAAGAGTATAGTCTGACAAATTAAATATTGAAGCACTGATCAGCCATGTGTTCTAATGGCTGAAACACTGGCAGTGTCAATAAGTCTCTGCGGCTGGTGTTCTACTTCTGTACTGCTTCCTGAGTTCTGGAAGACAAGTGCCTTTTGTACGATTAGAGTGCGAAGGGCCAATCTTCAAGAGGGAGCTTAGAAATGTCACATGGCCTGTTTTCAGACTATTTAGATTCTACTCTCCATGTAGCCATTGGGTTAGGCAAATTAAAAAAAAAAAAAAAAGCCTATGGTTGAAGGAAGCTTAGGGACAGCTGTCCTAGCACTTGGGTCAATGCCCTTCTAATACCAATGAAGTGATATTTTCCCTAAGCTTCTTTGAAGATAGCTTTCTGTCTTTGGGGGACAGGCATTTTGGGGATTGAAGCCAGGGATATTCACCTCCAAGATGCACACCCAGCCTTATTTTATTTTTTATTTTGACACAAAGTCTCACTAAGTTGCAAAGGACCTCACTAAATGAGGCTGGCTTCAAACATGTGAGCCTCCTGTTTCCCGAGTACTGGGATTATAGGTATGCACCACCATGCCCAGCTTTTATTCACCATTTTCAGTGATAAACGTAACACACAATTGTGTACCATGATGCATAAATTTTAAAGGAAAACAATCACATTACCAAATAATATGGCTATTAATAATCATATTACTAGTAATGTCAATTTTACTAGGCTAGTATATAAACCCAAACCTGTTTTATGTGTGTATATTTGTGTAGTTTTTAATATTTTTCACAGAAAAAATATCAGTTCTTAGCCAGGCATGGTGACACACGCTTGTAATCCCAGCATTCAGGAGGCTGAGACTGGAGGATCATGGTTCGCGGACAGTCTCAGCTACTTAGTGAGGCCCTCTGCAACTTAGTGAGACCCAGTTTCAAAATAAAGAATAAAAAACAGGGCAGGGGGTATAGCTTGGAGGTCAAATGCCTCTGGCTTCCATCCCCAGACCCGCAAAAAAAAAAAAAAAAAAAAAATAGGACTGGGGGTGTTGCTAGGAGATAGAATGCCCCTGGGTTCTATCCGCAGTACTGCAAAAAATTTTTTTAAAAATAAAAAATAATATATATATTCTTATTTCATCACAATTTTTACAATTTTTCTCTTCATTCAAAAGTCTCTCCATCCAATTTAAGCAGTTTTAGCTCAAACTACCTTTTTAAATCACAGTTTAATATTGCATCTCATTGTTGCCGATATGTTCAGTTGTCATTTAATAGATGGCTTCTTTTTTCCACAGAAAGAGTTTTTCTCTACAAATCCTCGCACAGATGTTCTTGCACTCTGAAGCTTTGATCTATGCAGTTTTGATGCCCAAGAGTAGGATGACTCAGCTAAATACTGTAAACATGTTTAATTTATAAAAGCTATAACGACATTACCTTCCCCCCAAAAAGTAGGTATGTATGAATGTTCCATTTCTCCATATTTGCTTTTGAATTGATGAATGATAGTATCTCTTAGCTTTTCAGATATTTTTATTCCATTAACTTCAGTTTTTATTGCCAAATTTTGATTAAAAAACTTATTTCTGTAAATTAAAATAATAATGATAATGGATTTTATTTTTAAATGCTTTAAATATAAAATTTTAATAGAGAACGAATTAAGCCATGTGTTGACATAGGAAGAAATCCACCACAACTTAAATAGCAAAATCCAGATGCAACATAAAACAAAACAATTAAGAACTCTCTCACAGGTGAGTTCTGAAGCAGTGGACTACAAAATGTGCTCACAGTCCTGCTTCTGGGTCCTCTTTTTGGAAAGGACTTTTCTCATTTTACTCCGAAGCCACATTTGTATCGTGTAGAGCTCCAAGAAGATGTGTGAAATTAAAAGCCTAATTTTTTTTTTAAAAGGAGCTGATTGCAGTACAGCTTATAATGGTAATATTGTTTTCTCAAAGGGGTAAAACCTCCATTTTCTTTCACTGGCAGGGTTAATATGATGATATGCTAGCATGAATTTGACCTTGTTTCCTAAAAACTGTCAGGCTTAGGATGATATTCCACAGAAAGAATGAATGCCAGTGCCAAAGTCTTCCGACTACTTAGTTCCTGGCTCAATCTAATCAAAAGAACTAGTTTAAGTCACATTGCCAGGTAAGGAAGTCAGCATAAGGAAAAGGCTTCCAAGGGGAAAAACTGTACCTGTTTAAACAGCATTTCAATACCAAGTTGCTATCCTCCTAAATGTTACTTTCGACGCTGACATTTGTCAGACTCCTCTGACAACTTTGACGTGAGCCGTGCTCGGTGTTTAACGATGACACGTATGTATGAGACTAATTTCTAAGTTGGCTCTGTGGTGTAATTTTATTCTTCAAGGATATTGCTGTCATTTGTAACTTTTCTTTCTGGGTGAAGTATGATGTGCTCTAGTCAATTTGGCATTTCAATCATTTAAGTTCCAAATGAGGTATCATAACAAAACCCAGCTTTATACATTCCTCATTAAAATTGTAGAAATATTTAGTTATACTTATCAATAAAATAGAAATTTTAGAAATAAACATTATATTATATGCTATATAATAGATAATGTGTTACTATAGTATATCTTAATTTATGTGTTATATATTAAAATTCACATTACAAATAAGTTAAAGGTTGGACTCTTCAGTAAATGTTGGTAATGCAACCAGGTATCCTCTAGGGAAAAAAAGCCAATGCTATTTTACACCAAAATAAATTCCAGATGAATCAAATATTTACACATAGAAAATGGAATCATAGAACTAGTAGCCAGAAAGAATTACTTTTATAGTTCCTAAGTTGGATAATCTTTCCTAACATGCTATAAGAATAAGAAACAACAAAATAGAAAACTGACTAGTCAGATTATATAATAAAAAACTTTATTTATATCAAGGTATACCATCAATAAGCCAAAGATAAATAGTAAATTATTTTAAAATGAAGCAGCAAATCCCAAATTAAGAACTAATATCCTTAACACATAATAAGCTCCTAAAAATCAATAAGACCAACAAATCAATAGAAATTTTTGAAGAGATAAGAACAAATGATGTAAAAATCTCTTGGAAATTTATACAAAATTCAACCTCACTCATAACTAGAAAATTGCAAATTAAAGGTGTGAAGTACCATTTTTTAATTTCTCGCTGTCAACAATAAACAAGTTACAATCCATTAGTAAAGCCAACGGAAAGCGGATATTGATAAGCAAATTGAAAGCGGAATGTTGATAAGACCGTAAGTCAGAACAATGGCATTTCAAAGAATTGCTCATATCTATCATAATAAAAATAATATTTGACACATAATTTACTTCTGAGAATTTATTTCACAACTAAACCAGTACATGCTCAAAATAACATGCATTTAAGGATATTTATTATCCCTCTGTTTGCAAAAAAATACTGGACACAACCAATGGAGTGCAGACTAAATAAATTATGTGCTTCCTTTTATTTGAATAGTATACATCCATCAAAAAGAATCAAACAATTCAATGAGTGCTGATACGTATGAATAAAGACACAGAAAATTAAAAGTTGAAGGTAGAAAACAGTATGCACATTGTACTACAAATTCTCCTGAAAATAAGACAGTAATATGCACACATATGCAGACAGAATGCCTCTGGGAGTAAAGCTGTAAGACATGGCGCAAGATCATCTCTGTGGAGAGAAGTTGAGTGCCCAAGGAACATGGGCAGGATGAAGACTTGCCTCTTACCTTTGTCCCATTTTGAAGTTTATCATTTCCCCAGAGAAGCATTCCAGGAAGGTCCTTTGTTCTCATTCAAGGATATTCCTTCCCACCCACTAGATGCAGAGGAATAGAAAAAGTAATCTCCTTCAAATGCTAAAAAAGATTTCCTCTATATATTAAATGTCAGCTACAGAAACTCAGATCATAAAGTTTTACCATCATCCACAGAAACAACAGGAGAATGTAATGAAAGAGAAATTCCTGTAGGATGGGAGGTAAAAGGAGAAAGCCATTGGAGGTCTAATGGCGAGGCAAGGAGAAGAGAATCAAGCAAGACACTGAGATTTCAGAGGTGAGTGTCCTCTCTGCTATTGGTGTCAAAACCCATGATGATGGGCAAAAATATCTAGATAGGATGGGGAAGCTGCAGATGGTTGAGTTTGGTTTGGTTACTCAGGTATACCCTGAGAAAATTACATAGCTCTTAGAGAAATTCCATATTCAATCATACTTCAGCACCCAAACAACTGGGTTCTTTCTAAGCAGGTGCTCTTAAGATAGTGTTACCAGGGTCCTCAAGTGTGACTAGTACATGTGCAGGATCCAAATCCCCCTAGATGCCGTGGCTAGAAGACAGAAACTTACAGACTGAATTTGTGGACCTAATGAAGACTGCGGTAGTACCAAGAAAACTACAAGGTTTGACCGAGTATCATCAAAGGAAAAGCAAGAACTATCAATGTCAGAAGTAGGTTTCGGCCCGGCGTGGTGGCGCACACTTGTAATCCCCGCGCTTGGGAGGTGGAGACAAGAGGATCGCACAGGTTCAAAACCAGCCTCACTGGCTTAAGAGACCCTGTTTCCAAATAAAAATATATAAAAATAGATCTGGGAGTGTAGCCCGGAGGTAGAAGGGTTTCCAGGAACCCCAGTACCATAAAAAAAAAAGTAGGTTTCAATTCTGTGCCCAAAGGATCCAGCATGTCTATTCACCTGCAGGTAGTACTGGCCAGAAGGCCTCACACAACATACGATCAGTCATTTTGCTGTGGTGACCAATGGCAAACCAGAAGACAGAATGCAACTGACCTCTCCCTGTTATCATTGGAACCCCATCTAGCTCAGCTTTTAGAACCATTATTTTGATGTAGCCTAAAATAAAGCTTGACACTCGATGCTATACTATGACTTACATGTTGTAGGAGGGATTTATGGCTTGATGCAATACATAGGAAATCACATGATTTACACAGATTGTAAAATACACTGGTTTAATATAGTATTCCTTTTACAAAAGGCAATGTTTGTTTGGTGTAAATCATCTAAAATTCTACTTGTCATGAATAAGTATATGTATACATTTGAATTTAAGTGTTAAAAATCAATAAGTTTTCATCAAGAGCCAATAAATATTGCATATTTGCAAATGAGGATTATATTTTCTCTAAGTATTTATTTGATAGAAACTGCGTGAGAAACATCAATACTTTTTCTTTGTTTGTATATACTTCTCTGTGACCTTGAACATCCAGCCAAGACTCCAATAACATCTCCAAGTTTAGCTTCTCCTTCTCTGGAAGCATCAGCATGCCACCTACCCTGACCAAAGACAAAATATGTGTACATGTGTATGTGTGTAGACAAAAGTTAGTTATCTAACAGCTACCAAGAAAAAGTCTTCAGGTAAGGCAATAATCAATTATTCATAGTGTTTTCAAGTATATTTCCAAATATAATATTATTTTATTGTTTATTCTTTTATTATTATTTTAATTATTATTATTTTTATTATTATTTTATTATTATCATTACAAAGGGCCTCACTAAGTAGCTGAGGCTGTCTGTAAACCGTGATCCTCCTGTCTCAGCCTCCTGAATGCTGGGATTATAACCATGAGCCACCACACTCGGCTTTTTTCTGTTTCTTATATGAATTATTTTCTCTTTCTTATTTTTATCTCCAGCCAGTGGAAAATTGTAAAATAATAATAATAATAAATGTGCAGGGAGGATTATTCTATATGGTTTTGTGGATCCACCTTTCTATTCTTTGAGATTGTCCTTGGTGTACTCAGGATCAATGCATTATGAAAGTGAAGTGATTCTTGCTTTCTCTTTTCAAGTTTCTAGCCAAAGGTAAAGAAAGCACGTCATGCTGTGACAGCTGAAACAGGCTGAATAACAAAGTGGCTGGAAGGTTTCACATGGGAGAAAGCCCAAGTACACCAGAATAGTGTCCATTAAGCTCGGTAGTGATGTTGGAGATTCATAAATTATGACATGCCAGGCATGGTGGCACATGCTTGTAATCCTAGCATTTGAGAGCTGAGACAAGAGGATCTGGCTATACAGCCAACCTCAGCTACTTAGTGAGGCCCTCTGCAACTCAGTGAGACCCTGTTTCAAAATAAAGAATAAAAAATGGGGCGGGAGGTGTAGCTCAGAGGTAGAATGTCCTTGGGTTCCATCCCCAGTACTGCAAAAAGACAGATATAACGCAAAGAGGGTGTGATTTCATTGACTTGGCATAATCCAGATCTCTGCCCTCCTCTCCATCTACCACTAGATTACAAAAGATTTCTAAAGTTAACAAATGATGTGTTTTCAATGAATAACAATATTATAGTAGTATTCAAGGAAAGAGCACAGACTTTACCAATCAATTTATTTGATATTATATTTCACCTATATCCTCAAATTATATGAATGATTTAGAAAAAAGATAAGTTTCCTAAGAATGAAACATGTGGGCTTTGAATAAATATAATACACAAATATTTAAAATATCAAACACTCTCCCCACAATCACAATGCTTAAGTGTTCAAAGATGCAGCATACATTTATGAATTTGATTTGTGTAATAATTTCCCCTCTTATTCTTTCTCATTATACTTAAAATGTAAATGTCATGTTATATAAATAACTATACAGTAATAATGTGTGTAAGTCTTAAAAGGCTCTCAATCCATTTAAAAAATAAATGCCAAAGTAGAAGATGGAACATTTGGATGTATTTTACTAAAGTTGCTGCCTGAATTACACAAAAGGCCAATTTGTTGTTTGTGCTTCATGATAGGACTTGTATATCTTCCTACTAATGTGAATTTCAAGCTTCTTATCAAATTTCAAATTCCTTGGTTTTTTTGTTGTTGGGTTATTTCCGTTTGTTTGTTTATTTGTTTTTTCAGTATTAGGGATGGAAGCCAAGGAGTATTCTACTTCTGAGCTATACTCCCAGCCCTATTTTTTATTATTTTGAAACAGGGTCTCACTGAGTTGCAAAGGGCCTTATTAAGTAGTAGCTGGGGCTATCCGTGCACCACAATCCTCCTGTCTCAGCCTCCCAAATGCTGGGATTACAGGCATGAGCCACCACGCCTGGCTCCTCCTTGTTCTTATTGATTTAGGGTAGGGTCACATATATGTGGTCATGAAAGGAACTAAAAGAAAAACAATTTCAGTGGTATAAGATAAAAGGAACAAGACTTTATTCAGAAAGCATTTTCTTCTTAAAATGAAGCAAGAAATTAAAATAAAGGTGATAGGTTGGGTCCCTCTTTTCCCCCACAGGACTCCGCAGTGAGGACAGGAGGGGCAACCCTGGAAGCCAGAAGTGGAGATATCACGAGACTCATGAGTCTCCACATGGCAAGGCAGACTCAGACATCCGAGGCCGACTCCAGATGCCATGAGACTCCAGATGTTGCCATGCCACTAGCTCTACCCCAAGATAAATACCCTCACTTCCTCTCTGGCATGACTGCTGACCGGGTGACTCTGCTGCATGCTCATTGGTCCCCATGGTTGGCAGACCTTGCTCAAAGGTGCTAGTTTTAATTAAAGAAGGCTTTAATAACGTGGCTGGTGTTTGCCTCCTTCATGAGCCCCAACTCAATTTCAACATTACAAAACATACTGCCCAACATTTGAAGTAAAATTCCTAATTTTTGCTTTGAATTTAAAATTTTTTTAGATGAAAAGAGTGCTGCAGGCCCCTAAAGTAAAGTGTTTAGGTAGGTAGCACAAGAATCCTTAAAATGTATAATCAAAGAAAGAGAACCAATAGGGTAGCTGCATGCCGGAAATGTCAAAGTCATTTAGTATCATTTTATTCTTGTTCACACTGTACCTGTTTTAGTAAAATAAGAGATTTTGTGCACAGTTGTGTGTCACTATGACTGGATATATTCTGAGAAATTAGTTGTTAGGCAATTTCATGATTGTATGGACATCATAGCATGAGTTTACATAGACTTGGATGGTATAGTCCTCGACCCACCCAGGATGATTTATACTCTTATAGAATTGCCATCAGATACTATTAATTGAAATGTCTATATGTGCAGAACATGACTATTCAAAATATTTTTATATTTTGAGACTGTTTCTTATTTCTACTGTCCTTATCATGCTTTCTCTGAGTAATCCCAGGTATTGCAATAAACTTCTTTAGAAAAATTTTAGTTGTTTAATCTTATCTCTTACTCTGATATTTTATTGATTTTTGGTATTTTAAGGTTAAATTTAACATTTAGAGCTAACTTAGTAATTTTCCTTAAAGGTATCAAAATACATCTTTCCAAATGTGCAAAATATGCCACTGGAAGAAATTGAAAATAATTTTAATAGTTCAAATGAAAGATAACAGGCATTTAAAATATTTTATATCCATAATTAAAATGTACATATGGCTTTGTAACAAAAATTTTGGTTAAAAGTTAAAGAGGCTGAGACAGGAGGATCACAGGTTTGTGGCTACCCTCAGCTACTTAGGCTCTCCACAACTTAGTGAGACCCTCTATCGAAATAAAGGATAAAAAAAGCCGGGCGATGTGGCACACACTTGTAATCCCAGCATTTGGGAGTCAGAGACCAGAGGATCGTAGTTCGTGGACAGCCTCAGCCACTAAGTGAGGCCCTTCACAACTCAGTGAGACCATTTCAAAAAATAAAAAGAACTGGGGGTGTACATCAGAGGTAGAATGCCCCTGGGTTCCATCCCCAATAAAGCTAAATAAATAAATAAACAAACAGATAAATAAATAAATAAATAAATATAGGATAAAAAATAGGGCTGGAGGGATAGCTCAGAAGTAGAATGCCCTTGGGTTCAATCTCCAATACCACACAAAAAAAGTTAATTAGAAATGATAAAGATAGCTGTCATTTTTAAAAGAACATCAATTATTGTTAACCATCAATTAGCCAACAATTCTGAATCTTGAAGAATAAAACACATACTTACTGAAATATTATCAAGCGGCTCTGACATTGTAGACAGCACTATTTTAAGTGCTTGAATAAATAAAATGCTAAAATATTGTTTAGGCTTAGAGAAATTTTAAACAAAAAATTTTGGGAGCCTATCTGGTTATCCCACTCATTATAGTTGAGCTATATGTCTTTGGAAGAAATGTTGGTTAAAATAGTAAAAGGTATTAGACTGGGCTTAAATGGTTTTATTTAGAAGTTTTGTAAATGCTGTAGGCTGAGACCAATCACTGTTGATTTTAAATAAATGAGAAATAAAACATTTTTTAAGTCTCGTTTTGGCCCCTATACTCCCCCCAAAACCTTCAATTGCTTACTCTCAGTAATAGATGAACTTTAATGAGTCTAGTAATTCTGTTTGTCTTTCTTTGCCAGAGATGGTAGACTGAAACTTTATCCTTCCTTGTAAAGAGATTTTGTACTTGTATTTCCCATTCAGTGCCATTTGAGCTGAGTTATTATGAATACATTTTCTTTACTAATAGATATCTCAGCTTATTTGAGAGCAGAAATGCCATACATTATGCAACCTCTGCTCTTGGACCTATGAAGACCTATGCTCTTCATTGTAAATAACAATGAAGATATGTGGTCAAGGAGTGGGAATGCGCTGGAGTGCTAGACTGTTCTTCTGCTCAGGAGAACCCACTGCAAAATTTCACGGGGCCATCTTGATGGAAGCCTGCTCTCTGGCAAGGTTTCTTGGTTTTTTTTTTTTTTTTTTTTTTAACAGTTCTGGGGAATAGTTGTAATTCTCTACATTTTTAGTTAGAGAAAACTGACTCAGTATACTCATGATTGGGTCACAGGTGGGATTGTGTCCATATACAACCCAAACTTCTTAAAAATCCATATCAACTTAGGTGTAATGGCACACACCTGTAATCGAAGCTACTTAGGGGCCGGAGGCAGAAGGATCACAAGTCAAGGCCAGTCTGGGTAACTTTCTGAGACCTTGTCTCAAAATTTTTAAAAAGTGGGAGGAGATGATGATGTAGCTCAGTGTTAGAACTCTTACCTAGCATGTTCGAGACTGTAGGTATGATCCCTGGCACTGCAAAGAAAAAAGCAACAGAAACAAAACAATGCTAAAAGATCAGGATGGAAAAAAGCCTTTTGCACGTATTTTGAGTAAAGAAGACTTGAGACATATTTTTCTCACTCTTGTATATTGAAGTAAAATATAAGATTATTTTTAATATTTGACTTTACTTCAGAAGATATAAGAAAATGTACCTGTGTATAAACATAAACCAAAGACTACAACAATGCATTTTTAATCATTTTGGGGGAAAATTATTTTGCTCATAATAGCTTATCATGATTTGGGCACTTTGTTGAAGCTTAAGGAACTGCTCATGCCAATTCCAATTTGCTTAGTTCATTTACTTTGCACCTAAGTTGTAAATTAATCATTGCTAGTAACATCAATTTAGTTGTAATTAATCATAGAGGGAGGAGAAAAGCAGTCACATTGGAGCCAGCCACGCTAACTGCCTTATCTGATTGCTCATGTGTAATTTTCTAGCACTTTGATGAATATACAAGTCAAGAAATACTTGAAAAATAACAAATAAAAATAAAAAATAAGCAGAAAAAAGAGTTTGCTACCTTCTTGTGGCATTAATAATGTCTTTTGGTATGTGAGTATGTCTCCATTACACCCTTTGTGTCCCTCCCTGACCATTGACAAGCTGGTCTAGTATTCCAAGCAAAAAACAAAAGGAATGATTGAACCCAGGGGCATTATACTTCTGAGCTATACCCCCAGCACTTTTCTTTATTCTTTATTTTGAAACAAGATCTCACTGAGTTGCAAAGAGCCTAAGTAGAAGCTAAGGCTGTCCTTGAACCACAATCCTCCTGTTTTATCCTCCCAAATGCTATGACTGCAAGCCTGTGCCACCATGCCCAGCTCTCCAAATGCTTTTCTTATTTATTTTTTATTGGTGCATTGTATTTATACATCATAATGAAGCAAAAAAAAAAACTTGTGTAGACATAAATACACATATCACCCAGCCAGCCCCTTCCCAGTCCCATCCTCTCTCCCTCCCCATCCCTCCTTCCCATGCTTGGCTTAGTGGTTGACTATGATATGAATAAGTACATCATGTGTTTCCCTTTCCCCTCCTCCCATCCCCACAGTTAGGTTGCCTTATTTGCTCCTCTATAGGATCTCCTTTTTCACCTGGAGTTCCTCCTATGACCCCTTTCACCTTAGCTTTCACATATTAAGAAAAACATCTGGTTCCTTACTTTTGGGGACTAACTAATCTTGCTTAGCATTAGAGATTCCCCCTTCATTCTCAGAAGGACCTTTAGCATTGCCAAGGCTTCTGGCCATCACCATTGCCCTGAACAAGTTGCTTTAAGCTACTAAACTATTAGTCACTCAGAGTAATCATTGTGATCATGCATACTAAACTTTAGATGCACCGACTTGTAGTCCCTGAATTGGAGGAGAAGTCAACATGAGGACTCTTAGTCTCCCTTGCTACAATAAAGGCCAAGATTGCTACAGATAGCTAAATCAGATTTCCTGCCTCCGAGCAGCAGAATGCTCATGAAAAACAAATAACACCATTTAGAAACAAAATGACTCCCAGCATTGAAATGGAGTTTTATAAATGAACGGCATCAAATCATCAAAAGAAAAAAAGAAACACAATCTCTAAATGAGATAATATTATTTATTTTATTCTTTATTTTTCTTTTAGATATGCATAAAAACATGTCAGACTACTATGAAAAAATTAAGGATCTGAAGATTTTTATAAAACTTTATTGTGTTGTCCCATTAAATTTTACATGTTTGCCTCATTTTAGCTTTTGAAATTTGTGTGTGTTTGTGTGTGTGTGTGTGTGTGTGTGTGTGTGTGTGTGTGTGTGTATGTGTGTGTGTTACTGGGGATTGAACCCAGGAGCATTCTACCTCTGAGATGCATTCCTAGCTTTATGTTATTTTTTAATTTGGAAACAGTATCTCACTAAGATGCTGAGACTGTCTATGAACCTGTGGTCCTCCTATCTGAGCCTCCCAAGTATTAGAATTATAGATGTGGGCCACCACACCTGGCTTAGTTTTTTTATATTCTTAACAATCTATGATTGGCTATTTGGCTTCTACATTAAAAATTGTATTTTGTGTTATATAAGGTTTTCTAGATTCCATATCCAAACATAAACTTTTAAAGTAAATTTTCACAAGTTTACCAAGAAATTCCCTACAATCAAAATATAAAACTATATACATTGATTTTTATTTATTCATTGTATTTAATAATCTACAATTAATCTGTAAAATTTCAACCTAGTTCATTATTTGAAAAAATAAAAATAAGCTAGAGTGCAACTCAGTGGTACAGTGGTTACTTAGCATGCCCAGTGTACTGGGTTCAATTGCCAGTACTACACACATACACAGAGGGGGGGGGGAGACTGGTCATTTCTTAAGAGTAATGGGTTATATTCTTTCTTAATTTGCATTCATTTATAAATAATAATCAAAGTATTAAATATGGCCAGGAAGACAAATTAATCTCTTTTCAACATAACTGAAAGCCAGTTTGAGGAGAGGAAGAGGAAGGAAGAGGGAGAAGAAGAAGAAATCTATTCTTCCCTTTCATTTACCAAACTGTAAAAAAGAAAGAAAGAAAGAAGTATCTTGGTTATAACTACAAAAGAATGCCATGTTTTATTGCTGTTATTTCCCTCTGACCAAAAAAAAAAAAAAAAAAAAAAAAAAACTATCCCTCTTCCTATTCATTTCAGAAGTTTATTTGCTGTCCCCCCATTCATGGTCTTTCAGACAAGAGATCACCTTGACTATCAAACTGCCTCTGCTCCAAAGGCCAGGAAATGGTCACAGCAGCATTCTGACTACTGGACTTCCAAAGTATAGTAACAGTGATGTACTAAGAAACTCACAGCCTTGTCTACCCTTCTTAACTCCTACCCACAACTCTCCTGGAGAAGAAACAGCCATTTTAAAGCCCTAGTACTAGAAAAAAAAAATCTTGACTAATTCTTTGAAAAAAGTCCTTTTTGAAATGGAAGGTGGTAAGAATTCAGTTTGCAGAAAGCCATTTTGAGAAGGGACCAAGCT
Source organism: Muscardinus avellanarius (assembly GCF_963383645.1). Taxonomy (NCBI): domain Eukaryota; kingdom Metazoa; phylum Chordata; class Mammalia; order Rodentia; family Gliridae; genus Muscardinus; species Muscardinus avellanarius. The sequence continues at coordinate 39,366,154 of NC_137793.1, forward strand.
AGCCTTTATATGGGGAAAGAAACTGAGCTTAAGCGAGAGAGATAGTATTACCAGGTTTTTTGGTTCCTGGCATTTTGTTTCCAGATGCACCACCCTCAGAGGCCAAACATTGTTTACTCCGATTGTATTCAAGGAAATTTCTTGCAGCTCGCCCCCCTCCCGACCCTCACCCCATCACTAAGGACAAGTCCTTGACACTCCACAGGGCTGCTGTTCTCCAAGTCACTTTCTTGGGGGCAACACAGCAGGGTCCCCCAAGCACAGTCATGTCTTAGTCTTCAGATGAAATCTCTGCCTCTCTTGTCTCTTTGTCTTCACTCTCTCCTCAAGTGTACTAACTTCTCTCCTATATTAGTGTACCCTAGCATAAGCCCTTCCTTATTTTACCCTTTCTTTAAAAAAAAAAAAATGGAAGAGAACTGATTCTAGGCTATTTCTGCTTTGACCCTGCAACTCAACCATACTAGTGTAAGGAAAGCAAAATTCAAATACCTTTATTTTCCTTTAGAATTGACAAGAGAAAAAAACACAAATAAAACATAATATGGATTAATATACTAACAAACTATATTGCCTTAATAGTTTAAGTGTATGTGAACTATTTGCAAATGAAAAAATATTGACTAAGGGAAAAGATTATTGAAAATAATAAATGGCAGTTTTCACTGCATCATTACCAGAGCCAAGTCTGATGAATAAGGTAGTGTTCAAGATGGGTAATTCAGTTCGAGGTCCAAAATGAGCTGTAACTCTAAAGTAATTAAATTGACATTATTAATGACTTGCAAGCTGGCTCCTAAATCAATTCCAAACCATAGAAATAATTGCATAGCTACCCAAAACTACAATGATCAACAACTTTTACTTGCACAAAAATTGCTAGTGATGTGTGTCTTTACTTTTCAATAATTATATGTATCACAGCTCAACAAATATTTGTTAAATTTCTTGGGTTCAAAACTACCCTAGGTGCAAGGTTTTCTTTAGAGAATAATGCAAGCAAACCAAAAAATGCTTGCCCTCATGAAACTTACATTTTCAGAGATGGAAACATTGATAAAGAAAATAAAAATGAATTATATATCAGGAGGCATGGTAATAAATGCTATGGATAAAATATTTTATAGCAAGAAACAAGGTCAGAAGACCAGGGACAGATGATGGACTTTTAAGTAGGGTGATCAGAAGATGTCTGGCCAGGAAATATTAGAACAAAGACATGAAAGAGTAACCTTTCATGATCTAAAACATGAAGGAAAAGTGCTTTAGTCAAACATCACTACGAATGAGCATATGGCATTGTTAGAGCAGCAAAAAGGCCAAGCAGTAGGGATGGAGAGGGTGAAGAAGGAAGTATCGAGAAATTTCTTCCTCAACCAGGTTTGGAAGCCAGCAGATCAGGGACAGAAGTTCTTGAAGCCCACGGTAAGGATCTGGGGGTTTAGTCTAGTGAGATGAGACACCTTAGTAGGGTTTGGTGTGATCTGATAGATGCTTTCATAGGATCACTGTGGCTGTTGTGTTGAAAAAAAAATGTGAAAGGCAGAAGCAGACAGTGCAATAATGTAAGGGAAGGACAAGAGTGCATCAGACCAACAGATGAGCAGGAATGTGATGAAATCCAGGATGAAACTAGAAGGCAGAGCTCCATGGAATTCACTGCCAGACTGAACAACATGCTCTATCTAGCAGGGGATGGGAATACAGCCTGAGCAGGTCTGGCCAGTCCCTTCCTACCCCGGGAGAGTGTGTCCCCAGCACCTTCTACAGTTACTTACAAGTTCTTAGAGCAAGATGGGAAGACAGGGTGTGAGAACAAGGTCCATTCAAGGCACTTGGAGAACTGACCTTCAAGAGGGTGAGTGTCCCAAAGGCACATTTATTTATTGTCAAGATGGATCACCTTTCTGACACATTGATGTGTACCATCAACCAGGGAAGCTCATCCAAATTTTAGTATCTAGAGTTTTTATTGGGATTTTATTACATAGACATGATTGATTGAATCATTTGCCATTAGTTCAATTTCCACTCCTTTCTACTCCTTGGAGGTCTGGCTAATAGCATCTGACTTAAAGTCCAAATCCTTTAATCACATGGTAAATCTTTCCAAAATTGCCAGATCCCATCCTGAAACTATCTATAGGCCCATGTGAGTCACTTCATTAGCATTAAGTCAAGTGTTGTTCCTGGAACTCAACGTAAATAACAAAGACTTCCCTATCACTCTGGATATTCAAAGGGCTTAAATCTCTCTGACACCATAGACCAAGACCAGACAAACTATATTATACAATACATTCCTTGACTAAGTTCCCTGTAAATACATAATTTTTATTTTATTTATTTTATTTATTTTATTTTTATTTATTTTATTAATTTATTTTATTTTATTTTATTTTATTTTTTGGTGGTACTGGGGTTCCTGGAAGCCCTTCTACCTCCAGGCTACACTCCCAGACCTGTTTTATACTTTTTTATTTTTGGAAACAGGGTCTATTAAGCCAGCTCGCTGGCTTCGAACCTGTGCGATCTTCCTGTCTCAGCCTCCCAAGCACGGGGATTACAAGCGTGCGCCACCACGCCCAGCATAAATACATAATTCTTAAAACAGTCTTCAACTTATTTTAACATCTTATTGGATCCCCCATTAATTAATGATTATAGTAAATACTAGCCATGTAGTCATTATATAGTTGCATGAATTTAATGATTGTACCTTTTTGAAATTTAAACTTGAATAACAATATCAAATGAGATAGCTAACAAAGTAAATCAAGAAAAAAGATGGCTCAATGAATGACTTTTAAGTTTATGCCAAGGTTTAAAAACCATAAAACAAATTTATCACTGAATCTAACTCTCATGTACAAATCCAATGTACCAATTAAAAAAAGAGAGAGACAGAGACCAAAAGAATTAGAAAAAACTCAAGAATAACCAGTGACCCAAAAGAAAATGAGAAGCATGGTTTCCCAGGAATCCAAGTGAAGAATTTAGTTCAAGGAGAAGAAATCATCCATGTCAAATGCTGCTGATAAGTCGAGTTAAATGAAGATTCAAGCCGGGCGTGGTGGTGCACTCTTGTAATCCCAGAGCTTGGCAGGATGAGACGTAGGATTGCACAGGTTCAAAGCCAGCCTCAGCCACTTAGTGAGGCTCTCAGCAACTTAGTGAGACCCTGTTTCCAAATAAAATATAAAGTAGGTATGGGAGTGTAGCCCAGAGGCTACATATAAAGGTCATATATTGTATGACTTCATGAAATATCCAAAAAAGTAAGTGCATAGATACAAAACATAGATTAGCCGGGCACAGTGGTGCACGCTTGAAATCCCAGCATTTGGGAGGCAGAGATAGGAGGATCCTGGTTCACAGCCAGCCTCAGCTACTTAGGGAGACACTTCGGAACTCAGTGAGACCCTGTTTCAAAATAAAAAGTGGGGAGTCATTTCAATAAGCAGGCTCTCAAGTTTCCTTTGAGGCTGATAAAATGTTTTTAGAACTAGATGGAGGTAGTGGTTAAACAAAATTCTGAATATACTAAATGCCACCAAATTATTCACTTAAAATAGTTAATTTTAGCTGAGCATGGTGGCACATACTTGTAATCGGAGTACTTGGGAGGCTGAGACAGGAGGATTGCAGGTTTGCAGCCAGCCTCCGAAACTTAGTGAGGTCCTCCACAACATGGTGAGACCCTATTCCAAAATTAAGAATAAAAAGTGGGCTGGGGGTATAGCTCAGAGGTAGAATGCCCCTGGATTCAATCTTTAGTGCTGCAAAAAAAATAAAATATAATTTTATGTAGTGTAATTTTCATCTCCATTAAAAAGAAAAAGAGAAAAAATGGACAGAGAGAAGTTGAAGTGGGTAAGTACAAACAATTCTATAAAAAATTTACTATAAAAAAGAAAAATTTAAAGGACGATAGAAGGGAGAAGAGTCTAATGAAAGTTTCATTTTTTCTTAATGGTAGCAGTCAGTCTGTATGCTGGAAATGATCCCATAGGAGGGGAAAAAAATGAATGAGGCACAAGAAAAAGAGAAGTCAGAAGAGTCATTCTGTTTCCATACATCTTGCATTCATTAAAATGCCAAAAAAAAAAAAAAGAAAAGAAGACTGCCTTTCACAATCCACTTATGTGATACTAAACCACTCACTGCTGGTGTCTAATCCTAGCCCTGCCACTATCTTGTTCCGTGTCTTCGTGCAGTTTCCCAAATCCTCAAACATTTAAAGAGCTGAGAGGATCACTAAGTCTCCTCTCAGTGCCATGATTCTCTGATACTCACTGATTTATTTTGAGACCTAAGAATAACTTTATGTAGTCTACTCGCTCCACGTTCATATCATTGGATCTGCTTAAACTTCCTTTAGAAAATTTCAAAGCTGTACTGATTTACAGCAGATTAAGTGAAGGGAACACACAGGATGAGCAAAGAACTTAAGACAAACTAGATGCAATCAGAGACATCTGGCTGGATTTACCACCACGACTTAAAAACATCTGGGCGATGTTAGTTCGCCAGTTCTGGAAATCATACATTCCTCAATCTGACGTTACTTTGGATGAGCAACTTGTATCCATAAACTGCAGATGCCTTTTTTTGGCAAGAAAACCTGATAAGCACAGAAAAAAAAAATCACAAAAGAAAACAAAAGCCAGAGTATTTCTTGCATGCAATGATGAAATCTCTCAATTAAAAAAAAAAAAAGCTGGCATCTAAATATAGTGTGGCTTTTATTTATAGACTATAGGTATTTGATAACCCAGTGATTCATCAAAATCAATGTACCCAAACAAAAATCCATCACATTTCCCAAAATTGTGGTCCAGATGATTCACCCATCTTCACTCTTTGACTCACTAGGAGGCAGGCTCAAAACTTAGAATCTGAGTCATCCTACGTGGAGTCATTTGTCAGAGGCTATGGATTTTCATACGCACAACTTCTGCCTGGAGCACTTCTCGTTGAGTTGTTCCTGCTTCCTCCCCTCAGAGATCCATGTCATCCCCAGCTCAGGTTTGCAAGCCTTTGCTGACCATCTATCTGCCCCACACTTCAATTCATCCCACTTTGCTAATGAATCCTCTCAGTTGCAAAGCTGACCTTTTCAAGCCTAGGCTCAGAACACCGCGATATCGGCCTCCAATGGGATCCAGATCCCAGGCCAAATTGAGCCACCGTGCCTGGAGCTGAAAGATGAGGCTTCTTGAAAGCAGCCTGATCCTTATTTCTAGTACAGCGGGATGAACACCATAACCTCCTGTCAAATGAGACTACTCACATCCCAGCATAATTATGATAATAGTTCTCAAAGCATATTCCTGTCTTTTTCATCCTTCAGTGTAATTACCTATTGAGACAGAAGCTTCCATAATCAGGGAGACGATGAGGATTACTCCAGCTGAAATATAAAGAGAAAGAGTCACTGCTCATTTTTCACTCTAGACTTGGGCTGAGGAAAAGAAACAGCATGTGAGGACCTCAGAAGGTGGTGTCTGGTGGGCCCTGACCTGGGCATACAGCAGCCAGCACCACGTCACGATCCCCACTACACACAAGGTCAATAAACCTGTGAGCCCTCTTAGGAAAAGGACCATATGTAGATGGAAAGAAGAAGTGAAGGCCCCTCAGCAGGAAGGCAAGACCAACAAATGACAATTCTAGAAACAAAATGTAGCAACATTGTGGGGCTTATTTGTTTGTTTGCAGAGCTGGGGGTTGAACCTATTGGCATTCTACCTCTGAGCTACACCCTCAGCCCTATATTTTATTCTTTCTACTCTGAGCTACAACCCAGCCCTATTTTTTATTCTTTATTTGAAAACAGGAGCTCACTAAGTTGCAGAGGGCCCCACTAAGTTGCTGAGGCTGGCCTCAAACCTGTGATTTTCCTGTCTCAACCTCCCAAATACTGGGGCCACAAGCATGCACCACCATGCCCAGCTACATTGCCTTTAAGAAAGTTGGTTTTATCACTATAGGGTTTGTGGTTTTACTTTCTTAAACCTGCTCTACAAAAGCTTCAGTAAATTACAGAAAGGTAATGGATGCTTTGGGAGCATTTTGGGTTTTTTTTTTTTTAATAGCATTTGAGGAGGTGCCAAAGCAGTAGAAATACTGCTGCACATAAAGTCAATGATATTCTCTTCAGACAACCATATGCTTTGGCTACTGGAATTTGTCCTTGAAAGAAAGAAATTGGCAGACTTCTATAAGGTCATGTTTGACGCTAATATTGTTAGGTAATGTGTTTCGTTGTTTAGCATTGCTTTGCATGTTAGTTATAAAAATTACCTCTTCTGAATGAAATGCTAACAATTGATAGAAACTAATTATGTGAAACAAAAAATAGCTAATGCCATTTTGCACTGGTTAAAAGTCCTTAATTGCTCATATGTAGATAAAATAAACTGGGGAATGAGAGGTGATACAACCACTCAAGAGACAAAAAAGAAAATGTTAGCATTCATAAAATACTAATTTAAACATCTTAGCACTTAGTCAAATTGATGTTAATATTCTTAAAATAGCAAAAGAGAACACATGTAAACTACAAAGGTCAATGACATTAAACAAGTAGGTATTAGCACTATTGGCCTGTTCTAGTAATTCAAGGCAATTGAGCTCATCCAAGCTTTTAAAATTTTAAAATAAAAAACATTATGAGGCCTAAATGGTGTTCCTAACACAGAATATCAACATAATACTTATTGGGTGAGATGTTTAATATATATATATATATGGTACTGGGGTTCCTGGAAGCCCTTCTACCTCCGGGCTACACTCCCAGACCTATTTTTATATTTTTTTATTTGGAAACAAGGTCTCTTAAACCAGCGCGGCTGGCTCCGAACCAGCGCAATCCTCCTGTCTCCGCCTCCCAAGGGCGGGGATTACAAGCGTGCGCCACCACTCCCGGCTAATATATTTAATTTTAAAGAAGATCTAAAACCAGGCGTGGTGGTGCACGACTGTAATCCCAGTACTGAGGAGGCTAAGACAGGAGGATCGCATGTTGGTAGGCAGTCTCAGCTACTTAGTGAAGCCCTCTGCAACTGAGACCCAGTTTTAAAGTAAAAAATAAAATAGGGCCAGGTGTGTAGCTCAGAGGTAGAATGTCCCTGGCTTCAATCCCTAGTACGACAAAAACAAGGACGGGGAGGAGGAGGAGGAGGAGGAGGAGGAGGAGGAGGAGGAGGAGGAGGAGGAGGAGGAGGAGGAGTTCTGAGAATTATCTAGATAAGTGTGATCTGACCCATTTGAAAAAGGACAAAGTTGAGAGCAAGGTGAAGAGCTATAGCTGGATGCAGTTATATACACACAGTTATATACACACCTATAAGCCCAGCTACTCAGAAGGCTGAGGCAGGAGAATTGCATGTCTGAGGACAGCCTTGGGAACTTAACAAAACCCTATCTCAAATTAAATTAAAAAGGGCTGGGTAGGTAATCAGTGGTAGGGCACTTGCCTAGAATGAGTGAGGCCATGAGGACAATCCCCAGCATCACAAAACAAACAAAGAGGAACTGTAAATCTCTCTGAAGTGGCGAAGTTCCTGGGCCCTAAGATGTAATGTGAACACAGGCCCCTGATTCAGTCCTGGGCTTGAATTACTGGATTTGCTTTTGTAGAAGAACCAAATTAATCAAATAGTTCTTTCTTTTTACATTTGAGAGAGATGTTTTTTCCAAAGATTTTTATTTTCAATGTAATCTGGTAAATAATAAAATATCAGCAAGAATTACCGAGCACATCACAGTAGCTGACAGCTAACATGACAGGCAACATCATTCAGGATCATTTGGTAGTGCTTTTTCTCCTTTTCTCCTTAGTTGGAAATTGTGGTGGTAAGATGGATAAGGTCATTTACAGATGGTGACATGTGGTATCCATTAGCAAATGCCAGGTCGTATTTAAAGCAGGCTGAGAGCGGCACAGACGGGGACAGAATGTGCCTAACTCCTCGAGTCTCAGCCTCCTCCACTACAGGTTTCCACCCGTTGGCTCTACTAGGCAAATTACATCTCACCTCTCTATCTCCATAAAGGTAACTGTAACTTAAGAGTTTATGAAAATGGGAGTCGAGAAAGTGAAAGAAAAGTTCATTCTGCAAAGGGGAGGTTTGTGAAATACTGACTCATTCAAAGAGGTGCTCCGCGGGTCCACTTCTGGACAATTCCATTAGGGCAGCTCAGGTTTTGTTCTGTATTATTTTGATTGTTTTTTTTTTTTCTTTCTTTCTTTCCACTTTATATCTCAGAACTGAAGCTGGGTGTGGCGGTGCATGCTTGTAATCCCAGTACTTGGGAGGCTGAGACAGGAAGATTACAGGTTCAAAGCCATCTTCATCTACTTAGTGACATCCTCCCCAATTTAGTGAGAGACTATTTCAAAATAAAAAATTAAAAATAGGGCTGGGGATGTAACACAGAGGTAGAATGCTCCTGGTTTCAATCCCCAGTACCACATAAAAATAAAAAAAATCTCAGAACTAGCCAGGCCCGGTGGTGCATGCATGTAATCCGAGTACTTATAAGGCTGAAACAGGAGGCTCTTAGGCTCGAGAACTGTCTCAGCTGGTGGTGTAGCTTGGAGCTAGAATGCCCCCAGGTTCAGTCCCCAGTACCATACACACACATTCACACACATTCATTCTTCCTCTCTCTCTCCCTCTTTCTCAGAACTAGATCGGATTCTTTTCTTTTTAACTGGGTTCTCCAGGGGTATCATCTATTTTTCCAGTCAAGATGCACTGATGACGGCATGCAGACATCAGGGCCTCAGCATGACAGCCGTTCTCTCATAGGCTGCAGTGCAGGGCATTGGTTCTAACTTCCAGGAGAAAACTTTCCTGTACTTCCTCACGGGCCTTTGAAACTATTCATAAACTTTATCCCAATGTTTTCACTTCTAAGAATTTCTTTAAAAAGAAATAAGACATATAAGCTGGGTGTGGTGGTACACACTTGTAATCCCAGTACTTGGGAGGCTGAGACAGGAGGATCATGGCTCGAGGCCTGCCTCAGCTACTTAGTGAAGCCTCTCCAACTTAGTGAGACCCTGTTTCAAAATAAAGAATAAAAACAATAAGGCTGGGGGTGGAGCTCAGAAGTAGTATGCCCCGGATTCCATCGCCAATACTGCAAGGAAAGAAAAAGAAAAAGAAAGAGAAAGAATAAAAGAAACGAAGGAAGGAAGGAAGGAGACATATGCACACTGATTTCTATAAAGTCCTTGTCATAGTAATTTACAATTGGAAACAATGATATATCTTTATGATGGAGTAAAACGCAGCCTTTAAACAAGTTATATGTATCTGGATGGAAAGAGGACACAAGATATTCTCCAGAAAGTTAATAGCTCTAGATGAATGGTAAAACTATGAATAGTTTTCCAAATGTCTCAAAATAAACATGTGTTATTTTTGTAATTCACATATGGGCAATATTTTTTTAAATCTTTAGAGAATGTATATTGAAATAAATAATGTTCAAGATATTTTTTATGGAAAGAGGTAGATACTAAACAGTATATATAAATTAATACTATTTAATAAAATATGTATGTTTTAATATAAAGAGAATAAAAACTGAAAAGAAATAGTAAAATGTAATGAGTTGGCTAAAAAAATTGATAATTTTGATTATATTTTCAATATTTTCATAAAATTTTAGAATTTTTATATTCATTATTCTTTCCAGTTTTATTAATGTTGAAAAGGCAAGTGTAAAATTATATATATTATAGTGTAAAATATAATGTTTGGGTATATATACATCATGAAATGATTATATTAAGCTGATTTTCATATCTATCACTTCACATATTCATCATTTTTGGGTTGAGAACAAACATGTAGACTCTAAATCTCTTAAAAATGTTTGCGAGCACAACATATTATTATTGTTAACTTTTGTTACCATGCTCTACAAAAAACCTCCAGATTTTACTTATCCTATCTAACTGAAACCTTGTACCCTTCAAATACCTGATTTTTCTCCCAATTTCCCAACCTTGGCAACTATTCTATTACTCGATGCTTCCAATAATTTATCTTTCTTGGACTCCACATAGAAATGAGATAATTCAAGCCAGGCGTAGTGGCTCACGCTTGTGACCCCAGCATTCGGGAGGCTGAGATCAGAGGATTGCAGTTCGCAGACAGCCTCAGCTACTTAGTGATGCCCTCTGCAACTCAGTGAGACCCGGTTTCAAAATAAAGAATAAAAAATAGGGCAGGGGCTGTAGCTCAGAGGTCGAATGCCCCTGGGTTCTATCCCCAGACCCACAAAAAAAAAAAAAAAAAAAAAGAGAGAGATAATTCAGTGTTTGTCATTCTGTGCCTGGCTTATATAATTTAACATACTATCCTCCAGGATCATCCATATTGTCACAAAAGACAAAGTTTTACACCTTTTGAAGGCTGAACAGTATTATATTATCTATATTTTCTTTGTCCATTCATCAGATAAATGAACATCAGATTGATTCTATATATTGGTTATGTATATAAGTCCACAATGAACAAGGAGTCAATATCCCTTTGACATATTGATTTTGTTTCCTTTTGATATTAACCCTGTAGTGGAATTGCTGGGTCATATGGTACTTCTATTTTAGTCTTTTGAGAAATCTCTTGTTTTCATTTATATTCCCACCAACAATGTGCAAGGGTTCCCTGTTCCTCACATCTTTTCCAAAACTTATCTTTTTATATAATATTCATTTTAACAGGTGGGAGGTGATATCTCAGTGATTTTGATTTGCATTTCCTGATGATTATTGAGTTAAAGAGTACCTTTTATATTCTTATTAACCATTTGAATGTCTGCTTTTGAGAAATGTCTACTCAGGTCTTTTACCAATTTTTAGCCAAGTTTTTTGTTTTATTGTTATTGAATTATTTGTCTTCCTCATATCTATTAAGTTTTAACCCCTTTTGTCAGATATATAGCTTACAAGTATTTTCTCCCATTCTGTAGATTGTCTCTTCACTCTGTTTTTTCCTTTGCTGTGCAAAAGCAGTTTAATTTAATGTGATTCCACTTCTCTGCTTCTGTTTTTGTTGCCAGTGCTTTTGAGATCATATCTCAAGAAAATTGAACAGACCAATGTGAAGAAACTTTTATTCTATTTTCTTCTAGTAGCTTTACAGTTTCGTTCCTTATATTTCACTTATTTTTATGATGCTGAGGATTGAACTCAGGAGAATTCTAACTCCAAGCTACACCCGCAGCCCTTTTTATTTTTATTGTGAAATCACCAAGTTGTTGAGCATGTCTCAGTTTCTCAAGTACTGAAATTACAGGTGTGTACCGCCATATCCAGCTTCATTTTACTCTTGAATTCATCTGGAGTTGCTCTTTTAATAAAATGTGAGATAATGCTCCAAATGCTTTTTTTGTTTTGTTTTGGTTTGGTTTTTGCATTTGTATATCCAGTTTCCAAACACAGTTTATTGAAGAGAATGGACTTACCCAATTCTGTATTCTTGGCAAAATTGTTGAAGATCAGTTGACTAAATGCATGAATTTATTTTGGGGCTTTCTATTTTATTTCATTGGTCTGCATGTCATGTAAGTATAGCTATTGCTACTCACTTTTGGTTAATACTTGCATTGAATATTTTTCCAACCATTTACTTTTAACCTGTGTGAGTCCTCAGAATAAAAACAAGTCCCGTGTAAATAGCATATTGTTGGTTTTATTTATTCAATCAGTCACTCAGTCTTTTGATTAATTTAATTCATTTATGTTTAAAACAATTATTGGTAGGTAATGGCTTTTTGTAATTATATTTTAATGTATTTATTTTTATCATTTCTGTATTTTCTAGAGATTTTTTGTGGTTACCATGAAGTATACATAAAATATTTTTATGTCTATTTTAAACAGAATACATCTTTAACTGCAAAAACTTGACATTTTTATTTCTCCTGTATATATCATATAAACATTAACTATTGTAGCTATAGCTACTTTTAACCTTTTGTCTCTTTGTGTGTGTGTGTGTGTGTGTGTGTGTGTGTGTGTGTGTGTGTTCCCAGGGATGGGACCAGGGGCCTCTACCTCTGGGCTACACCCACAATCTATTTTATATTTTATTTTAAAACAGGGTCTCACTAAGTTGCTGAGAACCTCACTAAGTAGCTGAGGCTGGCTTTGAACCTGCATGATCCCGCTGTCTCAGCCTCCCAAGTACTGGGATTACAAGCATGCACCACCATGCCTGGCTGTCTCTTAGCTTTCATATTGTGGTTAAAAGTGATTCATCAGCCTAAGCAACTTAGTGAGGCTCTCTGCAACTTAGTGAGACTCTATTTCAAAATAAGGAATAAAATAGCAATGAGGATATAGCTCAGAAGTAGAATGCCCTTGGGTTCAATCCTCAGTACCACCAAAAAAAAAAAAAAAAAAAAAAAAAAAAATCAATTATACGCTACCATTAGAGTCTAGGTATTTTTAGTATTCTTCGTTGGCATTTTTTTCTTCCACACTTAAATATATCATTTCACTCTTTCGCAGTCTATGAGGTTTCTGCTGAAAAATCTGAATGTATATTTATGAGAATTCTTTTGTATATAATAAGTTGCTTTAGTCTTGACACTTTCAAAATCTCCCATTTTGGTTTTGACTTTTGAGAATTTGAATATATTGTGTCTCAGTGAAGATCTTAATAATTTCCTTCTCCAGACTTCAAAAGGTGGTTGTTGTTGTTGTTGTTGTTGTTGTTGTTGTTGTTTGTTTTGTTTTGCCGTACTAAGAATTCTTCCAGGGACATTCTACCTGAAACAGGATCTCTCTAAATTGTGGAGGGTCAAAGTAGCTGAGGCTGGCCACAAATCTGCGATACTCCTATCTCAGCCTTCCAAGTACTGGGATTATAAGCGTGTGCCACCACACATGTGGCTAAAAGTTTGTTGTTGTTTTTTTAACTAAACTTTCTGCCCTTTTTTCTATTCCTGCTTCCTCTTAAAACGTGCACAATATGTATGATGGTTCACTTTATGGTATCTCATTAAAGTTTTTTATTTCACCTTTTTTATTCTTCTTTTTGTTCCTCTGATTTGCATGATTTCAAATGTCCTGTCTTTGAGCTCAATAATTCTTTAACTTGATCAAGTTTACTTCTATAGCACCTATGGTTTCTTATTTCCTTCATTGTCTTTTTAGCTCCGAAATTACTGATTTTCATTCTTCCTTTCTATGGTTTTTATGTCTTTTTGTTGAACTTTTCATTTTTCTTGTGTATTGTTTTCCTGATTTGACTTTGTGATCCATCTTTGATCTCTTGTAGCTCACCGATATTTTTAAGTTGATGAAATATTTAATAAAACTAATATGCATATATAAAGAATACCAAATTGTACAAAAATTATTTTTAACATTCCTATTTTGTGTATTTCCAATGTGCTCTATTAACAATAGGTTTATACCTCTAAAGTGGCCAGCACCTAATATGGCCTCCAATGATTCTCACCTTTTGATATTTATCCTTTTGTTAAGCTCACTTCTAGAATAAATATAGCTATTCTATAAGACCAGTATTCCAGAAGTAACAGTATATGTGTTCTGGAACTAGGTAATAACTGGTTTAATGGATCATTCACTTAGGAAAAAGTAGTTATTGTATCATAAGAATACTAAAGCATCCCTGTATAAATAAATAAATAAATAAACAAAACTGTGGCACCCCCTTTGCCATAAGCCAGTATAGTAAGGCACCTTGGGAGTGAATTTTACTACCCAAGTTGTTTCAGTCAGCATTGTCACTGCTATAGTAAAATGTACCTGACCACACAACTTAGAGGGAGGAAGTCCATTTGTTCATAGCTCTGGAGATTTTAGGGGTTCAGTCCAATCAGGTTGGTTACATCTATGGATCTCAGGGCAAGACAGTGGGAGGCAGAGAGAATGAAAGAGCAACAGCATGCATGAGACTCTGCTCTCACATCATGAAGGACAGAAACAAGAGAAAGAGTAAGCAGAGGAAGGACCATGTATAATTCCTAAAGTCACATCCCCAGGTGACCCCTAAACTAAGTCCTACCTCCAGTATGGTTGCCTTGTTTCCGTGCTGTGGGGGGAGGCAATCTAAACTCAAACTACAACACAATCTCAATACAACTCTAAACCAGAACTCCCCCAACCAAGCCCAAACCAATTCCTGATGTATGCAGATAATAAATGTTACTATTGTCTTAAGATGAGAGGTTTGAAATAATTTCTATGTAGCAATAAACAACAAATACATATATATTTATCAATTTAAGAATCTTGAACAATGTCTATGATGCCTACTATGAAAGATAAAAATTAGTGAACTTTCACATCCCTCATTTCCAACCCTCTCCTTATTTTGCCAATTTGTAATAATTTTGTCATTTAGGGGAAGGGGATTTCATCTGTTAATGTTAAGAATTTAAATTATCTGCCTAAAACTCTCTCACTTTCCATCAACTTTAAGTGGCATCTCAATATACAATATGAGGGTTGTGCTAATTCTATCTGAATCTCCACGTTCTAAGAGACCTGAAAAAACATATATTTTGTGATAAAAATCAAATTAATTCTCTTTTCTTAGGTTTCTTCAACTTTCAAAATTATTCCACTTCTTAGTTGTATCACATTTGGCCATCCCTTTTCTTACAGTTTTGTACTTTTATCAGTATTTGCATAAGTCTTCCTCATTTTTTTCAGCAAGATCTTACAGCCTTTTGCAACACTTAAATGAGCACTATTCATTCTTCCTTGGGTCACTCTTGGAATCCATTGCATCTTTCGCTAGTTTGAACTTGTTTACAAAACTACTCAGCTAACACTGTGGCTTTTTTTTTTTTTTTGCTTTGTGCTCTCATGTTAACCCCGCCATTTATTTTAATTCACATCTTCTATCACTTGTTTTCTGTCCCCACATTTGTCTTGATTCTGCTGTCAATATATTCTCTAGATTGACGGCATAAGAGAAAACTTTCTGTGACTTTATATGAAATGTCTTTATTTATACCTTCATATTTGATCAAAATAGGTGTTAGGTAGATAATTCTAGATTCAGAAACCCTTTACTTAGAATTTTGAAGGTATTGTTAAAAAGAGAAATTTTATATTAGTTTGTTGAGTATCAGACTTTACATAACCTTTTTTCCTCTGTGGAGGTTGTCAGGGTCCAGCTTTAATGAAATTTCATGAAACAATGCGTAGGTTATTTGACTATACTGATATCCATAAAAATGGAAACTTTTGTTTTTCTCAGCTGTAGCTAATTGTTTTCCAACAATTTTGGCAGTTTTCTCCTGAATTTTCTTTTTTTCTATATTCTCTAATAATCTGGTTAAACCTGAATTTCTTCTCTAGGCCTCACCCTTCTTTTATTTTTCTCTCTCTCTCCTTTAATTTTTCAATGTGTCTGTTCTTTCAACTTTGTCTCCTACCATTTTTTTTGGGGGGGTCCTGGGGTTCCTGGAAACCCTTCTACCTCCTCTGGGCTACAATCCCAGACACCTATTTTTAAAATTTTTATTTGGAAACAGGGTTTCTTAAGCCAGCAAGGCTGGCTTCAAACCTGCACGATCCTCCTGTCTCCACCTCCCAAGCGCAGGGATTACAAGCGTGCACCACCACGCCCGGCCTCCTACCATTTTTATATATAGGTTTTTTTACTTTCATAAGCTTTGTTATAGTGTGTCACTAAATTAAACTAGGTGTGAAGATAATTGCATAGTAGTACAAGATAAGGCTTTATATTAAAAATCAACTTCAAATTGAATATTAAATCAATCTTCTCTGGCTATTCTCTACCTCAGAAAATCACTTTCTTGCTATCATGGGTCAAGTACCTTTCTTGGATGTAAAAAGATATGTAGATCAGAGACTATGTGTTAGGATCACATGCTATTGAACAAAACACAATAGAGATAATACCTAGGTTTCTCAAGTCCAAGAGGCTAGGATGGGAGAGACACTATGAACTATTTTTCTAGTCTTCTCTTTCCTGAGTCTAGTCTTCCCATTTTTCATTTACTTTTGAGAATTGTGAGAAAATAAAATAGAATTATCATTAGTTAAGTATGCAGAATAATTAAAATCCTTTTATTTCAACCTCCCCATTCAAGACCATTCTCTGTATCTTGCCTTTTATAGCCACAACCTAAATCTCTACTAAGCCAACAAATCTTGACATTTGAGTATTCAATATGTCTTAAGTGTTCCTATTATGGGAGCTAGAGATTCAGATAATGAACAGGGAAAAAATGCTTACCTTATGAAGTTTGCATTCTAGTGATAGAAACAGAAACTATGTAATAATAAATAAATATTTAAGATATTATGAGAAATAAGGCAGAGAAGATAGGGGAAGAGAGATATAATTTTTATTAGGAAAATCTCCATGAGAAAAGGACAGAAAGTACAGTGGCCTAGAGTATCCAACCAGATGATTAAAGTTTATATTTTGGGCTTTTAAATGTCTACTTCAGTTATTTTGATCCAATTTGAAAATTTGTTTCCAGGAACAGAAAAGAGTGTTTAATGAGAAAAGAAAAGATCTTATCTGAAAATTAGGCCAGAGATTTTGAAATTACTAGAGAAGGGTCTGGGTCCAATACTCCAACATATATGCAAAGGTAGACCTCAATAAGACCCCAAAGCTCAAGAAATTAAAACAAGAAATAATGCATGGGATGAAATTAAATAAAAATGTTTTCTGATCACCAAAGGAAACCATCAGGAGTCCAAAAAGAGAGTCTACAGAATGGGAGAAGATTTTTGCCTGCTATTCCTCTGATAGAGGTCTGACATCTAGAAAATATAAAGGATTTTAGACTTAACATTTAAAAAGCAAATAATCCAATAAAAAATGGCATTTGAACTAAATAGACACTTCACAAAAAAGAGATACAAATGGTGAATAAATATATGAAAAAAATTTCAACATCATTAGCAATCAGAGAGATGCAAATCAAAACTACACTGAGCTTCCATCTAATCCCAATTAGAATGCAAATCATCAAGAAGTCAAACAACAATAACTGCTGGCAAGGATGTAGAGAAGCAAGAAGTCTTCCACACTGTTGGTAGGACTGCATATTAGTTCAGCTGCTATGGAGATCAATGTGGAGATTCCTCAGAAATTTAAGAATGTATTGATTCAGCTAAACCACTTCTGAGTATCTTTGTTGGGGGGGGGTACTGAGGGTGGAACCCAGGGGCTTTTCTACCTCCGGGCTATACTCCCAGACCTATTTTATACTTTATTTGGAAACGGAATCTCACTAAGTTGCTGAGAGCCTCACTAAGTAGCTAAGGCTGGCTTTGAACCTGTGCAATCCTCCTGTCTCAGCCTCCCAAGTGCTGGGATTACAAGAGTGCGCCACCACGCCCAGCTCCTTGAGTGTCTTTATAAAGAGACTGAAATCAAAATATTATAGTAATATATGCATATTATACATATTCATGTGTATAGCAGCACAGTTCACAATAGTCAAATGATGGAACCAACCTAGGTGTCCATCAACAGATAAATGGATTACAAATTTATGAGATATACACACAATGAAATTCTACTTAGCAGTAAAAAATAAAATGTCATTATCAGAAAAATGGATGGAGCTGGAGTACATTATATTAAGTGAGATCAGCCAATCACAGAAAATTAAATGTCCTATGCTTTTCTCTCATATGCAGAAGCTAAGGAGTAATCAAGATACCAAAGGGACTTCAGATAGTGAAAGAGAAACTGCAGTGGAGTCATAGAGGTGGTATAGGGGATCAGGGTGAAGAGAAGGAGAATTAGGAAAGGAATATCATTAATATTATGTATATATGTGAGAATACCAATGTCAATCTCAACACCCTCTATGGGAAAGGGGGGAATGGGAAGGAGCCGGGAGAAAGCCCATCAAGTGTTGTGCGTGGATGTCACCCTCCATATGAACTACATTAGGATGTGTTACTATAATGCACCAATAAAAGTATTTTTAAAATACCAAATAAAAATAAAGTTAAATAATAAGGCCAGACCACAAGTGTCTGGGAGATAATAGACCCATCCCAGGCTCCTTGGTAGTTGGAAAGATCAAAATAAGTGAGAGTTCTGGCAAAGAAGCTACTGACTTTAGCTTTTCATAAGCTTGTGTACTTTTGTGAGGATCTTTTCTTTCTTCTTAAGAATGTTTTGATTGAGCCACAGCAACTACCTTCTCCACTTTCTTATTGATAAAACCAGTAATCCAATTTTCAAATAAGGGTGGGGATGTATAAGAGCAGAACAAAAACAAAATTATACTTTCTTTCACATAATATAATTTTAGCTAGCATTCTCACTGATGTGACCCAAAATACCTAAAGCCCACACTCTTAGAGAAAAGATTTATTTGCTCACAATTTTGGAAGTGTCTGAGGTTTCAGTCAATGTTAGGATGGGTCGTGTTTGCAGAGCTCAGGATGCCAATGGGAAGCAAAGACCCCTAGGTGGGAAGGGAGCAAGGGACATATACAGTCCTCAGGGCTACCAGGCAAGTGAGCCCCTCCTTCAGTCACACCTGCCTGCGTATGCTACTGCCCTGTACATCCATTAGTCCAGTAATGGATTTATCCATCCATGAGATTGGAGCCCTTGTGATTCAATTATATCATCTCTAAACTTTTTGTTTGATTGTTTGTTTGTTTGTTTGTTTGTTTGTTTGTTTGAATTGCCAGTACTTAAGCATTCTATATCCAAACTGTAACAATCATGTGAATCGACTAAATGAGAGGGGAAAGTAGGGGAGATTTCTGCCCATGTTGAGTGATCACCTTAGCACAGAAGAATCCAACATTAAATATTATTGCTTTATATGCTTTTTTTCTTCTTAAAGGATACTGCAAATGAACTCTAAAATTGGCTAATTAGAAATGCTTTGTTTTAAACACAGCTGGGACTAGGCTTTAGAACAAAGAAAATGACAAGAAATAGGAAATCAACTCTGGCTTCACTGCCCCCATTCCACCCACGGTGTCAGGAAAAGATAGGAGGATAGACAAAATGAAGAAATATGACTTCTGTTCCCATAAGTCATAATTAACACCCCAAATTGTCTACTTGGTATTTTTCTCAAAATTGATTTTATAGTAATCAAATGGATCGAACATACAATGATCCAAATCATTTGATAAAATAATCAAACATTAACCCAGCCATGTCAGATATTGTGGTGTGAGGTTGAGAAACGTACTCTCTCCTACATAACTGGAAGCATGACAGATTTTATTATGTTTACTTTACAACATATTCTTTGACCAGAATAAGCTATTGTAAAAATGAAGTGGGGGGGGATGGAAAAAGTCAACTGAGTTAATCATCTGAACTTGATAAAATTTAATTTAAAAGGGCGCACGCTTGTAATTCCAGCACTTGAGAGGCTGAGACAGGAGGATTGCGCAAGTTCGAAGCCAGCCTCAGCTATGTTGTGAGGCTTTCAGCAACTTAATGAGACCCTGTTTTCAAATAAAATATAAAATAGGTCTGGGAGTATAGCCCAGGGGTAGAAAGCCCCTGGGTTCTATCCCCAGTACCACACACATTAAAAAAAAGGGCAGGTTCTTTAATTTGTGGGGTATGGTGGCGCACAGTCGTAATCCCAACATTTGAGAGGTTGAAACGGGAGGATCTTGGTTCGTGGACAGCCTCAGCTACTTAGTGAGGCCCTCTGCAACTCAGTAAGACCCTGTTTTAAAATAAAGAATAAAAATAGGGCAGGGGGTGTAGCTCAGAGGTAGAATGCCCCTTGGTTCAATCCCCAGTACCGAAAATAAAAAGCCTATTAATTTGAAGATCTCCAGGTAAAATCTTCTGTTTCTATCCTTCCTAGATTCACCTGCTCCACTAGATGCTCAACAAATACTAGCTGATGTTGTTCTTTTGTTGAGTTCTAATGATGGGAAACATGTTCTGGAATCAGCATTTATCATGGAACGAGCACTCACTGGACATTGTGAAGGCCAAGACTTTTTTGTGCGTGTGATGCTAAGCATCACAAAAAACACATCCAGAGTCACCTGCTCCATTAGGAGGCAGCAAGCAAATCTGGACTTTGGCACTCCCCACTTCTGATTGGAATCTCTTGTGAACTTGCCTACTTACCCAACAAGGGTATGAGATGCTTTTAGATAAAATCTAAATCTCGCCATGCACAGTGGTGCATGCCTATAATTGTAGTACTTGAGATGCTGAGGCAGGAAGATGGCAGATTCAAGGCCAGCCTCAGCAAATTAGCAAAAACCTCGGCAACTTAGCAAGATGTTGTTGCAAAATAAAAAATAAATAGAAATGGGGGTGTGGCTCAGCTGTAGAATGCTCCTTGTTTCAATGCCTAGCACCCCCCCAAAAAAAAAATCTTGGCCTTCACAATGTCCAGTGATTGCTCGGTCCATAATAAATGTTGATCTCATAGCATGTTTCCCATCATTAAAACTCAACAAAAGAATAACATCAGCTAGCATTTGTTGAGCATCTACTATTCCAGGCAGCCGGCAACATTGTCTGTAATCCTCATGGCAAACTGGAAAAGTTGGGTCCTGCACCAATTTTTAGATAAGAAAACTGAAGTTCAAAAGATTCAAGTCATTGGTCAGAATGTGCATACAACTAGTATAAGTAGGAGGGCTGGAATCCTTCCCAGATGCATGCGACCTCAAACCTATGCTGACATTTTGCATGACACTGCATATCTTACAGACAAATAAGTGAGAAATCTCAAAAGGGGCAAGGAAAGGGGAGACTTATGCTTCCAGAGCCTAAGGAAACACACATTGATGCAACTCCTCCACCACCACAGTCCTCTCCCTTTGCAAACTCTAACTTGTCACATGCACAGTCCCACAGCCCTGTCATCTTTATTTCAGCCACATTTAGAAGGAGGTAAAATAGAAGTAGAATGGGATTAAATGGCTTCTTATAATAGAACTCACAGGCTGTTACTATTAGAGCACTTGAAAGACTCTATTCCTTCCTTATTTGCCTTTTAGGAAAATAAAAAAGAATGTCCTTCCCCCCTAAGAAAGTAAACCACACATTGAGGTTAATGAGAAGAACTTATAAAGGCAATATTTTTCCATTTGGAGAACCCTCATGCTGCTCACGTAGATGGTCCATCTTAGCAGCAGGCATGTCCTACAGAACACGGCAGAATTAGGGACGCAGAATTTTCAGCAAGGCTCAATGCTGCTAGCTGCGCGTTGAGTCTGACCCAGGCAAGCCCAGCGCAGAGTGCCTGACGTGCACTTTCCCCTAGTTTGTACAGGATTTGGTGTGTTATCTCTCAGCTTGCAGGGTGATCTCATGGTTTATTTGGCTTGGGGTACACAGAGGGCCTGAGTTAGGTAAAGCTATTAAATCAGAACCTGCCTGGGCATCTCTGGAAGGCTGTTAGTCAGCCTACTTCATTCTGGGCGAAAACAATTAAAGTCCTGACAATTATTTAGAGCAAATACCAGAGGAAACAACCTTTCGTTCCTGGGTTTATTAACATTGATACTGAAGAAGAAGGGGGAGGGTCAGCGTAGAACGTGCTCAGCGGCGCAGCTTGCACTGATTAAAACCCGACTTGTCATATTCTGTATCGTCGTGCTGTAGTTATAGTAAATGTTCCTTGTAATGCCTTTTCAAGTACAAAAATTGCTTCAGAAAAGAGCATTTAGAAAACTAATTCTATTGAAACCAATGAAGTGTTGACACATTTCCTGATGCAGATTTGTTTAAAGAGGCTTGTTTTAAGTTATAAAAGCGCAGTCCTGGAGGCGAAAGTCCATGAGTTCTCAGTCTAGTGCCTGAGCGAACAGTGCAGCACAGTATGTTCAGCAGCACCCCTCATTAATCCGCTCCTGAAACTCTATCCCAGTCACCTCTCCCCTGCCCAACTCTAGAGACTTTTAGACCCGCCGCCAGCATAGGAACCGCCTCAGAAACCATTCATTCCTCAGGCGAGGCATTGCGAATGTTTGCTGATGTGTGGCTGAATAGGAACACAGTGTAAATCTACACTGAAGACTGTTCTTTTCTGTTGTTGGAATTGATCCTATATATGACATGTCTGTAAGCCTTAGAAATCACCAGGGTTTCGACACCCTCATCTTTCTGAGAGTAGCATTTCACTGGGCCCAACTCTGGGAAGAGAAATGGACAGGGGATGTTAGCAGCTGAATAGGGAGATACCGCATTAAGTAAAAAGCTGATTATTCACCTCAAACTAGGCCACTGGCTTTCACAGTAAACCCTCAGTGCCTGCAGCCCCTGCTGAAATCACACAGAAAACCCAGCGTCTCTTGCATTCTAAACAGACTCACTGTCTGTCGAGCCAGATTCAACAGAGAGAGATGAAAGGATGGTAATGAAAGAAGGGCGTGTCTGCAGAGCACTGGGCGGCTTAGCAATTAGACCCAGGCCGGGGAGAAACCTAGCAAGTCAGCAGCCATCGCTAGGTGGTTAAGTGGAGGTTGTTAAGCAGACTCCCTATTTTGGAGCTGCTTTACCCCAGAACACTATTTGGGGGTTCCCCCAATGAATCAGATGGGAACAGGGGCTCTGGTAGGATAGATGGAGCACACCTCCCTTTGTTTACTTGAATGAGCTCCTAAGATTTGACTGTGGCTATGTGTACCAATGGCCATATCTCTGGAAACACGACTGGGCGATTCTTTTCCAAATTCTTGTATTTTATTGGTACATTGTATTCATACATCATATTGGGGTAAAAAACTTGTGTGGACATATATGTACACATCGCCCATTTAGTCTCTACCCAATTCCCACCCCGTTCCCTCCCCTTCCTCCTTCCCATGCTTGGCTTAGTGGTTGACTTCGATATGTTTAAATACATTGCATGTTTTAGAGAATTTCCTTCTTCCCCCCTCCCATCCCCTCATTTAGGTTGTCTTGTTTGCTCCTCTATAGGATTTACTTATTCATCTAGAGTTCCTCCTATGACCCATTTCTCCTTAGCTTTCACATATTAGGGAAAGCATCCGATTTCTTATTTTTTGTGACTGACTAATCTCACTTAACTTAATGTCCTCCAGTTCCATCCATTTCCCTGAAAATGATATAATTGACTTTTGTTTTTGTTTTTGTTTTGCTTGGGGTGACCAGGACATCACACTGACCTTATACTATCAGATTTTTTTAAATTGAGGTCAGATTCACATGACATAAATTGAATTATTTTAGTTGGTGGTACTGGAGGTGGAACCCAGAGGCTTTTTACCTCCGGGCTATACTCCCAGACATATATTTTTTTTCTTTTTTTTTTTTTTAATAACAGGGTCTCACTAAGTTGCTGAGAGCCTCACTAAGTAGCTGAGGCTGGCTTCGAACCTGTGCGATCCTCCTGTCTCAGTCTCCCAAGCACGGGGATTACAAGCGTGCGCCACCACACCCAGCTAAATTGAATTATTTTAAAGTGAACAGTTCGGTGGCATTCAGTGTATCCAGAATGTTATGTAACTATCACCTTTTTTTGCCAAAATATTTTTATCATCCTAAAAGGAAACCGCCATCCTCTTTTAAGTGCTCACTCCCCATTCTTTCATCCCTCAACGCAGGCTCTGGTATCTGCCTCTGTCTGTGGATTACCTGCTCTGAATATTCTCTACAAATGTGATCATATGAATCCTTCTGTATCCTGGCTTCTTTACTTCACATAAAGTTGTCAAGTTTCATCCACGTTGGAGCATATACCGGTACTTCATTCTTTTTTATAGCCCACTGTATTGCATATAACAATACGTTTACCAATTTGTTTACTAATAGACACTGGGTGCATAGTGCTATTATAACATGCACGAGAACTGTTTTCAGTTCTTAAGGACTAGGAAGGGCATTACTATATTATATGGAAATTCTATGTTCAACAGTTTGAGAAACCACCAAACTATTTTTCACAGCAGCTAAACCAGTTTTTCCCCATCACTGTTGTACAAGCGTTCCAATATCTCCATGTCCTTGCCAACACTTGTTTTTGTTCTTTTTATATTATAGTAATTTTAGTGGGTATAAAGTGGTTCTACATTGTGGTTTTTATTTGCATTTCCCTAAAGATGATGATGTAAAGATATTGAGAAACTTTTCATATCCTTCTTCACCATTTGGCTATCTTATACATATCTATATCATACATAATATATTAATATATAAGCTCTTTATATATCTTATAGAAAATATATTGATATACATAAGTCCTTTGTCCATTTTTTTTTAATTGTGTTGCTTGCCATTGTGTTGTTGAGTTTTATATCATCAGATTTTAGGTCTCTAGTATCATAGATAATCGCATCCACTTGCCCTTAGGACTAAAAGCAAAAAGAATAATAAGAAGCTCTGGTCATTCTGAGTATCAAGTTTTCCATGATAAGATATTATCATAGAAATATGATGGTGCAATGTGAAAGTGTAGGCTTTTGAGACAGCAGAGTTCCTCTATTGTTGCCTGGCCTTCACTCTGTGACTTGCCCTCTCTAAACCTCAGTTTTTTTAATCTGAAAAATGAAAATAATAAAGCCTACTTTTAAATTGTGAGGTTTAAATTAAAGTAGCATAAAGCTTGTGGCAACTGGAAACTATTCTACAAATATAATTTTTGCCCTTTTCTATACAAGAAATACGGCCCCATGAAAATCAAAAGTCACATTTTAATCTGTAAGAAATTTGCTCAAGGGGATTTTATGGTGCATCCAATCCTGCCTACAAGTGTTGTTTTGTAATTAATCATCAGCCTTTTTTTTTCTTTTTTTAAGAAGTTGTAAGTCAGTTTTTTAACTCAAAATGTGTTTTCCAATGGACTCATTTAAAAATGCAGTCCTAGGTTGGCCCACAAAGCCTCAAAAACGTGTACTAGCCTCAGCTACAGAACTACCAGTGTCGTGTTCATCCTGAACCCTAGGATCAGGGGCATCCCCTGCCAGAAGGAAGAAGAGGTACGGGCTGGCACTGGGTAGGACTTGCAAATAAAGTGTGGTTTGGCAATTCCTACATCCTTGCTAGGCACCTTCCTTCCGGCCCAGCCCTGCTCCTGTGCCTTCATGCCCACTAACCCAGGAGCTGTCTGAAGCAGGTTCCTCTACTCTTCATTCTGCACTGCAGGATAATTCTCCAGTCTTTCAAAGTGCCTGATACTCTGAAGAGCATAGATCCTGTTAAAATGGGGAATTCCTCAGAGCCCTCTAATACGTAAACTCCAGAATTCCTTAAACCCCAAAGAGGTGTCTTCATCCTGGGATTGACAGATTTGGGGGCCTGATTAAATGCTAATTCATGGAACATGAGCAATGTCATCTCTAGAACACAATGTTCCCTGCACAAGCAGGCCAGCATGCTCAGAGTGTTTCTTAGAGCAGTGTCCTTCCGCCACAGTATGGTGTCCCAGCTCCCTCACTTTCTTCCCTTCTGAGCCTACATTCTCTGAAAGGCCTGCAGTTTATAGAGGATACTGATTGGAGGGCAGGTGTGGTGGAGCCATTGCATTAAGAGGATTTTGTATCCTTCAAGTGCTCAATCTCCTAAAGGGTTTGAATGATCCTGTTCTGTATAATCACCCACCCTCCTATTACAAAAACATTTCAGGGAGAGGGGTCATTGTGGCTACACATCCCTATACAGTTTTGTAAATTTTTAAATCTTTGTTTTTTAAATGCATCCCCTTCCTTTCAGAAATTGAGGATAGCACATATTCCTGACTCAGGTTACAATTAAGGAAACCAAAGCTTAAGAAGTCTTATGGACCTGTGCAAGGTGATTTAGCTATTGAACAGTAGAAGCCAGACTCCAGTCCAGACCTATCTCTTTCCACCGTTTCAACACTTAGCCACTGCACAATGCTCACCCAGTCCATCAGCTCTTCCATAATTCTGGCTCTGGAGCAGACGACCGAGATCATCAAGTTCAGCTAATTCATCTCTCAAATGCAAATGTGCTGTGAGTTTGCGTCCTTTATGTATCTCTCTGTCTTAGTCAGGTCCTCCAAAGAAACAGAACCCAAGCTAATGTTCACACATCTGCTATGTTACAGAATCCCCACTCTCTCCTGTGAGCTCACATCACCTGACCAGTGAAGCCCTCTCAGATTTCCTCCAAGGCAAAGAGGCTAATGCTACGGTTAATTGGTGTGGTTGGGTCTCAGTGGAGAGAGACATGTTTTCTTGGCCCACAGTTTAGGGTTTCATGCTGATCCGGCTGACACAGTTCAGATGGATTTGACCCATGCTGTAGCAGTTACCTTTGATCTGCAGTCTAGTTTGTAATTTGATCCATTCCAATGGCTTCCCTATAATAGTCAGCTCACAAAACCAAATCAGCCCATTTATCTTAATGGGCTTTTTTCTTTCTCTCTTTTTTCCCTTTTTTTTCCTTTCTCTCTTTTCTGTTTTTTTTTCTTCTTTTTCTTCTTCCCCCTCCTCCCTTAGACATGAGGCCTTGCCAATCTTTTGTTAAGAAGAAGAAAAAGGAATCTGTGTATCTGATGGGCTTTGAAATACCATCTGGTGTTGAATGTTACAGGGCTCTGTTCTCACTGTGGTGTGCTGAATCATATCTTGAAAGTTCAACAACCATTCAGCACACTGTGTCATTATCAAGGATTGGGATTTATAAAATGCTACCTGGAAACAAGCTTGCCTAACAGGCGACTGGCTCTCCCCAAGGCTGGCTCTGCTGCCCCAGAGGGTTTCTAGTCCAGGTATTTCCCTGACACTCCCCACTGCCCTCTGGATCCTCAGTAGAACTTTTAACCTTAAAAGCACTGACTGAATTTATAATTTTATGTGCCAAAAGAAGCACCACAGCTTTCTTACACTAAGATATAAGCCGGGGCTTGTACTGCTTCTCTTTTATAAACAGCCATATATTGGCAATGAATGTGTGAACAGATAAACTTCATTTCAATCACTAAATATGTGCCAAAAGAGTTGAATATTCACAGATAGTCTCCAAGTGTTAAATGCAAGAGGAAAGCCCATCAGGGGAACAGATCCTTGGAGCATTCTTTTGTTTTGGGGAAAGGGTAGGGGGGACATTTTGTAAGAGGAGACTGATTCCAGAATGCACGGTTTGGCAGATGAGGATATTTTGTAAGAGTCCACATGCATGCACCTTTACGTAGTAGTTTCATAAGCTTAGGCAGCATCGTTAAGTGCCTGGAAGAAGTCTGTGCTTTTATAAAAACAGTGTGGCTTTCTTTTCCCACTTACACGATCAAGATCACTTGTATGAAACACAGCAGTATAGTACTTTCTGTATTGCTCATAAACAACCTCTCCTAAGATACATTTTTGCTTTTTTACCTCAGTGAACAGCTCCGTTTGAGTAAATGATCCATCTTTGAATCGTGTATACAGAAAGAAGACCAGCGTTGGGTTGTTGTTTTAATAAACTGGAAGTCTGCCAACATTCTCTGGAAAGAGAACGAGGACATTAATGCTCACAGCAATCTAGCCCGTGTTTGGATTTAAGACAGAATTTAATCTTCTTGCCTCTTTTTCTCTCCCCCTTCCCCCTCCAGTCCTTTCTTCCCTCAGACACAGTCTCTTTTCACGGAGTTAACTCAAGCTCTCTTAAACAGCATGAACTAATAAAGGATGGCATTTTAAAAAGGGGGAGGCATTCACAAATGTTGGAATGTGGACCGTTTAAAATTCTTTCGATGGCACTTAGTTTAAGAGAGTGGTGATGAATGAGTTTATGTTATCTATCAAAATGCTTCCATCATGCTGCCGATGTGGCACGGGATTTATGGGAATGAAAAACCTGCACTCCATCCCTGGTATCTAAATCCATCAGCCTCACATTCATACAAAAACCACTAAATGATATATTTGTAGCCATCTGAAAGCAAGATCATTTTCAAGAGATTATGTGCTGCCAAAAGGGAACATTCTTAAAATATAGGAAAAGGAACAATTTCCTCTCTCCAACCTATTGCTCTAGCAAGCATCATACTACAATATCAATCTCTTCCTGGAAAAAAAAAAAAAAAAAAAAAAACACTGAGCAGATGAGGACCACATGATTAGGCTGGTAATGCTCAGTGAATTTCCTGTAATTTTCTTGGAACCCCTTTGTAATACATTTACTAAGGGTCATATGGATTTTCAGCTGGAGAATTTGTAATTGTTCTTTGTGCAGTGCATCTTAGAAAGAGAAAATGTGCGCTACTACCTTGAATAAAACTCACTTGGTTCCATGCGCCAGCCAAGAGAACTCCAAATAGCCTAATAAAAAAGCTTCATCCATTCTCAGCAACTGGAGGAAAATATGTGCACCATCCAATTTGCCTTTTTAGGTAGCTATTTCTATTTTTGTGAGCCCTACAGAAAGAATGAAAATGTGTTTTCAAAGCCTACCTACATCTTGCTTTCTAACATCCTCTAAAAATGGTACCCAAGTATCAACATAGCATGTCCAATTATCACACAGGTGTGCGAATATATTAGAGGCAGGAGTACTGGGTGGTGTTTCTCAAACAAGATCTCTCAACATGATGAAGGGTGTTAATTAGTTGTAAGATGTGTAGAGAAATTTGTGTCTGCAAATAGTGAAAGTACTGAACTTTGCAGTTGATTTTCTTTTTTAAAAAATGAGACCAGATCAAGCATATAGTCATGAAAATCTCAGTCTTCTCTACTAACACACTGAAATGGTTTGATGAATGGAAGAAAGAGGACTTATACTTAGCAGTGGCAGGGATTTTTCTCTAACCTTAGTGAGCCCCAGTGGACAAGGTGGAGAACCACTGTTCTCCACCTCACAAGGACCTCTCTAGATTCTTCATGGGGAGTCATTTTTTGCCAGGGTCATCTACATGTCAGGCATTTGGGTGCCTGTATTTTAAGTTAATCCCTTTATGTATGCTTTGGCAAGCAGACAAAGAGCCCTGTAGTGACATATTTTTCTTAAGGCAGAATTTCTACCTCCAGAGTGTGGACACAAGCTTAGTGTGTTCCAGGAACAGCACAGGCTTGTATTTCTTTGCCATTTCCCTGCTGTTTTTGCTACTTCTGCCTTAGAGAGATGCAAAAGATGGAGAAACACAGCTAAAGAGAAAGGAATCCCAGAGGCCACGCAAGGCAAGTGGTAACAAGCCAGTGTGTGTGTATTCTGTCTTACAGTGTCAGGCTTGACGGGGGTGGGGGAGGCTTGTTAAAACTACAAAAACTGCCTGTGCAGCAAATAGATTCTCCTCCCCCTCCTCCCACGACCAACACTGCAGAAAAAAGCCATCTATCAAAATGCTCTTAAAAGCAGTCCCTGATGATGCTGGAATAAAAAGGCTGTTATGACAACTGTGAGGTGGGAGGAGCCTCTTTGCAGCCAGCTGTCTGTCAAGCTGAGCTTCAGAGATCCTTTAGATTAATAGGGTCATACCAAGAACAGGCTCCCAGTTGAAAGGCTCAGTCTCTTTCCATCCCCTTCCCCCAGCACACCTCCAAAGGCCCTTAGATTTGGCCTTTAGGGTCAAAGTCACAGAAAGGGAAGTGTCATTTCCTCCTGAGAATACCAATCTTGTCTTTCTTTTGCTCTCTGTGTTTCTGGCCTTATTGGTCTTACTCTGACCCAACCTAAAGTTATCAACTTTAATATTCTCAGGTGACCCAAGATTGAAAAAGAAATGATGAGTCATTCTTAGGTTTTAAAACACTTTTGAGGCAAGACCAGTGGTGCAATCCTGTAATCTCAGTTCTTGGGAGGTTGAGATGGTGGATAGCAGGTTAGATACTAGCCTCAGAAACTTAGTGAGACCCTATTTCAAAATAAAAACGTCTGGGGGTATAGCTCAGAAGCAGAATGCCCCGGTTTCAATCCCCAGTATCAAAAAAAAAAATTTAATATTACTTTTGTAGTTGATGCTGAGGTTGTTTTGGTTTTAAAGAAATGTATCATGTCATTATGATTCTCCTCAATATATTATCTTCCCCACTGGCTCTCAGTATTAAAAAGAAATTAATAATTTATTTGTTTTGTTATTCACTATTTTGGAAAAAAAAATAAAAATTTTACTGTCTTTCCAAAGTAGGCCTTTTTTTCTATTAGAAGAAAGGAGAAAAAAGTTACATTTATCATGTAATAAGACGTAGAACATAAAAATGCTATAAGAAAAGTGTTTTATAGTACTGGTTATTGAACTCAGAAGCACTCTACCTCTGAGCTACACCCCCAGTCCTCTTTTATTTTTTTATGTTGAAGGGTCTTCTTAAGTTACCATACTGGTTTCAAACCTGTGATCCTCCTGTCTCAGTCTCCCAAGTACTGGGATTATAGATGTGGGCCACTGCACCTGACAAAAAATCATCTTTAATTGCTTAAATTTCATAACACAAAGAAGACATATATTTCAAGCAAAAAGAAATACCATGAAATATCTGCTTTAGGAATAGAGTAACAAAGAATAGAAACAATAAAGAGGAAAAACAATTGTATGCACCCAATATCAGTGTTGGAAGACCCTCTCACCACTGACTCTGGTACCACACGTAGTTCAGAACTCTCTCAGGGGCCTGAAAATTAGGGAGGGGAAGAGAAGGAAGAGTCCCAAGACCAGCAGTAAGGCTCTTAAGACCAGCCACACTGGAGACTGAGGCAAAAGGAGAAATCAATGAGCCTGATGTGTTTTCATTTAAAATGCTGATATTTTGTTCATCGTGGAAATTTTGCATTGACTTTTGGGTTTTTAATGTTGCTTTAAAGTTTGATTTAGCTATATTACTAAATTTTCAACACGTCTTAAATTTTGTCTCTGGGGGCAAGTGTCTGAGTAGATTCATTCACTTCAACCCAGATTCTGCCCTGCTTTCAGGGAAAAATAAAACAAAATGAGTAGTTGAGCTGTTGAAGTTGAGTGATTTTCTTGAACTAAGTTTCAATGGACATAAGAACTGAAAACTAGTTTTTTTTTTAATTGATGGAATCACTAGCATTCATTTTCTTAAACATATACCAAAGTTCTAAATAGTCTGGGACATTTTATGTAGACTAGGTGACATAGTTTGAGATGATTTAAGGGTATTTCTTTGCTTCCTACTTGTAACACTCTACCTATTTAGTCTGAGACGTTCATTGCCTCATAAGAAAACCATGGACCCCCCAAAAAAGAAATGAATGGAATGCCTGAGTATATTATATTGTTAAATATATAGCAGAGAAGCTCTAAAAAACTATAGTTTTATTTTATTTTTTATTTATTTTTTATTTTTTTTAATTTTTTATTGGTTCATTATATTCATACATCATATTGGGGTAAAAAACTTGTGTGGACATACATGTACACATCACCGATTTAACCCCTACCCAATTCCCACCCCATTCCCTCCCCATCCCTCCTTCCCTTGCTTGGCTTAGTGGTTGACTTCGATATGTTTAAGTAGATTGTGTGCTTTAGAGAATTTCCTTCTTTCCCCCTCCCATCCCCTCCTTTAGGTTGTCTTGTTTGCTGCTCTGTAGGATTTCCTTTTTCATCTAGTGTTCCTTCTATGACCCATTTCTCCCTAGTTTCCACATATTAGGAAAAGTATCCGATTTCATTTTTTTGTGTGTGACTGACTAATCTCATTTAGCATAATGTCCTCCAGTTCCATCCATTTCCCTGAAAATGATATAATTGATTTTTTTCTAATGGCTGAGTAAAATTCCATTGTGTACATATCCCACAGTTTTGTAATTCATTCATATGTTGATGGACATCTTGGCTGGTTCCATAATTTGGCTATGGTGAATTGTGCAGCTATGAACATAGATACACATGCATTAGTTTGGTAGTTTGGTTTCCTTTCTTTGGGATAGTAGTATTGTTGGATCAAATGGTAGATTTGTTCCCATTCTTCTGAGGATTCTCCATACTGTTTTCCAAAGTGGTTGCACTAATTTGCAATCCCACCAACAAGAAGAGTTCCCACTTCTCCACATCCTCGCCAGCATTTGTTGTTGTGTGTTTTGAATGATTGCCATTCTAGTTGGAGTTAGGTGAAATCTCAGGGTAGTTTTGATTTGCATCTCTCTGATTGCCAATGATGTTGAGCATTTCTCATGCATTTACTGGCCATTTGAATTTCTTCTTTCGTAAAGTGTCTATTTAGTTCGCTTGCCCATTTTGTTATTGGATGCTTTGTTTTTTTAGTGTTGAGTTTCTTGAGTTCTCTGTATAATCTAGATATTAGTCCTTTATTGGAGAGGTAGGTGGCAAAAAATCTTCTCCCATTCTGTTGGCTCTCGGTTGAGGTTCTTGACAGTTTCCTTTGCTGAAGAGAAGCTCTTCAGTTTCATGCAATCCCATGTATTGATTCTCCTTTTAATTTGTTGTGCCTTTGGGGTTTGTTGAGAAAGTGTTTATCTGTGCCTATTGGCACAGTATTGAACCTATGCCCTCTTCAAGGAGCTTCAAGGTCTCTGCTTTGATTTCCAAGTCTTTGATCCATCTTGAATTGACTCTTGTGCAGGGTGAGAAAGTGGGATTAATTTCCAATTTTCTGCATATGATTAATCAGTTTTGCCAACACCATTTGTTGAACAGGCTATCTTTTTTCCAGTGTATGTTTTTGGCTTCTTTGTCAAACTCAATTGGCTGAAAGTGTATGGACTTGTTCTGGGTCTTCTATTCTGCTCCATTGGTCTATGTATCTGTTTTTCTGGTTGTTTTTTTGTTGTTTGTTTGTTTGTTTGTTTTGTTTTTGTTTTTTGCCAGTACCATGCTGTTTTTATTACAATGGCTTTGTAGTATAGTTTAAAGTCAGGTATTGTGATTCCTTCTGCGTGGTTTTTGTTACTGAGAACTACTTTGGCTATTCTGGGCTTTTTGTTATTCCAAATAAATTTAAGGCCTGATTTTTCTATGTCTGTGAGGAATGATCTTGGTAGTTTAATGGGCATTGTGTTGAATCTGTAGATCACTTTTGGAAGGATGGCCATTTTAATGATATTTATTCTGCCAATCCATGAACATGGAAGATCTTTCCATCTTCTAAGATCTTCTTCGATTTTTTTCAATGTTTTATAATTTTCTTTGTAGAGATCTTTTACCTCCTTGGTTAAGTTTATTCCTAAGTATTTTATTTTTTTGTGGGAGATACTCAGTGGAAGCAGTTACTGAATTTCTTTTTCAGTAGATTTATGGTTGGTGTAAGTTTTATTTTATTTTATTTTATTTTATTTTTGTGGCACTAAGGGGGGAACTCAGGGGCTTTCTACTTGCAGGCTACACTCCCAGACCTATTTTATATTTTGTTTGGAAACGGGGTCTCACTAAGTTGCTGAGAGCCTCACTGAGTAGCTGAGGCTGACTTCAAACTTGCACCATCCTCCTGTCTCAGCTTCCCACGTACTGGGATTTCAAGCATGGCCCACCACGCCTGACTAAAAGCTGTAGTTTTAAATTCTAAGAGTTTAAGAGGAAACATATTTTCCTTAATTCCAAAAATTTTTAACATTAAGAAACAAAACTTTTAACACTTAGTTTTTGTGTAACTTTAAATTATACAGATGGGGGAAAGTCATGGAAACCTACCATTTTCCTCTCTGAAATTAAATAAGAATTCCATCAGTAGAGGGTAAGGAAGAATCTTAGGGCATATGACACAAGTGTAGATATCAACAGTTATCTGAAAGAGGACTAGTGTCTTCCCCCTTAATGGATCAAAACTGCATCCAAGTGTAGAATTGCCAACACCAGAAGAGACTCTTTTCTAACATACCATTTGTCCAAATTTAAGAGAGAATACACCACAGAAAATACCTTACACTTAAAACAGTTCACAGGACTCAGTGAATAAAGGAATACATTCCTATATTTCACTGTAACTAAAACTACCCAAACTTTGGAAACTCTCTTTTATGGTAGAAATTTTAAATATATCAAGGTAAACTCAGCCACATCTAAAATAAAGCATGCTGTATTTGTTATAAATTTCTCTCAATTCCATTTTTTAAAACTCTTTTCCTGCCATACTTCAAGGAATAAGTTAACAAACATTGAACATAACACTTTTACCTGCCAAATGTAATTAATCTTTACATCAACACTTTGAAAGAATACTGGTATTATTATTTCTACTTTAGAGGTGAGATGTGGAAAGAGAGGCAGGCCAAGTTGCTGAAAGATCATAGAGCCAGATAATAGCAAAACTAAGTGTGTGTGTGTGTGTGTGTGTGTGTGTGTGTGTGTGTGTGTTACTGAATATTGAACCTTGAATGCAGAGGCATTCTACTTCTGAGCTATACTCCCAGCCCTTCTCACTTTTTATTTTGAGACAGGGTCTCACTAAGTTGCTGAGAGTCTCTCTACTTTGATAAGGCTGCCTTCAAACCTATGATCCTTCTGTCTCAGCTTTCCAAGTA
Organism: Muscardinus avellanarius; assembly: GCF_963383645.1. Lineage (NCBI taxonomy): Eukaryota > Metazoa > Chordata > Mammalia > Rodentia > Gliridae > Muscardinus > Muscardinus avellanarius. The sequence continues at coordinate 39,400,512 of NC_137793.1, forward strand.
CTGGAATGACAGATGTGTGTCGCCATGCTCAGCTCAGAATAAAAATTTGAACCACAGTTTTGACACAGATGCAAGAACTGAATGGCAATTTGGGTAGGTATGTTAGTCAGCTTTCTATTACTACAACAAAATATCTGATATAGTCAACTTTGAGAGAGGAAATACTAATTTTAGCTCCCAGTTTCAGAGGTTTCAGTCCATGGTCCCCTGGCCCCATTACCCCTGGGACTGTGTCAGGGTGGAGCATCATGATGATCGTGTGACAGAGGCCTTTTCACCTTGTGGCATCTAGGAAGAAGAAGAAGAAGAAGAAGAAGAAGAAGAAGAAGAAGAAGAAGAAGAAGAAGAAGAAGAAGAAGAAGAAGAAGAAGAGGAGGAGGAGGAGGAGGAGGAGGAGGAGGAGGAGGAGGAGGAGGAGGAGGAGGAGGAGGAGGAGGAGGAGGAGGAGGAGGGGGAGGAGGAGGAGGAGGAGGGAGGGGGAGGGGGAGGGGAGAAGAAGAAGAAAGAAGGAAGAAGAAGAAGAAGAAGAAGAAGAAGAAGAAGAAGAAGAAGAAGAAGAGGAGGAGGAGGAGGAGGAGGACGGAGGAGGAGGAGGACGGAGGAGGAGGAGACAGGAAGGGCTAGGGGTCCCAATATCCCCTTCAAGGGCATGCCCTCATGGACCCACCAGATCCCCACCTACTGATGTTTCCACCTCCTTCAGTACATAAGCCTTTGAAAAACACTAATGCAAATCATAGCAGTGGAAGACTTCAAGGTATACCTCACAGAGCTCTCTGTTCTAGGCCAGCATGGAGCTTTGCATCCCCAGGAGGTGCTCTCTGATGAGTGACAGTAGGTACATAGTCCCAGAGCCCATCTACTGAGCTGAGATATGAGAGTCTATGCTATGGGAAAATGGACACTAGAGAGAACAGGATTGAGTCTTGATAAACTGCACAGATGGTATCTCAGCCATTGGCGCATAGAGAACAGAGAATTGGGAACATGGAAAAAATAGCATAGCATGGTTTAGGAGCACCCACTTTGGAGTCCTTGGTCAAAATCCCAGTTCTACCACTTAAGTAATTTTAGTTAATGTGACTTCCCTGAACCTTTATTTCTACACAAATAAAATAGATGCCGGGCGTGGTGGCACATGCTTGTAATCCCCGCACTTGGGAGGCGGAGACAGGAGGATCATGCAGGTTCGAAGCCAGCCTTGCTGGCTTAAGAGACCCTGTTTCCAAATAAAAAATATAAAATAGGTCTGGGAGTGTAGCCCGGAGGTAGAAGGGTTCCATCCCCAGTACCACCAAAAAAAAAAAAAAAAAAAAAAAAATAGAGATAGGAATGATACCTACCATATGGTGAGATTAACATATAAGGGGCTTAGAATATTGTATGGCAGGTTAAGTACTATACTAAGTGCTTGTTACTATATTGTTATGCCCACAAGGAATGCAGAAAAACATAAGAAGACCAAATTAACCAACATTTATAAAATGAAAACATTTTAAACTCAAAGTGATTGAGTTTACCTGGATGGATTTAAGGTTTTCATGATAAAATAAAATGGAGATACCAAAGCTAATTTCAGAGAAATTACACACTGCATCCATTGGAAGATAATTTTTCTTGGTTTATCTCTTCTGTACATAACATGAGCAGAACAATTAGAATACCCTTTTCTTGGACTATATTTTCAAAGATGTTTATAAGCAAAAGGTCTTGAAAGGTGTAGTGTTCCACTCCAAAAAAAAAAATAGAGTGTTTAATGTCCAGCAAAATGAAGATACTATGTCTTTCCAGGGCAGTCATGTGGGCGCACTGTCCATTACAGAAGGCCCAGGTTCCCTAAACTTAGGAACACAACCCATTATGAGTGCACACATCACGTGTCCTTCTTTGTGGATCCCTGTAAGAAATAATTGGGGGTTAGGAAACTAGGGCAAATGCTAATACTGTGGTTACTGCTCTTCTGTGAATAATTAATGGTTCTTTGTCTCTGATCTAGGACTCTCAGGCTTTCTACTAACATCCATGAAATTATGGCATGATAATTTGTTATCTTAAAGACAGGGAAAATTTTCAGAAGTACCTCACCTTATTGAGAATATTATTAAAATCAGCCAGGCGTGGTGGAGCACGCTTGTAATCCTAGCATTCAGGAGGCTGGAACCGGAGGATCGCGGTTCGCGGACAGCCTCAGCTACTTAGTGAGACCCTCTGCAACTCATTGAGACCCAGTTTCAAAATAAAGAATAAAAAAAAAAAAAAATAGGGCAGGGATTGTAGCTCGGAGGTTGAATGCCCATGGGTTCCATCCCCAGATCCGCAAAAAGAAGAAAGAAAAAAAAGAATATTATCGAAATCTAAATAAACCAAATTTAAGTTATCTAATATATAATTTAAAATGGTCATGATAATGCTGTTTACTTTTATAAGTTTTTCAGTGTTTTATTCTCAGATAGTTCATATAGATATATATGTCTATATGTCTATTTTGTACTTTATCCACAATATGTCCTTTAAGAAAAATGTGTATATAATTAAACAGTAATTAAGGGTTTATGGTAGTAGCAGACATGACTAAATGTGGTACATTCCAAACACGTTCACAGTCCAAGGGTAGATCATTACCTAAAATAAGAACACTATAAAATACAGATTTTCAAAAAGTCGTATTCTATTTCTCCATCTGTCTCATTCGAGGTCATGACATCAAAATATATTAACATTCAAACTCAAGTTCAAGATAGCAACAGGAAGAAAGCAACAGCAACTAATGGTGAATTCAAGACAATTGTAGCAACAATGACTTTATTATCTCTAAAACATTCAGATCACATTTTAAAGATTATTTAAAGAAACACAGAACAGATTTCTGATGGCTTTTCTAAAATCATGCAATAAGCCAGGCATGGTGAAGCCCATCTTTAATCCCAGCTATCAAGAGGTTGAGGCAGGAAGATTGCATGCGCCAGGCCAACCTGGGCAATTTAAGGAGATCCTGACTCAAAATAAAATGGAAAGATCTCAGGATGTAGATCATTGGTAGAGTGCTTGCCTAGCATATTACTACTATGTTGCCTGGGTCAAATTCCAAGATGCACACAAAAAAATACATACAAAATAAAATTAAACCATACAATGAGATCACCAAAGTAAATATACAGGCTGTGTATTCACACCACCACTAACATGGAAGAAAAGAGTCAACGTTTTCCATAGCTCTACCCAAGCCTGGCCATTCTGGAATTACATGTTTCTACCATCTGCCCATTTGTGAATGACTTGTAGAAACTGACATCTAAAATAACTTGATGGGGATAATTAAACCTAACCAGTCTTGGCTACTTTTTCAAATGTCATAATAAAAGGGTGAAATTATATACCAGACATAGTTGTTTTCCAAAGTGGGAAACATAAAAATTTAAGGAGACGAATGGTACTATTATGACAGCAGTGTTTTTATAGTGTGGACCGATGGCTGCATTGCTGCTGAGACGTTTCCCCTCATGCCCTGCTGCAGGGAGTTGTAATTCTTCCTGCTTTATTCCTCCTCCACTTTCTCACTCAGTCATTATCAAATGCACTCATCTTGTTTAAATAACATGGTACTTAACCTCCGTTTGATGTTGGGAATGTAGGGCTACTAAAATTACAACCAGAGGGATATGAGAGAGTGTAAGGGAAATGGGCAGAGAGAAAAATAGAAAGAAATTTTATGTTTGAGTCTCATAATGACTAGAAAATATTTTAGGTTCAAAGCGTAACATCTATTTCTGGAAGAAGGAGACCAAACTGACAATAGATGTTTTATCCTGGTAAAACTGGAGATGTGGATAGATGTTTAGATGCTTACAGGCTATTTCAGGATTTTAGCTTAGTTAGGTATCAATATAGCTCACTGATCTCCTACAAATACCTAATGTCCACCTAGAAAACTCTTCTGTAATTGCAGAATTTGAAAGAAAACTCAGTGAAGAGAATCCTAGGCCGGGTGCATTTTGTACTTATCAGTGGAGTTCTCAGACCTTGCTCAATTAAAATTCTGCTTTCTAAAAGGTTTATGGTAGCCAGGCATGGTGGCGCACGCTTGTAATCCCAGCATTTGGGAGGCTGAGACAGGGGGATTACAGTTCAAGGACAGCCTCTGCTGTCCTACTTAGTGAGGCCCTTTGCAACTCAGTGAAACCCTGTTTCAAAATAAAGAATGAAAAGAAATAGGGCCGGGGATATAGCCAGGAGGTAGAATGGCCCTGGATTCCATCCTCAGTACCAGAAAAGAAAAAAAAAAAAAAGGTTATGATAGCCATTGAAAAATCATTGATCTTGATTATATCAATTCAGTGGATCAACTAAGAGAAAAGAATCTCTTCATCCTTTGGATTACTAAAAGGTACACAAAAACATGATCTGTTGCAGTATTTCTAAGTTAAAAGCTTTGAGGGCTGAGAGGTACACAATGGGCTTTATTAGAAAACTGAAAAATTTGCTCAGAATTTAAATTCACCCTACCTCTTTTATTTATCTAGAATTCTTTTTTCTTTTTACAAGTGAAAATGAGGCCCAGCATTTACCATTCAACAAGGAGCACTTCCATTAGCAAAGAATTCCTGTCACCTCAAAAGCCTTCCCAATTTTTAGCCCATGTGTGGTTGACTTTGGAGTTCATAGACTGTCTTAATTGCTACGTGTGTGTGTGTGTGTGTGTGTGTGTGTGTGTGTGTGTGTGTGTGTGTGTGTGTGTGAGTGATACTGGGGTGTGGAACCCAGGGGCTTTATACCTCCAGATTACACCCCCAACCCTATTCTTTTATAATTTATTTGGAAACAGGGTATCACTAAATTGCTGAGAGCCTCACTAAGTAGCTGAGGCTGACTTCAAACCTGTGTGATCCGCCTGTCTCAGCCTCCCAAGTGCCACCACACCCGGCTACTTCTCCCTTTTGGTTGCAAATAAAAAACAAATTTTTACTCCTAAAGAAGTAACTCTATTGGCTGGCCTGAGTCATATGACCATTCCCATTGCCAAACAAGGAACTCTGAATAGCAAATCTAATGAGACATGGGTGGTTGGAATGAGGGAAAAGAAACTACTCAAATTAGGAGTGAATGCTGAACAGGTGAAAATGTCTCCTAGGGGAGAATAGGTTTTACTAAATATGATGTAGCATAAGCTACAATAGTCCCCCTTGCCTCAAATTTTGCTCGGGTGTTCTTAGATGAAAAATTCCAGAAACAAATCCTGAGTTTTACATTGTATACTGTTCTGAGTAATGTAATAAAATCTTGTACCATTCCCACCCCTAAAATGAACTGTTCCCTGGCCCAGCATATCCATACTGTATACTCTACCTGGCACCTGCTAACCACTCACTCAGCTTTCTAGGTCATCAGATCTACTACCACAATATCACAATGCTTGTGACAAACTAACTTGTTTTATTTAATAATGCTCTGGAATTTTTTATTCTTACCCCCAAATGCAAGAGTGGTTATACTGACATTTTATAACAAATATATTATTTTTTCTATTTTAGTACTATTAGTTAATCTTTTTAATAATTTTTTATTGGTGCATTGTAGTCATACATACCCAGAAGTGCTACTGCTGGGGCATATGGTAAGTTTGTTTTCATTTTTCTGAGGACCTTCCATACTGTTTTCCAAAGTGGTTGCATTAATTTGCAATCCCACCAGTAATGGATTAGAGTTTCTACTTCTTCTCATCCAACCAATTATAGTTTATCTCTTCCTTGGAAGTCCTTCTTTTATTTTCCACACTGATTCCTACTTGCTGAAATCCTGAAAGCCAGAAAGTGAGTGACTTTGATGAGATGATCCACTCACAACCAATTTTTTAATAGAGGTCACTTGGATCTGGGAATCTGCTGAGAAGTGAGGTGAGGCAGCGGCAGGGCAGCTTCAACTGCTTCCTGATATCATGGCTGCAGCAACCCACCGGCCCTTTGCTGTGCAGCAGGCTCTGGTCCAGCCTTGCTGACCCCAGTCCTGGCCTTGCCGCACAGCAGTTCCCGGTCACATCCTCGCTGGCTCCAATCTCAGCCTCGCTGTGCAGCATGCCCCAGTCCCAGTCACCGTGGGCAGGATGTCTACAGATGTTCCCATTTTTTCTTCCATATTTTTTGTAGTAGGAGAAAACAGTACATGCCTTTTGCAGAAGCTGGGAGCCCAAATACCTAGCAGCAATGACTTTTATCTCTCCCCTGAAGGCAGAGCTCCACAGCTTCACCACGGAGAGCAGAATCTGTTGCTCCCAGTGCATCACGGTGCCCAGCGCTGCATAGAGGAGTGCAGGAGGCCATGAGCACCGAGTCCTCCTGGGACTCGCAGCCCAGCAAGCCCTACCCAGCTATGCGGGGCTCCTTCGGACACGCCCCCAAACATTTTTCTTACATAGTATGTTGTCCAGAATTCCTGAGCATGTGCAGCAGGAGCAGTCTACTTTCGGGGAGATTTCTTCAAAAATTCAAGGTGGATTGGATTGGATCTGTCTGCCTCTCCCGAATACTGGCCACTGCTGCTGCTGCCATCTTGATCCATCCCCTAGTTAATCTTTTAAGATGCCAAATTTATAAATTAAATTGTATCATAGGTATGCTTGTATATATACAAAAAAAGCACAGTATACATAGGGTTCAGTGCTCTTCTTGATTTCAGGTATCCACCGAGCATCTTGGAATATACCCCCTCATGATAAGGGGGACTACTGTATAGCAGATTCTTTAAGAAAGAACATCCTTGGGCTAAATTATTTACTATGGCAGCTGTGGATGAGGCAGGCACCTGGGTCATACCAACTTGTGAGAAGTACTTAATCTAAATTTCCATCATTCAACAGATAGGGAGATACAGCCTAGAAAAATAAAAGGTAATCCACACATGAGACTCTTGAAAATAACAAGAATGAATGCTGTTGCTTCCTACATAGACCACAGGAGGAACTGGAACCCACCCTAAGATAATAGGCATAAGATTTGGGCAGCTATGGTTTAAAGTGACATTTAAAATGCCAGCCAAAAATTTTTTTACCTAATCAAGAGCAAAAAGAGGTTCAGGGGTTTCTTAGACTGGTATTGCTTTATAATCATTACATTGTAGTGAGTCTCATGCAATCTTCTGAGGGGAGAAGCAGCCACAACCCCAAATGAAAGCCATGATATTCTGCCCTCCCTCTCTGCTCCACCTGGCACCCAGGGGCTGGCCCTTCCCTTCCCACCCCCCTGAGAGCAGAGGTACAGCTCACCAGAACCACTCTGACTCTTTTGATCACTGGACTGCTTATATATTTATCTAAAATTTCAAGTTTACAGTCCAAGATGGACTTTCTTTGGGTCTGCTTAACTGAAATGAGCTTATTAGAATGTGACCTTGAATTAGAAAAATGTTCTTCTACTAAGATGTGAAAATGGACTAAGTTTACCTCTGAACTAATTTTATGTCAATTCAGAAAATAAATTGCAGTCATGTATCATATAACAACAGTTTTGTCAGTGGTAGTGTTTCCATAAGATTACAATGGAGCTGAAAATTCCATTCACTCAGTGACGTCGAAGCTGTCATACTGTCACAGCATAAGGCATTATCCATGTGCTTGTGATGATGTTGGTGTAAATAAGTTTACTTTACTGCAGGCTGTATAAAAGTGTAGCACACATAAAATTGTGTACAGGGTATATATAATATTTAATAGTGATAATAAGTGACTACATTGCCAGTTTATGTGTTTACTATACCATACTTTTTATTGTTATCTTAGGGTATACTCCCACTTATTTTTAAGGGTCTACTGTTATGATGCCATATTATGCCATCAGCATATTATATATTATATATTATATGTCTCATGTTTAACATGGCTATTGATCACAAGAAAAGACCATGTAGTGGATTGACTTATACCATTCAGGCTTGTATAAGTACTTCTTCATGAAGCTTGTACCATGACAAAATTGCAAAATGATTCAGTTCTCAGTGGGTATCGCTGTCATAGGAGACACATGGCTGTACTCCTGTGTAATCTCTTCAGGTTTTTAGATGATTAAGTGCAGGGCTGGGCTCTCTCTAGTCTCACCTTCTTTTCTCCCCATGTACCACTAATCTAATTTCCAATGTCTGTTTCTCATGCCATCCTTTATCTCACCAGCCTCTGATGGAGTATAGGTTGCCCGGCTGAACCTAGATGTGAGGCCTTCTCTGCCTCAGGTTCATTAAATTGTTTGTCCTCATCCAACCACCTGGTCTCTTTACCACATTTCTAGCCCAAACCTAGAACCAGCAACTCACATCCACCTCAGAGCTGCTCTGGGGCCGTAGTGAGGCTCTCCTTGGGCCTCCCTGCCCAGGTTCCTGCCTCCCTGCTACTGTGTCATGGCAAATCCAGCTGCCCCAGGAGCAGAATGGCCTGAAGGGTTCAGCAAGAGGGTGAAACCTCTTTAGGTTCCACCCTGAGAGCTGAAGTTCAAAGTCTGTGGCTGTCAGATTCCACCTAATGATTATATCTAGGTGTTTTCTTCTCTTGGTCTTTAGTCTCTCCAGCCATGAACTTTGGGAACACTAAACAAAATCTCCCTGCCCCAAGCATCTAATTCTTTCACATAGGAAACACTTTGATCTCACCATCTCACAGACTGTGAACTCAAAATTAATGGCCAACTTTGGAGGATGCTAATAAGGGTTCAACTCATTATTTTTTTAAAGTGATGAATAAATCTAGAGAATTAGAGAGTAAAATACTTGTCTTGCCTTCCTATGGGATGTATACATACTAAGTGGTAACTGGGGAAATGCTATCATTTGAAGTATCCCCACTTATAAATGAACAAGAAATGTTAGGTTGCAGCAGCACCATATACCTTTATAATAAAGGACATCAACAGCTACAAACATTACAAGAAGAAAGGTAATTAGAGTCAGGCATGATTGCACATGCTTGAAATTCCAGTATGTGGGAGGCTGAGATAGAAGAATTGCCAGTTCTCAACCAGCTTCAGCAACTTAGTGAGACTCTGTTTTCAAAAAAATAAATAAATAAAAGAGGGTGGGTGTCTACCTCAGGGGTAGAATGCTCCTGGGTTCAATCCCCAATAAAACACACACACACACACACACACACACACACACACACACACACACATAGTTAGACAGTATGTGCCTATTGATAGAAGAACCTACCACTTCCTGTAAAATGTTCTTGCTGGCCAGGGTCAAAGCTAGTGAGGCCCGGACTGAAGCCTGTTGCTCAGCGAGGCCTGGACTGGAGCCTGTCACTCAGCGAGGCCAGGACCAGAACCAGCAAGGCCGGGACCTGAGCCTGTCCTGCAGCGAGGCAGGGACCAGGACCTGCTCCACAGCAAAAGGCCAGCGGTCCCCTGCAACTATGGTCAGGAATCACTTGAAGCTGCTGCTGCTTCACCTCATCTCTCAGCAGATTCCCAGATCCGAGTGACCTCTATTTAAAAAATTTGGTTGTGCTGGGCGTGGTGGTGAATGCTTGTATTCCCTGTGCTTGGGAGGCTGAGACAGGAGGATCACACAGGTTGAAAGCCAGCCTCAGCTGACTTAAGAGACTCAGTTTCCAAATAAAAAAATATAAAATAGGTCTGAGAGTGTAACCTGGAGGTAGAAGGCCCCTGGGTTCCATCCCCAGTACCACCAAAATAATAATAATAATAAATTGGTTGTGAGTGGATCATCTTGTCGAAGTTACTCACTTTCTGGCTTTTAGGATTTCAGCAAGTAGGAATCAGTGTGGAAAATAAAAGAAGGACTTCCAAGGAAGAAAGAAACTGTAATTGATCAGATGTGGAGAAATAGAAACTCTAATACATTATTGGTGGGACTGCAAATTAATGCAACCACTTTGGAAAACAGTATGGAAGATCCTCAGAAAAATGAAAACAAACTTACCATATGATCCAGCAATACCACTTCTGGGTATCTATCCAAAAGAATGAAAACCAAAATACCAAACTAATGCATGCATATCTATGTTCATAGCTGCACAATTCACCTTTGCCAAACTATGGAACCAGCCAAGATGTACTTCAACAGATGAATGGATTACAAAACTATAGGATATGTACACAATGGAATTTTAACCAGCCATAAAGGAGAACAAAATTATGACATCTGAAGAGAAATGTCACAAAAAATAAGAAATCAGATGCTTTCCCTAACATGAGAAAACTAGGGAGAAATGGGTAGCAGAATGAACTCAAGATGAAGAAAGGATCCTATAGAGGAGCAATTAAGGTGACCTATCTGAGGGGATGGGAGGGGGGAAGAAGGAAACTGGTTTTTTTTTTTTTTTTGGTGGTACTGGGGATGGAACCCAGAGGCTTTCTACCTCCGGGCTATACTCCCAGACCTATTTTATACTTTATTTGGAGACAGGGTCTCACTAAGTTGCTGAGAGCCTCACTAAGTAGCTGAGGCTGGCTTCGAACCTGCATGATCCTCCTGTCTCAGCCTCCCAAGAGCGGGGATTACAAGTGTGCGCCACCATGCCTGGCATGAAACTCTCCAAAGCACATGATGTACTTAAACAAACATATCAAAGTCAATCTTGAAGCCAAGCATGGGAAGGAGGGAGCGAAAGGGAAGAGGATAGGGATTGGGTAAGGGCTAATTGGATGATGTATGCATATATATGTCCACAAGTTTTTAATCTTATTAAGATGTATAATTACAATACACCAATAAAAATTTATAAAAATAAAGTAAAACAAAATGTTCTTGCCAAAACTGATAAATGAATAAACGAATGAGCCCGAGCAAGCTTTAGTACCAATTTATAGGAAATACCACATAAAATTAGCACTCAAAGACTTAATCAGAGGGAACTAAAGAGCATATAATCCAGTTTCTTCAACAAATAGGCTTCAAAACAAGAGAGAAAGAGAAAAACAGATGGGAAATCTTTTATATATATATATATATATATATATATATATATATATATATATATATACACTTTTTTTTTTGGTGGTGGTGGTACTGGGGTTCCTGGAAACCCTCCTACCTCCGGGTTACATTCCCAGACCTATTTTATATTTTTGGAAACAGGGTCTCTTAAGCCAGCGAGGCTGGCTTAGAACCAGCGCAATCCTCCTGTCTCCGCCTCCCAAGCGCGGGGCTTACAAGCGCGCGCCACCATGTCCAGCTATAATAGAAAGTATTTATAATGTGAGGCTATAATGCACCAATAAAAGCATACTAAATAAAAATTTTAAGAATATTTAGATATACCCATTTAGGACTTCCAGGAAAATGGCGACCGAGAAAAGCGGGGCTTAAGAGCCCCGCTAACAACCAATCTCCAGTACCACAAAATCAGTGCCTTTCATAGCAAGAAAACACCATCACCAGAGAAACAAAAAAATCACCAGGCTCCAGAGAGAAAGCAGACTGAGAACAGAGCTCAGAGCCACAGAGGAGATAACCGGCCTCACGCCCGAGGATGAGGCAGCAGCGCCATACTGCCAGCGGCAGCGGCAAATTCACCGGACAGCCACAGCAAGCCGAGGTGAGCCGCTGTGGAACAGCCAGGCGGGATCTTTCGGCGCAGGGACCATCTAAAGCTCCCAGTGGCTGAGCTCAGCACACGCTGCAGGGACTCAGAGTGGAACTCAAAACCAGAGAAGAAAAAATACGCCAGCCTCACGGCCGAGGGCGTAGCAGCGGCGCCATATTGCCACCGGCGGCAGCAGCAGAGAATTCACTGAGTCCAGTACAGCTACATCTGGTTACTCAAGAACAATGAGTCAAATTGCAGGCCACAGAGGAGAAATCCCAGTACTACTGTACTCCCTGGGACTTGACCCAGTGGGGGAGTGGCGGTGGCAGAGATATCACACCATAGGAGAACGTGCAACCTGGCACCCCCCATAGTTTAAAGCAGCCTCTATCGACTCCCTGGGTCGGAGACTCTGTGATACAACCCAGTAAAGGAGTAGTGGGGTCAGAGATACTACAGACTCGAGATCCAGAGCACCTTAAGTGAAGCCGTAGTGACCCAGGGAAGAACCCAAAGAAGGCACAAACCTCCGAAATCATGGGATTTACCATGATACTGAACCTACTTTTGGAATGGGTTGTAAATTCTTCATAATAAAAATAAATTTTTCATAATAAAAATAAATTTATTCAAATTCATAATCTGAATAAATTTAAAATATTTTATCTTTTCTATACCTTCAGAATCTACACAATCTTTAGGAGCCAGTAATATAAGACATCGTTCTTTCTGTGTCACTCCTACCTTGGGGCAGTGCAGCTTCAACAGTGAAACAAAGGGGAGAATATTTGGAAAACAATGGATCTAAATATTACTCAACTACATGCTTTGCCTATTTTCTTATTTTTTACTACACTATGTCAAATTTTGTCTTCTCCCTTTATACTTTTAAAATATTGCTTCAGCTCCATTTTTAACCACTTTTTTAGATTATGTGGCCCTCTACTTATCACTTGACATAAAGTTCCCAGTGCAGCATAACAAAATATTCAAAGAACAGCAGCTTAAACAAAACAGAGCTTATTTTTTTCACATACGAGCCAGGCGTTCGGCACTCCAGACAGCAGCTCCCGAGTTTTTGATAACCCAGGCTTCCTCCTGTCCTCTATTCTGATCAACCTTCTTGACAGCTTACAAGATATATTCTAGAGCCCTCATCATACACAGCCAGAAAGGAGGTCAAGCTATTTCTCCTTAAGGAAACCTGTCCCAAGCCACACCTGACATTTCTGCTAACCTGTCTTTGACCAAATCATCCCTATACCGCCACACAAAACTGTAAGACAGAGTGTAGAAAATGGTCTTTTAATTGTACATGGGATGTCCTCTATCAAACCAGGATTCCATGACTGCAGAAGGAGAGGAGAGTGAATTCTGGGTAGGAAATTAATCACTTCTGCCACAGTCATTCATGGGAAAAAAAAACTGAACATGGAATGGCAGAGGAGTCCAACCATGACTTATGCCCAAATTAATTATCTGGCTAGTGCAATCAGAAAGATCTGGAAGTATCTGTCATCCCGCATGCACTGCCAACTGGTATATATTGATTGGTCCGACTGAAATTTGAGACTTAGAAAACAGCCTGTAGATTCGCTCTTCACAGCAAGATGCCATCTCTCTACACCCGAAGCTGATGTATGTGCATTTGTGTCAGCATCGTGTCTAGTACTAGATACGCCTGCTGTGACGATAATTTCCTTTAAGCCTAAAATGGAATCATTATGGATTTTTCCTGGCAGCCTTCTTGAGCCTCTGGGAGACCTTCTGGCCTCCTGGCCAGTCTCCAGAGAGATTCCTGTGGGTCTGCCTGTGAGGAGACAGATTCTGGGCTCCCTGCCCCCATTCTATCCTGTTCCCCTGGGGAGAGAGCTAGCTATTTGGGTCAGTCCTTCTGAGTGTGTCCTGTGGCTTTTAGGTAAGTTCACCTGAATGACCCACACATGACCTTGCACTACCACGCACTGGAGTGCTGGTTGCCTAGGAAAAGCCTTAAAGCGTGGTGGAAATAACATCTGAAAGCTGAGGCTGGGAGCTCAGCCCAAACTCTTCTGACTCCTGAGGGTGAGATCTGATGAGAGTCACTCGGGCTCTCTAAGCTCTCTAAAGCCTCAGCTTTCTAATGTGCCAAAAAGAATATTGCTACTGCCTCTCCTCATCCATGCTTATCATTCATGAAGCCCAGTTGTAATAAGATATTATGTGTCAAACAAGGCATTGTATGTCAAAGTATTGTACTTGACCTCTCCTACCCACTGCTCCGCCAAAAGTTACCATTGCTACTATTCATCTAATGAAAACATGAGAGCCAGGCATGGTGGTTCATGCCCAATACTTGGAAGGCTAACAGGAGGACTGCATCTTCAAGAACAATCTCAGCAACTCACTCCTTTCCTAATCCCAGAGCAGCCTCAGCAATGTGGGGAGACTCTCAGCAGCCTAGAAAGATCCTGTTTTAAAACAAAAATAAAAATAAAAAAGGGCTCGGCGGCTTGGCGGTGTACCTTTGAGGTAGAATGGTCCTGGGTTCAATCCCCATAACACACACACACACACACACACACACACATTGAAAAAAGAAAAAGATGATAATGTGGCTCAAATCCATTTGACTAGGACTAACAAAGAAAAATAAAATAGTTATACAAAATCTACAGGGTGAAATGGATGAGCCAAGAAGACCAGTGAAATTATATCCATCTCAGAAATGATGAATTCTACTAAATGGTTTGACGTATAAAATAAACTCATAATATTCTAACCACCCATTTTCACTACTTCTTATCTCTTTTTCCCATCCTACTCTAGTACTTTAAAGAGTAAATACCTTGCTCTTGCCTAACTGAAGGGGTAAAGTAAGTTTTATTCTTTTTAACTCTCTTGAAACAGCTGGAGTCCCATTCAACAGCAAAGACTCAAAACACTTGCTTAAAACTTCCCCGCTCTATACCATCAGCTAAGAACCACTTCTGTTTATAAATATAAGTCTTTGGGCACAAGAGTGTAAGTAATTATATGTAGATCAATTCATTTTATGTATAAGTAAATTCTGTAGGTGTGAACAAACATGTAAATAAAACTCTATATATCGCAGCCTGCAGAAGGTTTACAGCTTTACAGAAATATTAGTAAAAAATTTTTTTAAATCCTTTAATTTTTGCCAAGAAGCCGGGCGTGGTGGCGCACGCTTGTAATCCCTGCGCTTGGGAGGCTGAGACAGGAGGATCGCACAGGTTCGAAGCCAGCCTCAACTATTTAGTGAGGCTCTCAGCAACTTAGTGAGACCCTGTTTCCAAATAAAATAGAAAATTTGTCTGGGAGTATAACCTGGAGGTAGAAAGCCTCTGGGTTTCACCCCCAGTACCACAAAAAAAAAAATTGCCAAGAAATAGAACTTTATTTAAAATAGAATTCCTCTTACTTGCTTAACTTTAATGGTAACACTTCTATCTAGTGTTAGATCCAAAGCTAAACTTCTGGAACTTGACATAACAAATTGTTCCCCACATGTGAAACAACAATCACTCTGACACTATTGACCAGTTAAGAGTTTTTGCTCTGATCTAAATTTAGAGAGTGAATTCTGTCAAGGGCTGGAGAACAACAGCCCATGGCTTGACGGCAGAAATCAGAGAAGCCAGTAAGCAGATTCACTGACCACTTGTCAACTTCTCATGTGACCCACAGCTGGAACGAAGGACCTCTTAACTGTGAGTAATTTTTTCTGATGAGATTAAAAGATTTTCACTCTTTTCCTAAACCCAGAACTTCCCTTGCTTAGAAAACACACGCACACACATCACAAGAGGAATCTGTTCCAGATGTGCAAACGGCCTTGCAGGACAATGTCTGGTTTTGAAGGTCAGGAAGAAAAATTTGGGCAGGTGGTCACAATGGTATTTTGTTTCTCTCAAACTTGACGCCCAAATTGTACTATCCAATTCACCTGGTTTCTATCTATATGATTTTTCCCAAACAAAGGAAAGAAAGAAGAAAGAGAACTAATAGAATGCTCATCTGACCATAAAGCTAACTTGGTTCATGTGGTTTCTAAAACACCAATATAGGTAAATTTTTCAGTAAGAATTTTGTCAGATTCAGGAGGATGTAGGTTGGTGGTAGAGCACCTATTTAGTGTGTGCAAGGTCCTGTATTGGCTCTCCAGCATTGCAACAACAACAACAACAACAACAATAATTAATAATAATAATGTTCATATGGACCATTCTCAGCACTATTCCATTTTGTGTGGAAGGAAGAAAATAGGAGAAGAAATTGACCCATGTCTTGAGAACTTCAAATAACAATGTGCAGCAAAGTTAATGAGAATGTGCCCCCAAAGTATCTACACGTATCTGTCCATACCTTACTGGGTTATAATGATCTGCTGATGTCACCCACCACATGCCCCCACCCCAGTGCAAGAGCATGGCATATCTGTCATCATAAACACAGAGACCGAGCCGGGCGTGGTGGCGCACGCTTGTAATCCCAGCATTCGGGAGGCTGAGTCCTGAGGATCACAGTTCGCGGACAGCCTCAGCTACTTAGTGAGGCTCTCTGAAACTCAGTGAGACCTGGTTTCAAAATAAAGAATAAAAAATAGGGCAGGAGGTATAGCTCGGGGGTCAAATGCCCCTGAGTTCCATCCCCAACCCCCCCAAAAAAAAATAAAGAAATAAACACAGAGACCAAGCATATGCTATCGATAACTAACTCAAGGAATGAAGGAAACAGTTTTAGGAGACTCTGTGATACAACCCAGTAAAGGAGTAGTGGGGTCTGAGATACTACTGACTCGAGATCCAGAACACCTTAAGTGAAGTCATAGTGACCCAAGGGAAGAACCCAGAGAAGGCACAAACTTCCGAAATCATGGGAAAGAGGAATAATACTGGAGCAACGAATGCTCACAACCCCACCACATCAGAACCCGATAAAACAGAAAATCAGAGATTTCTAGAAGATCAAATCAGGAAAATAACTGTAGAAATAATAGAGGTGCTTCGAAAAGAACTCAGAGAGAGCCAAAAAGAGATAAAGGATGCAATTAATGAAGTAAAGGCCTCAATTCAAAGCACAAACAACCGATTAGAACACATGGAGAACAGAATCTCGCTCTTAGAAGATGATCATTCCAAAAATGAACGCATAGTTTCTAATCTAGGAAAAAATATCCGACAGCAGGAATCTGATATTGAAGAAATATGGGCCCATTTTAAGAGAGCTAACCTAAGAATAATTGGAATAGAGGAGGGAAAAGAAAGTGAAACCAAAGGGATCAACAATCTCTTCAAGGAAGTAATAGCAGAAAATTTTCCAGACATAGAGCAAGAGGTCGATACGCAGGTCCAGGAAACTTATAGAACTCCCTTTAGACAGGATCGGAGAAGAGGATCCCCACGCCACATAATTGTCAAAATGACCAATGTGGAAGCCAAGCAGAGAATCTTAAAGGCAACAAAAACAAAGGGCCAAGTGACATTCAGAGGCAAACCAATTAGAATCACTCCAGACTTCCCAAACCAAGTTATGAGAGCCAGAAGGGCTTGGAGTAACATATTCCCAATTTTGAAAGAAAACAACTTCCAGCCAAAAATTTCCTACCCAGCAAAACTTTCTTTCAAATTAGATGGAGAAATAAGAAGCTTCCATGACAAACAGAAACTGAAGGAATTTATGTCTTCAAAACCAGCACTAGAGAAAATACTCAAAGAGATTAACTACAAAGAAGAAATAGGTAACACACATCAGAACCAGAGAAACAAGATTTTCCATCCAACAGACAACTAAGATTGGTTATCTGTGGAGATTCATTATTTATGTTAGTCTGTTACCTATCTCTAAAGGGTATTGTTTGCCTTTATTGTTGTTAATTTTTAGGATCTCTAGTTGGAATATTAATATACCTTCAGATATAGCATTTGGAAATATTTTATCCCATTCTATTAGTAACTGTTAACTCTGTTTACATTGTCTTTGGATATACAATATGTTTTTTATTTTTTAGGGAGTTTGTATACTCTTCTGTTGCCTGTGCCATTGAAATCATAACCAAGAAATCACTGCCAATTTCAATGTTGTGAGGTTTTATGACCCAGATTTTCTCCTAAAAGTTTATAGTCTTAAGATTTATATTTAGGTCTTTTATCTACTTTGAGTTAATATTTGTATATGGGATTAGGTAAGGGTCCAATTTTATTCTTTTCCATGTAATTATTATTTTTCAACAATATTTAGTTAAAAGATTATTATTTCTACCACCAAATGTTCGTGGAAACCTTGTCAAAAATAACTTGACAATACAGGGAAGAATTTAGGCCTAGGCTTTTATTTAACTACAATGGTTTATATATCTGCCTTTAGAATAGTACTACACTGTTTCAATTATTGTAGCTTTATATGGTTTGAAATCAGAAAATATATATCTTCTAGCTTTGTTCTTTTTCAAGATCGTTGTGGGTACCTAGAGTCCATATTCCATATTAGGATAGATTTTTTTTCTGAAAAATAAATATATAAATATATGATAGTTTCACCTAAAAAATAGAAAAAAATAGATTCTCTGGTAAGAAAGAAAGCAAAAAGAAATATTGAAATGTTATCTTTAAGTCATCAAAAGCTTGGTATCAGACAAATGAAACTGTTATGTGATATTATCATTTTTAATTTTGGATAAATTGCTATAATACTAGATGTCAACTACTAAGCCAAGCATAGGAGGGGGGGATAGGGAGAGAACGGGGTGGGGATTGGGTGGGGGCTGACTGGGCAATGTGTGCATGTATGTCTACAAAAGTATGTATCCCACTATGATGTATGAATACAGTGCACCTATTAAAAATAAATATGGAAAAAAAAATAAAAAATAAATAAATAAAAGTATAAAAAAAAAAGAACAAATTAAAGGGTGAAATAAAATCAATAAGAATTCAAACTATAGTAAATAATGAAGCATCCCTCCATATCACTAAGGACTAACTTGAATCTTCTGCTCTCATGGTCCTCTACACTGAGGGACAATCGCTACTATGTTACAAAATAGTCTTAATTCTGGAAGTCCATTGTTTAAAAAACAGGCACTCTATCATGGCAGAAAAAAGGGAGAAGGACTACTAGCAGAAAGAGGAAGTTGATTTGACTGTTTTGGTAACTATGTATTTCCAAGGGGAACAGCAGTATATTACTAGGAAAAAAAAAAGTGGGTTCAAACTCAGGTAAGAGCTGGGGACTCATTTTTTAAAGAAAGTAAGACATTCTGTACAATGCAAATATAGAAAGTATCAGCTTACTAGGTTCTAAACTGTAAGAGGAAAAGATCCCAGTCTTGCCTTTACTGATACACAATTCCCCACCATTCCCAGGAAGAGAAAACCATTTATGGGGGAACTGGTGAATATCCTCATAAGAAGAGTCAAATAAACATAGTATTTACCATCTCCCCCACTTTAAATTTGCAAAGTACAGTTACACTGTTAAGAGAAGAACCTAAGTTGTTTTCCCAAAATTACCTATGAGCTCATTATTTGCAAAAAAGTATTTTTTCAGAATGAAATTAGAAAATGTGGTCTAGGAGCCCTACATTGACTAATGTCTAACTTTTCTTTCAGTGCTGACATTCTGTATTAGGTTGGCTAACATTCTTTACCACTTCTTAGAAGTTATAGTTAATTAAGATCTGAGAACCCATCATCTTTCCTAAGAATCGGGGGCCAAAGAACTGGGGTCTAGAGACAGGTTATTGAAAGACCCCCTCAAGACCACAGAGGAAGAATGGAAGTTGGCATCACAACCAGAAATAAAAATATTCTTAGGAGTAGAAACTGAACTTGAATTGACTCAAGCTCTCTAGGTCTTACCACTAATTCACAGTGATAGCATCATGGATTGCAATAAAAAAAAAAAAACTCAGACTTGAGAAACTAGCTGATGATTAACCTGCTGCCTTCAACAAATAAATTTCATAAAAAAAATAATAAAGAGAAGGAAGAGACATTTATGGATTAAAAGATGCTGAAGAGGCACATTAACCTAGCAATATTTGGGTTTAATTTGGATGCTGATTTGAACAAACTATGAAAAAGTATTTATGAGGCAAACAATAAATTTAGGCAATTTCTGGATTTCTTTTTTTTTGGGGGGGGGGGGTACAAGATAATGAATCAGGAAGAATTCTAAGTCTAAGCTACACCTCCAGGCCTTTTAACTGTTTTATTTTGAAGCAAATTCTTCCTGACTTGTTGAGTGTCTCACCAAGTTGCTGAGGCTGGCCTGTGATCCTCCTATCACAGCCTCCCAAGTATTGAGATTACAGGTGTTCAACACCATGGCTGGCCACTTTCTGGATATTTAATGATAATAAGGAATTATTGTTAATATTTAGGTTTGAAAATAGTATCATGGTTGTAATTTCATAACTTACTATATTTAAGAAATACATTCTAATGTATTTATGTACAAATAATATGTTGTCTAGGATTTGCTTCAAAACAATCCTGGGTAGGGGGACAGTGATGAAAAAGATTGGCCATAATATGATAAAATGAGTAAAGCCTTGTTATACTATTTTCTCCAATTTTATATTTTGAGATTTCCAAACTAAAAGATTTTTAAAGCAGTCAGAAGAAAAAGGGCAAAGAGATTGCTACCGACCTGATGAATACAGAATTTGAAAAGCCACAAGCGGAAGGAATTTAGAGAAGTTGTAAAAGGGGGAGAATATCCTGTGAGCCATAGAGAGTTCAATGAGTATGAAAATCAAGAAAAGAAAAATTTCAGGGAAGATTTGAGAGGAAGACATCATGGAGGGTTCAAGCATGATGCCTGATGAGGAAATGGTACACGCTGTTACTCCCTCTCATTTGAGGAGGATGGTTTTGAAAACGGGTGGTGCTTGTAGTTTGTCAAGATGGGAAATGCCATAGGCTTACTTGTATCCCCTAAATTCATATGCTAAGGCATATGTGACTGCATTGGAAACAGCCTTTAAGGAGGTGATTAAGATTAAACAAGGTCATAAGAATGGAGCTCTGTGCCAACAGAACTGATGTCCTAGTGAGAAGAGAAGGAGACATAAAAGATGTTTCTCCCACTCCACCACTACCATCACCCTGGTCCCCCAACACACAGAAAAAAGATGTGTGAGGACACAGAAAAGGCTGTCATCTATAGCCAGGAACAGAGCCCTCCACAGATAAAAATACTCCTAGACCCTGAGCTCTGACTTTTAGCCAGAACTGCAAGAAAATATATTTCTATTGTTTAAACCATTCCCTCTATGGTAGTTTGCTATGGAGGCCCAAGGTGAATAATGCAGGTAAAACAGGTTTATTTACCTCATTAGCCTTTCTTGCTATGCTTTAGCATTTATCATGTGCTTTTTTTCTTTTCTTTCTTTGTTATTTCTGTGTTGGAAATTGACATGAAAAATAAATGTCACTGAGTGGTATCGCTCTATATGTTTTAATGTGATGGCCAATCAGGTGTAGAATAGAGGAGAGGCTCCAAGGTTAGGGTTCATTATGTTTATAGGTCTTAGAGAAACAGTCACTGTGCGTCACGAAGGAGCACAGTAGGAGTACCCAAGAATGGGTTCAGCCAGGGTGGTGGGGAGCTGCAGAGACGAGGACAGTGGTCAGGCGGCTTTACTGAAGGCTTGCTCAGATCACAAGAAAAAATATTGGGAAGATTCCACTGATGAGGTGGATGTTTGTAGGTCATGGGGAAGGCAGAGAAGGGAACTGGAGGAGGAACAAGCCTTATCACACTTTAGCACCTGGCCACCTGGGCAGGACACTCTCAGGTCCACACCAGGCAGCTGGCACAGAATACGAGGTCTTGGAATTTTACAATACAAGTATAAAGACCCAGGAATTGCTTTTTTCAAATTTTGTCTTTGTGACTTGCTCTTTTTACCATGCTCACCTTTTGCTTCTTTAAAGGATGCAGAAAACACCAGCTTTCAGCTGCAGCCATAATCAGAGAGCCCGGATAGACAATTTCCACTCTAATCTTTCCCTCTTATTGCTTTTTGAGGCATACAGACCCACTTACTGCAGCCATTAGAGAAAATGTACAGCCCCTAAAAGTGCACTGCTTCAAGATCTTGTTTTTCTGCCTAAACTGATGCTCTTAAATTTTCCTCATTCATATTATGCCTTGGGTTCCCAAGATCATCCCTCCCCTGCCCAAAATTTGGTAGTTTACTAGAAGACGCAGGACTCATCATATAGGCACAGCTATGGTTTAAAATAGCAAAAAGACACAAAGCAAAATTAACAAAGGATAAGGTGCCTGGGGTAAGATTCAGCCGACATCAAGCACAAGCGTCTAAGGGCCCCTCTCTCAATAGAGTCACAAAGGACACTAACTTCTCAAGGGACAAATTGTGATGGTACTTGTGAAATGTAGTCTACCAGGGAAGTTCAGGAGAGACCCAGTGCCGGGTGTTTCTACTGTGACAGGTCACCTGGGCCCACTACCAAAACTCTTAAGAACAATGTTTGGCACAAGTCACTTTGCACAATTTAGGCACAATGAGCCACTCCTCAGTGAGGGAAATTATGGAAACCTTCCTGAAATGTAAAATCCCAGGCACCACCATAGGGCCGACCCTCCCTGCAGGTGGGACTTTCTAAGGATAGCAGTCTCAGACACACACACACACACACACACACACACACACACACTCCTGCTGCCCCTCAGGATCTCCCAATCTTCAACACTGCCCTGGTGGTAGTTATTCACCCTTTCACAATGCTGTCTTTCTGCAAACCCCCCTTCGTATCGTGCCGTACTACAAAACTCTCTTTTGTTCCCAAAAGAAAAGAAGAGGATTATACAGGAAGTTCCATGGTTGGATACTGAAGGAAGTTGGTTACCCTCTTCATTCCCAATTAATCTGAAATCAAATACAATCAAACATCCCCAAATATGAACCATCCAAAAACTCGTTCCTCTGAGAAATCCGTATCTTCTCACTATCACACCTCCCCCCTTATCCCTTGTAACATCACATCTCCAACTTTTCCTAAAGGGGCAGCTGTTCACCTCACCTCATTCCTGGTTTCTTTAGAAGGCAGGTGTCTTTCTATCTACTGCTCAGGGCTCTATGAAGCAGAGCAATGTGGACCGGGACCTCCGGCCACACAGGTTCTGTTGGTTGTGTCTCCCCAGTACTTCTCACATCTTTCCCATGCTCAGAGATCTTGTGACTCCCCGGGTCCCAGTTGTTCCTGCTGGAACCACATCTGTTCCCTCCTAGCTCACCCCTCGTCTCCATTGCTTCAGTCTTTCCAATATCCACCATAGTAGCATCACTACCTCTAGCTGCGACTTTTGAACCACTCCATGATCGACAACTTTCACTGTTATCTCTTCCCTATTACCTACAAAATAAAATTTACACTCATTATCCTATCATTGAGATTTCCCCCAGTCTGGCCATGGCTCATTTTCCTAGCCCTGTCTTCCTCTTCTATTCCCATACTCATTTCTGATATGAACAAGGAAGCTATGTTTAAAAAGCTTCTGGAGATAATTTAGTCAAGAATATCTCAGAGGGCCAACTTTTGAAAAATGCTCTCTTTGCCAAGGAAACACTTCTCTCTAGGCGGTGTTAAGTGAGCCTGGGATCAGAGATGCATTTGTAATTATCAGCTAGAGCCAGCTTCTTCAACTGTGCCAGTACACCATGATACCTAGGGAGCCCTGGAGAGTGCCACTGCCTGGGTTGCTCCTTGGGTTTCTGATTCACTTGGTCTGGGATTTAGCGTGGTTTGGGGGACTCTTAAAGGCTGCCCAGGGCTTCTCATGCACAACGTAGGCTGAGAAAACTGACATGAGCAATCTGCCTTCGCCTGTACTTTGTCCAAAACAGACTATGCCACAATTACAAGAGATAATTCATACATATCTCTCTATTTTCAACTGAAATTACTACCCCCCACCTCTATTTCTTGTCTTTGATTATAACTCCAGGGATGCTTTCATAAGAAGCTGTCCTAGATCTCTAGAGAGGAGCACACTCAGTCCTCTGAAAGTAGAAAGATTCTGGGTACGCCCGTCTGATGGTCCTCATCACTTCACCTCTTCTGCCATTCTCACACTCCTGCTGCCTTTCTTTCTTTCTTCTGATGTCTTTCCAAAACTCTTTCTCATTATTGGCTTTCAAAGATTTTTGTGTGTTTTGATGTCTCATGAGAATTTTAAAATTCAAAACATGTTTTTTTTTTTATTTTAGCAGGCGTTGTATAATGCTTTCAATGAGATATTCCCCCAGCAAGACATTTTCCTCTAATACTCTCCAAGTCATAATTTGATCTCAGGGCAAAAGCTCACCCCTAATTAATCATGTTAAGATCTGAATCAACCATGTGGGTACACTTGTTTTATTGCTCATGGATAACTTGTCATTTTTCAGTCCCAGGCTACCAAATCCAAAGTTGTTTATGTGAGAAGTCAAGTTAAAAAAGAATGTCCCCCTTTGCCACACAGCACACAGTCTCCTGCTATTGTAGGCTGAGTTTCCTTCAGAATTTTAGGACAGAGCAAGGAAATGAGAATCAGCATGCATCATCAGTTGGCAATAGCTTTGTTTTCTTTTTCTGGTTGCTTCAGGGCTGACAGCTCACCTGCATTTTGAAACAGACACCTGCTAATTCTACCTTCCACCCTTTAATCTCATCCTTTCACCCGCAGCATTTTAATTACCCTAAAATTAATATACTCCTGGTTGTACCCACAAAGAAGAATAGAATAGGAAGGGGGAAGGGAGATTGGTCTGATAGTAACTCACAGCCCAGAGTCCCCTCCTTCTTTGTGTCTGTGTGAGAGTAACTAAACCTGATTCATCCTACCTACTCAGAGGCCTCAGAACACTCTCACCTCTTCCTTCAAAATGCATATGACACACACAGACATGCAAACACAGATGCATACACTTGTAAATGATGAATCATCTTTTTTAATACAACCATCAGTTCTCACTTTCACTAAAAGTCTAGCCCTCTGCCCTGTGCTTCTAAACCACACTTGCAAGTACCTGAGAACCTTGCTGATAAGTGGGAGGTGGGGTTAATTAGCAGAGTGACAAATATAGCCAATGTTCTGAAGAAGTTGGGAAAGAGAGGACGAGGGGGAATGAACAGACTTTTCTTCTTTGCCATTTAGATGCTCACTATGAACTTGGGTTAATTGTAAGTTCTCAATAGAGGAAGACTCAGGCTCCAGCCTACCCCAGCTTTATTGGTAACCACCACTGAAGGGAGGTTAATATGTAAAATAGAGGCACTTTTCAAGTGAAAAATAAGCTCTGGGTCATTAGGAGCTAATTGTGGAGTCTCTTCTGCAGGGCCTTCCACCTGCCTGCCCACTTCTTTAGAAAATGGCCCTCAGCTATGGCTGGGTGGCTGGGGTTTAGTAGCAGTCCCTTGAATATTCACTTGCATGGACACAGAAGGACTTGGACTCTTGGCCATTCAGAGCATCAACTTGCTGGGGCTGTGGCATACTCGGGGCCACGGCTTGATGGAGGAATGTCATCTGTCTTGGTAGCAATTTTTTCTGTCCATTCTGGCTCTACTGATTTCCATACATAGCCTCTTTCTTTCTTTCTTTCTTTCTTTCTTTCTTTCTTTCTTTCTTTCTTTCTTTCTTCCTCTCTCTTTCTTTTGGAGTAGAGATTGAATTCAGAGCTACACCTTCAGTCCTTTTATTTATTTATTTTTAATTTTTATTATTATTTTTTTTGGTGGTACTGGGGTTCCTGGAAGCCCTTCCACCTCTGGGCTACACTCTCAGACCTATTTTTACATTTTTATTTGGAAACAGGGTTTCCTAAGCCAGCGCACGCGCGGCTGGCTTCAAACCTGCGCGATCCTCCTGTCTCTGACTCCCAAGCGCGGGGATTACAAGCGTGCGCCACCACGCCCGGCTATTTATTTATTTTTTAAACATCATCTCACTCAGTTGCTGAGCGTCTCACTAAATTGCTGAGACTGGCCACAACCTGTAACCGTCCTGTCTCAGCGACCTAAGTACTGGGATTAAAAGTACGCATCAACATGTCTGATTTCATAGGTAGTCATTTAAGAACTTACAGGGTGTCTTTTCGCCCTTCAACTTCCCTAACACAGTCTTGTGCTAATGTTGCCTTTGAATTGCAGAGAACTAAAATGCCTAGCTTCTGTCCTGATGCACTCGCACCAAATCTCTAGTCAGTGTTGGTCCTTTTCCCATCTTACTGATCAGGGCACTGAGACACAATGTCACACCCAGCTGAGGCTCAGGTCCTCTCAGTTCTCTTCCACAGTCTGCAGTGTCTTGCCTGGTATTCAGCACACTCAATGCTTCAAGTGGTATGTCGGATGCATCATTTACATGGAGAAAATATGGACCCAGAAAACCCCCCCTTTTAGTACATACTGGGAAAATAAAAAGAAAATGTTTATTCCTTCCTATAAATTAAAGGAACACAGCTTCCCAAACTCAGATTCCTCTCCAGATAGAGGTTGTGCAGGGCTCTGGACAGTCGTGATTAAATAGATGGAGTGACACAACAAGAACCATGGCCAAGAAGCGGGGTCCTGTGCACACCTCTTAATTAAATCCAGACTGCCTACTAAACTAGTAATAAGCACATTTTTAATGGACACATTTTTAATTTTGTTTCTCTTTACATTTCATACTTTTAAGCCTTATAAGGCTTTTCTGTTTGAAAAGTTTCTTCACATATCTGCTTATTATCATTTTCCTGGGTTTGGTACCATTTTAGAGATGAGGCTACACCTCTGCTCAGGATTCAAGTCCAGCGCTTCTTCCACTATTCCATGCTACAAACACAAGGGGGGAATAGGCTCATGAAGTATTTTTGGTTGAACTGTGTTTCCTCCAAAAGATGTGTTAAAGTCTCAACATCTGGTATCATGAATGTGACCTTATTTAGAAATAGTCTTTGCAAATGTAATTAAATGTAAGTTACAATGAAGTCAGACTGGAGTAGAGTGAGCCCTTAATCCAGGATGACTGATGTTCTCTTAGAAGAGAAGACACACACATACACACACACACACACACACACACACACACACGGAGCATGTGATGATGGAGACAGAGCTCAGAATGATTAATCTCCAAGGAACAGGGGGGTTGCCAGAGACCACTAGAGGCTGGGAGGAAGCTGTCAAAAGCTGCTTTCTTGGAGTCTCCAGGACATCATGGCCCTGCTAACATCTTTACTCCAGGCTCCTTCTAGCATTCAGAATTAAATAAACATCTATTGTTTTAAGTCGTAGGTTTTGTGACTATACTAATGCTTAGAAACAAATACAGATAGCACCTGAATACATATTTGAGCTAACTACAGGGTAGGGGGGCTGTGATATTTTCCAGGTTTAAAGAGATACAGGCTGTTCTGATTGTTTTACACATACCATCATTTGCTTAACCTTTGGCTACCATAAAGTTTCTTACGTTTTTTAAGTTCCTTAGTGTGGTTGTAATATTTCCATGCTAATTGACCTTTCCCCAGAGAGCTGGAGCATTCACCAGCCTTTGCCAATCTCCATTCCTCGAGCCCTGTGCTGCCTGTGGGAGCCTCACTGCATCTACCAATATTTCCCAGATATGACCCCATGTCAATACTTCCCCAACTTTGCTAAGCCATTAGTGCCTCCTGGGGAGCTTTGAAAATCCTGGTACTCATGACCAATTCCATGAGACGCCCTGGGCCCAGGCAGGCAACCCAGGCATGCCTGTTCTTGAAAGATCTCCAAGGGATTCCAGTGTTTTTCCAGTCAAGCACAATGTTGTACAAAGTCCTCCTGAGGCTTTATTTTGTCAAAGGATAAGATCAAGTAAATCCTTGGCTTATTATGAGCATCTAGGATAGTGGTCAGCATGCAGTGCAGAGCCCGGTTGATAAACAGGGTTCAATTGGAACACAGCCATGGGCACTGATCTCCATGTTGCTTTCTGGTTACAACAAACTTGAGTAGTACAACAGAGACCGTACATCCCACAAAACCATAAATATGTGCTGTCACTTTAAGAAGAGGTTTGCAAAAGCCTGAAACTCATCTACTTAATCTTCTCTTTCCATAGTGAGGATCCAGCAAAGGGTTTTGCACTTAGTAGGGGAACAAATGAATTAAACTGAAGTCAAGTGAGCCGAAATAAACTGAATTAAATTGAATCTTCTTTAGCATATTATCTGAAAGTAGTCCAAGCTGTCTTGCCTCGCGGGAATATTTGCATTTTAATAAGTAACTCATAAATCCCCCAAAGCCTTTATTTGAAGACAGAAAGGAATACCTAATTGCTGAAATCGCAAGCACCTGTAATTATGAATGTGCAGTTCTAGTCTGGTGGATTGAGAAATCTCTCCCAGAACCCCTCAAATTGCACCAGGTTGGGGGTTGCCACCCAACTTACCTGAGTACAAATCTCTTTGGCTGAAGCACACGTACTAGAGAACTTCATGGTCCTTATTCTTGTTTTAAAATTTCCCAACTTTCACTTGTTTGATTGTATTCTTTTTTGTTAATCAAATAAGCTCTGCCCAACTACAATGCACCAATAAAAAATTAAAAATATATATAAAAATAAGCTGTGTCTGGGAGGATCATGTAGGTTTAAAGCCAGCCTCAGCTACTTAGTGAGGCTCTCAGCAACTTAGTGAAACCCTGTTTCCAAGTAAAATATAAAATAGGTCTGGGAGTACAGCCAGGAGGTAGAAAGCCCCTGGGTTCCACTCCCAGTACCACCAGAAAAATAAAAATAAAAAAATAAGCTCTGTCTGTGCAAATAAATTGTTTTTTAAAAGGTGTCATTACTTCCCATTTTCTAATTCCTAGGATTTTCTTCCCCAGCAGATTTTATTTCTTATTGTGAAAAGCCATGTCAGCCTAAGGATGTTGCAAAATGTCGTTATTTAATTTTGCTCAAGTGTATATGAGTGATGGAAAATTGCTCTGAGTTAAATTCCCTCAATGCCAGATCAACTTAACTGGGGAATTTGTCAACCAATACATTGGTGCAAAGGCTTCTAAGATCCTCACGGACGGAGAAGATTTTATGTTTTAATTAATTGATGTGGATGTTCACCAAAAACAAGTGCCCCTCTTGCATCTCAGGTAACCCAAGTGATCCCAGGGATTTCAGAAGCTAATTCCAAAAGATCCAAGAGAAGGACTCCAACCAACTAGTCAGAAAAATTAAGATTTAAATTCAGACTCCTGTTGTGTACTAACACTGCACCGGAACAACTTCCCGAAGCCCTCTCAACATTATTTTCCTCAAGTATAAATGGGATATGATAAAATAATCAAAAACTACTGATAAATAAGGAACTTGATATAGTGCTCAGCACATAGTAGGTATTAAGTAAATGCTATATTACTCTTACAAGAGCTTACACTTGGAACAGATGACTCTGGAGAATGCTAACTCGTACTGGTATGTAATGACAATTCACACCAGCCCATAACTGCTGCATCGTGTTAGTGTATGTTTAGTTTGCAAACACAAAATTCTTAGGACATCTACCAAGCTAAACATTACAGCCCTTCACAATCTAACATAACAGCCAAGTCTCCTTGTCTTCATATTTTTCCTCCCAAGAAAATTGTTCCACTTGCTGGATTATTATTCCCTTTCCTGCTCCTCGGGTTTGAGTGGATCGTCCTTCCTTATGGTTAACTCTTCTATTGCTTCTAAGAACAACGGTCATTTGACTCCCCAACAGCCAAATTTACTAAATCTCATCACAGGTGACTTTTCATTTCTTCTAAATTCTCTCTCCACTCTGAGAACATATCACAATAATTCTGTTCTCCTGAGTCTCAGTTATGAGCCTGTGACTTCACCCTTCTCCACTCTTTTCTCAAATTAGACCATCCCTAAAATTCAGCTTTAGTGCAGGGTTCCCCCTAACAGGAATCCCTTCGGGTTTCTGAATTTGATTGCAGTTACAGTCTGTGTCACACAACTTACCATTTAACTATACATCTTCTTTCACTCTTTATTGATATTTTCTGTGTCCTGGTTATGGCCTTAGCCTGGCTATATAATCCTTGAGACCAGAAATATTCTCAACATTATTCTGTAGATCAGGTTTAAAGAGCATTTATAAGCTTAGCACAGTGATACATATTTGTAATCCCAGCTACCTAAGAGGCTGAGGAAAAAGGATTGCAAGTTCTAGGCCAGCCTTGGCAGCTTAGCAAAATCCTGTCTCAAAATAAAAATTAAGTCTGGGAAGTAGCTCAGTTGCAGAGTCCCCCTGGGATCAATCCCTAGTACCACAAAAATAAATAAATATTCTCAAAAGACTATGTATAGCATGCAACATAACAAACATCATCTTTGGTGTTAGACACATCTAAGTCTCAGGCCCATGCTCTAAAACTTTGAATGTTTCTTTATCTCTCCAGTCCAAAGTTTCTTCAATTGTCAATGTAGATGCTGTTATGAAGATTAAATAATATAATGTCTAGTGTCTGACACATAGGAATCATTTAGTAAATAATAATCACGTTATATTGGGTTGAATGGATGATTTCTTTGAAATGCAAAGCTTCTTTGTCTATGTGTCTCACACACTGTGTCATAGATGGGTGTTTCCCAGAAACAGGCATGGAATGCTACCAATTCTCTTTCTTGCAAAAGAATCTTCTGAGAGGCCCATGATCTACTTTATCCTAGGGTAGAGCAGCCAGGGGAAGCTATTGGCTCTTGCTTTCCAGTATTCAAAGGCTCTGCCCTCGGGACACCAATTCCCACATGGGGTTAGTTTGAGCTTCTGGTGGATGCAGAGTAGATTCTCAGTATCTCAAGTCTCAGTTTGGGTGAAAGGCAAGAAGGATCATATATGTGCATGAGAAAAGACCCTATTGGGTTGTGACCATGAGCCCAGGCCATGGCGACCAGCAGGAACAAAATATGTGGCTAAAGGTTCTAGAAAAAACTGAGGCTAAAAAAGCCCAACAAACTATAACTAAACTATTTATAATCCATTTCTTCCTTTTATATTTGTTTTAAATATTTTCCAAAGGTTTTGTACAAACCTTTTGGCCTTATTATTTTGTATATCTCCTTCCCTATGAATGCTAATGAAAATATATATTTTCTCTTTTATAATTAAGATGTTTTGTTTTGTTTTGGCACTGGGGATGAACCAGAGACATTCTACCTCTGATGTATACCTTTATCCCTTTTAATTTTTATTATTTTGAAACTGGATTGCACTAAGTTGCTGATGTTGGCCTGTGGTTCTCCTGTCACACTCTCCCAAGTAATAGGATTACAGGTATGCACCATCATGCCCAGCAAAGTACTCTAATTATAACAAAAATAAATGATTTGTGTGGAGAAATGAGAAAATTAATTCAAAATCTCTTCATCATGATATATATTCTAATTAGCTAGGATTTTTAACCGAATGTATTTTGGATATCTCTTGTTAATAAACAACATCTGGAACTCATTGTTAATGGCTTTATAATATTTCATTTTATTTTTTAACTCATAACACGTTTCATCAATCTCTTATTATTGACTATTTACATTGTTCAATTTTTTGTGTGTGGTACTGGGGATAGATCCTAGAGGCTTTCTACCTCCGGGATATACTCCCAGACCTATTTTATATTTTATTTGGAAACAGGGTCTCACTAAGTTGCTGAGAGCCTCAGTAAGCAGCTAAGGCTGGCTTCAAACTTGCACGATCCTCCTGTCTCAGCCTCCCAAGTACTGGGATTACAAGCATGCGCCACTATGCCCGGCTTTACATTGTTCAATTTTTTTTACAACTATTAAGGTAAAAGTAAACAGGTAAATATTCCTGATAGTAGAAATTTCTGGCTCAAGAATATGCACCCCTTTAATGCTTTGGGTACATATAATCAACTTCTGCAGAAAAGCTGTACTGAGGCATACAGGACTGCTGAGGAGTTGACTTCTCCAGCTGTGTTCAAGATTAAGATATCCATTTCCAGATCTGCAGATTCTACTTAATGGCCCTGACCTCAGCTGAGGCCATGCTGAGCATGTTGAGATTGACCAAGCATGATTTCAAGCCAATCAGCACTCCATCTTATCACCAGATGGGGCTGTGAGAGTTCTTCAGCAGGCATCAGCTCCTTAGTGTCCTGGAGCTACCCTTCTCCTTGCTTTCATCTAGACCTGAGAAACTCATCAACCCTATCATCACACTCAATATTATAAAATCATAGTCACCTTGGCTGGGATACCTTGGGAGTAGCATGAGTTGTAACAAATGACTTTATTGCAGGCCTTCTTGGGACATTTATGTTCTGGTTAAGAGTAATTCCCACATATGCAATCCTGAGTAACCTGTTTGCCAACCTTACAGCTAAACCACAGTTTTCTATTGCATAATCCTTTCATCTCTGGGAAACACATTCTCCTGCCCAGCTAGGCTCTCGGTGTGCATAAAACAATAATAAGCATTTACACCAGACTTTTCATCTTCAAAGAATTTGTGAACATTAACTAATTAATTTTCACAACACTCTTATAAGATTAGTAAGTGCTACTCCTCCCCTAGAATAAAAACAGCATAAACCATTGAAACTTTTGACACATCACAAAAAGCCTAGAACCTAATAGTCTGGGAAGTAAAAATCGTCGAATGCCATCTCCCACACAAGAGGGGAAGGCAGCCCAGCAGGCTGGCAGTCTCTCTAGAGTCACGAGGGGACTCAGCAGCCAGGCAATGCTGTGATTCTACTTTCCCAATGACCCTTGTTAATGCGTAGGAAAAAGCTGTAATTCAGTCAAAACTCTATACCAGAGTTAAGGATCCCTGACAAATCCAAGGTCATCTACATGAAGTCAACTAATGTGAAGGAAAGGAATAAAGAAGGAGTCATAAATATTCAAATTGGTGACATGTGACATAAAGGAAGAATATGTATCTCAGAAAACAGGCACACAGAGCTGTGAATTTAAAGGCTAGTTATTAATGAAGAAATTCAAAATACATATGCAAATGACAAATAACTATGCAATGCTTACAAAAGGACTATCTCATGAACTCTTGCTTTGATGTGTACCTGTACCAGCTATAGCAAATATGTTGACAATCAGGAGCTATACAATTCTTGAGTGGGTAAACATAGTTTTTAGCATCCTAAGGGAAAAAACTAAACTTTTTTATATATCTGGAGAAAAGAGATTATTGCTGTTGACCCTTATGTCTTGAATAGAGTATAAAATAAATAATTCTAAGTTTTAAAACTTTCTGACAGCCAGGCATGATCGCACATGCTTGTAATCCCACAATTTGGTAGGTTGAGACAGGAGGATAGCGGATCGCGGCCAGCCTCAGCTACTTAGTGAGTCCTTTTGCAACTCAATGAGATCCTGTTTCAAAATAAAGAATAAAAAATTGGGCTGGGGGTGTAGATCAGAGGTAAAATTCCCCCGGGTTCCATTCCCATTACCAAAAAAAAAAAAAAAAAAAAAAAAAAAGCTTTCTGTTACCAGCTAAATCATGAACTGCATTGTTCTCCAAACTAGTCTAAAAGAAACATGCCTCTTATTCTCTTACTGCTATTTTTTTAGTTTATGTGGATGGCAAATCAAATGGACACTGTGGTAAAAGTGTAATAGACTCTCAAAAGTGAGAATAATGGCAAAAGTAATAGTATAATGATCTATTATGTATGCAAATAAAATGTATGATAATATCATGTATTCAGTGGAAACTGTATGCAGAATGTAAATATCAAAGCCTAGCATATTGTATGAAAATGTGGACGTCAGCCAAAAAGCTGACTTTTAACTGCAATACTGCCACAGTGGCTCTGTATTGTTGAGGAAGCTATATACCTTCTCTGATCTCCAACGCCCTCGTCTGTGTAATGAAGATCTTGATATAGCATTGGTCAAGACTCTTGATTGCAAGTGACCTTTCCATTTCAATAACCACCCTGTTTCTCTGCCTCTCTGAAAGAATTATCCATACTCTGTTTCTGTGTCCTGATTTCCTCATCAGTCTTCAGCACAACACGAGTAAGCTCCTATCTCTACCACGACTTCATTGAAACTCTGTAATAAAGTCAACTTAGAAATTCTACATTTAGTTCTCAGTCGCCCTAGATTCTCATTCTAACGAAGTTCTCAGAAGCACTACTTGAATTGATTATGCCCAGCTCACCAACCTTGTTCACTGTGACTTTCTTTATGGTATTTGAATACAAACTTGGATTTCAAAGACTTTATATTTGTATTTTCCCTGGTGAGAAACTCACACCCAAAATTTTTACATGCCTGGTGTTTTGACAATCTGGGTTTCATCTCAAATATTAATTTCTTAGAATGACTAAGAAATGACATTTTAAATAAAGTTGTTGCTACACATTTACATGTGCAACCTTTCTAATGAACCATTTCCATTAACCTTTCTAATTTTTTCAAAGCACATATTACTTAGTGTTGTATGTTTCTCTGTCTCTTGGCTCAGCTTTCCTCTCCATTAATTTCATTCTCAGGCAGATTTGGCAAGAAAAACAGAACCTGTGTGATCTCCTAAATACCGTGATCTTTACAATTCTTTGTCTCAGAGGAAAGAATGATCCATGGGAAGAGAGATATAGTTTAGATGATTTATTTTTAACTCTTAAACCCCAAAGCAGTGGCTGGAGCACAGTAGATATTCATTCATATCTATTGAATAGGTTAGTAAGAGAAAATACTTATCTCCCAGCATCTACATATCATAACACACACACACACACACACACACACACACACACACACACACACACGTCCATTGACCTGTTGAAGGAGAAAAGGTAACTGAGAAATCACCTGTACCTCATACTCATGTCAGCAGACAGAATGTCCTCAGATTCACCAATGATGGGCAACAGGCAGGTCCCAGTGGGAAAATGTGACAGGCAAACTAAAAATTCTGCACAAATACTTAACTAGTTAAATTGATTTAAGGATTAAATGAGTTAACATTTGTGAAAAAGCCTAGTGTACCACAGTGGGGGAAAGTATTACAGCAAATACGTTCTTCTGCAACTTCAAATGCTTTAACCTACATGGGGCATAAAAGTGGCATTTGTGTTAATTGGGTTCCATCCACTTGGAAGACTTAAGACTACTTGAGAAGGATAAGTTTATAAATTGCTAAGTCTGAAAAGCCAGTCTTGTACAAAGATTCTTTGGGATCTGGGCAGATAACACCATTTGAGTTTCAAACAAGTTGATTCAATTTGCCCAAGGAACTTGAACCTCAGTTGTCAAAAAGTAACTTGTTACAAGCTTACAGATCTATCTTCTTTTCTATCCCATACAAAAGCTTATGTCAACTGTCTGCCTTTGCCACAATTTTCTCTTATCATAGGTAGATGATGGACAAAATGTCTACTGGATAAATGGCTATGGTTTAGGCCTTTTATTGGGAAGTGAATTTTGTGATACACATTTTAAGGGAAAGGGAGAGATAGCATAGGGGAATGAATGTTTCAACCTTCACTAGGATTTAATTTTACTTACTAAGAATGTGTTGTGTGTGTGTGGTTTTTATTTTTGTTTTGTTTTGTTTTTGGTAGTACTGGGGGTGGAAGCCAGAGGTTTTCTACCTCTGGGCTATACTCCCAGACCCATTTTATATTTTATTTGGAAACAGGGTCTCACTAAGTTGCTGAGAGCCTCACTAAGTAGCTGAGGCTGGCTTCGAACCTGCGCGATCCTCCTGTCTCAGCCTCCCAAGCGCAGGGATTACAAGTGTGAGCCACAACACACTCTGTGTTGTGTTTTTTAGTTGCATTCAGTATTCGGCATTCTATATATTTCTTTATTTAATTCATTCTTCCATTTATCTAGAATTTATTTTATTACACACTTTTAACTAGTCTCAAACAATGTTTCTCCATTTCTCAATATCAACTAAAACTATTACTCTTATTTTTCCCAGAAAATAGAATTTATCAAGAGAGAAGATCCACATGCTCCCATGAAATATACAGGCACATCTCTATATTCAGTCTGCTCTATCAGAAGATGCGCTGTCTGTGCTATCAAAGATCAAGCCTTCTACCAACAGTACACTGAATTTACTCCATACATCTATTGAAGAATATTGGTCTAGCTAACAGTTATTCTCTTTTATGCATTTTCAATCTTCCCTCTGAGTAGACCAGTACCATTAGCATGGAAGCATGCCCGCACAACCTTTCCTGATTAAGCATATTTCTCCAACAATTGCCTCGATTCACTCTTCCCTTTATGGCAATATGCCTGTGAAATCGCTCTCTCCGCTGCCATGCCTGACCTCCCTTTTGAATCCAGTCCAACAAGATTTTTGTCCCTGCCACTCTATTGAAACAGCTCTTATCAAGGTCACCATTGACCTTCAAATTGATAGAGCCTGTGATCAAATCTCAAGACCCAGCCAGCGTGGTGGCATGTGCCTGTAATCCCAGTGCTTGGGAGGCTGAGACAGAAAGACTGCAAGTTAAAGGCCAGCCTGTGATAATTTAGCAAGACCCTGTTTCAAAGTAAAATAAAAATAGGAATGGGGGTGTAATTCAGAGGTAAGAACGCCCTTGAGTTCAATCTTGAGCACTACAAAAAAATAAAAATAGAAAATCTCAAGTGTCATCTTACCCTACCTGAAAGAATTGATTCACACTATTTTTACTTCCTTTGTGAAATGCTGTCCTTGGGGACATCACTTTCTTTTGATTCTCCTCTTAGATCATCAGGCTTTCTCATTCATCTCTTTGCTAGTTCAACCTCTAAATTTTTGAATGGTGCAGGGCTCTATCTTCACACTTCTATCTTACCAACTCTATATTAGGAATGTCAAACAGTACAAGTACTTTCTATATACTAGTGGCATCTAAAGAGAAATCTCCAGTTTCTGGTTTTCCTTTCAATTCCTACTTCTAAAACAAATTTCCCATTCAATCTCTACCTGGACTGTTAATAGGCTTCTCAAGGTTAGCACGTTTTTTAAAAGTTTCTCAAACTAAATACTGGAGTCCCAGAACCCCCAGACAAGCTCGTTCCCACCTCAGTTAATAACAACTTTCTCCAACCTATCAAGAAAATCTGCCAGTTCTATCATATATATTTTTTTTCAAAAAGAATTATTAACTGCTGAGAGGCTGTTAACCAATTAAAAAAAAATAGAAGAGGACTCTGAGGGGTCAAAATGTAGCATCTATAAAAGGACAGTTGCTACCTTTGTGCTGAAGAAGAATGCACAAGAAAGAAATGAGGAATCAGAGCTTTCCTCTCTCATGGCTGAGATTCAGACCTTTCGAAGAGGGCCTAGCTACCCTCCCACCCTGCAGTCTGACTGTAGCAAACAAACCTGCCAAAGGATACAGGATATCACTGGCTTTCTGATGCAGTGTGTTTTTGCCATAGACCATGGACAGTTGGAGCTGGTCTCTAGAACTGGCCATCATTGTCAAAGGGTAGCTGGACCAGCCTGTTTGCTCCAGAGCTGATGGGAGGTGACCCCAGCAGAGATAGTGTGACCTGAGAGGTACAGGTGGGGCCTTCCTGGCATGGTCTGTTGAATGTCCTCACTAAATTTTACAAGTGAAGGACAGGGCCCTTGAAAGGAAGCATATCCCTGCCTTTATAAAGGAAATATCTTCCTGCCCTGCTTTTTCCATTGAAGTTTAACATTCTGCCAGCTGGGGGAAAAAGAGAGAGAGAGAGATTCAGTGTCTGGCTTCAATATTTAAAGCAGGGCAAGAAAGGGAGATTCAGAGAAACAAGAACTTGATAATTGGCACAATACTTAACGTGTTTATCTTTTTGACAAATACAGTAGAATAAAAGCTCTATGAGAGCCAATATTTTATCTTATTCTCCCTGGTGTCTCAGCATCTAATACAACCCCCAGGATGCCTTTGATTTGGACAAGTCTGAAGGGTTTCACTATTTCAGGACTCCTTGAAAGAATGTTTGGGACCTCAATTACAACTGCTTCCCAGGATAAAGCAGATATTCAATAAATAGATATTAAAGGAAAATACAAATGCATAGCCTAGATCTTTCTGGAAGCCATTTGTTCTTTGTATTATTTGGCATTTTGTTTTTATTATTTTTGTGTATGGTACTAGGGATGGAACCCAGGGGCATTCTACCTCTGAGCTACACCCCAGTCCTGTTTTTTGTTCTTTATTTGGAAACAGGGTTTCACAGAGTTGCCTTACTAAGTAGCAGCTGAGGCTGTCCTCAAACCGCAATCCTTCTGTCTCAGCCTCCCAAATGCTGGGATTACAAGGGTGCACCACCACACCCAGTTTATTTGGCATATTGTTTTTAATAATCATGCTCTATTACCTTCTCTCTCTCTCTCTCTCTTTCTCTCTCTCTCTCTCTCTCTCTCTCTCTCTCTCTCTCTCTCTCTCTCTCTGTAGGCACATTCCATGCTTCAATGGTGTTCACATGTTCTAAGGCTTTTAGCCAATGAGAATCAAACCTAGATGTTTTATAGAAATTGCTTGTGAAAAAGAGCCCTGTCTCTTGAGTTTCCCATGGCTGAAAAGTCAGTCTGACAGAATGGCCCTCTTGAGAGGGCCATTCAGAAGTCCCAGTTGCCACAGATGCAGTTCGGTGGAGAGAAGGAGCGATCATAGAAATGGATGACATTTGAGACTCTGGATCAGTTAGCCAGAGGCTTTTTTTCAGTTAGTCAGTACATTCACATTTTTCCCTGCCAGTTTTTTTAGTATTTTTGTCACTTATAGCTAGACAAGTACTATTCTACTTTCTAATAAAACTTTAGGCTCCTGGGAGAGTATCCTTTCCTCATACCTTATATTGTTTCATCAAGCAACGGACCTGTCCATGGAAGATATTAAGTATGTTCA
Source organism: Muscardinus avellanarius (assembly GCF_963383645.1). Taxonomy (NCBI): domain Eukaryota; kingdom Metazoa; phylum Chordata; class Mammalia; order Rodentia; family Gliridae; genus Muscardinus; species Muscardinus avellanarius. The sequence continues at coordinate 39,438,909 of NC_137793.1, forward strand.
GAAATATATGACAAATTACACCAATATATGACAAATTTCTGGAAACTGATTTTCCATTTGGCCCTTAGATCTTTGTTTAAAAATAATTTCTTTGAGATATAGTCATCTATGGACAGAGGAAACTGAACATTCAAGCTTTTAAAAGTTTCTTAATTCGTAGACAAACAGGGCTGAAGAAATGGCTTTGAACCTGATAGCAAAAGCTTCACCTAGCCAAGACCCGCTAAGGAGCTACAAAAATCCCTATCATGGTTTTGGAATCTAACCAGAATGGAAGTTCTGGAGCAGAATCACAAGAGGGCAAAGGGTAGAAATGACAATAAAACTAATCAACAACTGGTTTCTGTTTCCCAGTGTAGTGGATACAGTGATGGCTCACCACAAATCCTCCAGGGGCTAGAAATGTCATTCCCTAAAGGATCGAAACTCAGAATCCTATTAGAAATGGTCTCACCACAGAAAATGGGCTCATTCAAGGTTATGTGCCCTCTTGAGACACAGTAGCCAGCTAGGGTAGGTTTATAAAGGCCCAGTCTCTTTCTTTAATTTGGAGAAGTCTTAAGCTTTATCATAATCCCAGGACTCCTGGAAAGAATGCCAGAGACCTCCGTTACAACTGCTTTCTCTACACCTAATGTTTCCTTACTCACTTTGTGCAATGGTTAGGTGTAGGATGTCTCCTGAAGCAGCCAGGCGTGCTGGCAAACACTTGTAATCCCAACACCTGGGAGGATGTGATAGGAGGGTTGAGGGTTCGAGGCTAGTGTCGGCTACTTAGTGAGGTCCTCCATGACTTAGTGAGATTCTGTCTCAAAATGAAGAAGTAAAAAAAGAGAGAGAGACCTAGGAGTGTAGTTCAGAGGTAGAATGCCCCTGGGTTCAATCCCATTACCACCAAAAAGAGAGAGCGAGAATGAGAGAGACAGAGAGAAAGAGAGAAAGAGAATGTGCCCTGCAGAGCTCATGCATTAATGTTCAGAGTTACTGTAATTAAGTCATGAGGGTTTTAATCTCATCATTAGATAAATCCATGCTGATGATAATGGATTTACTGGGAGGTAACCTAGGCAGGTGAGGTGTGGCTGGAGAGGGTGCATCCTTATGAGTGTTGACTTAGAAACTATGCTTTTGCCTTTGAATCCCCTTGTTTGCTTGCTCTGGCTTCCAGTCTCCATGATGTGAGAGCAGAGCCTTGCTCTTTCCCTCTCTCTGCTTCCCACCAGCAGGCTCTGATAGCACCGCAGACCTGGACCTCATATGGATTGAACCCCAAAATCTCCAAAGAAACTCTGATCAAATATATCTTCCTTCCTCTACGTTATAGAGTCGGGTTTAGCAGTGAGAATGTTGACCAAGACACTTTGTTAAAAGTGTCTTTCATAAAAGAAACTCCCTGTAAACCTTCTGCACACAATTCCCTACTTCAGAGTCTGTCTCCAGGAACCTGATCTAAGACAAGCAAAAGAGAAAAGACATAAAGAGAAGATGAATAACATGAGCCTTTCGTGTAAAAAGAAAAGGAAGGCAAGTATACAACTGTGAAAAATTATCACAATTCATTACAGAAAAACACAATGTTTGATTCAAAATGAAATTATCAGGGCAGCCCCTAAACTACTGATTGTTATAATAGGGTAGAAGAGGGAAATGAAATGTTAATATTTTAAATTAATATTAAATTAATAATTTTAAAACTTACTATTTTAAAGCCAGAGTTCTATCTTTATGTTTCCCAATGCTAAAAATACACTGAAAATAAAGATTTAAGCAACAAAGTCAAGCTGGGTGTGGTAGTACATGCTTGTGATTCCAGCATTTGGGAGGCTGAGACAGGAGGATCATGACTTGTGGACAGCCTTGACTATTTAGTGAGGCCCTTTGTAACTCAGTGAGACCCTGTTTCAAAATAAATAATAAAAAATAAGACTGAGGTGTAGCTCAGAGGTAGAATGTCCCTGGGTTCCATCCCCAGTACCACAGGGAAAAAAAAAAAACTAAAATAGATAGACAGATGTCCACATGGACTCATAGACAGATGTCCACATGGACTCATAGACAGATGTCCACATGGACTCATAGACAGATGTCCACATGGATTCATTCTTCCTAGTGGTTCTGCTTCCCTGACAATATATTGTTGGACTGCATTAAAATGTTAAACATGAGGGATTGAAACTTGAAATTTTTAAAAACTAATTAATGAATAGTAAAAAAAAAAAAAAACATTACAGGTAGAGCTCGTGTTTGCCTAAATATCCCTAAATGAAAAAGACAAAAATAGCAAGTCCTCTGGAAAATTTACAGAAGTTATTAAAAGAAAGGGGAAGATATATGCTATTTTATAATAACTTAAGGCTCCACTGTTACTTTAGTTGATATTGACTGGTTTTTTTCTTTGTTTTTGTGTTCCAGACAGTAAATGAGGAGAGAAACACTTTGGTTGGAATAGGGTAGCTTATACTGAAAACAACCAGGATTGTCAGGATTTTGTTTTTTTGGTTTTGGGTTTTGGGTTTATTTTTTGCAGTACTGGGGATGGATCCCAGGGGCATTCTACCTCTGAGCTACAACCCCAGGCCAATTTTTTACTCTTTATTTTGAAACAGGGTTTCACTGAGTTGCAAAGGACCTCAGGAAGTAGTAGCTGAGGCTGTCCACAAACCGTGATCCTCCTGTCTCAGCCTCCCGAATGCTGGGATTACAATCATGCGCCACCACGCCCAGCGATGTCAAAGTTTTTTAAAACTTTCTTTTTTCCTAACAATTTTGAGATCACAAAAAAGTTAATAGTAAGGTATAGAGGTTCCCCATATTGTCCTCTCAAAACACATGCGTAGCCTTCTCATTTTTCATAGCCCTCATCAGAATGGTACATTTATTATAGCAGGTGAACCCATATTGACACATCACTAACACTCAAGTTCACGGTTTACATCAAGTTGCACTTGAATGTTTGTTTTGTGTATTTAGATACATGTATAATGGTATTTATCTATCATTACAGTATCACACAGAGTATCTCACTGCCTTAGAAGTCCTCTGTGTTCTACCTACATATTCATACTCACTTCTGAGCTCTGGCAACCACTGATCTTAGTTTCTCCATGGTTTGCTTTTTGGCGTTTTGTTTTGTTCTGTTCTGTTTTATTTTATGATATTGAGGATTAAAACCAGGCACATTCTACCTCAGAGGTACATCCTCAACCCTATTTTTTTATTCTTTATTTTGAAACAGGATCTCACCTGTTTCAAAATAAAGAATTGAGGAGATCATCATTAAGTAGCTGAGGCTGGCCACAAACCTGTGATCCTCTGTCTCAGCCTCCCAAGTACTGGGATGACAAGCGTATGCTACCATGCCTCGCATAGTTTTGCTTTTTGCAAAATGTCATTGCCTTAGTCAGCTATAACCTCTCTCTGCTATAATCTAAAAGACAACTGAATTCACAACTTAGAGGAAAAAAGATTTATTTGCTTGTGGTTTCATTGGAAATTCTGGGTTCTGTCCATGTGTGGCCGGCATCTGGGTCCTAGGGCACCACAGCAGAAAGCAGAGAAAGAGAGCACAAGTCTTTGCTCCTCACAACATGGAAAGCAGAAACAGAAAACAAGAAAGGGGAGGAGGAACCATGTATGATCCCCAAGGCAGCACCCCAGGGACCCGCCTCCAGCTACACCCCACTGGCCCAGGTCACCACCCAGCATAATCCATGCCAATGGATGTATTCACTGTTGTGATTATAACCAAGTCCCACTTCCAACATTCCTATCTTGTTCCCATGAGGGCTGGGGGGACATTCTATTTCCAAACCAGTATGTTCATATAGTTGGACTCACACCACATTTTATGCCTGATTTCTTTCACTTAGAAATAGGTATTTAGGTTTCCTCTATGTCTTTTATGTTGCACATTTCTTTTGAGAACTCAATAATATTACATTGCCTGTGTCTACCACAGTTTATCTATTTATCTGCAGAAAAATACCTAGATTGCCTCCCAATTTAGACAACTATGACTAAAGCTGCTATAACCATCCAAACTCGGGTTCTTATGTGACCTGAGTTTTCAGTTTATTTGGGTAAATGCCAAGGAGGGTGACTGCTGTATCATAAGGTTCTAACATGTATATAGTTCCGATTTACTGCCTTCCAACGTGGCTGTACCATTTCTTTATTCCCATCAGTGATGCAAATCCCTAGTGCACCACATCCTTACCAACATTTGATATTGTCAGTATTCTGAATTTTGACCATTTTAATAGGTGTGTGGTGGTAGAGTCTTGTTTTAATTTTCATTTCCCTGATAACATATGATGCAGAGGACCTTTTCATGTTTATTTGCTATCTGTGTATCTTCTTTGGTGAGATATCTGTTAAGAACTTTAGCCCATTTTTAATTTAATTATTTTAAGAATTCTAGACTGGGGGCATGTAGAATTGATCTGAACAGCATTTAACTGGGTATACGTCAGTGGTGGAGTGCTTGCCTAGCATATGAGAGGTCCTAGATTCAATCCCTAGCAACACACACACATACACACACTGTATGTTTTGGATAATGATACTTCATTAAATGTGTTTTTTACAAATACTTTTTTCCACATCTATGGCTCATGTTTTCATTCTCTTGACACTGTTTTTACTAGAGCAGGAGTTTTCGATTTTAATGAAGTCAAGTTTACCGACTGTTTCTCTCACAGATCACACCTCTAAAAAGTTATTATGTCCAAATTCATTTAGGTTTTCCCCTGTTATCTTCCAAGATCTATATAATTTTGTGTATTACATTTAGATCTACAGTCCATTTTGAGTTAATTTTTTGTGAAGAGTGTAAGGCCTTTACCAAAATTCATTTTTTGGATATAAATATCCTATTTTTCCAGAAGCATTTGCTTAAAAAATAAGCTATCTTTATTCCATTGTTCTGACTTTATCAAAGATCACTTGACTATATTTATGTAGGTGAATACCAAATTTATTTTTATCTCTAAATTTTAGTTTCTATTCTTTAGATTATTTATTGCTTTGAAATATATGTATTTCATTCCTATTTTCCCAAAAGAATTGAGGTTTCAACTGAAAAGAAAAAAGGAATTTGCATCTTTACACAGTGTATAGTAAAGTGAAAATATTTTCATCAAGATTACTTCTGTTTCAATTTCTTTATAACATCTGTTTCTATTGAACAAAAATAATATGCTGTCATGTATCTGGGACACACTCACACTTTCTATTTTCATATTAACTGCACAAAAACTGTCATTGTTAACTGATATAACTGCCACCAACATCACATTCAACACATGGGCACACATACAGCATACTTACAAATTCATATAAGCCTGTACTTAGACGTTGTACAGAAGTCAGCAATTTCTCCAACTCATTTCAACCAGCTTTTAGTCTTATAATCTGAATATAAAGTGACATTTTTATTCTGACAATAAAATATCTATGTAATGAGAAATGACATCTTTATTCACTTCTATATTTTCCAAATTTTCTACTATGAGTAGGTATTATTCTTCCAAACAAAAAAAAAATGACATTTAGAAGAAAATAAAACAATATAAAATTCTTGTCTTAAAATTAAGGGTGAAAGTTATAATAAAAGAGACACTGAACAACATAAAAAAATATGTTCAAAACTGAAACATCTTTTACAAAATCTTCCCTGATTAGGCACATCTCACTTAGGGCGGGAGTGCTGTGCTGGGTATTGAACTGAGGGATGGTCTACCTCTGAGCTGTAACCCCAGCCCTTATTACTTTTTATTTTGAAACAGTGTCTTGCTTAAACTAAGACATACTAGCCTTGAACCTCTGATCTTCCTGTCTGGGAATTGCAGGCATGGGCAACCATGCTCAGCTAGACACATTCCACTCCTTAACAGTCCTTCTTACTACTTCTTTTCGCTACCTATATATTAATTGTGAACCTTATGACTTATAGGTGTTAATATAATTTTAAATATTCATGTTGCTTTGTATAATACACACATGAACAGGTGTTTGTGTTTGTGCATATGTATCTTTCTAACTCTACCTTTAATTGTGGATAGAGAGGAAAATACTCAATAATTCGTTCTTTTGACCGTCCCCTCCAGGATTCTCCACATACACTATCAGCTCCAGTCCTAAATGTTTTTTCATCTTCTACCCCATTCCCGTGCTTCTCATTTTTCAGTTAACTTCAATACTAGACCCCCAAACCAGAGCCGTACTAGTCATCCTACTCTCTTGCTTGACATATCCACTCCGTTCCCAGCTCTTGCAAATCTTGTCTGTCTTCTACGTATCTTTTGAGCCCAGTTCTCTCCTCAGTCCCCTTTGAGACCCCTTTAATTCTTATCCTACCAATTTTTGGCTGACTCATTCCACAGACTTTCGTAGATTAATTTGTAATGGCCAATAACTGGAGGTAAACCTAAAAAGAATTTAATTCTTCTAATAATAATTGACCCCCAACTGTGGTAAACATAAATATCCTTCTTACACCAGTTTCCTATAATTTTCTTGGCTTTTTATTTTTATTATATTTTTTACTTTATTTTTATTTTTTGCAGGTCTGGGGATGGAACCCAAGGGCATTCGACCTCCGGCCTGCCCTGTTTTTTATTCTTTATTTTGAAACAGGGTCTCACTAATTTGAAGTAGCTTGAGGCTGTCCACAAACCGCAATCCTCTGGTCTCAACCTCCCAAATGCTAGGATTACAAGCATATTCCACCAGGCTCTGCTTTGACTCTATTTTTTAAAGACTGGTATCAGCCAGGCATGGTGGTGCACACTTGTAGTCCCTGCACTTGAGAAGCTGAGACAGGAAGATCGCACAGGTTCGAAGCCAGCGCCAGCTACTTAGTGAGGCTCTCAGCAACTTAGTGAGACCCTGTTTCCAAATAAAGTATAAAGAAAGGCTGGGAGTATAGCCCAGAAGTAGTAAAGTCCCTGAGTTCCAAAAGAAAAGAAAAGAAAAGAAAAAAGAAAAAGTATCATTTTTTCATATGAGGTTTCGTTCTGATCATCATTAAAATTCTAATTTCTGGTTCCATGCAGTTATTCACCTGCAGGTCTCCATTGTTGCACGGAGCCTTGTGGTTCTTGCAGCATGGAGGAGAGTAGAGATGCAAAAGCATCTGCTATTCACTTAGAGCTATTTTGTAGTCACAAGCTTTTGCAGTGTTCTAGAGCCAGAAGCTTCAGGACTGGGCAAGACATAAGTATTTCCTTACTAAGCTGGGCAAAAATGCAGCCAAGAGATTGGTGGCAACTGCCATTTCCATGAAGTCAATGAGAAAGGATGGCCAGACCCACACTGGGGAGGGGGGGTCCTCAGTGAGGCTCAGTCAGCCCCTCCGGTGGGGCCTAAACAAGTACTTACTTACGAGCTCCCTTCCCTCTCTCTGTCTACGTTGTTGTTCTCTGCATGTCAGAAAGCCCTTCACAACGTGGTTCATCTCCACAACCACAAAACACTAGGACCAGCTGGCATGTGGGAACCACATGTGCATGCTGAGCTGGTTCTAGCCTCCATCTTCCTAGCGGTCTCCTCCACACTGTCTCTTTTGATTCTCTTTTCCCTTGACCAAGTAGCACAGGATTAGGTGAGCACATTTAAAAGCTAAGAAGTCCTTCAAAGGGAGAACAAATGCCAGCATTCCTTTGTGTACAACCCCAGTATGTGAGAGCGATTCTGTTGGTCTCTTCTCCTTCTTCCCTTGGCTTTGGGAAGGAAAAGCTTTTCTCCAGCAATACTGAACTTCTTCAAAAAAGCATCAAAACTATATTGTATCAGTCTTTCAATCTTGACATAAAGAAGAGTGAGATGATGTCAGTGATAATTGATAGTGATCATTGATTTTGTGTGCATGTGTGGTACTAGGGATTTAACCCAGAGGTGCTTTACCTCTAAACTACACCTCCAGCTCCACTTCATTTTATTTTGACAAGTCTTCACTAAGTTTAACAGGTTGACCTTGAACTTGCCCTCCTCCTGTCTCAGCCTCCCAAATACTGAGATTAGAGGCATGTGCCGACAACACATCTGGCTCAGTTCTGATTTCTTTGAGGGGAGGTACTAAGGAGTGAATCGAGGGATATTCTATCTCTAGCTCTACCCCAGCCCTATTTTATTTTGATACAGCATGTCATTAAATTGCTGAGGGCCTTGCTAATTTGCTGGAGCTGGTCAAGAACCTGTGATCCACCTGTCTCAGCCTCCCAAGTAATGGGATTACAGTGGTGCACCACCACTTCCACCTCAGTTCTGATTTTACACCACTCTCTCAAAAGCCCTGTGTCTGGTGCTCCTTTATAAGTCATGGTGCTTAATGCTTTTAACCTCAACTTTAGTCAATAGTCACAACTCTTAGAAACTAAAGAAGAAAACAAATACACTTCATGTTGTATTATATTCCTAATTGGTATTCCCATCTACTGTCTCATTCTTCTTCTATTCATCATTTTCTAGGAAATTGTGGAAGAGCCCAATTCCCTGAAAATCAATTTCCTGAAAGTCAATTGACTAAATGACCAACTTGTTAAATTTTTCAAGTTTACTCATTTACCAAAAGCTTATTTTTCAGAAACAAGTTTACCAAAAATCAATTTACCCAAGGCTATTTTGCTGAAAGCCTATTCACCAAACAAAAAACCGAACCAAATTACAGATTTCTCAAATGTTTTCTTTTTGTTATCCACTTAAAGTTTATATAGCCAAATTGCTTGGAAAATTTCAACAACCTGAAAAGCTTTATTTTGAGGTCAGGGTTTATTTTTGTTTTCATTTAGATTTAGCGTAAGTCTTTATCTCTCTGTAGCCATTTCACCCTGCTGATTAAACAATCAATTCATTAGTTTCTCAAAATTAGATGTGTATGATTCATGTCTCACATTTAGAGTAATTCTCAAATTAAAACTCATATAAAGTATTCTTATGAAGGAGCCAGATAAACATATCTGAGAATTCTGAGAAGTACAAAAAGTAATAGACTCTATTGTATATTCTAATGAAACCTCAATTGTTTATAAAATCCTTGACAAAAACATATGCATGATATGCTTGATTCAAAACATATTACAAATGTGCATTTCTAAAAGCCTGAGCTCTGAAGCACAGAAAACCCCAGACATTAGTAAACTTTGCCTGACCATAGAAAAATGTTTGCCACTGAAATCAAACCAACCACACTGGAACTTCACAATAGCCAAACACAAGCTCACAGAAATCTTCAAAAGTTAAAACCATTCCTTTCTATGACAATTGTCAAAAACTTTATAAGCAGATTTAAGAACAAACTTTTCATAAATGAGTGAACTTGGTAAATTGGGCATTAGATGACAGTTGACAGTTGATCAATCATAACAGGAAATCACAGGTCTCATCAGGCCTGATGTTGACTCAGAGCACAGATTATAACCACCCTGCCTAGGAAAGATGCTTCTCCAACCGCTGTAAAAGCAAGAGCTGGATGTATACATTGAGATTTCCATAACCAGGATCTGATATGTCAGGCATATGCAAATGAGAACCATTAATACAAAGGAAGTTATGTGCAGAGGACTACGCATAAAAGAGTGGACGCTGACTGTGGCAGGAGGAGGTCTACTGAGGGCAGAATCTTTGTGTGAAGAGGAAGCAGCGCAAAATCTTGCTGGATCAGGACCTTCTTTGGAGGACATGGGGCATCAGCTCCCCCAGACAGGCTTAACTCAGGTAGGAAGTAAAGCCTTGCTGATAAAAATAATAATTAAAATACTCACTACTATTTATCAAAAGGCTGCCAAAACGGGCATTAGCTAGAAAAAATATCAAGAAAGGCTGAAATTTGCCCTAAACACTATATATATATATATATATATTTTTTTTTTTTTTTTCCTTGTTACTGGAGATTGAACCCAGGGACATACTACCTCCGAGCTACACCCCAGCCCCATTTTTTATTCCTTATTTTGAAACAGGGTCACACTGAGTTGCAAGGGCCTCTCACTAAGTAGCTGAGGCTGGCCGAGAACCCGGATCCTCCTGTCTCAGCATCCCAAATGCTGGGATTACAAGCTTGTGCCACGATGCCTGGCTGACCCTTTTTTTTTTTTTTTTTAAGAATGAAAAAAAAAAGGGTGTAACTTAGTGGCAGAATCCCCCCTCCCCGCTTCAATTTCCAGTACAACAAATAAATGGATAAATAGATAAATAAATAAATAAATAAATAAATAAATAAATAAATAAAATCGTCTTGTTAAGCAGTATTTCTTAATTCACTGTCAGGAACATTGCTCCTTCCCCCAAATATATTTCCCTTAGCTTAATTACATTTTTCTGATCTGTTGTCTGAATGCAATTTAAATACAACTGCTAACATGTTTAACATAATCCAAGTGTTAGCCCTCATCTGGAGATAGTAAAGCTCTTACTTCCTCCATATGCCACAGTAATATAAGTTAAACATTGTTATCATTCCCTTGTAAAGGCCAGCTTTTTTTTTTCATTGAAATTATTCATCTATACTACTCTCAAAATCTGAGACCTGTCAAAGTAATATAAGCAGTTACTATTTAGCTGATCTAGTTGAAGAAATGACATAAAAATAGTCAAATGGGAAAGTATAAAATTTCTAAAGCACTAACTGTTTAAAAGTCTTGGTCAAGCCGGTAGTGGTGGCGCACCCTTGTAATCCCCACGCTTGGGAGGCGGAGACAGGAGGATCACGCAGGTTCGAAGCCAGCCACACTGGTTTAAGAGACCCTTTTTCCAAATAAAATTATAAAATGGGTCTGGGAGTGTAGCCCGGAGGTAGAAGGGCTTCCAGGAACCCCAGAACCACCACACACAAAAAAAGTCTTGGTCAAACTGGACGTGGTGGCGCACACTTGTAATCCCAGTACTTGGAAACTGAGACAGGAAGATCACAGGTTCAAGGCCAGCCTCAACTACTTAGTGAGGCCTTCCTCAACTTAGTGAGACTCTGCTTCAAATAAAAAAACAAAAATTAGGGTTGGGGTGTAGCTTGAAGGTAGAATGCCCCTTGAGTTCAATCCCCAATACCGCAGGGAAAAAAAAAGTCTTAGTCAAGCCAGATGTTGCCGCACACCTATAATTCCAGTCCTTGGGAAGCAGAGAACCAAGGCTCACAGGTTTGAGACCAGCCTCTGCAATTTAGACCCTGTTAAAAAAGAAAAAAATGGAAATAGTTGGGGGTAGAGCTCAGAGGTAGAATGTTCCTGGGTTCAATCCCCATTACCACAGGAAGGAGAAGGAAGGAAGGAAGGAAGGAAGGAAGGAAGGAAGGAAGGAAGGAAGGAAGGAAGGAAGGAGAAAGAAGTCTTGTTCAAATTAGTGAAGCTAAAGTTCATAAGCCTTTTGTTTTGTTATGTATTTTCTGTTTAATTTGAACTTGTTCATACATTTTGCTTAAAAGTCAGAGATTCAAGGAAAAATGAGATACTATTTAAAAATTAGATATGAGCCGGGCGTGGTGGCGCACGCTTGTAATCCCAGCATTCGGGAGGCTGAGACCTGAGGATCGCCGTTCGGGGACAGACTCAGCTACTTAGTGAAGTCCTCTGCAACTCAGTGAGACCCGGTTTCAAAATAAAGAATAAAAAAATAGGGCAGGGGGTGTAGCTTAGAGGTAGAATGCCCCTGGGTTCCATCCCCAGACCCGCAAAAAAAAAATAAAATTAAATTAAATTAAAATTAAAATTAAAATTAGATATGTACGCTCATAAAGTTGCAAAATAATAAAGATAAACTTTTTCAAAAAAATAAGCCCTTATTTTTTAGTTTCTTTAACTTTGTATCAATTTTCCCTTAATTTCTAGCTACTTGGATACCAATATAATTAATTGGAAGCCCTTTGTCAAAACTATTTCTTTTTTTCTTTTTAGAAATACAATTGCTGCCGGGCCTGGTGGCGCACGCTTGTAATCCCAGCATTTGGGAGGCTGAGACAGGAGGATCGTGGTTCATGGACAGCCTCAGCTACTTAGTGACACCCTCTGCAACTCAGTAAGACCCTGTTTCAAAATAAAGAATAAAATCTTGGGCAGCAGGTGTAGCTTGGAGGTCAAATGCTTCTGGGTTCCATCCCCAGACCCGGAAAAAAAAAAAAAGAAGAAATACAATTGCTTAGCCAGGCGTGGTTGCGCGCAATTGTAATCCCTGTGCTTGGGAGGCTGAGACAGGAGGATCCTGCAGGTTCGAAGCCAGCTCATCTGGCTTAAGAGACCCTGTTTCCAAATAAAATATAAAATAGGTCTGGGAGTGTAGCCCAGAGGTAGAAGGCCCCTGGGTTCCATCCTCAGTACCACCAAAAAAAAAAAAAAAGAAAAAGAAAAAGAAATACAATTGCTTATCATAGAGTTGTTATCAAGTAGTCAAGTCTATTCCAATATGCTTCCATTTTGAGAAAAACAAAATATGCTCCAGGTTTTTGTCTTCTCTCCCTTGATTTTTTCTTTTCAGGACATACAACACTTCTGTCTATGAGAGATGCTTTCTGTCTTGTCGTCATTTCAATTTGATCACCATGTTCACTTTTCTGATTTTATTACAGGTTCAAATTTTACATATAATCCCCGCGCTCGGGAGGCGGAGACAAGAGGATCTCGCAGGTTTGAAGCCAGCCTCGCTGGCTTAGGAAACCCTGTTTCCAAATAAAAATATAAAATGGCTCTGGGAGTGTAGCCAGGAGGTAGAAGGGTTTCCAGGAACCCCAGTACCACCAAAAAAAAAATTTTTTTTACATAGATATTTTCTGATATATGTATAAAATTAAAATATATCAATTTTATTACAGGTCATGCGTTGCCAAATTATTTTCTGATATTGAGATTATATCCTTTCCTCAATGTCCACGTTGCCTGTTTTACTTACAAAAAATGAAAAGAAATGCATCCCTGAAGAGAAGCCTGGGAGGCGCGGCTCTCACACCTCCGAGCCACTTCAGGACTTCCCACCCAGAAGCGTGGAGTCTCTCGGGAAGGCTGCGGAGCCAGCACCAGCATGGCACATCACTGTTCTGTAATGCAGCGCTTCTGATGGCAACAAATCCCAAAACGGCTCTTACCAGCCGGGTCTCTGGTAGCTGTCAGACATTCAATTATTTTCTTCATTATTATGAATGTGTGTGCTACACTAAAGATTAAACTCAGGTTTCTTCCACCTCTGACCTACACCCCCAGCACTATTTTATTTTGAAATGGCCTCCCTATGTTAATGCTTACTGTCCTCAAACCCACCATGTTCCTGTCTTAGCCTCTCCAGGGATTATAGGTATGTTCCACATCACCCAGCTAGCCACTCAGTTTTAAGTCTGAAAAAAAAGTACATCCCCTTTATCTCCTTCCCCCACCCCAGGCTCACGAATAAGGCCATGGAGAGCCTCCCAAAGGCTGATTGGAAGAATTATGTGTTGTTTAGGACAAGGGAGAAGAAAAGAGAGAATTCAAGGAAGGAATGTGATTGACATTGACAAGGATGAGAAAGATGGGCTAGACACAGAACATCCAGGTTTCAGCATCCAGGTTTCACTCTTTAAAGAGTATATGTCTTGCCTTGGGCACTGTTAACAACCTTCTTAGCTATAAGTTAATAATTGACAAAATGATCTGAACCAGTCTTAGCAGTGATGGATGTGAACTCTTCAGAGGCTTTCTAATGGTTAGGCCTGCTGTGTGCCATTCAGATGGGGTTCACACTGGTCGGGGATGTAGCTCAGTTGATAGAGCTCTTGTCTGGCATGTACTGACTTTAATCACACAGAAGAAGGAGGAGAAGAAGAAGAAGAAGAAGAAGAAGAAGAAGAAGGAGGAGGAGGAGGAGGAGGAGGAGGAGGAGGAGGAGGAGGAGGAGGAGGAGGAAGAGGAGGAGGAGGAGGAGGAAGAGGAGGAGGAGGAGGAGGAGGAGGAGGAGGAGGAGGAGGAGAAAGAGAAGGAGAGGAGGAGGAAGAAGGCGGCAGCAAGAAGGAGGAGGATGAGGAAGAGAAGTTTGTACAAATTCTGAGTGATGTCTCTTCTGTTTTTTAGATTTTATTGGTGCGATATAATTATACATCATAACGATCAAGTTTTAATTGAACCACAAGGATATATACAGAATACTCAAACCAAAGTAACATCAAAAATTATTTTTCATTTAAAATAAAAATTTTGTTTTTTGGAACATTTTCAAATGATATCATTTGGTATTTTATAGTATTTCAAAAGGGCTTTCTTAAGTTTTATGATTTTTTAAATGATTGCCATCATTTATTGTAAAACATACATTAGTTGCATCAAATTTTGTTTTTTATGGTTCTGATTCAAACTCTCTCTTCTCTCTCTTCTCTCTTCTCTCTTCTCTCTTCTCTCTTCTCTCTTCTCTCTCTCTCTCTCTCTCTCTCTCTCTCTCTCTCTCTCTCTCTCTCTCTCTCCCTCTGTGTCTCATGATATTGGGGATTGAACCTAGGAGCAATCTACCACTGAGCTACACCCTCAGCCCTGTTTTATTTTTTTATTCTTTGTTTTGAAACAGGGTCTCACTAAGTTTCAGAGGGCCTCACTAAGTAGCTGAGGGTGGCTGCAAAACTTTTATCCTCCTGTCTCAGCCTCCAAAGTACTGGGAGGTGGTACTGGAGAGGATTGAACCCAAGGACCATTCTACCTCTAAGCTACACTCCCAGTACAATTTTGTTTTTTATTTTGAAACATGGTCTCACTAAGTTGCTGAGGGCCTCACGAATTTGCTGAGGCTGGCTTGAAACCTCTGTTCCTCCTGTCTCAATCTCCCAAGTACTAGGATTAAAGACGCGTGCCATCACACCTGGCTTCCTATCTCTTTTTTAACACGTAATTTCTTTCTTTCTTTTTTTTTTTTTTGTACTGGGGATATGAGATCCAGGGGAATTCTACCTCTAAGCTACACCCCCAGCCCTATATTTTATTCTTTGTTTGGAAACAGGGTCTCACTGAGTTGCAAGGGACCTTAACTAAATAGCTGAGGCTGTCTGCGAACCTGTGATCCTCCTGTCTCAGCCTCCTGAATGCTGGGATTACAAGTGTGCGCCATCATGCTGGGCTTGCTAGCAAGTAATTTTTTTTTTTCAGTACTGAGGATGGAAACCAGGGGCATTCTACCTCCTAACTACATGCCCAGCCCTATTTTTTATTCTTTATTTTGAAATAGGGTCTCACTGAGTTACAAAGGGCCTCACTAACTGAGACTGGCCGCCAACTGCAATCCTCCTATCTCAGCCTCCCAAATACTGGGATCACAAGTGTGCGCCACCACGCCTGGCTTAAGTAGTTCCTTAATTAGATATTGCTAAAAATGAAGAATGAAGTTAATGTGTGGACACCACAGTCCTAGATCTTTTGTTTAACCCCCATTCAATCAGCTGATTAGCTTGCCTTTTTTTTTAAATGCTAGCATGCTTGTAAAACACTATAAATAATCATGACAATATCTAATAAAAATAGATGTCATATCAGAAAGCCACAGTGGAGTTTAAACTTAGTTTAGCAAAATCAACAACTTCCTCACAAGACTGATGAACTGCAGTTACGTGGCTTTAACAAAAGCATTTCTAGCAACCAGATAAGCAAGTGTCTTTTTGACATAGATGGATGATAGCACCTGTGCCACAAGCCAGTGGAAAATAGGAGCTGTCATCTAGAAAATGACAGAGCCATTTCGAGTCCCTCTAGATTACCACTCCATCTTCAGCTGAGCAGATATACTGTTATCTGAAGGTCTATTCCCGCAAAGCAGAAGCAAGAGGACAGAGCCCTGTTTCTGAGAGGACTGTCATCTTCATAGGCTCAAAGGCAAAGAACGTACACGATGACATCCAGCTTCCTACAGGACTGATTCCATAGAAAATGAACCAATTAAAAATACTACCAGTCAGTTATGGTGGTGCTTGCCTCCAATCCCAGTGCTTGGGAGGCTGAGACAGGAAGACGTCAGGTTCAAGAACAGCCTCACCAACCTAGCAAGATTCTCAGCAACCTAGCAAGACCCTTTTCAAACCAAAAATAAACAAATAGATAAATAAATAAATAAATAAATAAATAAATAAATAAGAGGGCTGGGCATGTAGCTTGAATGTAGAATGCCCTTGGTTTCAATCCAGTACCACAAAAAAATTACCATATATGTCAGCAAAAATATTAATATATTCACTGCAAATACTAATCAGTGTTCAAAGAAGAGTAGAAACTGGAGCCAACAGATTGGTTTTAATATGGCACCTGATTCAAAATTATCTTGTAGATAGTCACCTAATCAGAACATCACAAGCCTGACTGCTTATCTTTATTTAAACAACTGAGTGTTCAGAAATTCATCTTCTCAGCCAGTGTCACTAAATAAACACTGACTGACTGACCAGCACCCAGGGAGGTAACTCTGAGGTTAAAAGAAAGATCCAGAGCGCAGTGAATTGAGTAAGATGGATTTCCGAACGCAGCATGCCTTATCTTCAGCAAAGGCTTCCCCGGCCAGTCTTGGAGTCCACTGGGGGCCATGTCTCTGTGACTGTGCTTAATAGCTGAGTTTAATATGCTGCCTTCCGTGTGGTCCTCCAACAGGGATGGAGGAGTGCCATTCCCTTAATGGCCTGGCAATGCCTGGCCACCTTCACAAGACTGATCTAGCGCCTCTGGGCACAGGAAGCCCACGCGGAAGTAGATGCTGACCCTGATCAGCTGAGGGCCTATCCGATTTCCAGGATCCACCCAGGCACCATGACTGTGGTCACATCAGAACATCTCAAGAGACTCCAGTGGGGACATATCAACAGTTTTGCTACAAAGCAAAACAAAAGAAAGAAAAAAAAAAAAAAACTCCTGACACACATTTGTTCTTAAAGCTAAAGTTAGTAAAAGACAGAGAAATGCATTCAGAAGCCAAGAATAATAAAGGAAACAAGCAACTCTCCCCGGAGAGAAAGGACTGCCTTTCATTCCCCGGTAGTTAGCAAAGGCATTTTAAGTCTAATTTGATGCTATGCAGGGCGACAGTTTGTGTATAATTTAGAACTCTCTGGGATCTGCTTCCTCCCATCAGGCCAAGAAATGCTGCAAAGATATTTCTAATTAATATTATAAGCCAAATAAATCCAATTATATTGATGAGGCTAACTCCAAAAAGAAATATTCTTCCGACTACTTATTTTGCCTATAATGACATTATTTGCGTTTCATGCAATGAATGAAAAAGAAAATCCCTATTTCTGTGGCATTATCATTTGATTTCAGGTCTGTCAGGTCATAACACACAAAGGCCTCCTTCCTTCTCTCCCCACCCCCAGCTCTTTTCTTTTTTGTCAATGACATTCCCTCCGACAAGCATTCCAAAAGAATAGCAATTGCTTCCCTTGTCAGCCTGGCTTTGTCAGTTCTGCTCACGGGGTCTCGCTTTGCCATTTTCAAGGTCTCTTTCAAATCCTGGATCACAGCTGGTGCTTCAATCAGGAGCTCACACCGTGAAGAGGCTGGCAGTTGATCCCCACCAACTCTGCACAAGACGCATAATCTCTTCTATGGTACACAGTGGAATCCACCTTTCACTCCATTCCTGAGACAGACTGCGTCACACATCAGTCCTTCTTGACAAAAATATTGTGTCCCAATCTCCTAAGGGATGAGAACATTTTGGGGTCTGAACCACAGTGACCCAAGCTTGTCAAAATGACTTGACTTTAAGGCACACAGCGATGAATCCTGTTTCCTATTGTGGTTTCAGAATATGGCATAGTAATAAATTTAGGAATAATTAAATTATGTTTATGCTGACAAAATGTACCAGTAAAAACATATGAATGAAAGTTTTTTCAGAGAAATAAGCTCATTCAATGGAATCAATATTCTTTCCCAATATATGACATGAAATTTCTTTGTCATTAATCATTTTCAAGGGTACATTATAATACCTTCTTAAGATAATATTTCAATGTTTAAAGTGTTTTATTTAAGCTGGGTGTGGTGGCGCATGCTTGTAATCCCAGCATTTGGGAAGCTGAGACCGGAGGATCGAGGTTCGAGACAGCCTCGGCTACTTAGTGAGGCCCTCTGCAATTTAGTGAGATCCTGTTTCAAAATAAAGAAAAAAATGGGAAGGGGATGTAGCTTGGAGGTCAAATGCCCTGGGTTCCATCCCCAGACCCACAAAAATAATAAATAAATAAATAAATAAATAAATAAATAAATAAAGTATTTATATATAGGAAAGGAAAATGAAAGAAAAACTTTCAGTGACCATTTAGGAAGAAAAAACACTGGCAATACTAAACAAATGCTATTGCAGTATTTGTATTTCTCGCTAAAATCAAAACTGAAAGAGAATAGATGGGTCAGAAAATTGAAATGGCATATGATCATAAATAATACAAATTAAGAATTTGGTTTGGGTAGGGTTTTTTGTTTGTTTTGTTGTTGTTACTGTTGTTGTTGATGTCCTGTGTGTGTGTGGTGTTGGGGAGAGAACCCAGGTTTCATGCACTCTGAACAGAGGTTCTAACACTGAGCAACAGTACTAGCATAGAACTGAGAAGCCTAAGTACAATTATTTTTCTTTTGTTATTAAATTTTTACACATTTTGTTACTTGTTAAACAATTAATGGACTAAGTTAGAATTCATTCAAAGAAAATAAGCTTTCCTCAGATATTAGTTCAGGCTGAGTCTAACTATGCCAAATGAGGCAGAGAAGTGGTACATTAGATGCCAAAAATATCTGTTTGACCTCAATTATCCAGATAGTATTTCAAGAATCACTTTGTGTGGCTAAAGAGCGTATAATCTAGTTGTTCCCAACATGATACCGTCTTCTAGAAAACCATCTTTACACATTACACCATTTCCATCTGCAACTAAATCAGAGCACAAGGTAAAAAGCATATCTACCCAGCATCTTATGGATGAAGATGAGCTTTAAACTCCTGAATTTATTGGACAATTACTCACTATTAATATTATGTGTAGCAGAAAATGAGCATTTCATAAAACATAGTTGTGAACATAGGTCTGTTTCAAAGAAAAATAGCTATTTTATAAAGAGATTCTGGTTGTTATCATACACAGTTCTATACCACCACACTTGACACTAGACCAAAACCAGTAAGTAAAAATCTCATCAGAGGGGAAGTTTGATAGGTATAGCATTTCACTTTTACAAAATTCTGGAGATCATTGCACAACGGGAACATATTTAACACTACTGAACCACACACTTAAATATTCTTAAAATATTGCATGTTATGTGTTTTACCATAATTAAATATTTTAAATGTTTGTATTGAAGAATATTCTCCCTTGCAACTTGGAAAACACCTAGGATAGATGCATTATCTACTTGCCAAAGCCAGCATTAAGTTATAGGAATCATTTATAGAAAATCCTAGTAAAGCAACCAGAGGGGTCAAGGAAAACAAGAAGCATAAAAAGATGATCAATGCCTTTGTCTCCTTGAATAATTTTGGCTCGTGTAAAATACCAGAAATCACCTTTTAGAAAAGCTCTCATCATGAAAAATGTGGCTGGGGAAGCTGCAAAACACACTCTTTCCAAATAAAGCGTATTGATCCTTGACCTTGTCATTGCTTAGACATTGACAACAAGGCCACGTTTCTCTACTTCAGACAGACACAAGGAAAAATCAACTGCTCAGATGAAAGGAGAGCTACAGGAGTGTTTCTTGTTGCAGTGAGTGCTTTACATATGATATTTAATCCTGTGAGGTAGGTACCATCCTAATAGGTCCAAAAGGGGAAAGAAGGCTTAAGAGATTAAGGAACTTGCCCTATTTCACCCAAAAAGTATTGACATCATTAGAAATGAAATTCCAGAAAGATTTTTTTATTCTCTCAGATATTTTATTATAACAATAGAAAGCTTACTGACACAAAATCCTTTTCCACCTATGTCTGGTGAGTGGTTCCTCATCTTTAATGTGTATGTCTCATCTGAGTACCTTTTTTTGTTGTTTGTTTGTTTGTTTGTTTTATACAATTTTTGTAGTTACCATGATTTTTTTCTTTACTTTTATTTATAAGTGGAACATATTAAAAATGGTATACATTTAGACTGTGCTTGGTGCCCTCTACCTCCCACCCCGGTTCCCTTTCCCCCCCTCCCAACAATGAGTGTCCAGGTTAACCATTCTATATTCATACTTTTACACATATTTGGATGTAGCTCCTCTTTAATCAACCTCAGACTTCTTCATCTCATATCTTTCCATTCTAGTTTTGCTGAGATTTCCCCTCCATTATCTGGAGTCCCAGAAAGAATTTGATTCAGTACAATCCTGATTTCTTTGTTGTGCCATTTTGAAAGATCAGAAGTGAAACTGAAAGACAGAATATAACTAGTTTCTTCTGCCAACTCTCATAGGTTATCATGGTTCTCATATGCTCAAACTATGCATAACCCTCATCCCAGGATTTCAGATTGGCTTTCTTGAATGATCATCTGTTCACCACTGAACTGCATTAGGCATTCTCTCATCTGTTTCAATCAGCACTCTCATCACTGGAATCCAAAGAGACTGACCACATCACAATGGAAAGGAAGGTTTATTTGCTCATACTTTTGGAGATTTCAGGGGTTCAGTTCATGTTGGGCCAGTTACATCAATAGAACTCAGGGCATGGCAGAGAGAGAGGCAGAGAGAAAGGGCTCTGTTCTCATATTATGGAGACCAGAAGCAAGAGAGAACAAGCAAAGAGACTCCAGTACACAAGCTTTATTCATTCATCTTCCTTCACCATTCTTTCTTTCTTTCTTTCTTTTTTTTTTTTTTTTTTTTTTTTTGGTGGTGGTACTGGAGCTCCTGGAAACCCTTCTACCTCCAGGTTACACTCCCAGACCTATTTTTATTTTTAATTTGGAAACAGGGTCTCTTAAGCCAGCACAGCTGGCTTCGAACCTGAGCGATCCTCCTGTTTCTGACTCCCAAGAGCAGGGATCACAAGTGTGCACCACCACTCCAGGCTCGTTCTTTCTTAAATGAGAAATTCATCTTGCAATTTTGTATAATTTCATATATATAATTCTATAATGTATAAACTGTAGTATATAATTAAGTTAATTTAGGCCACCAATTGGATTGGTATTTAAGGATTGTCTTAAACTGGGCGTGGCAGCGCACACTTATAATCTCAGTACTTGGGAGGCTAAAACAGGAGGATCACAAGTTCCCAGCCAACCTCAACTACTTAGTGAGGCACTCTGCAACTTAATGAGACGCTGTTTTAAAATAAAAATCAAAATAGGTCTGGGGGTATAGCTTGTAGGTAGAAGTCCTCTGGGTTCAGTCTCCAGTACCACACAAAAAATTTAAAAATAATAAAGGACTGCCTTAAACACATTACAATGTAATCTATTTGCCATTCTTGGGAAAACAAGAGGGGTGTGTGTGTGTGTGTGTGTGTGTGTGTGTGTGTGTGTGTTATGGGGATTGAACCCAGGAGCTTTCTATCTCTGAGATAGACCCTCAACCTCCCTTATTTTTTGTCTTTTGAAACAGAATCTCATTAAGTTACAAAGGGCCTTGGCTGAATTTCTGAGGTTGGCTTCCATATACTAGAATTATAAGCATGAGCCACTGCACTCATCTGGGAAGAGTTTTAATACTCCAGGTTTTGCTTTCTTGGGTATGATTTTTACAATAAGTTGTAATAGATATCCTGAAGGGAAGTGCCAAATATGGGATATTATGATAGAAACTTG
Organism: Muscardinus avellanarius; assembly: GCF_963383645.1. Classification (NCBI taxonomy): domain Eukaryota; kingdom Metazoa; phylum Chordata; class Mammalia; order Rodentia; family Gliridae; genus Muscardinus; species Muscardinus avellanarius. The sequence continues at coordinate 39,460,618 of NC_137793.1, forward strand.
CAGAGATCCATGTTTAATAGACCCTAGTCTATCAGGGTATGATGCTGCATAGTAACTTGTAAAAAGACAGAGAGAAAGCTGGAGAGGAGCACAAACTATAATTAGTTCCATTAAATTCCTTTAACTGCATTTCTACGTCTTGTTTGAAGAAGAGGACATTTATGGGAAAACAAGGCACGCACATTTTTGGTCACTGCTATTAGGTGTTAAAAGAAAACTACATTTACAGGTCCCATGACTATCATATTTATTTTCTCAAAACAAAGTTTCCTCAGCATTTTTTTTTTATCCAGGAAATTTCCCAACTTTAGGGGTCCCAGACTTCAAAGTCAAGGAAGTAAATCTGGGACAGGAACCTGAGGAAACCACGTGAGATTGCCCAACAGCAGTAGAAAACTACTAGGATCTTGTGTGTTTGTGTGTCGTGACCTGTTTGCTACTACAGAGTTAGATATGGATGCATAATTTGGCAGCACACAAATATCATTTTAAAAATACCCAGATATGCTCATCAAAGGTTTGTTCTATCAGACACAACACTGTTACCATTGACGGGAGGAAGTTTCCTCCGCTAACCTCTGCGCAGTCACTGCAGTGTGACCCTCAAGTCACTGGATAACACTTGTGCACCCCTACTCACAGGGGTTTATCTGTAAGTGGCACCTGCTGTTCAGTTTCCTATAAATACTGAGTGCCTGCTGCAAATCACAGATGTTTTATGCATTAGAAAAAAACAACACAAAGTAATCATAAAAAAAGACAAACTGTAAGGAGTAGGTAGAATCAGGCAGAGAAAAAGCCTGCCCTACCTAGGGGTGTTCTGAGGAAGAGTTTAAAGTGTAGAGCATTAGCAGCTTTGCTGAGCAGCTCAATTTGACCCCAACTAGAAATCATCTTGGCTGAGATGACCTGGGGCAGCCAAGGAAGAGTGTCTCCTGACACTCTTTGAGCAGGGACATCATACTGGAAAATTCCTGTGTCTGCCATTTAGACCTGTTCGTTTTTTTAGCTCTTGTCATTTTAAGGCATCAGATTTTTCTTAGAACAAATATCCCATGTTTTTTTTTTTTTAAAGTGTGAAAATAAATGCTTTGATTTTGGTGCAAACTCTTATTAGCTAAAAACCACTTCTCTTTACAGAGGGCAGCCTCCACCATCACCTCAAATAGGCTCTTTCTGCTGTATTCAGTTTTGGATACCAACCCTAAAAAAATAAACATGCTTGAGTTAATCTTATTTTTACACCACTTATTTTCAGTGCATTTCAAAGCCAAAAATACTAACATTATTTTATAGACTTCCAACTAAGCGCTAACAAAGAAAATATTTATCTACTCCCCATTTCCCAAACAATTTCTGGACTCCATTTCAAAGAGATGCATGTTACCTGAATGCTAATGTGCTTTTCTTTTTTCCAGAGGAACCAAAGCATGCTGTTTGTTTTCACAGGAGTATTTATACTTAACACATTTACATTTTAAGTCACATTTGCTCTACTTCTTAAACGACTTCTCTTATAACTATTTTTTTAGCTTATAATCACATTAACAATCTGCCCCTAAAGAATTCTTCAGAGCCCTTTTTTTTCACTTTTATTTTAATATTTGACAGTTTCTTTGTAGAAAGGAAAGAGCATTTGAAATAATATTGGATATTTTGCCAAGTCTGTCAAATGAGTAACACTTCCACTTTCTCAGCTCGGTCTCATTAAAATTGTATTCTAATTCTGTCTTAACTTGGTCTCTGTGCTTCATAAGTCATTGCCTGCTCATTACTTGTAGTGTGGGAGATGAAATTTATTCAAACCTGATAGCTGAGATAAAGAATTGAAAGGCAGGCAGCTGGGAGAAATGAAATTAGCCTATTTTAGTGCCTTTCCGGCTGGATTTTTGCACAGCCACCGGTTATACCATGTGTCAGTTCACATTTGTGACACTATCTATGTTTGGTTTATAGATTTCCATTAATGTGATTCTTAAAATGAAAATACAGAGATTCTCTCCTTCCTTCTTTTTTTTTTGACTTAGCATTGAAATGCCACTGAGTATCTGAGTTGATAAAGAGGAAAACATGATTTTCTATAGTTTTCTATAATTATAGAATCATTAAAATGGCCCAACAAAGATTAATTGTTTCATTGTGTTACAATTCATATGGGTGTCTCCTACAGAAAAGAACATTAGTGACAAAGAGTAAATGTTATCCCCTCAGAATGGTTTGAGGGGAAATGGATTTAGAATGTAATGTGACTTACAAGCAATTTCACGTAGAGTACAGGAGGGAGCTGAGCTTTCTAACCTAAACACTCCATCTCATACTTTAAATGTCAGAAGAATACACTGTGGAATTCCTAATTTTGAATATAGTAGAGTATTTGAAGAAAATTGACTAAAAGCATTGTACTTTTCCATTATAAAATTGAGTTGTTAAGAAATTATATGGTCTAATTACTAAACTTGGTATTTTTACTACTTTGATTATGAACAGATATTGTCATTAGCTAGCTAATTAAATTGACTGCAATAACAAGCAGTAATTTAGAAATATGTTCTAAATTATTTTCTATATGAAAGCAAAGTCCTCGTCGATCTATGTATGCGATTAACATCAAGTGTCATGAATTAGCTGAGGGATTTCAGTGTGGAAATATGTGCATTTGTATAAAAGAAAGAAAGATGAGATTTGTTTACACTCCAGTTCCAGTTTACAAGATGGAGCCTGATATGTACCAAAATAAAGCAACCACTGCATGTTTTGTTCTGATTACTTAGAAAATATATATAAGAAGTAAAACACATTTCTAAGAGTGAGAGCTACTTTTAAACATCTGTGAATACAACGTAGTATATACATCCAACCCAGAAGCTCTGTACATAATATATTTAAGTTTAAATGGACAGAACTGGTCAATGCGTAATGTAAGTTATGTGGGCAAATCTTTCAAACCTACTACACTGCAAATTACATAATATTTTATGTTACTAATAAATCACACAGATAAGGAGCAGTTGAAACCTCTGGGTGCAGAAGCACATGCCTGCAATCTCAGATACTCTGGAGGCCGAGGCAGAGGATGGCAAGTTTGAGGCCAGCCTGGGAAACTTAGCCAGACCTGTCTCAAAACAAAAAATAAAAAGGGATTGGGATGTAACTCGGTAGTAGAGTGCCTCTAGCCAGTTTCCAACATCATTATAAACCATAACCATAAATAAACTTCTCTTTGATGTGGGTGTTCTCCAGTAATAGTAGCTGGATTCGAAAGGTGACCTTCTTGAGAGCGCTTAGCATGGTGAGTTTTTATTTGCCTTTTAGTTTTTCCCATTGTGATACTTAGTTCATGGTCTCTGTCATACTTGTACCTATTAACATTTAATAAACCAGCTAGCAGAGAAGCAGGTCAAGTTATAATGCAGGACTAAGCTAGAAAAATCAATAGACTACACAAGGCTAACTCTAACATGATTTAACAGATTCTGTATAAAGGGTCACATAATAGATAAGGAATACAATGTGCTTACATACCTTATGTTAGTATATAATACCCAATCTAATATGGACAGAAACAAGTAACTACCATAGGATCTATTCCTGAAGATATATTTCTGTTTCATAATTAATAACAATCATTTACTATAATAGAATAGAATTAATAAGTTCACATCCTTTTCAATTCCATCTCTGCCTTGTCCTCCCTGTCCCGTCCTCTCCAGCACTTGACATGAGCATGTATCCGAGTCTATGGCTTGCGTGGCTTCTATCAAGTAAATAAAACTTGCAATAGTAATGTGGAAACAAATTTTTTACTCAACAAGAATTTTTTTGTGTGGTACTGGGGATTGAGCCCAGAGGGTTCTACCTCCAAGCCACACTCCCAGCCCTGTTTTACTTTTATTTTGAATGGGGTCTTCTAAGTTGATCAGTCTCACTACTTGCTGAAGCTGTTCTTGAACCTGTGATCCTCTTGTCTCTGCCTCCCAAGAACTGAGATACAAGCTTGTGCCATCACTCCCAGCTTCAACAAGAATATTTTTGATGCAAAGCTCATGAAGTTACAACCTGAAATTTGTAACTTAAGCCTTGGAAAGCTATAAGAAAAAAAAAAAAACAAGCTCTGTCAAAACACATATTCCTGCAAAAGACTTTGATTTATTATTTCATTAAATTTTTTTCAGTTTTCCAAACTATAAGAATCATGTCCCAATTATAATTTAATGATTATATTTGGCCCATTTGATTTTTCTATCAACTTCATGTCTTCATAGAAGTAGCAGCATCAGCTGGGTGTGGTGACGCACGCTTGTAATTCCAGTACTTGGGAGGCTGAGACAGGAGGATCCGGATTCGTGACCAGCCTCAGCTACTTAGTGAGGCCCTCTGCAGCTTAGTGAGACCCTGTTTCAAAATAAAGAATAAAATTGGGCTGGGGATGTAGCTCAGAGGTAATATGCCCCTGGGTTCAATCTTCAGTGCCGTAAAAGAAAGAGAAGAAAGAAAGAAAGAAAGAAAGAAAGAAAGAAAGAAAGAAAGAAAGAAAGAAAGAAAGAAAGAAGAAAGAGAAGAAGGAAAGAAGGAAGGAAGGAAGGGAAGGAGGGAAGGAAGGAAGGAAGGAAGGAAGGAAGGAAGGAGAGAGAGAGAGCAGCAGCAGCATTTCTTCTGAGCCACAAGAAGAGTCTGTTCCCACCTTAAAGACCCATGTTAGCCAGTTCCTTCTCACCAGAAAAGAACAAAACACATCCACAGAGTCACTGGATAAAAGAGCAAAGGACCACTCCACAGCAGCTGTCAGCGTAGGGCTCTGCTGTGAACACTGGTCTTGTGGTTGTACTCTTTCCTTGGAACCACTGATTGCCTTTGTTCTTTACGATTGTTGATGGTGGTTAAAATCTGTTTAGAACCAATGGCCAATGTCAAGGAATCTGGTCAATTCATTCATGTTTAACCTTACCTTCTCTCCTGACACACTGAGTTTTCAGTATGTCCTCAATCTTTGCAGGCTCTCTCTTGGATTCCAGCCATATCCAGATATTTGTCAAGTCAGATCTCAAAGATGCAAGTCTGAGAAAGTGAAGGTTTCATTGGATTGCTTAAACATCATCCTTATGAACAGGCACACATATCCTCTCCCATTACTTGGGTGCATATAGTATAAAAGAGCATACTTCTGCCTCTTGTTACATTACACCTTCAAAATTTGTTTGCCCCACAAAATATTTTTCTTACCCTTATTTTTTATTTTTGTATTAAATTTTCTTTAGACCTGATTTTACCTTTCTTGACTAATTCTAGTCAAAGAAATAATCTCTTGAATGATCTCTCTCAATCATATAAATTGATCCTGGCGTAGAACGCCAGACCCCTGGAGAAACCGGGGCCCAGTCGTAAGAACCTGGGTCCCGGGTGGGCATCAGGAGGGGCACGCCAAACCCCGGAAGAGCCAGGGCCTGGGTCACAGGACTCTGGGCTCCAGCCGGACCCCACGGAGCACACCAGACCCCTGGAGAAACCGGGGCCCGGTCGCAAGGCCCTGGGCCCCAGGTGGGGGTCAGGCGGGGCACGCCAGAGCCCCTGGGAAACCAGGGCCGGGTAGCAGGACCCTGGGCCCCAAGCAGGATCGCGCGGAGCATGCCAGACCCCTGGAGAAACTGGGGCCTGGTTGTAAGGCCCTGGGCCCCGGGCGGGGATCAGGCGGGGCACACTGGACCCCTGGAAGAGCCGGGACCCAGGTTGCAGGACTCTGGACACCTGGGGAAACCGGGCCCGGGTCACAGTGCTACTGAGTGCCTGATCCAACAATCTCCTCAAACCACACATACTGTCTTCTCTTATTTAAAAAAAAAAAAAAAAAAGGAAAAGAAAAAGAAAAAGAAAAAAAAAAAAGAAAAAGAAAAATATCGGAGAGGGGTCAAGAAGGCTGTGACAGATGCCAGGATACTGGAGATGCAGACAAAACTTATCCAAATGAACTGGAACTTTTGGAAAAATTCCCCGCAAAGGAGGAGGACTGCTTCTTCTCTACATTGTTAAGAATCTTGGACATCACCTGTAAGGAGAGAGTTTAGCGGGAACCTAGGAAAAAGGCAGTGCTGAAAGCGGTCTCTGCGATGGCGGTGGAGACTTGTATCCAGGAGAAGCAGAAATCGGATACTACCAACCTTATTTTTTGGAGAAATTACACCAAATGTCAAATGCTACTATCGCACATGCTTAGGAACACTGGACAACATTCAGAGTGGAAAAAGACCTTGGGAAAGATTTGAAATGGTGGAGGCAGTAGCAATGGCAGTGGCCAGTACTCAGGGGAGGCAGAGATCAGATGCATTATACCTGGAACCTTTGAAGTAATAACCCCAGAGGCAGAATGCTACCATCACGCACCCTCGAGAACGTGGGACAAATGGTTGGGCGGAGAGCGTGCTCGGATACGAGCCGGCGATGGAGACAGCAAAGCTGGGATTAGAGCCTGCCATGAGGCAAGGCCGGTGCTGGGGCCTACGAGGCCAGGATCAGAGCCCGCCGAGGGGTTAGGCCAGTGCCGAGGCCAGCGGCTGACATCGGAGCCTGCCGTGAGGCAAGGCCGCTACTGAGGCCTCCGAGGCCGGGATCGGAGCCTGCCTTGAGGCTAGGCTGGTGCTGGGGCCACCGAGGCTGGGATCGGAGCCAGTCAAGGGGTTAGGCCGGTGTCAGGGCCAGCGAGACCAGAATCGGGGCCTCCCATGAGGCAAGGCCGCTGCTTGAGCCAGCGAGGTCTGGATCAGTCCACTGGGTGGCCAGGCCACTACTGGGGCCGTCAAGAGTGAGATCGGTACTTGCAACATGGCATGCACAGAGAAATATCGCAGAAAATAAAAACCAGATGCTTCCCCTAATCAGCAATAACTAGGAGGAAAGTGGCAACAGGAAGAGGTCCAGCTATAGAAAGGGCCCTATAGTAAAGCAATTAAGGTGACCAATCAGAGGGTTTGGAATAGGGGAGGATGGAGCCTCTTTAAAACGCAGGAGGTACATAAACAAATGTATCAAAGTTAATCACCAAACAAGCATGGGATCCAGGGAGGGGGAGGGAATGGGATGGGGACTGGATAAGGGCTAATTGGATGATGTGTGCTTGTATATGCTCTCAAGTCTTGTATTCCAATGTGATATATGATTACAATGCACCAATAAAAATAAATTTAAAAAATAAATAAATTGTTCCTAAATGCAAAGATATTCTTACGTTGAGAGTCCTAATTCCGCATCAGACATAAGTGGCGCTGGCCTGTGAAAACTGAGTCTTAGAGAAGGTACTGGTTCCTAATGAACAAACAAATGTCCTCTTCTAAGACACACCTACACTTTTAAGAGTTTAGCATCGAGTATATTTCCATGTTTTTACTCATCCTAGACCTTCTATCTCCTCTACAGCTCCCGTGCTGACATGCCTCTAGACTTCCCAGATATTAGTTCACCTATTCCTCAGAGATGAGCAAAGTCATTCAAGGACATACACTGGCCAGCTTAAAAATGACAAAGACATGCTTTGACAAATTAAATCAAATTCAATCACAAGGCATATTTCCAAATTTGGTAAAGAACCAATACTAAGAAATAAAATTATTACTCTTACACAAATATAAAACGAACATATGTCAAAGATTGTATTTAACTCATTAACTAAATGAGGAAACTAATAAGACGATACAACTGATTCAAAGGAGAATCCAAAGAACATGTGTGTGCACACTAGCAATAGTGAAATAGACTTACAAATGTATGCAAAACTGTTCTTTTTGTGTGTGTGTGGAATTGGGGATTGATCCCGGGGTATTCTTCCTCTAAGCTACACTCCCAGCCCTACTATTTATTTATTTATTTATTTATTTATTTATTTATTTATTGCAGCACTGGGGATGGAACCCAGCAACATTCTACCTCCAAGCTACACCCCCAGCCCCATTATTTATTCTTTTGAAACAGGGTCTCACTGAGTTGCAAAGGGCATCACTAAGTAGCTGAGGCTGTCTGGGAACCTCAATCCCCCTGTCTCAGCCTCCCAAATGCTGGGATTATAGGTGTGTGCTACCACGCTTGGCTCTTGTTTATTTTGAAACAGGGTCTCACTAAGTTACAGAGGGCCTCAATAAGTAGCTGAAGCTGGCCTCCGATCTGCAATCCTTCCTGTCTCAGCCTCTCAAGTACTGGAATTACAAGCGTGTGCCATGCTCTGGAACAGCGGCAAGCTTGTGTGTGTAGGGCTAGGTAGGAGGCCCCTGTAATGAGGCAGGGTGAGCCTGAGGCCAGGGAAAGAAAGAGAAGGGTGAAGAAGGTAGTGAGGAGCCATGAAAAAGGATTTGTATTTCTAAGTGTTGTGGGAATTGAGTAGGTTTGGGGCTTAGGAGTTGTTCTCAAAGAGGGGATTTAATAACAGTTTTGTTCTTTCAAGTTCTTTTTGGGAAACTCTGTGTTTAGGAAGATAAGGGAATTCAGAAGCTCAAATACCTTCAGCTCAAATATTTATACCAAAGAGACATATTTTGGGGTGGCAAATTCTAGTCACCTTTAGCGATAAACATGTTTTGATATAAATAGAAAAATGTTAAAAATAAGTGAATGAATAAATAAATAAATATAAGACATAAAAATAAGCAGTGTATTTATGCTGCTATGTATCAAATAAGACCTATGTAGAGCCAGGTATAGTAGTGTGTGCCTGTAGTTCTAGGTATCCAGAAAGCTGAAGCAGGCAGATCAGTTGAGCCCAGGAGCTTAAGACCAGCCTGGGCAACAGAGCAAGACCCCAGCTCAAAATTAACAACAAAGTGTAAAATTATGCTCATCCCAGAAATCTCACATTTTTATCAAGTAGAGATCACTGTATACTTATAGAAAACATAGGCTTTGTGACTCCAGTTTAAAGCATTTATATCTAGAAAAACTTTTCTTCCTGCAATGACAATAACATTCTAATTAAAGGGGACCTAACTCGATTAAACATGGTTTTACGACCACTCATACTATTTCTCTGAGCAATTTTTGTCAAAAACAAATTTCCAAAAATCCCTGAAAAATGTTCTGGTTCAATACATTTTAGGTTGGCATATGGGAATCTGCGCTTTACAAGTTTGCAAGAATTTTGACAATGGGCCACCATGGGTACCTGTGAGTTAAGGATGCAGTCTACAACTGATTTTTTTTTTTTTTTTTCAAAATTCACCTACTGCGGGGCATGGTGGGGCACGTTTGTATTCCAGCATTTGGAAGACTGAGACAGGATGATCCCGGGTTCGAGGATAGCCTCAGCTACTTAGTGAGGCCCTTTGCAACTCAGTGAGACCCTGTCTCAGAATAAAGATTAAAAATAGGACTGGGGGTGTGACTCTGGGTTCAATTCCCAGTACCAGGAAAAAAAAATTTTACTTGCTCACACACAGACTCAGAAAATAAAGTTGGGTTTGCTTATTTGGAGCATACAGTGATACTCATTTTATTGAGTCATAAACCATTAGTGCTCAAGAAAGATTAACTGGTCAGAAAGAAAACTAAAAGAGGGAAAGACTTGGGCACAGAAAGTGCCAGGTCTCCACCAAAAGCCCTGTGCTTCTCCACTCCACGCAGCCTCCCATCTGGACATTGTTTGAAGAATGTGTTTAAATATTTTTTTACACGCAATTTGTTTTTCTTACTCTGTAGATGTGTATTTCTTTTTATCTATTTTCAGAAAGTAACAAAAGCAGCATTTAACAGATACATATATAACAAAAGAAAACAAACAAGCAGGCCAAAAAGGAAGGAGGAAGAGGAAAAAGATCAAAGAGAAGAGAAGATAAATATGGCCAAGATCATTCATCAGCTTTGCAGTGATGAAGTCGAGGTTGGGTGCTGAGCTCCTTGACAGGCAGAGGGAAAAGGTAATTAGACACTAACCTTCGCTGAAGGTACGTGGTGTGATTTCTTTCTCATTATTTATCTTTCTTCTTGCATTAAGCCATGAATTGCTCAGTCAATAATTAATGGCCGTAACCTATAACACTGGAGACAGCTCCACATTAAACTTTCATTCCATAATGCTAAGGGCCTGTCAATTTCAGAAGAAAATTTAGAAGGTGCCTAGGATTATGGAGAAAACAAAGGGACCTATAGCTGTTCAGATGCAGTTACATTGGTATGGCATTCCACCAGATCTGAACATAGATCAGCAAAGCTTTCTAAAAAGGAATTTATATGTATCCTTTGTAACTTTTATGTTTGTTTGGTTTTGGTTTTGGTTTTTGCTTTGTTTTGTTTGTGGTACTGGAGGTGGAACCCAGAGGCCTTCTACTTCTGCACTACACCCTCCACCCTATTTTTTTTTTTTTTCTCAGTACTGGGAATGGAACCCAGGGAGCATTCTACCTCCGAGCTACTTTTTCTTTTATTTCTTTTATTTTGAAATAGGGTTTCACTGAGTTGCAAAAGGCCTCACTAAATAGCCGAGACTGTCCCCGAACTGCGATCCTCCTGTCTCAGTTTCCCAAATGCTGAGATTAAAAGCGTGCACCACCACACCCGGCTTTATTTTGTTTTTATTTTTATTTTGAAACTGGGTCTCACTAGGTTGAGAGTCTGACTATTTGCTGAGGCTGTCCTTGAACCTGAGATCCTCCAGGCTCAGCCTCCTAAGTCCTGGCATGTACCACCACATCTAGCTTGTAATGTTTTTATATCTAGTAACCAAGCTAAATATCTTGAGTTCTGATATATTAGCATTATTCTTATTCAGGTTTCTTTTCACTGTTTACTTTTTCTTCACTTAGATTCTTTGGCCCCTTAGTTTCTCAGGCTTCATCTTTTCTGCTGTTAGAAATTTTTCCCAAAACAATGGTGAGAAAGAAAAAAGAAAAAAGTGTTCAGTCCTCCACTCATAAGGAGCACAGAGCTGCGAGCTTCCCAAGTTAGTTGTGGTTGTGGTTGCTGCTGTTGTTGTGGTTGCTGCTGTTGTGGTGGTTGCTGTGGTTGCTGCTGTTGTTATGACTGTCCTGCTTTTTTGTAACTTGAATGGTTCTTGCTTTTAAAAATGTTTATCCAGGGCTCCACATACTTCCCATGGCTCCCTGCTGATAAAGCTGCAGCGTAATTAAAGTATTTATACGAACGCTGCTGAATTCAACTTGCATTATTTAGACACACAAAGGGAAATTCCTGGCATTTTCAAGTCAAAATTGTGTAATCAGATGACATAGTGTTAGCTGCTTTAAAAATACCTTTATAGCCAGTAGGGAAAAAGTATGTAAAATTATTGTTTTCTCTTTCTATTATATTGTATTCTTCAATGGAATTAATTTCTTCGGATTATGCTTCAGTTTGGATTGAGTGTTTTAAACTAAGCAGTCTAAAAGAGTCACGCTGGACTGTATTTGTTTATTTAATTAAATAGGGAAAATGAACATAACTGCACAGGGAGAAAGACACCTCGTCACCATTCAATTAGGCCTAAAGGCAGGCTTTTTTTTTTTTTCTTTCAGTAAAGTCATGGCCCTTGACACATCCTCTTTATAGAAATAAATGTAATGTTGAATAAGCTAATGCCACTCTTTTGGAATTATGACTTGAAGAGGAAAAATTATAGCATGCTGGGAATTTTGGTTGGAATTGATTTACAAAAGAACTTGCCGCGTTTGTTTTTATTGTAGTTAAAGCTCTCGTTTGGAAAAAGACAAAAGGGCAAGGAATTGGGGAGTTTCTGGATGAATGTAGATCTAATGAAGAGAGTCTGCTGGTTCCACAGGCCAGGCTCAGATTCCCACAGTCCTGAACAAACAGTTCTAAGCCAATAATTTCTAAGCCATTGTTTCTCCACTTTGGAATTCTGACTACAGGCATGTTACCAAGCCAACTGGGTGCACTACAAAGACCCAGCGAAGCTCTTTTTATCACAAGATCAAGACAACAATTGTGTGCCTACAAGAAAAGAACAACTAAAACCATCCAACAAGCATTAAAAGAACAATTCTAGAGATAGTTGCCTTTGAACTCCAATAATGGGCAACATTCAGTCCTGAGATTTAAATTTCAAGTTAAAAGAATTCATTACCAATTGCCTGCCTAGTAATTATATGAGCTGCTGGCTGCAAGTATTCTGCAGCGTTAATTTTGTCAAATGTAATATTTCCCAGTCAGGCTGAATCCCAAGTGATGAGCATCTTGTAAACTGACTTTATAGACCTACTTGTGTTTATTACAGAGCTCATTTATAAAACAGAAATCTAAATTTTCCTTGGCTTCACCTCAAACTACAAAAAAAAATGGAATATTGTTTTACAAAAGCTCTGTCTGAAATACCGCTTTCTTGAATGTAAAATTATGCCATTTGCAGATAAAATCTATAGCTATGTGCCATGTCCAGATGAGAAAATAAGAAAATGGTCAATCTGGATGTTTCTTTGTTTTTCTTAGCTGTCACCTGTGAATGATTTTAGCTCCATGCAGAAGAAGATGAGAATTTTCATTTTTGTATAAACATTTTGTTTTCTAATGATGTGGGAATGATTTAAGCTGAACAGATAGCAATAATTCAGAATCAAGATTCTATTTGAAGAAATTGACACTATTATTTCTGAAGCCCAATCTGTAACATTAGAAGTAATTTCAGAGATTCATTCAGTCCTTCTTATCATGAAATTAACAAGAGGACAACAGGTATTTGTTTATATGGGGTTTTTTTTTGTGTGTGTATGCCCTCTAATTTATTTCCTGAATAAAAATCTAAAAACACTTTACACCTGTGTGTGTTTGTGTGTGTTTTTGTGTGGGTGTGGGTATGTATGTTACTGGGACTAAACCCAAGGACATTCTGCTTCCTAACAATACTCCTAGCCCTTTATTTTATTTTATTTTATTTTATTTTATTTTATTTTATTGCTTTGAGAACAGGGTACCACTAGTTTGATGAGTCTCACTACATTGCTGAAGCTGTTCTTGAACCTGTTATCCTACTATCTCAGCCCCGCAAATACTGGAATTATAGGAGTGTACCACCACACCCAGCAAAAATATCAACCTTTTGACCAACTCTTCTTTCACTCATTTTATAGAAAAAGTGAATGAGTCTTGCTCTTGATTCAAATCTGCAATAACTATCTTAGACCAGAGCAGCTTGTTTTGTCTACTGTGAACACCTTGTTGTTGCATTTAGGAAACTAGTCAGAAATGCTTTTCTTGCCCAAAACAAAAGAATGAAGGAAAGTTCGAATGTAAAATGAGTATACTCCAGGGATATACTGGCACATTTTATGGCAAAATCAGTATGAGACCTTTTTGGTGCACATAATTTACTCTCTTACATAGGAAACTCCATTTGACAAGTAACTTCTCTTTATCTATAAATAATTACCATTAGTATACTACCTTAAAATGTTTAGATTATCATGAAAAGAATTTACTTTTTAAGTCTTTTGTTGGGGGGGCATTGGGGATTGAACCAGGGCATTCTCCTTCTGAACTTGACCCCCCACTTTTTTAATTTTTCATTTTGAAACAGGATTTCACTAAGATGCTAAGAGTCTTGCTACATTGCTGAGGCTGGCCTCAAACCTGAAGTGCTCCTGTTATTATCTCCGAAGTACTGGGGTCGCAGGCGTGCACCGCCACTCCTGGTTTTAGGTCTCCCTTTGAATCCTAGTTGCTGGCAAATAAAAGAAATGGTTTAATTATTAGTCAATACAGATAATTCTTAACTAAAGATAGATTACTGAGCAATATTCTTTTAAAAATATTGTAAGTCAACCCCAATTTTACCATAAAGGTAATGTAATATTATATTTCTACTTAGACCTTTGTAACAAAACACATTGTCAAGATGATAGAGTAGGAAATAGTGGCCTTCATCCCTCTCCAGCACATGTATGAGAGCGCACATGCATGCCCGCGCGCGCGCGCGCGCACACACACACACACACACATATACATACATGCACACACACACATACACACACACACACACACACACACACACACACACACAGTATAGACACCTACAAGCAAAGTAGCCCTAGGAGAGCTTCGGGCCTGGTAAAGAATCTACAGTGAAATAAGAATAGATTAAGTGGAAAGAGTAAAGTGAAAACATGAGAGAGAGAGAAAGAGAGAGGAAGAGAGAGAGAATATCCCCTTAGAAGGATTGCTGGTGAGACCGCATACTTGAGATGCCAGATCCCTTATTTCACACCACTTACAGTGATCAACTCAAAATGCTGACTTAAGAGTAAGAGTAAGACCTGTAGAATCAGTGTGAAAAACACAGGAGAAAATTTCTTAACCTGAGTCTGGGCAATGATTTTTTGGATATGACCCCAAAAGCACAAGCAACAAAAGGTTTGTAAAGGTTTTTTGGTGATATTTTTCTGTATCGCCAAGAATTTTTCATTATCACCAATATTTCTTGGTGATATCAACAACATACAAAAAAGAATTGAATAATACTGTTAAACCATAAATGTATCTATTTGTATATGCACAAATATACACACACATACACAAAAAACACACACAGGCAAACCTAAGGCTTTTAATTTTTCTCCAAATAGTAAGAAAAAACTATGACTACAATCAAAGTATATTATAAGCTCTTATCTTTTTGCAACTATACCTAATTAATAGATGGTTGAAATATTCATAAGCCTTTGGTTTGGCTGTTCAGTTCTAAAAGGTTTACATTAAAAATATAATTTTCATAGCTGGATGTGGTGGTGCATGCTTGTAATCCCAGACCTTGAGAGGCTGAGACAGGAGAATCCTGGTTCATGGCCAGCCTCGGCTATTTAGTGATGCCCTCCGGAACTTAGTGAGACCCTGTTTCAAAATAAAGAATAAAAAAAAAAAAAAATTAGGCTGGGTATAGCTTAGAGGTAGAATGCTCCTGGGTTCAATCCTCAGCACCACAAAAATAAATAAATAAATAAATAAATAAATAAATAAATAAATAAATAAATAAATAAATAAATAAATAAGAAATCGGGCTGGGGATGTAGCTCAGTGGTAGAATACCCCTGGGTTCGATCCCCAGTACCAAAAAATATGAATTTTTGTGAATCAATGCATAATTTTTTTTTTGCAGGTCTGGAGATGGAACGTAGGGTCATTTGACCCCCAAGCTATACCCCCTGCCCTATTTTTTATTCTTTATTTTGAAACCGGGTCTCACTGAGTTTCAGAGGGCCTAAGTAGCTGAGGCTGTCCACGAACTGCCATCCTCTGGGTCTCAGCCTCCCAAATGCTGGGATTACAAGTGTGAGCCACCAACACCCGGCTGATAATTTGTCTTTTTATTAGAACTTCCCTAAAATTTATATATATAATCTTCCTAAGCATATACCCATTATCTATCTACCTTTTGAAGGATTTCAAAAAGAAAAAGAAATTCAGTCTGATGCTTTTGTTTCTCTTATAGAAAAACATTTCTTATATCCAAAGTAAAAGTTTTATGAGGAAAATAAAAGCTTACTTTGGATTTCCAACCATAACATAGACCTACGTTATTCCCCAAGCTGAGCCATAGAGTTAAGTTAGCGTTCCATCCAGTTCCAGATAGACTCCATCTTTTCTTCTTCGTTTTCACTGGTGAGCAGAGCAAGACATGGCATCGAATGGGGGACAAGTCCTTTGCCTCTTATGACAAGAACAGCCACTGGTCTTCATAACTTACTGTGGCTCCTGCCTTCCTAGTCACCGTTCCCTGAACCAGGCCCAGACTGAAGGAAGCATCTCTCAAGGTCTAGAAGTCTTTGTATCAGCCGGGCGTGGTGGCGCACGCTTGTAATCCCCGCGCTTGGGAGGCAGAGACAGGAGGATCGCGCAGGTTCGAAGCCAGTAGCGCTGGTCTTAAGAGACCCTGTTTCCAAATAAAAATATAAAATAAGTCTGGGAGTGTAGACCGAAGATAGAAGGGCTTCCAGGAACCCCAGGACCACCAATAAAGAAAGAAAAGAAGAAGTCTTTGTATCAGACCAGCTCATGGACTCAGGCTGATAGAGAGGCAAGTAGGATGAAGCACGAGTCAGAGGACTCCCATGCTGCCCTGTTTTTCAGGCTTTAAATCTATCACGTCCACTCCTTTTCCAAATGCACATAACAAACACAGTTATCCCTATGTGAGAGACTGAAAACACGACAAGCAGAAAGATTTACCTAATCCTCACCACATCATACACGGAAGGAATAGCTGAACAGGAATCTGCCTTGACTCCATAGCTGCCCGGCACACTGGTTTTGCTATGTTGCGGAAAATTGCTGGTTATCGGTAGATGACTATCTGTAACTCCAGTACTATTCTGTTCAATTGCTAGAATGGAAAATTCTTGAGATTCTAAAACATTGAGGAATGTGCCTTGTTTATCTCTGCATCCCTCATAGAGGCTAACTCAGTGTTAGCAGGTATTAAAGGAATGCGGTTAAATGGGTGATGTATACACTGGAATATAATTTTTGAACTTGCTTATGCTTAGAATGACATTTTAAAGCATTTTTGTGTAAGTACAATACAAATCTCAGATTGTTAATATGCTAGCAATTATACAATATTGTAATAGAAATATTAGCTAGCTGTTATATTCACTTACTTTCCCCTAATTTATTATTTTACTAAGGAACAGATAAGCCCGTGAGCCAATTGCACCCTTCAGAGAGCTTTGACTTTGGTGCATCTCTGAAACTCAACTTAAAAGGAAAATTTTAATCTGTAGATAACACAAAGGAGGAGACCTTATTATGTGTCTGATCATTTAAAATCCAAACAGAAAGCTGGGTGCAGTGACACATGCTTGTAATCCCAGCATTTGGGAGGCTGAGACCAGAGGATCATGGTTCGCGAACAGACTCAGCCACTTAGCCCTCCGCAACTTAGTGAGACCCTGTTTCAAAAAATAAAAAAATAAAAAATAGGGCTGGGGATGTAGCTCAGAGGTTGAATGCCCCTGGGTTCCATCCCAGACCCACAACAATAAATAAATAAATAAATAAAGTAAGTAAGTAAGTAAGTACGTAAGTAATTCTAACATAAGCTTAAGGAAGCTGTAAAGGAACACCAAAACCAGAGTTCTATTAAGTGTCTTAGATATTCACCAAAATAAAACAAAATCTAATAATATGGAAATGTTATGTGATACTTTACTGTTTATAAAGCATTTCTCAAACTAAGATACTTGTTTTTCAAGTACATTAAACACAAGGTGCTTGAAATCAAAACATAAACAGAGTGCATTGTCAAAGTATGTGAAATATTTTATATGAAAACAAATGGATTACGGATTTTTTTTTTTTTTTTTTTTTTTTTTTTGCAGTACTGCAGTACTAAGAATGGAACCCGGGGCATTCTGCCTCCAAGCTACACCCTCAGCTGAATATTTTTTATTCTTTATTTTGTAACAGGGTCTCACCGAGTTGCAAAGGGCCTCACTAGGTAACTGAGGCTGGCTGTGAACCACGATCCTCCTGTCACAGCCTCCCGAATGCTGGAATTATAAGCGTGCACCACCACACCTAGCTTATTATGGATTTTATTTTATTTTTATTTTTATTTTTATTTTTGGGGTGGTACTGGGGTTACTGGAAGCCCTTCTACCTCCAGGCTATATTCCCAGACCTATTTTATACTTTATTTGGAAAGAGGGTCTCTTAAGTCAGCACAGCTGGCTTCGAACCTGCGTGATCCTCCTGTCTCCACCTCCCAAGAGCGGGGATTACAAGCGTGCGCCACCATGCCCGGCCTTATGGATTTTAAAAACAAATGTGATTCATTTTCAGAAATGAAGTGGAGACCTCTGTAAAGTTGTTCTCTCATGGTTTCTTTTGAATTTTTCTCAATTCCTTCTCCACCTTCCATGAAAGACAATGGTGAAAACATATGAGAAATACTACTGCATATTAGCAGATAGACAGTGTATATATTGTGTATTCTGGAGTGTGCTGTGAGGTACTAGTGCTTTTCATGCTCAATTTACAGGTAAGTAAAGAGGCACTGAAACTTAACTTCCTCGGTGGTGAAGGAGAAAGGGTTTAAAGAATACTCTTATTTTCCACAAGAATCCCCCTTTACCTTTTGCAAACTCAACCAGGCATAGCACTTTATCAATATCCTAAGTCAGATTTAAATGTGGTCTGAAAAAAAAATGCCCATGAATATGAGTTTGCTGAGTATCATATGTACAAAAAGAAGGATATAGTTATCTTTATTTTTATTCTACTTTCTATTAACCAACCAACTCTCTTAGTAAGCAACAGTCTTCCTTCTCCCTTTGTTTGTTTGTTTGTTTGTTTGTTTGTTTATATTTTTGTGACACTGGGGGTGGAACTGAGGGGCTTTTCTACCTCTGGGCTATACTCCCAGACCTATTTTTTATACTTCATTTGGAAACAGGGTCTCACTAAGTTGCTGAGAGCCTCACTCAGTAACTGAGGCTGGCTTCGAGCCTGTGTGATCCTCCTGTCCCAGATTACAAACATGTGCCACCACACCTGGCTCCGTTTATATATATATATTTTGCGACACTAGGGATGGAACCCAGGAGCATTCTACCTCTGAGCTATACCCCAGCCCTATTTTTTATTCTTTATTTTGAAACAGGGACTCACTAACTTGCAAAGGGCCTCACTAAGTAGCTGAAGTTCCTTCTTATCCCTTTAAAACATATTTACCTGTTATAAAGTGTAATATATGTATATACATATATATAATCAAATTTTAAGTTTTCCTTTTTTTTTTTTTTGTGGTACTGGGGTTCCTGGAAGCCCTTCTACCTCCAGGCTACACTCCCAGGCCTATTTTATATATTTTTTTATTTGGAAACAGGGTCCCTTAAGCCAGCGAGGCTGGCTCTAAACCAGCTTGATCCTCCTGTCTCCACCTCCGAAGCGCGGGGATTACAAGCGTGGGCCACCATGCCCGGCAGGTTTTCCTATCTTAAAACACTTTTTCTGTGATACTAGAAATGGAACCCAGGCCTTTTACCTCTGGGCTATACTCCCAGACCTATTTTATATTTTATTTTGAAACAGGGTCTCACTAAGTTGCTGAGAGCCTCACTAAATAGCTAAGGCTGGCTTCAAACCTGTGTAATCCTCATGTCTCAGCCTTCCAAATGCTGGGATTACAAGCATTTGGCTTAAAACACTTGGCTTAAAGCACTTTTAATTGCTGGGCGAAGTGGCACATACTTGTAATCCCCGCACTTGGGAGGTGGAGACAGGATGATCCCACAGGTTCGAAGCCAGCCTTGCTGGCTTAAGAGACCCTATTTCCAAATAAAAATATAAAATAGGTCTGGGAGTGTAGCCCGGAGGTAGAAGGGTTCCATACTCAGTACCACCAAAAAAAAAACTTTTAATTAACTGACCATGGCTAGGACTGGTCTCAAGGGCTGATCCCAAGCTGTTTCTATAGAAAAGTAGGTATAGATAATAGATAAAAATGAATAATTATAGTTGATAGATCAATAGAATCAGCCCTCTGTATATCTATATCTATAGATATAGATATAGATATGCAGAGATATATCTTGGATATATATTTGGATATATATTTTTAAATATGTGTATTTAGAAATTTATAGAGTAGCCGGGTATGGTGGCACATGCTTTTACTCCCCGTATTTGGAAGGCTGAGAAAGGAGTTTGAGGACAGCCTCGGCTACTTAGTGAGGCCCTTTGCAACTCAGTGAGACCCTGTTTCAAAATAAAGAATAAGTAATATGGCTGAGGGTATAGCTTGGAGGTAGAATACACCTGGGTTCCATCCTCAGTACTGAAAAAAAAAGATATATATTAAGTAAGAATGCAAGCACAGCTCTTAAACCCCCTTAGGATGCACAGAGACGACACTAACATTTTTAATATCTGTATTTGAAATAAAGGAATATGATGTTGATAAGGAACAATCTGTCGGGGCAGGGCCTCAGCGTACAGGGAGGCTGGGAGAGCAGCCCTGTGAAATATGGAAAGAGACTGGAGTCCCACCTGTTCAGAAGATGGAGCTCATTGACTTTTACCTTTTTAGCTAACGTCTGGCTATTAATATTTGAAATCAAATATTATTTTAAATCAAATATTATTTGAAATCAAATATTTAGCTATACCTGATTGGCTAAAAAAAAAAAAAAAAAAGACCTTGATTAGACCAGCCCAGATGACAGAGGATGACATTGGATACCTGTAGGTAAGAGTACTCTAAGGATTGGCTGGACTGGCTTGGGTCAGGTTTGCCAACTATGTGGTATTCCTTCCTTTGCCAAGGTTCAGTGAGATACCATTGTAAGTCACAGTGTACCTCCTGGAAACCCTTCTCTCTCTCCTTTCTCTATAGCTGCAGAATCAGAGAAGACATAAAGTAGTACTGCCCTCTCAAAAAGTTACAAGCTCATACTCTCTATTTCTCTCTCTATTTCATCTCAGCTTTACCTGCCTTAGAAATCAAGATCACTTGAAGCCAGGCGTGGTGGCGCACGCTTGTAATCCCAGCATTTGGGAGGCTGAGACAGGAGGATCAAAATTCATGGACAGCCTCAGGTCTTTAGTGAGGCCCCTTGCAACTCAGTGAGACCCGGTTTTAAAATAAAGAATAAAAAATAGGGCTGGGGGTGTAGCTCGGAGTTATGCCTGAGGACCGAAAAAAAAAAAAAAAGACCACTTGATATAGAAGCAAGTTAATTTTTTGGGGGGGTGGGTACTGGGTACTGAACACAGGGGTATTCTACCTCTGAGCTATACCTCCAGTCCCATTTTTGAGGGTCTCACTAAGTTGCTGAGAGTGGCCTCCAATTATGATCCTCCACTCGTGGCCACCAAGTACTGGTATTACAAGTGAGTGGCACCATGTCCTAGGCAAGGTAAGCTTTAACTAGTGGACTGAAATCTTCCAGAGCAAGTAAGTGTGCAGCCTAGCAACTCAGTAATCACTGTGTTCTTTACAGCAGTAAAATACAGTGAAGTCAACAAAATACATGAAAAACAATGCTAACTTCTTCAAGAGACTGTAAAAACTAATTTCAACACTAAATCCGGAAAAGAAGCTTTGCGCTAAGAGATACAGACTAGAAAGGAGTGTGGATATTGATATTGCCAGGTGGCCACAGTTACACACACTCTGCCTTTGGGCTTCTTAAAAATCTCAACCATATTTCTTCAAATGAATTGTGAGTGATTACACATCATTACCTCAAAGATAGTCTAACATTTTTAGCAATTGGTTTATAGCAATGCAAAAGAAAACGACTCCAGTTGGTGGCGAGTGACAGTCCAACGCTATTTAACTGGCCCTTAGGTAACAAAGCCCTCCCAACCCAGCATCAATCTACCCTCTCAGGTGTGCTTTCTCTCACGCCTGCCCTGGTGCTACAAGAAGCAAAAAGATACACTGGATACAAATTTGAGATATGAAATTTATATTTTTCTCTATGTAATTTGATTTAAATTGGAGAGTTGGTCATTGATCTAGGACCTGGCAATTTTCTTCTTTTCAAACTATTTGCACATTTAGAGAGGGGTGGGAACAGTGATATCCCCTTGTAGGTTTTGATAAACCTCTACCTGGTAAGTGGGTGCAGAGTTATATTTCTTGACAGAAAAGAGCTCCAAGGAAGAAATGAACTACTGTAAGGGTTGTGATTAGGAGTAAGACATAAAAGAGTCTTAAGAAGGAAAATAAATTTTTATGAGAAAAATTACATGCTGCATTTGTGTTTTCAAATCTTAAAATTTGATATCTGAGATAATTAAAATCAGGGACCAGCATAGATAGTAATACACCAATGTTTATAGCAGTATTATTCTAAGTAGCCAAAAGTTTTAGACACAACCCAAGTGTTCACCAACAGAAAAATGACTAAACAAAATGTAAAGTGTGTGTGTGTGTGTGTGTGTGTATGTGTGTGTGTGTGTGCTGAAATTCTGACATTTGCTACAAAGAAAAAAAATTCACCTTGAAGACATTATCATTATACAACATGAAATGAGACAGTCATAAATTAGGAACATTCCTGTAATCTCAGTACTTAAAAAGCTGAAACAGGAGGATCGCAGGTTCAAGGACAGCCTCTGCAAAATGATCAGACTTTTTTTTTTTTTTTTTTTTTTGGTGGTACTGGGGATGGACCCTAGGGGCCTTCTACCTCTGGGCTACACTCCCAGACCTATTTTATATTTTATTTGGAAACAGGGTCTCTTAAGCCAGCTGAGGCTGGCTTTGAACCAGCGCGAGCCTCCTGTCTCAGCGTCCCAAGCGCGGGGATTACAACTGTGCGCCACCACGCGCGGCTTGGTGAGATTCTTTGCAACCTAGCAAGACCCTGTTTCAAAACAAAAAATAAAATAGAGCTCAGAGGTAGAATGCCCCTGGGTTCAACCCCTAGTACCACACACACACACACACACACACACACACAAACGCACACACAAAGACAGTCACAAAAGAACCTATATCATCCATGATATACCTAGAATAGTCAAATTTGTAGTGATAGAAAGTAGAGCAGAGCAGGAGCGGGTCCTGGTGGAGCACGCTTATAATCTCAGCATTCGGGAGGCTGAGACTGAAAGATCGCGGTTCGCGGACAGCCTCAGCTCCTTAGTGAGGCCCTCTGCAACTTAGTGAGACCCTGTTTCAAAATAAAAATACAAAAATAGGGCAGGGGGTGTAGCTCGGAGGTCAAATGCCTCTGGGTTCCATCCCCAGACCCACAAAAAAAAAAAGTATTAATTATCTGAGACTAGGGAAAAGATTTTTTTTTTTTTATAAAAAGAGTTTCAAAGACCAAAACAAGTGGTTAAACTGGGTGTTTATACTAGATTTGATGAAAACTGGGAGTTTAGAGAGGGGCTATGAGTTAAATGTAATAGACTGGGGGAAATAGTCCTCCTCCTCTTCCTGCTCTTCCTACTCCTTCTCCTCCTTCCCCCTCCTTTTTCTCCTCCTCTACCTCCCCTTTTTCCTCTTCCTCTTTCCCTCTCCTTCTCCTCCTTCCTAAGCTCTACCTCTGAGCTCTCAGATTCTTCTAACATCTCTGTGTTTGGGGAGATAAGAGTATTCCTCAGAAATATAGGTGGTGTGTTTTTGAAGATAAGGAAGATTCTTTCACATCGAGTGTCTTATGAACTACTCCAGGGAAGGTCAGAAAGTCCTTCCTGCACATCTTCTTTCTCGAATTTTTTCAGCTTAAAATAGTCTGCTAAGGTGCTGTATTTCGGGACAGAGAGACCTTAACCCTATCAATGGTATACAACAAAGTTATCCTAAGCCCTCAGTAAGTAGTTGGGATTCTCCTTAGTAACGTATAGATGAGTGTTGGACAAGAATTATTTATTTTAATTTATTTTTTGGTACAGGGGATTGAGCCCAAGGATATTCTACCTATGAGCTATACTCCAGCCCTATTTTATTTTTTGTTTGGAAACAGAGGCTCACTAAGTTGCTGAGTCTGGCTTTGAACCTGTGATCCTCCTGTTTCGGCCTCCCAAGCATTGGAATGTGCACCACCAACCCTGGCGCTGTGGATAGAATTTATTTATTTATTTATTTATTTATTTATTTATTTATTTTATTATTATTTTTTTTTTTTTTTGCGGTATTGGGAATGAAACCCAGGAGCATTCTACCTCCGACCTACACCCCAGCCTAATTTTTATTCTTTATTTTGTAACAGGGTCTCACTGGGGTGCAGATGACCTCACTAAGTAACTGAGGCTGTCTACGAACCGTGATTCTCCTGTCTCAGCCTCCCAAATGCTGGGATTACAAGCATGCACCATGCCCAGCTGAATGGAAATCTTTTAAGTTTAAACAACTGATTTTTCAGGATATTTTTAGGGGAAAAAGTAAAAAAGAGAACAAAAAACTAGGCATAAAAGGAAAGACAAGCCAGGCGTGGTGGTGCACGCTTGTAATCCCCGCACTTGGGAGGCTGAGACAGGAAGATCGCACAGGTTTGAAGCCAGCTTTAGCTACTTAGTGAGGTTTTCAGCAACTTAGTGAGACCCTGTTTCCAATAAAATATAAAATAGGTCTCAGAGCATAGTCTGGAGGTAGAAAGCCTCTGGGTTCCAACCCCAGTACCACCCAAAAAAAAAAAAAAAAAAAAAAAAAAGCTTAAAATAAAGAATGTATTCTGAGGATGAACAGAGTTGTGTGTGCCACTCGTGGGCACTTCATAAAGTCTCATTCTGTGACATTTTTGCTTTGCTCTCAGCATCAATGAGGAGCATTGTTCATCACGGTAGGGAAGGATATTTGGGATTGGGTGTCAAGGAAAAATATTTTTGCCAAATATCTTTGATTTGCTCAACATAGGAGAGATGAGAACAAGAAGGCTGAAGAGCAGATGCTGGCGAGAGCTGCCGCAGGAAGCAGCTACACAAGGGCTCACTTCAGGCTTCTGAGGGCAAAAACACTGCAGCTCCTGGCACCAGGCAGAGCAAAGTGCAGCAGTGATTTGGCAGAAGGAGTTGGGTCAAAAGAGATGGAAGGGAGGATAATGGAAAGATAACAAGGAGTCTTTAATCTGGTAGCCAGAAGGAAAAGATGAGGAAAATAGAAGATGCAAAATAAGTTGGGATTTATGAATTAGCAGTATGTTGAATGCAATGCCCTACATCACTGGAAGTTCTAAAAGTATAAACCACAAAGACAAGGCATAAGTTAAAAAGAAACCTTCCCAAACTCTTTTCTCAGTGAAACTCTCATTCATCTAACCACACACCAACACAGTTAGGATATTTGTTAATAGTTTACCCCCCTTTCTCAAGGCCTTTTTCTTGTGAGAGGGTCAATTAAAAATCTGCATTCTTAGCCGGGCCTGCACACGCTTGTAATCCCTGCACTTGGGAGGCAGAGACAGGAGGATTGCACAGGTTCGCAGCCAGCCTTGCTGGCTTAAGAGAACTTGTATCCAAATAAAAATATTTTATAAAAAATAGGTCTGTGAGTGTAGCCTGGAGGTAGAAGGGTTTCCAGCAACCCCAGTACCACCAAAAAAAAAAAAAAAAAATCTGCATTCTTAGCCAGGCGTGGCACACGCTTATAATCCCCATGCTTGGGAGGCTGAGACAGGAAGATCGCACAGGTTCGAAGCCAGCCTCAGCTACTTAGTGAGGCTCTCAGCAACTTAGTGAGACCCTGTTTCCAAATAAAATATAAAATAGGTCTGGGAGCATATCCCGGGGGGGTAGAAAGTCTCTGGGTTCCACCCCCAGTACCACCAAAAAAAAAAAATCTGCATTCATGACTCTGAACATGAACATGTTCTGCTGTAGAAAAGCAGCAGTTCCAAGTAAGTCATCAGGTGCCTACTGAAGTCTGTTACTCACCTTGATGCAAACAGCGTTTAGTGTGCTTCGTTCCACCAGATAAATGATGTGTTGAGATGTTACATTACAACAAATAAGTCGATGAAAACAAATGTCGTTCAGCCAAATAATTTTGCCTTAAACTCTTAGCATGTAACAGAAAATAGATTTCCTGTTCTAAAGCATAGGACTGTGAACAGCACCCAGGTCTCTGTTTATTGTTTTGTGTAAGTTTAAAGAGAAAGGGGATTGTCTGCTATCACAAAATCCTTGGGGAAGAAAAAAAGATTCTTATCTCTCATTTGGGTTAATAACATACCACACATATTTGTCAATCAAATTAGAATTACTGTCAGCCCATAATGCATTTGAGTTGAGCCAATATCAGTCAGTCCTGATTTATTTGCTTAATACAAATCTAATTGAGTTTCAGGCTGCTCCTCTCCTTTCAGCTGTTAACCCACCAAGTACATCTTTAATTTCCAAGACCGATGGTGTGGTAGCAGTTGAGAGGAAGGGCGATTTGCATAAGGCCCCAGAAGGGTGCCAAAACTCTTCACGCTTTAAACAACAGCCTTTATTATTCTGTAAGTGGATGTGTTGAATTTTCATGCTTTTGTTTCCAGTTCAGTCCTGACAGAAAAGAATAAAGTAGATTTTGCCAGCACCCCTGCTGTGCCCTGGGGGAGAAATTCAATGCGCCTCATTTGTCTTAATTGGAGAACCGCCCTCAGCACCAGCTTTTTCTATGAATACATTAGCATAACAGTCAGAAAACCCAGGCCCACTTTTGTAGAAATAGTCTCTCCTAACACGCACACCTCCCATTTTTAAGACTAATAAAACACTGCAAGAGGGGAGAAGTGCGCGTTTCATCTCCTGGATTTCTTATAGTTGCTGCTGTAAAATTCTCTGAACAGGAGAGGCATCAAGCCTATTTTATCTCTGCACTGTTATTAGAGCCGGTCGTGAAAAATGTGATAAATATCATCCATGACAGAGAGCTGAAAGCTTCTCTTTATTCTTCATAATGTGCTAATCCTATATACTTGTTCTGTGGCTGGTTACGCAGCTTTTTCAGAGGGGAGAGTTGGAGATGAATGTGTCTAGAAGAAAGAAAAGAAAAGAAGAATTCTTACTAAGGTGAATTTATTAACACTAAAACAAACGCTGTTATCTCCATCAAACCAAGACGTTAAACCCTGTGCCGATTCATGAGAGCATCTCCACAGTTCTTATATTACAAAAGGCCCCAAGACTGACAGAACAGCCTGTGCCATGTAAATCATTTCCCTAATCCAGGTTTTTCTAGAATAAGATTGAACTAACAGAATTTAAAGGTGGCTGTTTCAAGAGAAATATTTTGTCTACACATTTTTAAGACAAGTATGAATTCATTCATCCCTCTGTTCCACCTGCTTACCAAGGTCAGTAGATGAAAGAGATCAGAAATGGGGAAAGATGTCTCTCCCTAATAAAATGTGGTCTACACATTCCCTTGGAAAGATGTCTTACTTTCAAAAAACAAATTCACATTTTGTCTTGATTTTTCTACTGCAGGGTCAGTTACTAGAAAGTTTCCAGGAATTTTAAGGAAGGTGAGTTTTTTGCTGTGATTTATTTTGTTGTTCTATTGCTATTAAGAGTTTGCTTTGAGTTATTTGTAGGCCATTTAAAAATGAAGTACCTTTCACTTATAAATGGAAGGCAAATCATTTTGGGATGATAATTTGAAGACACAGGAGTTCTGGGGCCTATAGAGAACCTTGAGCTCTTCCTTCTGCGTCAGGCCTGTTTTATCAGGAGCCTGAGGGCAAAGCTGATGCTGTCACTCTTGCCTTCTCTGACCCTTCACTTTCCACTCAGTCCAGGAAACACTCCTAGAGGTGACTGTGAGCTGGTGACAGAAACTAGAAATAAAATGCTTGCTTTCTTGTGTAAACGAATATAAAAAATAATCATCCAGCTTGGTTTGTCCTGCAAATGATGTCAGCTTTTTACCTAACTACTAGCATCATGCACATTACAGAAATAGCAAACAGGTTACCTGTTTTAAGGAGTTACAAAGTGGATAGGAATGTAAGATACCAGGAGGAAAGGAAGAAAAGAAAAGAAGAAAGAAAGAAAGAAAGAAAGAAAGAAAGAAAGAAAGAAAGAAAGAAAGAAAGAAAGAAAGAAAGAAAGAGGGAGGAAAGAAGGAAGGAAGGAAGGAAGGAAGGAAGGAAGGAAGGAAGGAAGGAAGGAAGGAAGGAAGGAAGGAAGGAATTTTTTAAAAAAGAAAAAATAAACAGTGTGAAATGGTGGTTTGAGGACAGGGCTCAGGGCTCAGTGGCAGAATGCTTTCTCAGCTTTCCTAAGGCCCAGCATAACCAAAAACAGAGACACATGGAATCCGAGCGCCTGGCGTGTTCGTGGGGAACCATCTTTCTTACTGATGTGTAGGACAGACTGACTGAGCCATATAAATCAAGTGTGGGTTCACATCCCAGAAAAAGTAAAGAAATTACTTGATTGGCTTCCGCTAGGCATTGTCCTATTTTGAGTATGACCCTTGGCAACTTTCCACTTAGAGATTAGTTGGCAGTTTCTGATTGGTTAAGCTTAAGTTTTGTTTTGCTGTTTATATTGAAGTTTGATTATGCTACAAAAGAATCCAAGGCACTAGAGCCATTTTAACCTAATGGCCTCCCATTTAAGTATCTTAACAGCACAAATGTGGTGCTTTTGTCTTCCCCCTCCAGTGTCAGTTTGGCTACTCATCCTAGATCTAACCTCTTTGGAAAGAACTCATTGTTAACCTGGGCAGAGCTGAGCAGGCCTTTATGTACATTATTTCTGGTGCCATCACTGTCTAAAAATCAGTTTTATTCACAAACTTGAGCATTTGTAGTAATGCCTCTTGAAAACTAGGGTATCTTGGTGAAGGTCAAGTTACTGTGAAGGGACAGACGGACGGGAAGTTAACTCTTCCCACAGCCACAAAATATATGTCTGTCTTGAAGACCCAGAGTAAAAATAATCCCAGTGGTTTTACATGGCATGTTATTTGGGGCATTATAAGGGATAATAATTAAAAGAGTAACCTGAGAGGATAGGGAACATGGCATGTTCCTAGACCAAACTTCTGGTATTTTTAATGAACCAATACTTTTGAAGCATGAAATTTCAAAAGTCATATAACTACTTACATGAAAAAATATAGAATAATTGACTTTGGAAAGCACTCTTTCCACTCTCCAAATTTATTTAATCCATACAGGTACCTAAGTTCCTTCCATGGTTAAAACATGAAAGCCAAATGATAGCAAAAATAGAGCACTCAATAGAAACCAGAGTTTATGGCAAAATATTCCCAAGTTTCCCTAGCTCACACAACAGTGATGTGATGATTATTTCTGTTAAAATTACAAGGAAAGGAAGATATAAGCTGGGCTTGAGGGTGCACACCTGTAATCCTAGTACTTGGGAGGCTGAGAAAAGAGGATCATAGGGTCAAGAACAGTCTCAACAGTAAAGTGTGACTCTCAGCAATCTAACAAGACCCTGCTTCAAAATAAAAAATAAAATCAGGCTGGAGATATGGCTCATGTCTCTGAATTCAATCCCTATTACAAAAAAAAAAAAAAAACCCTCAAAACCTATAATGCACCAATAAAATATATTTTAAAAGGACATTTAAGCACTAACCGCTAACTTTATATTAACAAATTAACAATAAGATGTGCCATTTCCTATGGTAGCAGGCAGAATGAAGCAAGGAGTAGCTTGAATTTTTAGCACATTAGACAAATGGAAATCTCTTCTTTATTTATAAAATAAAAGCCTTGCTATTATTTACTCTTGCTTAAAATTCTTGAAATTATCGACAGATAATTTACTTTTTGCATGATGTCTTGAATTCTAAAAACAGCCAACAAAAAGTGGGAAAGCCATTTTATACTATGTCAATCATATATATGACAAAGGAATTTGGAATTTGAGAAACAGCTGGTGCCAAAGGGACTTTCTGATCTCCCTCTTCTCTCCAGAAGCAGGTTATAAGGTTCTCCTGGGAAAGGTACCCTGTCTAGCCAGAAGAATGGATTATCCCCTCTCTGAAGGAGGAGGGATATAAGAGGAATCTGAATGAAAAGGGCTTGCTATGTTCCCCTAGTTTACTACCTTTAGCTCATAATTTTTGTCCTATCACATTTTTCTATGACTTTCATTTCTTCATCAAACCTAATATAAAATGTTCAGGCTTAATCATTTCTTTGCATCTTCATTTTCTTTTCTTTTTTTTTTTTTTTTTTTGGAGGGGGGTGCTCAGGATGGAACCCAGGGGCATTCTAACTCCAAGCTACACCCAGTCCTATATTTATTTATTTGTTTGTTTGTTTGTTTGTTTGTTTGTTTGTTTTTGTGAAACAGTGTCTCACTAAGTTGCAGAGAGCCTCACTAAGTAGCTGAGGCTGGCCGTGAATCTGTGATCCTCCTGTTTTAACCTCCTAGGTACTGGGATCACAAGCATGTGCCACCATGCCTGGCTTGGGTATTCATTTTCTTATAGAGCTTCCTGAATTACACAAAATTTAGATTGCATAAATTAGTACGCTCTAGGCTAGGCTTGGTGGCGCGTGCTTGTAATCCCAGCATTTGGGAGGCTAAGACAGGAAGATGGCGGTTTGCAGTCAGCCTCAGCCACTTAGTGAGGCCCTTTGCAACTCAGTAACACTCTGTTTCAAAATAAAAAATAGGATTGGGGATGTAACTCAGAGGTAGGATGCCCCTGGGTTCCATCCCTAATACCTTAAAAAATACTAGTATGCTCTTCTCATGTGGTATTTATCTTCTTTGAGTCTAACCTAAAAACCCAGAAGGGTAGGGAGAGAGGTTTTCCCTTTACTGCCTTGTCCGTGTTCTCCTGTCAATACATCTGCTTCCTTAGGAAGAGAAGGATGTCCATTAGAAAGGATGGTTTTCAAGTAACTATCTCCCAAGTGAACCAAATAGACACTTCACAAAAGAAGAAATGCAAATGGCAAACAAATATATGAAAAAATGTTCAACTTCATTAGCAGAGAGATGCAGATCAAAACCACCCTAAATTAGAATGACAATCACTAAAAACACAAATTATAATAAATGATAACAAGATAAAGAAAAATAGGAATTCTGATACATTATTGGTGGGATTACAAATTAATATATCCTTAGAAGTCAGTGTGGAAAGTTTTCAGACGAATAGGAATGAACCTACCAAATGACCCAGTTATACCACTCCTGGGTCTCTACCCAAAGGAACTGAAATCAGACCATCAGAGTAACTATGCATAATAGTTAGCATGCATATCTATATTTATAGCATCACAATGCGTAATAGCCAAACTATGGAACCAGTCTAGGTGTCCATCAACAGATGAATGGATTACAAAATTATGGGATATATATAGAGTGAGATTCTATTTAGCCACAAAGAAGAAACAAAATTATGTTATTTGCAGAGAAATGAATGGAACTGAAGAATAGTATACTAAGTTATATTAGTCTGTCACAAAAAGTGAAAGGTCAAATGTTTTCTTTCATATGTGGAAGCTATAGAGGAATTGGGATACAGGAAGAACTCTAGACAAAGGAGAAAAAACTGCAGTGGAGTGATGGAGGGGGTCTAAGGGAAAAACGGGGAGAGGGAAACTTTTTATTTCCTTGAAATGAAAGAAACATTTCAATGGACATAATGTATCAATGCCAGTCACAGTGTCATACACAGGAGGGTAAGAGAGAGGGGTGGGAGCCCGGGGAAGTGCTGTATACATGTATGTGTCAATCATTCTGAACTTTATCATGATGTATGACTATAATGCACCAATAAAAAAAACTATAAAATTAAAAATAAAAATAAAGCCGCGCGTGGTGGTGCACGCTTATAACCCCAGCATTGGGAGGCTGAGACAGGAGGATCTGAGTTCATGGACAGCCTCGGCTAGTTAGTGAGGCCCTTTGCAACTCAGTGAGACACTGTTTCAAAATAAAGAATAAAATATCAAGTTAGGGATGTAGCTCGGAGGTAGAATGCGACCTCCCCTAGATTCCATCCTCAGTACAGAAAAATAAAATAAAATGGTTTGACTATATTTAAGATTAAAAAGTAACCATCTCCTTTAGATTTGTTTTTGTTTTAGGGTGCTAGGCAAGTCCTCTACTACTAAACTACACATTTGTTCTCCTTTATCATTTAATTTTAAAAAGCACACCTCTGTGTGGTGTGCAATAGCATCTCTTTCCCCTGGAAAACCAACAAGGTCCCTGTGGAAAGCGAGACAGAAATGCCATTCTGACCTCAATCTGCTATCTAGACATACTAAAGATGAACCAAGATCATTCTCCTCAGTGTTATTTGCTCTAAGGAAGGCAAGAATACGGGGACACAGGCTGTCACTGTTGCCACCAGCTCTCTAGCATGTACTAAAAAACAAAAGAAGAGGGGAGGAGAGTGAGAAACTGTAGAGACATTTGCCTCATCTTGGAGGCAGAGAGATGAAAGATACCGCAATGAAAAGAATTTAGGGTGAGAGTGGATTGCTAAACAACCCTGGGCTGCGTCCTGGGACACAGGACGGCCAGCAGGGATACACAAAATACTGTGGGAGAGGAGAGCAAACCTTCTCTGGGAGTCTTTGAGCCATGACAGCATGTCTTCCTCACTTGTCTGAGTGCATTATTCACTCTTGCATCTTAGGAGCTCAGCTACAGTAGAATAAAAAAAATGCACCTGGCAAACTCCCATAGGGTCGCAGCTAAGCACTGGCTGCTTGGATGTGATGGCTCCTAAACCTAGACAAGCCTTCAACTACTATCAAGACAGTTTGTCTTTGTCTTTTCAGGCAACTATAAAAGAATACCAGAAGCTAGGTGGCCTATGAACAGCAGAAATGGAAGCCAGGGTCCAGGCACCAGCAGCTTCAGTTCCTGGAGAAGGTCGCTTCCTTCCTCATTTGAAGCTGTCTTCTCCCTGACCGGCACTCAGCAAGGCAGTCCTGGGGAGGGCGCACTCTGGGGTCCCTCTTATGAGGACACTAATCCCTTGTGACCTAATCACTTCTCACAGATCCCATCTCCGGATACCATCAGCTGAGGAGTAGGTGTCTCAATAAATGTCTGATAGTAGCGTGACTTAATTTCTTCCTTCTTTTTGAACCCAGAGATGTTCTACCTCCAAGCTATACCCACAGCCACCCCCCCCCCTTTTCAAAGAGTGTCTCCCTAGGTTGCTAAGGCTGGTTTTGAACCTGCAATTCTCCTGTCTCAGATGCCTAAGCACTGGATTATAGGCATGCGACACTGTTACCTGCTGAAGTTTAAGTTTCAACACAGGAATTTGGGGAGAACTTAAACATTTACTCTATAGCCTATACCTACTAATTGACATAGATCACAGTAAACTCAAAGGAAAAATCTTGAAACTCTTGTACAATCTAGCACCAGACATGACTGATAGATATAAATGAGGACAATGAAGTTAGATTATAGAAAAATAATATCTCTTAATAGTGTATGTACCAGATGTAAAAAAAGGTTTTGGCTATTGTTTTGTGTTGTATTGGGGTGTGTGTGTGTGTGTGTGTGTGTGTGTGTGTGTGTGTATTACTAGGGATTGAACCCTAGTACATACACTTATATAGTGTATATACCAGATATAAAAAAGGTTTTGGCTATTGTTTTATGTTGTATTGTTTGTGTGTGTGTGTGTGTGTGTGTGTGTGTGTGTGTGTGTGTGTTACTAGGGATTGAACCCAAGGGCATTTTATCTTTGAGCTGTACTACCCAGCCCAATTTTATTTTTTATTTTGAAACAGGGTATTTTTAGGTTGCTGAGATTCTCACTATGCTGAGGCTATCCTCAAACCTGCTATCCTCCTACCTTAGCCTCCCAAGTGCTGGGATTATAGGTGTGTGCCACCACACTCTGCTGCAAAAACAGGTTGTTGTTGTTGTTGTTGTTGTTGTTGTTTTTAAAAAAAACAGGGGGCTCAGAAACCATGTGTGCTGGTACACACCTGTAATCCCAGCTACTGTGGAGCCTGAGGCAGGAGGAACACAAGTTTTGGCTAGCCTGGGTGACTTAGCAAGATCCTGTCTCAAAAAAATAATAATAAACCAGACCCGGGGGCACACACTTGCAATCCCGGTACATGGGAAGCTGAGAAGGAAGACTGCAGGTTCAAACAGAGTGAGGTTGGACCTTTCCTGACATAAGCCTCAGGGATCTCTTACATATGCTTGTCAAAAGAAGGTTATTTGTAGTCGTGGGATACGAAAATGAGAAGAGGAAGGTATACTAACTAGATAAAGGCCTATCAGCTCAAAAGTATGCAAAAACACCAAGGCCCATAATGAAGGAGTGATCCTTTTTAAGGAAGTGTGGGGTGCTGTTAGAAACATATTGGATTTTACAATGGACAGCAAAAAGCAATATGTGTCCAAAGCCGGGCGTGGTGGCACACAATTGTAATCCCAACATTTGGGAGGCTGAGACAGGAGGATCGCAGTTCACGGCTAGCCTCGGCTACTTAGAAAGGCCTTCTGCAACTCAGTGAGACACGATTAAAAAAAAAAGAATAAAACATAGGGCTAGGGGTGTAGCTCAGAAGTAGAATGCCCTTGCATCCCACCCTTAGTACCACACATAAAAAAAAAGCAATATATGTTCAGTAGGAGCAACAGCTGAAAAAACACTTGAATATTAATGATGACAAAGTGAAGCTATGGTATTAGCACTGACAAGAGAAAATTTTGACCTTGCCTCAAATGACTTTCAAAGTGATTCTCAATTTCTGAATATGTAATAACAAAATCCAGAAATCAGGATGCTGCAAAGGGCAGTGAACACCTGCCTCGCTCCTTCATTTCAATACTTGAATACAGATTCAGTATCTGTCTACTTTGGAAGATCTGTATGCCCTTTTCCTGGTTTCATGCTGCTGTGTTATCCTCATTTGATTTTCATCTGTCCACAAATCTACTCACCTGCCCAGACAGCACCAGACCTAAAGCAATGATATCTTAGTTTTAGCATCCAGCGAAACAGCTGTCTCAAGCAACGTGAAAACGGCACTCTCCACCAACTCTCCTCTAATCTTTGGTGCCCAGGCATTGTAACTGAAGTTATCATCATGAGACCTCACGCTGCTCTGACTACATAGATCTCAGTGATAACCAATTCTTGGGATGCAATCAAGAAAAGTCTAGCTACAGATGAAGCCCACTTTCAACTATGTTTGTTTGAGCATTTCGAGGGCTGGTGTGCTTTGAAATGGCTCCCTTAAAGACCAAATGGGGAAAAGCCAAGAGTTCTGGGCAATACTTCAACAGTCAACAGCTGCTCTGCACTCCCAGTCAATCCCAATTTGCCACTTGGCTGCTTGCTGATGAGCCGCTTGTATGAGTATTTGATAGCACCACAGTGTATTCCCCAGTTCACCCGCTGGCTTGTCAAGCTCTGGGCACATATCTGGTACCCCAGAAGTTTGGCTTCTCTGCAAAACAGCTTGTTATAAGGGAAAGAGTATTTGATTGGAAGCCCAGAGTCCAGTTTCAGATCTGAGTTGTCCCTAATTACATATATGTTCTTTGGGCCTTTAGCTTTAGGAGTTATTTATTGTTGTTGTTGCTGCTGCTGTTAACATTTTATTACATGAGTTTTAGATATATACAAAAGCATAAAGAATAAAATCATGATCCCATGTACTGATCATCTAGTTTCAACGATTATGATGAGCACGTCATTTTTGATTCCTTTTTATCCTACCACATCTTGTGGGTTATTGTAAAACAACTCGCAAAGTCATATACTTATATCCACAATTATTTCAGAATATTACTCTAAAAGGTTAATACTTTTTGCTGAGTGTGGTGACGCACAACTCTAATTCCAGTACTTGGAAGGCTGAGACAGGAGGATTTCAGGTTGAAAGCCAGCTTCAACAAGACCTTCTTGTAAGGTTTGAGTCGCCCCTGCCCCACAGGGGGCAGGGCCGGAAGCTAGGAGGTGGAGCTCTGCAATTCCAGGAGGGAACCAGGCCTCCCGGGTCCGGGTCCGGAAGAAGAGTGTGCAGAGTTCAGAGAGGAGCCCGAGAGGGAGGGACGCACTCTCTCTCCCCTGCCTCCAGCCCCCCGCGGGGGGCTGGAGGCCGATCTCCCACGAATAAAGATATTCATAATATTCACTATGGATCTCCGCGTGTCTCTATGCGCCAGTGGGACCCGCATAATAATATATTATCATTCACTTCTTTCTCTGTTTCAAAATAAATATCAAAGGGGCTAGGATTGTAGCTCAGAGATTGGATGTCCCTAGGTTCAACCCCCAATACCAAAAATAAAAATAATTGTTTAAAGATTTATTTTTAAGTTTGAAATTATTTTTTAAAAGTTACATTAAGCCGCACGCTTGTAATCCCTGCGTTTGGGAGGCAGAGACAGGAGGATCGCACTGGCTTAAGAGACCCTGTTTCCAAACTTTAAAAAGTATAAAAATAGGTCTGGGAGTGTATCCTGGAGGTAGAACCCCAGTACTACTAAAAAAAAAAAAAAAAAAAAGTTACATTAAATACTGAAAATTTAACAATTAAAGTCACATTAAACACTTAAAAACTAACAATTAAATTTTTTAATATTTAGACAGTGTTAAAGCCTGATATGGTAGTGCATGCTTATACCTCAGCATTTGGGAGGCTGAAACAGTAGGTTCACAGTTCGCAGATAGCCTCAGCTACTTAGTGAGGCACTTTGCAACTCAGTTAAAACTTGTTTCAAAATATAGAATAGCCGGGCATGGTGGCACATGCTTGTAATCCTTGCATTTAGGAGGCTGAGACAGGAGTATCATGCAGGTTTGAAGCCAGCCTCAGCTACTTAGTGAGGCTCTCACTCAGCAACTTAGTGAGACCCTGTTTCCAAAAAATTTATAAAATAGGTCTGGGAGTATAGCCCAGAGGTAGAAAGCCCCTGGGTTCCACCCCTAATACCACCAATATATATATATATATATATATATATATATATATATATATATATATATATATATATTGTATATATATATATATTATGTATATATATATATTGTATATATATATATATATATATATATATATATATATATATATATATATACATAAAATAGGGCTGGAGGTGTTGCTCGGAAGTAGAATACCCCTGAGTTCCATCCCCAGTAAAAAAAAAAAAAAAAAAAAAAAAGCAGTGTTAAAACTTCTCTTATCTTCAATTTTTTATTTTCTTTTTTGTTTTATTTTATTTAGTTTTGAGACAGGGTCTCAATCAAGTACCCAGGCTGATCATCAACTTCCTGTCCTCCCACCACAGCCTCCCACGTATGGGTATGCATCACTGTGCCTGATTTCTTTCTTTCTTCCTTTCTTTTTTTTTTTTTTTTTTTTTTTTTTTTTTGTGGTACTGGGGGTGGAACCGCAGGGGCTTTCTACCTCCGGGCTACACTCTGGGACCTATTTTATATTTTATTTAAAAACAGGGTCTCACTAAGTTGTTGAGAGCCTCACTAAGTAGCTGAGGCTGGCTTTGAACCTGTGCAATCCTCCTGTCTCAGCCTCCCAAGTACTGGGATTACAAGCATGCGCCACCACGCCTGGCTGCCTGTGCCTAATTTCTAATTGTTAAATTTTTAAAAATATTTTGAATAGGATCCAGATCATGTCCATAATATTTTATTTTGTTAAAATGTCTCTTCAAGCTGGGTTGGTGGTGCATGCTTGTTATCCAAGTACTTGGGAGGCGAGACAGTAGGATCTCAGGTGTGAGGCCAACCTCAGCTACTTAGTGAGGCCCTCTGTAATTTATTGAGACCTGTTTCAAAATAAAGAATAAAAAAATAAATTGGGCTGAGGGTGTTACTCAGAGGTAGAATGCCCTGGGTTCCATCCTCAGTACTGTTAAAAAAAAAAAAAAAAAAAAAAAAAAAGTTTCTTCAGACTCTTGTAACTATAGATATAATCTCTCTCTCTCTCTCTCTCTCTCTCTCTCTCTCTCTCTCTCTCTCTCTCTCTCCCCTCTCTCCCTCTCTCTCCCTCTCTCTCCCTTTCTCTCTCCCTCTCTCTCTCCCTCTCTCTTCCTCTCTCCCTCTCTATCTCTCTCCCCCTCCCTCTCTCTCTCTTCCTCCCTCTCTTCCTCTCTCCCCTCTCTTCTCTCTCTCTCTCTCTCTCTCTCTCTCTCTCTCTCTCTCTCTCCCCCCCCTCTCTCCCTCTCTCCCTCCCTCTCTATCTCTCCCTCTCTCTCCCTCTCTCTCTCTTTCTCTCTCCCTCTCTCTCTCCCTCTTTCTCTCTCTCCCTCTCTCCCTTTCTCTCTCCCCCCTCTCTCCCTCTCTATCTCTCCCTCTCTCTCTTTCTCTCTTTCTCTCTTTCTCTCTCCCTCTCTCTCTCCCTCTTTCCCTCTCTCTCTCTCTCTCTCTCTCTCTCTCTCTCTCTCTCTCGGGCTGCAGTACAGATTATCTATCAAGAGAGTTGCTCAGTCTGGACTATGCCAATTGCATGGCTATGATGGTATTTAATGTGTTCCTCTGTCCCCTCTACTTGCTATAGTTAGAGAAGCTTCATCATTTGAGGTTCTACTTTCTGGTAAGAATACTTCTGAAGTAGTATTGTATACTTCCATAACAAAGCCTATAATGACCAGTTGTTTCTGCTTTTGAATTGTTAGCAGCCATCAATAATCATTGTCTATATAATCATTGTCTATAATTTTTATTTTCCTTAGGACTTGCAAAATGTTGATCAGTTAATTCCAGCAGGCCTTCTATATTTCCTAGCTAGAATACATTTGCAAACCCTAACTTCCCCTTGTAAAATATTTGGTTACCGGCCAGGCGTGGTGGCGCACGCTTGTAATCCCCGCGCTTGGGAGGCGGAGACAGGAGGATCGCGCAGGTTCGAAGCCAGCCACGATGGCTTAAGAAACCCTGTTTCCAAATAAAAATATAAAATAGGTCTGGGAGTGTAGCCCGGAGGTAGAAGGGCTTCCAGGAACCCCAGTACCACAAAAAAAAAAAAAAAAAGAAAAAGAAAGAAAGAAATTTGGTTACCCAGAGGAAAGGTGGCTGAATCTGTCCCTTTCTTTACAAGTTTCCAAAAATAATAAATTATTTCTCTAGCATCCTCTAAAAGAGCCAGTGAGGTTTTGTTTGTTTGCGTAAAATTATTACATACTTCTAGCCGGGCGTGGTGGTGCACACTTGTAATCCCAGCATTTGGGAGGCTGAGACCAGAAGATAGCTGTTCGTGGACAGCCTCAGCTACTTAGTGAGGCCCTCTGCAACTCAGTGAGACCCTGTTTCAAAAGAAAGAATAAAAAATTGGGCAGGGGGTTCAGCTCGGAAGTAAAATGCCCCTGGGTTCCATCCCCAGAACCGGAAAAAAAAAAATTTATTACATACTTCTGGGTTTGAACACATTTGATGTGCTTTTATCCACTCCAGTTAGCGTTCTTATTTATGTCCACATTGGCTAGTAGGAACCATTTTAATTAGGCTGTGAAGTCCTTTAAACATGACCCTAAAAGTCCTCAATAACTTTCTTGGTTTTTAGTATGATAAAAGCTTGTACATTTCCCCAAATTTGCAATTAGTCATTTTTCCAAGGAGCCCTGGCTTTTACATATTGAAAATGAGAATTTTTTTTCCTACTTTTATTATCAGAAATGGTGAACAGACACTAAAGCAAAGAAAAATGGCATAAAGAACTATTTATTATCTATCCATCATTCAGTTTCAGCAATTATAACTTCGTGTGCATATTTTTTATCTATACTTACACTTACTTCACACCACCATTCCATCTCTTCCCACTGGATAATTAAATCCCAGATATCATATTACTTTATCTTATTTTAACATATTTTTCTGGTTTCTGAAAAATAAGTAACTTTCCCTTTCTTTGCCTCATCCCCCATTACATATTATTATGAACTCCTAATTATAAACATATTTAATATAACCGGCCTATTGATTTATAAATTTGATGATAAAATCTCCCAGTTTGGATAGTGGGCCCCTCTTCAGTTATATATCTCAGACCTTTTGACATAACCCAGTAGTGTTTGATAACTACCGTGATTTCTTGGTGTGGCAAGATGTTCCTGGTGCATCATGTACATTTCTTGCCCCAACAAAGAATCAAGCGTTTTGTAAGAAAGCAAAAATATTTGGTCTGATAATCTCTTCCTCTGTAAAACAAGTTGATTTTTTTATAATGATTCTCTGTTTAACAAACATTTTTATTGCATATACTTTTAAAGTAAAGTATCTTAGAAGGTTCTATAGCCATTTTCTAAATTCACAACTAGTTTCTCCTAATAACAAGGAACAGATAAATCTGTGCTCTAGTGCTTGTACTGGCTAGTACCGCAAGAAAACCAACTGTATCCATACTACTGAGTAGTAGACTTGTGTAAGAGCAACTCTTTGCAAGGTAATATATCTCAGAAAATACTTACTGGTTGAAGTAGTTCTAAAAATGGAACATTGCGTCAAATATCAGAATTTAAAATTAACTATGAAATTTACAATTGGCTTAAAAATTGCATTGTTCCCAATAGGCTCACAAATGATTGATTATGAGACTATAGCAAGCAACCCCAAAACTCAGTGGCTTAAAACAACTGAAGTTTAGTTCTTATTTATGACTAGTGCTATGTCTCTCGAGGGTGTCATCCTCCATATGAGAACTCAGCATCCTGGTCCCTTCAATCTCATTGTGCCTCCACCTCACCAAGAGCCTCCAGGACCGCCATGGAGACAAGGAAGAACTGTGGGTTGAATATGAGATGGTAACTACATTAGCAAAAAGGCATGCTTGTGTATAATTAGCCAAAGGAATCCACACAGCTATGCCCATCTTTAAGGATCCACATCTTTCATGTGTTCCATTGGGCAGATTAATTCTTTCTACTAATTAACACCAGTAAAGTTGTTTACGAAATATTTCAAGACCCCCAAAGCTCAGGAAATTAAAACAAGGATTAATATATGGGATGGCATTAAACTATAAGAGTTTCTGTTCATCAAAGAAAAGCATCAAGAGTCTAAAAAGAGAGCCTACAGAATAGGAGATCTTTGCCAACTATTCCTCTGATGAATGACTAGTATCTAGAATATACAAAGTATTTTAAAAATAACACACACAAAAAAAAACCCAATCAATAGGGCTTGGGTGTGTAGCTCAGAAATAGAATGCCCTGGGTTCAATCTCAAAAAGGGAGACGGAGGAGGAAGAAGAAGAGGAGGAAGAGGAGGAGGAGGAGAAGAAGAAGAAAAAAGTTATATATAGAAAAAAAAATTCCCAGGAGTGATTGGCACCCATCTGTAATCCCAGAAACTTGGGAGGCTAAGGAAGGAGGATTGCAAGTTTAAGGCCAGCCTGAGCAATTTGGTGTCTCAAAATTTAAAAAGAGCCGGGCGTGGGGGCGCATGCTTGTAATCTCAGCACTCCGGTTCGAAGCCAGCCTCAGCTACTTAGTGAGGCTCTCAGCAACTTAGTGAGACTGTTTCCAAATAAAATATAAAAGAGGTCTGGGAGTATAGCCCGGAGCTAGAAAGCCCCTGGGTTTTATCCCCAGTACCACCAAAAAAGAAAGAAAGAAAGAAAGAAAGAAAGAAAGAAAGAAAGAAAGAAAGAAAGAAAGAAAGAAAGAAAGGAAAAAGAAGCCGGGCATTGGTGGCGCACGCTTATAATCCCAGCATTCAAGAGGCTGAGACCGGAGGATTGCAGTTCGCAGACAGCCTCAGCTACTTAGTGAGGCCCTCTGCAACTTAGTGAGACCCTGTTTCAAAATAAAGAATAAAAAATAGGGCAGGGGGTATAGCTCAGAGGTCAAATGCCCCTGGGTTTCATCCCCAGACCCAGGAAAAAAAAAGAAAGAAAAAGAAGAGGAAAAGAAAAACAAAGGAATTTGAGAGCAGTGGTGCACCCTGTAATCACATACCTGGGAGGCTAAAACAAGAGGATCTTAGGTTTGAGGCCAACCCTAGCACCTTGTGAAGGAAGCCCTCTAGAACGTAGTGAGACCCTGTTTCAAAATAAAAAAATAATAAAATAGGGCTGGGATATAGTTCAGTGGTAGAACACCTCTGAGTTTAATGCCCAGTACGAGAAAAACTACATAAATATATCTATACATAAATATATCTGTCCACACCTACATACACACACAGTGCTGGGGTTGTAGCTTAGTGTTCGATGCCCCTGGGTTCAGTTGCTGACACCACACACGCCATGAGAATACAAGTGAAATCTTGAGTTGTTTTGCTTCCATATAAAATTTGAAGACATAATTTTATGAAGAAAAGCAAATACATTAGTCAGAATGTATTCAAACTATGGCAATAGCCTTTTTCTTTTAATCCCGGAAATGAAACAACACAAAACAAAACACAAAGAAAAAAAGAAAAGCAACTAGATAAAGGACTTGAAGCAGGTAGCAGTGTACCTGGGAGGGCTTGGGAGTGCCAGGCAGTGGGCATGGCTGGAGACTGGGAGAGTGAAACATTTACATAGTTTTTATTTTTATTTTTATTTATTTTTTAATATAATAATAATTTTTTGTGTGTGTGTGTGTGGGGATGGAACCCAGGGGCATTCAAACTCCAAGCTACACCCCCTGTCCTATTGTTTTTTATTCTTTATTTTGAAACAGGGTCTCACTACGTTGTGGAGTGCCTAAGTAGCTGAGGCTGTCCACGAACATTACAAGCATGCGCCACCATGCCCAACTATTTTTAAATACCAAGAAATTTATCAAAAACCTTGCATCTTTTCTGTAGTCTGAATCAATTAATTAAGTAGGTCAGAGGTATAATGCCTTGTGTTCAATCCAAAGAAGGAGGAGGAGGAAGAAGAGGAGGAGGAGGAGGAGGAGGAAGAGGAGGAGGAGGAGGAGGAGGAAGAGGAGGAGGAGGAGGGAGAGGGGGAGAAGAAGATAGAAAGTTATATAGAAAGTGAGGGAAAAAAATGCCTGGGGGTGGTGGCACCTGTCTCTAATTCCAGCAACTCATGTTTGTTGTTGTTGTTTTACAAAAACCTCCCGAATTCATTTGCTATGGTACTATAACAATTATTACAAACTCGGTTGCTTAAAATAAAAGAAATTTATTTTCTGACAATTCTGGAGGCCAGATATCCAAGTCCCAGCTGCCAGCGGAGGCTCTAGAGGACTCCATCTCTTTCCTGCCTCCTTCAGCCTCTGGTGCCGTCTGGCTCCTTCATTTATGACCCAACCACTCTACACGCTGCTTTCTCCC
The DNA here is from genome assembly GCF_963383645.1 of Muscardinus avellanarius. Classification (NCBI taxonomy): domain Eukaryota; kingdom Metazoa; phylum Chordata; class Mammalia; order Rodentia; family Gliridae; genus Muscardinus; species Muscardinus avellanarius. The sequence continues at coordinate 39,503,201 of NC_137793.1, forward strand.
GTGTCTCGTGAAGACCTGTCATTGGATAGAAGAGTGACTTGAATAATCCCAAAAAAGCTCCTCCTCTCAAGAAACTCAATTAGGTCTGCAGCTATCCTTTTTCTAAATAAAGTAATATTCATTCATAGGTTCCGGGAGTTGGGGGAGCAGATAGGAGGAGCTACCATCCAACCCCCTACATCTTCACATACAAGTGTAATTCAAAAGGAAAAGAAAGTGTATATGGAAGCTGAGTTCTGGTTAGTTGGGTTCTAGATTAATAATGCTTATTTCTGTCCTAAAGCCAGATCAAATGAAAAAGGAGAAGAAAGCATAGTCACTGCAGAAAAACAGGGCAAAAAAATTTCTGTCTCTGAAGCGCTGCAGGTTGAATGTGGGTCTAGATACACACCCATGAAACTTTCTTTAGTGCTTTTATTTATTTTTTTGGGGGGGATTAAAAAGTGAATAATAGATCTGGAGGTAGCTCAATGGCAGAGGGTTTGCCTGGCATGTACAAGGCCCTGGGTTTGATCCTCAGCACAGTAAAACAAACAAACAAAAAAAAACACTAATAATATAAAAACTTACAGTCTTCAGGAAGTAAAAATTGCAATGCTGACCCTGATTATATCAAGCCTGGATGGAAAAACATAAATATAGATTTTTTAATTTTGGATGTACTCTTAAATATATTCAGAAACATGTACTGAATGGGACATCTCTATCCTGGGTGATTCTGGATAAATGTCGTGTGGCTGCAGCTTAATGGTTAAATTATAAGCTATTACGTATTACCACATGATTGACCTTGTGCCATTTTAAACTAAGCCCAAGATAAATGATCCATATTTCAAGTTAAGCTTTTTACATTAGCAAAGAGACAACAACCTTAGACCATTACTAAATGCCGGAGCAGAAAGACTGATGTGTCCCGTATTCTAAATATCATTGAGTTGAAGGCAATGAAATCTGTTATATTCTGTGATATTTGAGAACGTATGTGAACATTTTAAATGTAGCCCATGGTTCAGTACCATTAAGTCCTGATCCATCCAGTTGATGCATCGCGTCATCAACCTGCCAGGAAGCCTTTGGAGAGCCATTTGTCCCTGGATCCAAATCAAGTGCGTATCCAGACTGTTAAAAAATATTTTGTTAAGCCAAATGATTGAGCTATCGTTGACAGACTTGCCAAATGAAATATGACAACAGTTGACCACTATGGGCCCTGGGGCAGTACCGCCAGAAAGAAAAGAAGAAAATCTGGTTTTGGTAGTTGCTGATCTTATGCAGAACACAGGCCTCATTCTTTCTGTTATGAATCTTAGTGAAGGTATAAGGTTCTTGGCAGTCTTCTGTATTGGAACTCAACAAGGTCTAGATGTCAATTGCTGCGTATATTGTTTGAAAGGGAATATATTCAAAGTTGAAATATAGTATGACATTATTTCTAAACCATAAGGAAGTTGAGGCTTAATGGAAAAAGAATAAGTTAGTGCCTAGGGTTGTTTTTGTTTTTTTTTTTTTTTCCCTTTCTGGAGATTGAATGTAGCTACAACCCCAGCCATTTTTATTTTGAAACAGGATCTTGCGAAGTTGCTGAGTCTGTCCTTGAACCTTTATCAGCCTCCCTAGTACTGCATCTGTACTTAATAGGTTCCTATTCTTTTATTTTGTGTGTGTGTGTGTGTGTGTGTGTGTGTGCGTGTGCGTGTGTGTGTGTGTTGTACTGGGAATTGAACTCAGGAGCATTCTACCTCTGACCTACACCACACCCTCTCCCCAGCCATATTTTATATTTTATTTTTAAACACAGTCTCACTAAATTACATAGGGTATTAGCTAGTTCCTAAAGCTGGCCTTGAACCTTTGATCCTCCTGTCTGGGCCTCCCAAGTATGGGGATTACCAGCATGTGCCACCATGCCTGGCTAGGCGTCTAGCCTTTTAAAGTGGGATAATATGCTGAGCATAGTGGTGCATGACTTTAATCCTAGTACTTGAAACTCTGAGACAGAGGATCACAGGTTTGAGGACAGTCTTAGCAAGTAGTCAGACTCTCATCAATTTAGTGAGACCCTGTTTCCAAATAAGAAATAAAATCAGTCATGGGTTTAGTTCAAGTTAGAATGCCTCTGGATTCAATTCCCAGTTCACAAAAAATAAAATAAAAATAAAGTGAGATATTATTACCTACCTGTGGAATTACTGCAAAGTTAATGGTGTTAAATTCTTAGCCGGGAGTGTTGGTGTACGCTTGTAATCCCAGCATTCAGGAGGCTGAGACCTGAGGATAGCAGCTCATGGACAGCCTCAGCTACTTAGTGAGGCCCTTTGCAGCTCAGTGAGACCCAGTTTCAAAATAAAGAATAAAAAAAATAGGGCTGGGGGTGCAACTTGGTGGTAGAATACCCCTGGGTTCCATCCCTAGTACCAAAAACAAAATTCTTGACATGCTATAGACACTCATAAAAAGATGAGTTTTATTATTATCTGACAACAAGTTTCCTCTAAAATTGCCAACTTAAAAGATTTGTAGCCAGGCATGGTGGCGCACGCTTGTAATCCCCGCGCTTGGGAGAGGCTGAGACAGGAGGACCACGCAGGTTCGAAGCCAGCCTCAGCTACTTAGTGAGGCTCTCGGCAACTTAGTGAGACCCTGTTTCCAAATAAAATATAAAAATGGGTCTGGGAGTATAACCTGGAAGTAGAAAGCCTCTGGGTTCCACCCCCAGTACCACACACACAAAAAAAAAGATTTACAAGGGTAAATATAGAAATAGGGTTACATATAAAACGATGGGGAGCAGTGGGGCTTATGGCCAACTGAAAAACACATAACCAGCCTAATGGTATTCAAAAACAAAACAGTGACACAGTCACAAGTAAATAAAAACAACAGCAACAAATCCCAGCTCCTGGTCTGACCAAACCTGTCTGCCCACGGTCTCTAAAGACAAATTCTTTCTAATAATCTATTTCAGAACTGCCACTAGAAATTAATTTGCCTTTGGGCAACTTCATATCCCCGAGGTGCAAAAGAGCCCTTTACTTTTTTGTTTTTTTAACAAAGGTTTCTATATTCATTTTAAACATCTCTTTACTCCTTTGACCAAGACATTGTTAATTCTACACATCCCTAACTTGTTTAACGGCTCCCCTGCTGGTTCAGAGAACTTGAACTCTCAGATAGCCAGGAGAGGTGCAGGATTGTGTTTCTCTGACTACCTGAATTCCTGGAAACGCCAGCAAAAATAGAACAGAAAGGAATCACAGAATCTCTTTCATTCCCTCCGGCTTTTGTTGTACTGCTATAATTTTCTTCAGGTCAGAGGCTCATGGAACTATGTAAATAGCTATAACTTCTCTAAGACAAACACTTATATTTTAGCTTTATTGCATTTCTTTGTATTTGATTATTGTTTTATAATGTGTTTTAGGAAAGTTTGGGGAAATAACAAAGATTTTACCCATGGGAGGAAGAGCCTGCTTAAAGCAATAACCTGTTTTTTTAGTGTTCTCTTTAGAAAAAAACATAAAGATGTCCTCTTGCAACTACTTGGGGGTTTACTTCCTTGCAAAAGATGGGCTTTCTGAAACTTTTCCATTGGCAGCAGTCCAGTGCCGTAACTACTTTCAGTTAAGCCCTGAAGTGTTTCCCTTCTTCTTTTTTATTACCTCAAACAATTCCTACTTCTGAGTGTTAAATTCAGTATAACTCTGAGCTTCAGAAGCGGCCTACAAGGCCACAGAGGGCAGAAATTTAAACTTTCCTTTTGTTTTGTATGTTCAACACAGCACTCACTGAATTCCCAGTGTTTTCCTCAACCCTGAGGACAAAGGGTTTGTAGAGAAAGAAGATGTGGAGAGTGTGTCCTGAAGATCACAGGGGAAAGTTGAGGAAGCTCTCTTGTCTATTTGTGCATGGCTGGTAAGCTATTGGGGCAGGTATGTGAAATTATTATCGAAAATCATATCTAGGCTAAATCCTTGAAGAGATCAAACATTTTAGAGAAGCAACTCATGAACCAAGACTGTGCTAGTGGGGCGTGGTGGAGCACGTTTGTAATCCCAGCATTTGGGAGGCTGAGAACAGAGGATGGCGGTTCGTGGCCAGCCTCAGCTACTTAGTGAGGCCTCCGCAACTTAGTGAGACCCTGTTGCAAAATAAAGAATAAAAAAATAGGGCAGGGGGTATAGCTCAAGATCGAATGCCCCTGGGTTGTATTCCCAAGCCTGAGAAAGAAAGAAAGAAAGAAAGAAAGAAAGAAAGAAAGAAAGAAAGAAAGGGAGGGAGGAAGGAAGGGAGGGAAGCAAAGAAGGAAGGAAGGAAAAAAGGAAAGAAAGAAAGAAAGAAAGAAAGGAAGGAAGGAAGGAAGAAAGAAAGAAAGAAAGAAAGAAAGAAAGAAAGAAAGAAAGAAAGAAAGAAAAGTAGGGCTGGGAGCGTAGCATCTGGGTTCCATCCCCAGTACTGCAAAAAAAAAAAAAAAAAAAAAAAAAAGACTATGCTGACCCATATAGCTAGGATGTTTTCACTTTCCCAGAATTTATTTCATCCTTCAAGTAAATTTCGAACACTATAATTTTTTTTTTTTTTGAGGTACTAGGGATGGAACCCAGGGACATTCTACCTCTGAGCTACACCCCAAACTCTATTTTTCACTATTTATTTATTTATTTATTTATTATTTATTTATTTATTTTGCAGGTCTGGGGATGGAACCCAGGGGCATTTGACCTCTGAGCTACACCCCCTTCCCTATTTTTATTCTTTATTTTGAAACAGGGTCTCACTGAGTTGCAGAGGGCCTAAGTAGCTGAGGCTGTCCTTGAACCTTCTCAGCCTCCCAAATGCTGGTATTACAAGAATGCGCCACCAAGCCCGGCATCTAACAATACAATTTTATGATTTTTCACATGCAGACAAGTCTACCAGCCATGATTACTTTAATTAACTTTATTTTTTCAATTTTTTTATAAAGGATTTAGGATTACTTGGGATAGCCTCACGAAAGAACATCCATACTTGTAGGAAAACAACAGAAGCTTAACATTTTGCCTCCTCTTCTCTCTACCCTAGTCCTCTCCCACTTCCACCCCATCCCAAATTCTCCTGGTCTAATTATGACAGCGCACACATTCACACACACACACACACACACACACACACACACACACACACACACACACGAGTTAGGCCTAAACCTCTCGATTCTGGGACGTTGAAAAAACCAGAAATTTTCCTTTTCACAAATGAAAATCCAGGAGCGCTTCTTTGACTGGCTCGGAAGAAAATTGCTTTCCTTTGCCCAGAAGAGACAGGTGGAACGCTTAGATCGGCGGCGGGCATTTTGTTCAGTACCCTCCTGGTCTTTCACGGTGTACTTCTTTAGACTCTGCCTTTCTTTTGAGTTTCACAACTTAGTGCCCTTTTGAGTTGTGCTGCTGAAATTTTGAAGATGTCTCTAGTTCCCTATGGTTTGGCCATTAAATAGATTTATAGGTGGGTTTCTTTAGTCACGCCCCGAAAAGGTGATAAAGTTTTTGTAATCTATTTAGAAGCCACACAATTTAACATAATTCTACTTTTTCACTTCTCCTCAACTTGCACATATAATCCATTAAGCTGTTTTATAGAGGCTAAATATAAAAGGGCAGTGGCACTACAGTATTTTAACTTGTTACTAAGACCATGATATTTTAACAGGAATGAACGCCCAAATGCAAATTTCCATTCTCTTCGTATAACATTTATGCAATAAAGAATGAATTGAGTACGTGATTTTTCATTTCTACGGTACCAGGGCTAGTAATGCATGAGCGGCAAGAAGCGAGCATTAATCTACCCAGCTGCAACGAAATGAAATGTCACTTACGGGGACTTGTTCTGCCGCCACACTCTTTCATGGAATTCTCCATCAAAATTTGGAGGAAACAGCAATCCTTCCCCAAGCTGCTTTCTCTCGTTGTACATCCATCCTTTTTCCTATGTTCTCACTTAGTTCCTGCCCATGGAGTGTGCTGAGGACTGAGTTTTTCAAGGATATCTCATTTGATTTCAGTTTTTACATGAAAGAGGTGTGTTGTTGTTGTTGTTGTTTAAATAAAAAAAGAACTCCGGGCATGGTGGTGCACGCTTGTAATCCCCGTACTTGAGAGGCTGAGACAAGAGGACCACAGGTTTGAAGCCAACCTCAGGAACTTTGCAAGGCCCTCTGCAACTTAGTGAAACCCTGTTTCTATATAGGAAATAAAATCCGGCGGGGGTATAACTTGGAGGTAGAATGCCTCTGGGTTTAATCCTCAGTCCCAAACAAAACAAAATAAAAAAGATAGGATGGGAGTAAGAGAAATAGCTCTTCAAAAGAACATTTTCCCAACTGTTTCTCAATAACTCTTGCTATTTCTGAGCTGGCACCCCAATTGTTAAGGGTTTGGGATGGTATTACAGGCTATGTATGTGTGAGCGTCTGTGTATACAAGGTTAATTCTATTTCTGTTTATTCTTTTTTGGGGGGTGGGGAGAGAATACTGGGAATTGAACTCAGGAGTGTTCTACTTCTGAGCTACACCCCCAGCCCTTTTAGTTTTTTATTTTGAAACAGGATTTCACTAAGTTCCTGAAGGTCACTGCAAAACTGCTGAGATGGGCCTCAAACCTATGATCTACTCTCTCAGTTTCCCAAGTACTGGGATTTCAGGAATAAACCACCACACCCAGCTTGTTTATTAATTTTATTGGGTGAATAATTGTGGTGAATTGAGGTCACCAACTTCCAGTTGAATTAAAATCATAAGCAATATCAATGACAATAAAACATTGTAATAAAAAATATACCTAAAAAGCCTCAGCATTATTTTTAAGGCAGAACAATTTTATAAATAATTGTTCCTCTGTGAAACGGTAAGCAATACTATTAATTCCTTTACAAAATAGTGGGTATATGTCATCTACTTTTCTGGTAACTTTTTTTTCTTTTTTTTCTTTTTTGGCAGTGCTGGGGATTGAACCCAGGGCTCCTTTCATATTAGGCAAACACTACCACTGAGCTATGCCCCAGAACCTAAAACTATTTTTAAAAATAATATAATTTAGCTGGGCATGGTGGCACACACTTGTAATTCCAGAATTTGGGAGGCTGAAACCGGAGGATTCTGGTTTGAGGCCAGCCTCAGCTACTTAATGAAGTACTTAATGAGGCCCCTTGCAACCCAGTGAGACCTGGTTTCAAAATAAAGAATAGAGAAAAAAAAATAGAGCTGAGGGTGTAGCTTGGAGGTAGAATGCCCCTGCGTTCCATCCCCAGTACTGCAAAAAAATACATAAATAAATAAATAAATACATAAAAAGTAAATACATAAATAAAATAATTTACAAAATGTTGAACTTTAAAAAGAGCTTTTTAATACATTGATTTTTTAAAGCTTTTTTTTTTTTTTTTGGTGGTACTGGGGGTGGAACCCAGGGGCTTTCTACCTCCGGGCTATACTCCCAGACCTTTTTTATATTTTATTTGGAAACAGGGTCTCACTAAATTGCTGAAAGCCTCACTCAGTAGCTGAAGCTGGCTTTGAACCCATGTGATCCTCCTGTCTCAGCCTCCCAAGCGCGGGGATTACAAACGTGTGCCACCACGCCCGGCTAAAGCATTTATTGAAAAGAATGTATATTTCAAAGAAAAAAAACAGAAACTCACAGTATGATCTATATACACAGATAAAACTATCTGTGGGGAGCCAGGTGTGATGGTGCATATTTGTAATCCCAGTACTTGGAAGGCGGAGATGGGAGGATAGCTGTTCATAGATAGCCTCAGCAATGTGTGAAACCCTCCACAACTTAGTGAGACCCTGTTTCAAAATAAAGAATAAAATATAGGGCTGGGGGTGTAGCTTGGAAGTAGAATGTCCCTGGGTTCAATACACAGTTTTACACACACACACACACACACACACACACACACACATCTGTGGACATTTTATTGATTTTATACAAATGTTTCTTCCCATAACTAAACATATGATTAAATCTAAGAAAAATTAACACCTTTTTTGTTGGGAATCACTGAGGGATTAATTGTTCTACATAGGAGACTTTTTTAAATGATTTGAGGACCCTTTTTCCTTTAATCTACAGAGAATGTTCAAATACTAATTTAATTTAAAACTGTACCATATGAATGCTTCTTAAACAGTGCTGTTATCCCAGATATAGTGGTACATGCTTGCAATCCAAACTGCTTAGGAGGGTGAGATAAGAGGATATCAATTTTGAGACATAGCCTGGACAATTAATGAGACCCTGTCTAAAAAGTAAAGAAAAAAAATGTAAATGTCTGGGGATGTAGCTCAGTTGAAATTCCTGAGTTGAAACCCCAGTACTGAAAAATAAAAGTGATATTAAAAGCCAGACGTGGTGGCACACGCTTTTAATCCCAGCATTCGGGAGGCTGAGACAGGAGGATCGCGGTTTGCAGACAGCCTCAGCTACTTAGTGAGGCCCTCTGCAACTCAGTGAGACCCGGTTTCAAAATAAATAATAAAAAAATAGGGCAGGGGGTGTAGTTCGGAGGTCGAATACCCCTGGGTTCCATCCCCAGATCCGCAAAAAAAAAAAGTGATATTAAGCATAGTTTAATCTTTTAAACTATCATATCCCCACTTTGTAAATGCAAGATAATTATATTTAATTTTTTTAATATTTAAATATTAAATATTTTAAGAGAGTTTAGTGGTAACTTTCTTCCTAACAAATCTCTTCCTGTCACATTTTGCTGCCATTAGGCTTACTTCTTTTTTTTTTTTTTTTTGGTGGTACTGGGGTTCCTGGAAGCCCTCCTTCCTCCGGGCTACACTCCCAGACCTATTTTATATTTTTGAAACAGGGTCTCTTACGCCAGCGCGCTGGCTTCGAACCTGCGCGATCCTCCTGTCTCCGCCTCCCAAGCGCGGGGATTACAAGCGTGCGCCACCACGCCCGGCGTTTAGGCTTACTTCTAATAGCCCTCATCACCTTTCTAGGGCCCACCTACATCCCTTGACATCTATCTTAGTCCTTTTGTGTGGCTATAACAGACACCTGGGTTTAGGTTTGTTGTTTTGTTTTCTTGGTGCTGGAAAGCAAATCAACATCAAACACTCTAGAACTAGGTAATTTTTTGTTTGTTCATTTGTTTGTTTTCGGTACTGGGGGTGGAACCCAGGGGCATTCTATCTCCAAGCTACACCCCCAGTCCTATTTTTATTTTTCATTTTGAAACAAGGTCTCACTGGGTTGCAAAGGGCCTCACTAAGTAGCTGAGGCTGTCCACGAACTGTGATCCTCCAGTCTCAGCCTCCAGAATGCTGGGATTACAAGCGTGCGCCACCATGCCCAGCTTAACTAGGTAATTTTTAAAGAGGAGAAATATATCAGCTCACAGTTCCAAAGACCGGAAAGTCCAAAATCAAGATGCTGGCCTCTGGCAATTACCTTCTGACAGCATAATCAAATGGCAGAATGGAGAGAGAAGGCAAGAAGGATGCCAAATTCATCCTTTTATAGTAGCACCCACCCCACTTTTGGAAGTAGAGTCCCTGGGTCCTGAACACCTCTCAGTATCACTAGAGTTGGCAATTCAACTTCTGCATGATATTAGAGGGGACTCATATTCAAACCACACAGCATCCTATGCTGTTCCAGCCTGGGAAAGCCGAGAGGCAGGTCACTAGCCTTCCAGAATAAAGTAGGAGAAGGTGGGACTGCTGGACTTTGAAGACTTGCCTATGAGCAAACAGCTTAATCGTGAAGAAGAGAACATTGTGGTGTTTGTGAGAACTTTGCCCGTCCTGAGGCCTCCATGTTCCTTCTTTCCCACCTTTAACTGTGTCCCAGATAGCAACGATAGCCAGATAAGCACCTGTGCATGAAAGGTATTATACCGTACCTTTGTAGGGAGGTTGATTCACGATACAGAATGAGAAACAAATAAGACTTCCTTAAATTCTATAAACTCTGGGCACATGGTGTAATCCTAGTACTTGGAAGGCTACAACAGGAGGGTCGCAGGTTTGAAGCCAGTCTCAGCAACTTAGTGAGGCCCTCTGCAACTTAGATAGCCTCTGTTTCTAAAGAAAAATAGCAAAATCTGTCCTCATGATAACTGCATCCTGATGGAGACCAATCAGTAAATAGATTTGCTATTATTTTATCATATCATCATCATCACTTACTTCTGCTGTGCCTAACATTTGAAAGATTTTTTTGTTGTTGTTCTGGAGATGGAACCCAGGGGCATTCTACCTCCAAGCAACATCCCCAGCCATATTTTTTATTCTTTCTTTGGAAACAGGATCTCACTGAGTTGCAAAGAGCCTCTCTACGTATCTGAGGCTGTCCTCGAACCCAGATCCTCCTGTCTCAGTCTCCTAAATGCTGGGATTACAAGCCTGCGCCACCACGCCCAGCTTGTGCCTAACATTTGAATAGGGAACGCAGAAAGTCCAAAGTGAGGACTGCTTTGCTGGTGGCTCCCTGCCATATGCTAATGGGACATTTCCACAGCTAAGTCATTTTGCCTTACTAAGGATAATTCCTCATTTGTAAATATGAGGCAAAGATAATACTTAACTCACAAGGATGTTGTAAATATTTTCACAAGATGAGACTGTATTCCGTACATCAAGGTTTTATCTAAAACTATACATACTTAATCGCATCACTGCTCATATGATGACTTTCTATGGAGAAACACAAAGTACTCTCTTAACTTTGGCTAACTTATGGTATCTCTTTTTATCTAAACCTGTTGTAGAAAAAAAATATGTAAATGGAAACAGAAGTATCTACTCTTTCGGATAAAGTAAACTGTGTTCATGTTAGAACATTTAACATGCATAGCCATGAATTGGCAAGTGTTTTGCCAAGAACAGACTCAATGACAGCTATTCACATATCGGTTCTCCATTGTTCTGATTACAAGCTCATACACTGGGATGATTCATGGTTTACTTGCTTTTCAAGTCACATTTTCAAGCAGCATCGTTTGTCTTCTATCAACAACTCATGCTTAGACCAATAGTTTGCCTCCTGATCTCTTGTATTTCACATAATTTTTAGTCTTGGGCAGCCTCATTCAGGCCTGCTACATCTTTAAAGTAAACGTGCAGATGGTTTTTTAAAATTCCATGTACATCTTTCTTTCTCCTCGGCAGGGTTTTGCACTGTAGAGTTTTGCTCCATGCTAGAAACAGAGTTGTTTCTTTAAGAAATCTTGCCCACTGGATGCTACAGCACATACTACTGTGTCCACTTAAACCAACCTGATTCCAGAACATGAATTAGAAATAAAGACTTGAGAGCTGGGCATGGTGGCGCACACTTGTAATCCCAGTAACTGGGAGGCTGAGACAAGAGGATCCGGGTTCACCGCCAGCCTCGGCTACTTAATGAGGCCCTCCTCAACTTAGTGAGACCCTGTTTCAAAATAAAGAATAAGCTGGGTGTGGTGGTGCACGTTTATAATCCCAGTACTTGGGAGGCTGAGACAGGAAGATCGCAGTTCATGGCCTGCCTCAGCTACTTAATGAGACCTTGTTCCAAAATAAGGAATAAAAAATAGGGCTGGGGCTGTCTGTAGCTCAGAGGTAGACTGCCCCCAATTCAATCCTCAGTACTGCAAAAAAAAAAAAAAAAAGAAAGAAAGAAAAAGAAAAAGAAAAGAAAAGAAAAGAAAAAGAAAGAAAAAAGAAAAGGAAAGGAAAAGATGAGAAAAAAAAAAACATATAGCCAAGGAATAATCTTCAAGATGGGTATTTGTTGATTCTTATTTTCACTCAAAAAGCAAGTTGTGCTTGATACATATTAGGTCCTATGCTCGTGACGCAGGTATACCTAAGACATATTCTCTGCCCTCAGGTAGAACTTATTTATTTATTTATTTATTTATTTATTTATTTATTTATTGCAGTACTGGGGATGGAACCCAGGGGCATTCTACCTCAGACCTATACCCCCGGCCCTATTTTTCATTCTTTATTTTGAAACAGGGTCTCACTGAGTTGCAAAGGGCCTCACTAAGTAGCTGAGGCTGTCTGCAAACTGTAATCCTCCTGTCTCAGCCTCCCAAATGCTGGGATTACAAGCATGCGCCACCACGCCCGGTTTAGGTAGAACTTCTTTAGTGGGGAGTGAGTGATGCAAACAGTTATAACACAAATGGGGTAATAGAGAAAGAACATAATAAAAAGGCACAGAAACGAACAAAAATAGTGCAATCCAGAATAGGGACACCCGTGGAAAAAGTAGATCTGTGGTTGCCAAGAGTGAGGAAAAAGAGATAGAAGAACTATTTATCACAGGTATGGGATTTATTTTAAGAGTAAGGAAAATAGTCTAAAATTAAATAGTAATGTTGTTGCACAACCTTGCCAGAAATTTATTGTCTCAAAGTTCTGGAAAACAGAAGTCTAAAATCCAAGTGTTGGCAAGGAGATGTTCCCTTTGAATGTGTAGAACAGAACTCTCCCTCGCTCTGCCCAAGGCCTTAATCCCGGCATCCCTTGGCTTGCAGCTACATCCTTACAAGCGCTGACTATGTTGCCATGTGAGATTCTCCTGTGAGTCTGTTTCAAATTCCTTCCTCTTACAAGGGCACCAGTCATATTGGACTAGGGCCTATGCTGTTAACTTCTTCTGAACTTGATTACATCTGCAAAGACCCTTTTTCAAATACCGTCACATTCTGAGATTCTGAGGACAAAATTTTGCAGTGGATACTCAATACGTAACAGAAGAGCACGAAGAAAAGTGTTTAGATTTTGTTATAACAGACCTAGCCTGCATTTTTTAAGATTTTGGTCCTGGGAAATGAACTGTAGTACATGTTATAGGAATAGATATGGCAATGGCTGGCAGGATAATTTGGATTTCAAAGAGACATAATGTAGAAAAACCAAAAGGAAAAAGGAAATCCTTGACTTGTGTGAGGAGCCTTGCTTCTTATCGTTTTTAACAATGAGCTTTTGGTGACTAGTCGACCTTCAGGATGTGACGATGGCAGAAATATTGATCATTGTGTGATGCTTGTGTCAAAAATGATCCAGAGGAGCCGAGCATGGTGGCACACACTGTAACCCCAGCATTTGGGACGCTGAGACAGGAGGATTGCGGTTGAAAGACAGCCTCAGCTACTACTTAGTGAGGCCCTTTGAAGCTCAAGTGAGACCAAGTTTCAAAATGAAAAAATAAGGCCGGGCGTGGTGGCACACGCTTGTAATCCCAGCATTTGGGAGGCTGAGACAGGAGGATCGCACAGGTTTGAAGCCAGCCTCAGCTACTTAGCAAGGCTCTTGGCAACTTAGTGAGACCCTGTTTCCAAATAAAATATAAAATAGTTTTGAGAGTATAGCCCGGAGGTAGAAGAGACCCTGGGTTCCACCCCCAGTACCACAAAATAAATAAATAAACAAAGAGTAAAAAAATGGGCTGGGAGGGGAGTGTAACTCAGAGGTAGAATGCGCCTGGGTTCCATCCTCAGTACCGCACACACACACACACACAAAAAGTTATCCAGAGGAAATGAATTTCAGTTGCTCACCAGTAAAAGTACAGAAAGTAAAATATTTAGAGGCTATTTTGGTAAATAAAATCTTCAGAATTTAATGATGGTTATATATCCTGGAGAAAGAGGACCTAGAGAAAGTTGGGACCTAGAGGAAATTGAGAAAGAAGCCCAGGGAGACTGCTCTAGAACTTTTAGGAAAGCATCTATTTGTGAATGGAAATAAAACCCAGAAAATAATGAGGTCCAGAAACTTCTTTTATCCTTGGGTAAACCATCTAAAATTTATATGCATTCTCAAGACAAGGCTGACTTAATTCTGAGTGACTGAAATTTACTACATAGTCCTATGAAGTTAAAAAAAAAAGATCTCTAGGCAATTGTCCTGTTCTAATAAATCATGAAATCAAAATTGTCAAAAGACAAAGTACTACGTTAAATATTCAACTCTAAGCATTAACTGTATCACCTACAAGAGGCAATTAGCTTTTGGAATAAAAGAGTAAGCATAAATACAAGAAACTAATTTGTCAGATTTCCCGAATATCATATTGACGTGATAAAATCCAATACTCAGGCCATCCTGAGACTAAAAAATGAAAACACCAGCACATTCTATAACTTACTTAATATTGATGGGATTAGACACTCGTAAACATGGCCAGACAATTGCTCATTCCGCACTTTTATTTGTTGCTTTTCTTGCACAAAGCTAATTCATTTTCTATTAATTTCCTAGTTAATTCAAAATTAGTTAACGAGTTTCCTTCTGAAGATAGATATCACCAAGGCAAAAGAAAAGTGATATAAAAAATCTTTTGTGGTTGTTGCTGTTGTGTTGCTGTCCTTCTCAGTGATGCATTAAATTACAAAAGAACCAAAATGTCACTGCATTGCTAATTCCTGGGAAAGTGACCTTCTGAGGCCACTGAGGCTCAGAGAGTGCCAAGTTGGCGCTCAACGCAAGCGAGGGTCTGCTTTAGCACACTAATGGGACCTTGGGCAGTTTCCTATGCTGCCAAGTTTACTGAAAGAAAAATACCTGCTGGGTGCCAGCCCACGCATAGGAATGTTAGGCATGGTCTCTTTGTATGAGGCCATAGCCAATAAGTTAGACAGATACTGTTGTATAATAATTTGGCTGTCTTTCACCCCTGGTTCTTGGGACAGAGCTCGGAGGTAGAATGCCCTAGGTTCAATCCCCAATACCAAAAAATTAAGATTAAAATTAAAACCCAGAATGGGCAGTAGAGGAGTGGGACTGCAGTAATAGTGGTGTAGTTCTTCCTAATAACTTCTTGCTTCTAAGTTTCTCCTCAGGACCAGAGGCCCATCAGAGCTGGAAGAACTGCTCCCTACCTTACGCGGAAAAGCGGGTCTGCATGGTGGTAGCCGGGCAGAGATGGGAGCACTCAATTCAGACCCACCTTAAAAATGGACTTGGCTAGATGGGCATGGTGGTGCCCATCTGTGATTCAGCTACTCAGGAGGCCAAGGCAGGAGGCTAGCAGCTCAAGGTCAGCCTGGGGGACTGAGCAAGACCCTGTCTCAAAGTAAAATTTAGAATGGGCTAGTTATGCAGTTGAGGTAGAATGCTCCTTGGTTCAAACCCCAGAGCCGAATGAATGAGTGAATGAACATTTTGCCCAGTTAAAGAGTGTGCTTAGAAGATAACCATCAGCTTACAAGGTCCACTTCAGCTTTCAAAGTGAGATTGCTCTAAGTCTTAGGGCAGCCCTTAACCATGTATAGAACAAGGAACTGGATGAAGGGCCCAGCTATTTCACTCAATTTGAGATTCCTCTAATGAAGCCTTTGTTCTGGAACTCCCCACTGAGCTAACTTTATTCAGCTCCCCACTTCCCTCCCCTTTCTGCTTCCTCTCCTTAGGATTCACCAGCAAGCCTTTCACATTCTAACACAGTCTCAGCTTTTGCTTCCTGGAGAGTCCAGCCTACAGGGGGAGGGTTCCCACTGTGGAAAGCTTACAGCATCTTTTCCATTCTGATACTAAAAATAAATAAATAAATAAATAAATATCTACATTTCTACATATACTTTTGTGTGTGTTTGTGTGGTACTGGGGATGGGACCCAGGGGCATTCTACCTACCTCATCCCTATTTTTTAGTCTTTTTTTTTTTTTAACGTTTGAAACAAGGTCTCCCTGAGTTGCAAAGGGCCTCACTAAGTGGTAGCCGAGGCTGTCTACAAACCAGACTCTGCCTTCCAAATGCTGGAATTACAAGCGTGCGTCACCATGCCCGGCTACATATACTCTCCTTAGCAGCGTTGTGCCTAGACCCTGTGGTGCAGCAAGAATATGAAGCCTTTAGTCCCAACAGCTCAGCTCAAGAGGATCTGGGACCATATCAGCTGCCTGTGAGGAGCTGAAGCCTACTGACACCTGGGCTCTGCACTGAGGCAGCTCCTACAGCCTCAACTGAGCCTTATAGATGACTGCAACCCCCCCCCCCCCCGCCTGGGTTGACTGCACCCTCATAAAGGGTCTAAAAGGCATCCTGTCAAGCTGCTTTTCCAGAGTGTGTGTGTGTGTGTGTGTGTGTGTGTGTGTGTGTGTGTGTGTGTAAGAGAGAGAGAGACAGAAAGAGAGAGGGTAAAGACTGGGGATTAACCTCAGAGCATTCTACCTCTGCTACACTCCCAGCTCTCGCTCGCTCTTTGTGTGCGTGTGGGGGGGGGCGGGGGGTAGAGATGTGGGGGGGGTAGAGATGGAACCTAGGGGCTTTCTACTTCCAGGCTATACTCCCAGACGTATATTATATTTTGTTTGGAAACAGGATCTCACAGTTGCTGAGAGCCTCACTAAATAGCTGAGGCTGGCTTCAGCTTCCCAAGTATTAGAATGACAAGTGCACCACCACGCCCAATTTCACTCTCAGCCCTCTTTTATTTTTTACTTTGAAACAGTCTTGCTAAGTTGCTGAGCCCCTGACAAGGTTGCTGAGGCTGGCTGCAAACCTGTGATCCTCCTGCCTCAGGCTTGGGTGCCACCATGCAGGGCTCTCCAGACTCCTGATTCAAAGAAACTCTGAGATTATGGTGCATGTTTGCAGTTTCCAGTAATTACACTCTGATGTGATTGGTTATGCAACGATAGATAACTAATACTTTCCCAAAAAAGAAGCTACCGCTTCCAAGTTTACTTATCTTTCTTGTTTGCTTACTTGTTTAAGCAAGCTAAAAGTGTATTTCTCTCACAGTTAATAGACTAGATTTATATGTGCTTTATTTATTTGCATTAAAATTTTTTGCCTCTTAGAAAAGTATCATGAGTATTCGTACATATACATATCTACTGCATTTTTACTAAAGCTTTTTATTGGTCTATAAAGCCTCTGTTGATACTGAGTTTTATAAGGCTGAGACAGGCGGATCGCAGGTTTAAGGACAGCTTTGGCAACCTAGTGAGAAACTGTTTCAAAACAAAAAAATAGAAAGGGCTGAGGTGTAACTCGGAAGTTAAATGCCACTGGTTCAATGCTCAGTAACACATACACAAAGTAATTATCACCAATAAAAGAGCAATGCTATTTCATCATTTAAAATACTATCCTTAGCCAGGTGTGGTGGCGCATGCTTGTAATCCCAGTACTTAGAAGACTGATCAGGAGGATCACAGGTTTGTGGCCAATGTCAGCTACTTAGTGAGGGCCTCTACAACTTAGTGAGTTGTTTTATTTAAAAAAAAAAAAAAAGAATAAAAATAGGGCTAGGGGTGTAGCTTGGATCCCCAGTGCTGCAAAAAAAAAAAAGAAAAAACAAAAAAAAAACTATCTTTAAAGGTAATTCATCTAATGCTTTATTTTTAGTACCATATTTTACTTTGCTGCAGGATCTCAATTCTCTTCTACTTTTTTTTTTTTTTTTTTTTTTTTTGGTACTGGGGTTCCTGGAAGCCCTGGGCTACACTCCCAGACCTTTGGGTTTTTTTTTTTTTTTTTTTTGAAACAGGGTCTCTTAAACCAGCGCGACTGGCTTCGAACCTGCTTGATCCTCCTGTCTCCGCCTCCCAAGTGAGGGGATTAATTACAAGCCTGCGCCACCACGCCTGGCTTTCCTTTTTTTTTTTTCTATAAGACAGATATATTATAGTGACTCATATAATACAAAGATATATATGGTTAGTAATATGCTTTTGTTCCTCTCTCCCATTATTCTCATGGTATCCTACCTCACTTTTTTCAGTTTGGAAATTTCTACTCATTTATTTAGTTTATTTTTCTTTTTTTGACCAGAAATTGAACCCAGGGACATTCATTCTACCTCTGAGTGATACCCCCAGCCCAATTTTTTTTAATTTTAAAACAAGGTCTTCTCACTAAATTACCAAATGCTGGCCTCAAACCTGCTATCTGAGGCTACCTCGGCCTCCCAAGTACTGGATTCACAGGTGTATGCCACCACGCCCAGCCAATCTATTTTAAACTTCAAACCCCCTTCACATCCTTAGGACTCTGTCTACCTCTTCTTTTTTTATTCTAGAGCAATAAATGTGTGTGTGTGTGTATTTGTGTGGGAGGGGTCCTGAAGATTGGACCCAGGGACATTCTACCTCAACACCCCCAGTTCTATTTTTCATTCTTTATTTTGAAACAGGGTGTTGCTAAGTTGTAGAGGGCCTCACTAATAGCTAAGGCTGACCGAGCACCTGCGATCCTCCTGCACTTTATATTTTTTAATATGTGAAATGTTCACGGCTGGTGTTTATCATGTGCTTCTCATCACTGCTTAGGAGAAAGTCAGTTCCAAGGACAGAGATTTCTGTTTTGGTCCCATTGCTTCAGTCTTAGAACAGTGTGTGGTAAATAGGAGGCATTCAGTAACTATCAGTTGACCCAATTAATGAGTCAATCAAGAAATACTATTAGCCTATTACTTAGAGTTTAGAAAATAATCCCTAGAACTAAAAACAAACAACAACAAAAAAAGGTTAAAAGTCACTGCTAGAAGTGGGCTTGGGCCAGGAAGAGGCTCTGTGGAGGAAGAGTATTTTTCTTTACAGCCTTTTCTACTATTTAATTGTTTCTACCATGTACGTGTGATACTATGATAAAAAAAATTTTAAACTCTTAAATAAGCCACTGTGCTGGAAAATCATAGGATGATAACAAGGCAGGAAGCCCAGCCAACAATAATTTGCTTTATAGCAAATTGCTCTAAATCTGTTTTGAGAGCAAACTATTGAATCTGCTAATGGTACATACAGATGGTACAAAACAATAAACTTCTTTTTGGTGTTGGGTGTAATTTCAAATAGAGTATCTTTTATCATGCTTTAAAGTGACTTCAATCCATTTATATGATCAAGCATCATATCATTACATTAAGTTCTACATAATTCACAATGCATAGAAAATGTACAGGATGTCATCCTTCAAGACTTCATACGAAATGTGATCTGTTGATTCTTTAAATATGGGTGGAAATAATAGAAATAATTTTTCATACCCAGATAACTGGCACATGTGAATGCTCACTAATTTGGGAAGGCAGATAGGAAGGAAAAGATGGACGTAACAAAAAAATAATTTTGCCTAAGTCTGCCAGTGACATAAATTCGAACAATTGCGTTTTCAGAGTCCTTGGGCTTGTTTCTATTCAGTGTTTGCTGAGCCTTGGAGAGGGCTGAATCCCACCATGGCAAGCTGCCATCTTTGTCAGAAGCAAAGAGCTGTTTACATTCAAGGCACATAATAAGTGCAATGTGAAGGAAAAAACAGTGTGAGTTCTATTATGGCTGATTAGCCCATTGTACACTGTTACAACTAACATCTTCCTTGTGCTAAAAATAGTGTGAAGTCACGGGACCAGGAGCAGCGTGATCCATCAGTACTGTACTCTCACAAGACTGCCAACCAAAGCTGTCTCTTAACTCCCCAGAAAAATAAAAGGGCCACTTGTTCACGCCAGTGCCCTCCAAAATAAGGAGTTTATCTGAACTGCTAGGAAACCTTTCAGAAAATGAGGTACAGAGAATACACGGCTTCTAAAAACGTCAGGTCTTCTGGCTGGCTTCCTCTTTAAGGACTAGATCCTTAACATGAACATTATAAAGTCTGTTGGCTATTACGACACTTGCCTGGTTAGCTGCTCCTTAATCGCAGGAGTGGAGCAATGAGGGCATAGTTTGCCCTATTGGCTACCAGCAGCCTAAAAAAATAAATAAGCGAATAGCCCCCTGGTCTGTAGCAGGAGGGAGTGGTCTGAATAAACTCTAAGTCCAGGTCATTGCATCATCAAGTCAATAGCCCTTCTCCTTGAAGGGGGGAAAACAAACTGCTTTCTATTCTTTTGAAAGCAGCAAAGAATTTGCACCGGCAGTAATCCTAAATCCAGAGGCAATCTATTAAGAACTCAGCATTACCAGTCCTGAGACTCAACTGATAAGCACACCCCCTCCCCATTAATCCTCTTACAGACGATGCTAAGTAATGAAAGGGTGCGATGAAAGAGCCCCCTCCTCTTTTTTTTTTATTACAACCATATAAACTGCTTGTGTAAATGTTTCATTAACAAACTGCTGGACCAGTATTTAATATCCTTTGCTTTCCTCCCCCTGGTCCTCTTGATATGGTGCTCTGGGGTACAGCATGACTAAATGTGTGATTTACACTTGTTTAAGAGAAACATTCCCACACTTGAATGCTTGGCATGACAAAGGGCAGGGCGGGGCAGAGAGAGAGAGAGAGAGAGAGAGAGAGGGGGGGGGGGAGAAGAGGGAGGTGCTGAACCAATTGTAGACATTTTAATTTACAATTCTCTCTTTTTATGGGAAAGATAAATGACTTCCACCCACTTATCAGTTTAAGTTTCGTTTCTCAGTGTTCTTTCTAATAAGTAACTGGTCTCTATGTAAGTGCCCTTGGCCAGATAATTTGCAACTAGTCCGTTTGAACATAGAGTTAGATGTTCTAAAATATAAAGAAAAAAAAAGATAAATTACTACATGGATCCAATGGACAAAGAACCCTGCTCTGAACCGCAAAGAAGCCAAAGTAATGACCTTCACTACGAATGAGGCCGGATATTTTGTGGAAATAAGCATCCTATGTTCATTCTCCGTGGCCATCTAATTATAATCTGATGCTTTCTAGTATTTAGCCAACCTAGTAATCCTAAGGGAAGGCCTGAATATCTGACTTTTAAAATAAGCCATCTTGCTATAAAATAAACTTTCCTTTTAGACATGTGCCTATGGCATCTAGCGAGTTCGTCCATGTCCAGTCAGAAGACAGATGGGTGAAACTTGAAGACAGAGTCCTTTAAGAGTCCTTAAGTTGAATCATACCCATAGAAAAGAAAGTTATCACATCCAGACAAGTTCTAATGGGTCAACTGCTTGGAAAATGCATTGACACTGATTATGTTCTGAAAGATTCCAGACTTCAAAATACGAACAACATAAGCGCACGCTCGTAATCCCCGTGCTTGGGAGGCTGAGACAGGAGGATCCCATGGCCACGGGTTCGAAGCCGGCCTCAGCTACTTAGTGAGGCTCTCAGCAACTTAGTGAGACCCTGTTTCCAAATAAAATGTAAAAATAAAGGGTCTGGGACTATAGCCCGGAGGTAGAAAGCCTCTGGGTTCCACCCCCAGTACCACCAAAATACAAATAACATAAGAACACCAAACAGAAATATAGCCCGATTTCTAAAGCCATTTTGTCACACCAGGTGTCGCGTCCACTGGAGCCGCTCACTTTGGGGGAGAACCCCACTTGGGTCAGTGTGTGCAGTTTTATCTCTAGCCGCAACTATGGTCTGGTTTCAAAGTGAATGGATTCATTTGGATCAACAATGCCCTGGGGGATAAAAGCTGAAATGTATTCAACCTTAGGAGGAGCTGAAAACGTCAATACCTTCATAAAGCCACTTTGATTTGTATTGACTATGGTCGAGCTGCTAACTCATAGACATCATTGTTTACATCGCAGAACTTTTAACATGACTTTGGATTTATAGAAATAGCAATTCAATTTCTACCAAGAAGTGGCGGGCCCAGACCTCCCCCAGATTCTTACTTTTTCTCTGATGCAACAAAATTGAAAGAGAAATTCTCTTGTCACAGCTTAAATAAATTGCTGTATAACAGTCTCTGTGTGCTTTTTTTTTTTTTTTTTTTTTTTTTACTTTCATGGTAACAGGTAATGACAAAATAGATCATCCAGATAAGGATAATCAATTATCTAAGCATGTTATTAATGTGTTCTCAGCAAAACCATTGATTTACACTGGAACAAAGTCCAGGATGAGCTAGCTGCATTTGCCACTCAGGAGACCCACCTTTAGAACAGGAGGAAATCAGCGAGGCGTGGTGTTGCATGCTTGTAATTCCAGTACTTGGGAGGTTGAGACTGGAGGATCCAGGGATTGTGGCCAGCCTCAGCTAATTAATGAGACCCTGTTTCAAAATAAAGAATAAAAAATAGGGCTCAGGATGTAGCCCAGGGGTACAATGCCCTGAGTTCGATTCCCACTTCCACACAAAAAAAAAAAGAAAAAGAAAAGAAAAGAAAAGAAGAGAAAAAGAGAAAATCCCTGGACCTGGCCATGGTCTGACATTTGTTTAATAGAGAGCCCCAAGGGCTTTTCTTTGCAGGAACCACTTGGGTATACTGCAAAGCTCTACAAATAATATGCCAATTTTGCGAAATACTGGAAGCAAGAGTTTTAGTTTTGTTTGTGTGCCGCTATATCAAATGGAGACTCTAAAAAGCCTTTTCTAGCAGTTCATTTCTCTCTAAGCCACTGAAATAAATGACTTTAAAACAAGACAAATTAGCTGAAGTGAACAGAACTGAACTTTTTTGCATATCAATTAACTTCCAATTTTTTTTTTTTTTTTTTGGTACTGGGTTTGGAACCCAAGGCCATTCTACCTCAGAGCTACAGCCCCTGCCCTATTTTTTATTCTTTATTTTGAAACAGGGTCTCACTGAGTTGCAGAGGGCATCACCAACTAGTTGAGGCTGTTCGTGAACCGTGATCCTCCTGTCTCAGCCTCCCGAATGCTGGGATTACAAACAGGCACCACCACACTCAGTTTAACTCCCAAATTCAAATAAGGATTGAGATAGTTTGGATTTTCACCTGTAAAAGTCTTATCCAGAGGCACAGTGGGGCACAGGTGTTGATTGTATTAAAAAAAAAATAAAAAGTCCATAGCTCAAGAAGTTCCATAAAAGTAACATTTAAGCAGACACAGAATTCAGAGGACAAAATGAGTTGTGCAAACCAGCATTACTTTTTCTTGGATCGGCAGAGACCTGAACACAACATATCCCCAGCCCAGGAAAGATTCACACTTCTGATGGAGATAAACTCGGAAGGCTTGAGACAGCCGGCATCTCACAGTTAATTAAGGAAGTGAGTGAAAGCACCGGGCTAGCTCCCTTCTGCCTGAATAATTCACCGCCTTTATCCATTATTAAAACCCGTTACTTCACCACAATGATTCCCAGCTCGAGATGGATTGGTCTCAGAACCCAGAGATAAATTGTAACAAGGCCTACAGCTATATTAATAAATTGAAATGAACATTTATTTGCTCATCTAATTAGAACTGTAGTTTTTCCAAATAGGGTACTAATGCATGACCTTGACAGAATGCACCAGACACCTCCTGTGAGATCAAATGAACAAGGAGGCTTGCCCCAGATTTGGGGTATCTTTGCATAAGAAGTTACTTGGCCACTGCTATTCCTTTTAAACCATTCATCCCGACACTCTGCTCTGCCGATTCTATCTCTCCAGGATTGATGGGAGCTTAGCTTTTGAGGCACTTCGTCAGAGGGCTACAAAGAAAATGTGCACACAGAATGCACATTCTTTTGTCCTGTCTCTTTTTTAAGTGTTGCAGGGGGAAATAAAGAATTTGAAGATTTCCCCACCCCGCCCCCTCTCCACTTCCCCTCATTAGGATTACAAAACCTTATAGCACCAAAAGTTCAAAGGACTGGGGTCTGGCAGCCTCGGGCATGATTCCTGGCTCACTCACTAAATATATACAGCCTCAGTTTCTTCCTCTGCAAAATTAAAATCATATTATCCATTTATGCAGTTTATAGAGAATGTCTATAAAACAAAGAACTCAGAGCTGGTTTTCATTTTTTCTTTTGCCAGTACAGAGGATTCGACCCAGGGGCCTGTGTATGTTGGGCAAATGCTTCACCACGGAGCTAAGTCTCTAGTTCTCTTTTTTATTTTCAGACAAAGTTTCTCTGAATTGCCTAGCCTGGCCTCATATTGCATTTCTCCTACTTCGGCCTCTAGAGTTGCTGGGATTATAGGTTCAGGTCACCACCTCATAGCAGTTTCTTTCTTTCTTTTTTTCTTTCTTTCTTTGTTTCTTTCTTTACTTATTTATTTATTGCAGTACTGGGAATTGAACCCAGGAGCATTCTATTTCTGAGCTACACCTCCAGCCCTATTTTTTATTCTTTATTTTATTTTATTTATTTATTTTGCTGTACTGGGGATGGAACTCAGGGGCATTCTACCTCCAGCTTAATTTTTTTATTCTTTACTTTGAAACAGAATCTCCCTAAGTTGCAGAGGACCTTACTAAGCAGCTAAGGCTGGCCACAAACCCGGATCTTCCTGTCTCAGCCTCCCAAGTCCTGGGATTGCAAGTGTGTGTTACCACGCCCAGCTGTCATAACAGGTTCTTAATCAATGGGGATTACTATTATTATTCAGCAAATCTTGTTTTCACCATTCACAGATTAGATATAAAAATAATTTTATTGCATCAGCGTGGAAGGGTTATATAACACATAGCTCTCCGTTTATAATAGACAAAAATGAATAGCCTGGTACCATCTCAACACAAAACTCTTTTCTTATGACTGATTTCCATAGCAAAAGCCCTCTCTCTCCCAGCTACATATTAAAATCTCAGGCAGCAGGATCTCTCTTATCTTCAGTGGACCTTGGTTTTATTCACCGTACTAAGTGTGATTGTTATTGTGAAATAAACACTTCTCTGTTGTGTCTTGTGTTAATCAGCTTTGTGTTGCTGTGATAAAATGCCTGAGAAAAACAACTTAAGGGAAAAGACTGGTCCTGCCTCATGGTTTCAGTCCATGGGCGGTCGGCAGGCTCCATCGCTCTGGGCCTAAAGTGAGACTGAGTAGTACCACGGCGGAAAAGCATGGTAGAGAAAAGTACTCACTTGTGCCAGCCAGGAGAGAGAGAGAGGGGAAGGGAGAGAAGCCAGGACAAGATGTAGTCCCCAAGAGCATGCCTCAGGGACTGCCTTCCTCCAATTAGATCTCACTTCCTCCAGTTTCCACCAGCTCTCAGTAATGCCATCAAATTATTAACCCACTGATGTAGTCAGAGTCTTGGACCCAAGCACTTCCCCAAAGCCCTAACCTCTGTATGGTGCTGTGCTGGGGACCAGGCCTTCCTTCAACACCGGTGCCTCTGGGGGACTCCAGATCCAAGCCACAGCATGCTAAGACACGGAAGCATACCGAGCTTCCAGAAGCTGGGCCTTCTCCTCATTAAGCTCCTTCTTAACAATGTCATGGTTTTCTAGACTACTGTCACACATTCTTATAAGGGAAATAGACTCTTTCTAAAATTAGCAGAAATGGAACTTTCCACATACTAATTTCAAATTAAAAATTTAATTGATTTAGCATTCTTCCTTTGATAAAATGCGAAATTTTAAAAAATAAATTACCGGGTTACCAAAATGAACATCTGGCCCTTTAATCTTTTCTTACCTTGCAGATAATGTAGGAAATTACAGATGTTCACTCCTTGGTCAGGTTCTAGATGAGGCTATACCACTGTAAGAAGCCAGTTGTGGTGGTGCATGCCTGTAATCCCAGGACTTGGGAGGCTGGTACAGGAGACAAGTAGTGAGACTCTCATCAACCTAGGAAGACTGTTTCAAAATGAAAATTAGCTGGGCATGGTGGCTCCCACTTGTCCCAGCATTTGGGGAGCTGAGACAGGTGGATCTCTGTTCAAAAATAGCCACAGCTACTTAGTGAGGCCCTTTGCAACAAAGTGAGACCCTGTTTCAAAGAATAAAAAATAGGGCTGGGTGTGTAACACGAAGGTAGAATGCCCCTGGGTTCCATCCCCAATAATTAAACAAAAGAAAATTTAAAAATAGGGCTGGAGGTGTAGCTTGGAGGTAGATGCTTCTGGGTTCAATCCTCAGTACCAATAAAAGAAAATCAGTTTTAAATATGGTTTGATTTTTTTTTTTTTTTTTTTTTGCGGGTTTGGGGATGGAACCCAGGAGCATTCTACCTCTGAGCTACACCCCCTGCCCAATTTTTTATTCCTTATTTTGAAACAGGGTCTCACTGAGTTGCGAAGGGCCTAAGTAGCTGAGGCAGTCCGCGAACAGTGATCCTCCGGTTTCAGCCTCCCGAATGCTGGGATTACAAGCGTGCGCCACCATGCCCGGCTTATGGTTTGAAAGAAGGAACACTGCTCATCTTTTTTTTTCCAGTGTGCTCTAAAACTCCTAAGTAGGACACTTATCAACAAGTTTGAACCCTTCTTGCAAGTAAATTTAGAAAAAAAGAAAAATAATTTGTGATATATTAAATATATTACTAAGAGATTTTCTATTGTTGCAATAGGTATGCTTCGAGGGCAAAAAATATAAACTTTATTTTTTTTTATTCTGAGTTTTGATCCCAGGGGCATTCTACCTTTAAGCTACACATCCCCTCCCCCAGCCACACCCAGAGATTCAAAGTCCAAAACCTATAGAAGGTTGTAAAGTAAAAGTTAAGTCTTTAATTCTTGGGCTGAGGATGTGGCTCAGTGGTTAAGACCTGGGGTTCAATCTTTATACCACTCCAAACAATTCTGCTATCTAATTATAAACCCCATTAGTAGTTTCCAGAAATTTCCATGTACTATATAGATAATTCTGTGCAATTATATCAAAAATCTTCCTGATTTGTTCTGTCTTACACAAATGAACTTGTGCTTTTATAATTTTATTTTAATTTAACATTGTATCTTGGAGATCTTTCCCCATTGATCTATCTCACTTAGCCATTTCCCATTGATGGATTTATGTTGCTTGTAATTTTTTGAAATGTAACTATGCCTCAATAAACATCTTTGTAGACATATATTTGTTCACATCATATTTTAATAAACTGATTTGAACAATGTGTCATTTTAAAAGTGGATAATCTACCTTTTTCTCAAGATGTAGATTTAAATTAGAATCCACTAGTTAGCAGGGTGCTTCTATCATTTAAGAAATCATTAAAATCTGGTCAATCCAGAGTAAATTATTATTTTTAACAAGTAGTTATGAATTATAATCATTTAATGGCAATTATGCCACTTGACAAATGCAGTGTTTACTCACTGATTAGAGAATTAGCAATGTACCTCTTTGATGACCAAATGAAATACCTCCAGAATGCCTGTTCTGAGCTCAGCCAGTAGAGGAGAACCTACAGGGAGTTTTTTTTTTTTTTTTTAATTTTTTTTTGTGTGTGTGGGTCTGGAGGTGGAACCCAGGGGCATTCAACCTCTGAGCTACACCCCCCCCCCTGCCCTATATTTTTTTTATTCTTTACTTTGAAACAGGGTCTCACTGAGTTGCAGAGGGCCTCACTAAGTAGCTGAGGCTGTCTGCGAACCGTGATCCTCCAGTCTCAGCCTCCCGAATGCTGGGATTACAAGCATGCGCCACCACGCCCGGCTTTACAGGGAGTTTTAGATGCTAATTAGAACTAAGCCTTGAGGCATTTCCTCTGTATCAGTCCATTTTTGTTGTCAAAACAAAACACCTGAGTATGGGTACTTTAAAAAGAAAAGAGGTTTATCTTGCTCACAGTTCTGAAGGTCCAAGAGCAGGTGCAAGCTTCTGCTTGGCTCTGGTGAGGGCCTCCTGGCAGGTGACATCATGAGAGCAGAAGCACATGGAAAGAGGCCATCTAGCAAGACAGGGAGCTGGAGACCATCTAGCAAGACAGGGAGGGGCTGCTCTTGCTCTTTTAAAACAATCCACTTTCAAAGGAACTAGCTGGGGTCCCATCAGTACCCCAGTGATCTAACTTCCTCCCACTAGCCCCATTTCCCAACATGGCCACACTGGAGAACACGCCTCTATGACATGAAAACTTCAGAGGATGCATTCAAGCCATATCCAAACCATAGCATCAACTACCCTAGATCCCTTCAAAAGATTTTTTAGGCCAGGCGTGGTGGCGCACGCTTGTAATCCCAGCGTTCTGGAGGTTGAGATAGGAGGATCGCGGTTTGCGCACAGCCTCAGCTACTTAGTGAGACCCTCCGCAACTTAGTGAGACCTTTTATCAAAATAAAGAATAAAAATTAGGGCTGGGGGGTGTAGCTCAGAGGTAAAACATCCCTGGGTTCCATCCCCAGACTCGCAGAAAAAAAAATTGGGGGGGGGATTATTGTTTTCTGAAACTAGAATTGCCAGAGAACATCCCAACGCCATAATCTTTTTTTCCTTAATTGAAATGCAAAATATAAATATAATGCATTATCATTTTATTAAAATTACATTACATTTTTCCACATGTGAAGAAACTCAAGAATGGTGTATAGAGAAAAAGATAACTCAAGAATGGTGTATAGAGCTTTTCAGAGCTGAAATTTTAGGAGGAGAACGAAAAAGCAAGGTATGGTCCCGATTAACTGGAGAAAAGACCCACAAGGTTATTATAGGCATATGCCTTGGGGTTATTACAAGAATGAAAAGTGAGTACTCCAAACCCAGGGAGATTTAGAACTTTATATACTCCCTTCTCATGGGGAAGTAGTGTTAGAGAAAAAGTAAGTAAATCTTACAGAAGATGAATGAGCCTTAAGAACACACAATAGGCTGGGACAAAACTTGTCTGGTGTCAACTCTAGTCATCTTTCCTGAGAATTAATCTTCCCTGTGTGATGACATCATAGGGAGGAGGTCCTTTCTTCTGGAAGAACTTCCCTAAGTGAAATGAGGGAACTTCAGAGAAAAGCCCTCCCGATGCTTCCAGAGAGACTGAGGGACAAAAGGAGGTTAGGAGAAGGTCAGAGATACCTTGTTATTGCCCCTTTAGTTCAGAGTACTCAGCACATCAAAGTGACTTACTCTGCAATTTCATTTTTTGAGTCCCAATAATCCTAAATTTATAAAGGTTTCCATCACCAGTAGATGAGTAGTTAGCCTTTCTTCTTGTGGAAGTTGAGAGGCACTGTGGATGGAACCCAGGCGTGTTCTACCTTCAAGCTACACCCTCAGCTCTTTTCATTTTTTATTCTGAAACAAGGTCTCTTTATTTTATTTTGTTTTGTTTTATTTTTTGTTTTGTTTTGCGGTACTGGGGATGGAACTCAGAAGCATTCTACCTCTGAGCTACACCTCAAGCCCTATTTTTTCTTCTTTATTTTGAAACATGGTCTCACTGAGTTCTAAAGAACCTCACTAAGTAGTAGCTGGGGCTGTCTTCGAACCATGATCCTCCCGTCTCAGCCTCCCAAATGCTGGAATTACAAGCATGCTCCACCATGCCTGGCACAAGGTCTTTTTAAATTGCTGACACTGGTCATGAACCTGCAACCCTTCTGTCTCAACCTCTCAAATACTGGGATTACAGGGATGAGCCACCATGCCCAACAATAATTGTTGTTGTTTTTTTTTTAACGCCAAGAGACTATCTGTTTTTCTGATAGTCTCTTGACACCTTCCATAGTACGAGAATCCATGATTTTCAGCTGAGAACATGGTAGCCCAAATTAAAATTTTTGCAGTTTAGCATGGCCATAAAATTAAATCCTGTCTAATGAACTGTATATAAAAATGATGTGTGTAGCTTCTACAATACAGTGCCTACAAGGGGAAAAGACTGCTCTCTCCTTCTCTCTTCTCCTTCCAGGTGATGCCACGTGGCTGAAAGTCATCTTGGGTCACTGCAACAAGCAAAATATTTGAGAAACAGTAAGATTAAAAGGCCATGTGAAGCCACATTCTGGGCTTGTCTAGCCTACACCTGCACAATTAATTAAGCAAGAGCTAGCCGGGTATGGTAGCACACATATCTGTAATCCCAGAACTTGAGAGACAGGATTGCAAATTTAAGAATAGTGCATGGTAACCTAGTGAGATCTTGTTTCAACATATAAAATAAAAATGACTGAGCCTATAGCTCAAGGTAGAAACCTTGGGGTCAGTACAACATCAGAGAAGAGAGAGAGGAGAGAGAGAGAGAGAGAGAGAGAGAGAGAGAGAGAGAGAGAGAGAGAGAGATCCCTAAGCTTCAGTTTTTCCCCTATTTTACACAGTATTTGGGGTTTCTGTTTCAGCACTCTCATGTATATACCAGCTAAAATTTTGGAATTCTCAGACAACTTAGATTATAGGTCTTAGGCAAAAGTATCTCTTATAGTAGTACTATATTTTCTTCCACATCTGTTTGTAAACTGTGTCTCTTAAATTATTTCTTAAGAGTTTTACTGCAAGCAGCAAGAATCAAATGACAACGTTCTACATCTGAAAGTCAGTGGGCTGCTTTCCTAGAGTCTGCAAAAGTGGTTTACTCTATTTAATACAGATCACCTATTTTTACCTACCTATAATAAATCTCTCTCTTCACTATCCCACCTCTTCCATCGAGCAAATTAGCACTTCACATTTGAAACACCCCTCACCCAGTGTCCCCTACCAGTTCTGATACCATATTCTTTTCACTTAGGAATTGCTTGGCTATACAAAACAAAAAAATAAAAATTAGTTGAAGTGTGTGTGTGTGTGTGTGTGTGTGTGTGTGTGTGTGTGTGTGTGTGTGAAAGGTATTAGTGACTCACATAAAGATATAGAGAGGCCGAGAAGATCATCATTACTACGATTCTTTCTTTCATGGTCCACTAAAAAATGACAAATTGGTTCCAGCTACTACAGGAGAACCCACAGTAGCGAAATGTGTGCCTCTTGTCACTCTGTCGTATTTTTAAGAGCTTAAGTAACTGGTCTTATACATACCATTGACCAGATATGTGCTATGTGACCATCTCTAACTGCAAAGAAGTCCAGGATTACTGCTTTTTTATCTAAACCCAGAGCCACTTCCACCAAATCAGGACTTAGGCAATCAAAATAGTCAAAGTAGCAAAGCGTAGTGGCTCATGCTTGTAATCCCAGTTCTTGGTAGGCTCAGAAAGGAGGATCCCAGGTTCACATCCAGCCTCAGCTATTTAGTGAGGTCTTCTGCAACTTAGTGAGGTCCTGTTTCAAAAAAAAAAAAAAAAATAGGACTGCAGATGTAGTTCAGAGATAGAATGTCCTGGGTTCAATACCCAGTACCAACCAACAAACAAACAAACAACCCTGCTATGAGCAGGACTGGGAGTATAGCTCATAGCTAGGAGGTAGAATGTCTCTGGATTCCATCCCCAGTGCTGCAGAAAAAGAAAAAAAACAAAAACAAAAAACAAAAAAAAAAAAAAAAAAGAAAGAAAGAAAAAGGGAAGGGCAAGTAGAAGATTGTTTTACTTTACATAGGCCAGGATCCATTCTAAGACTTTGAAACTTTGAGATTTTATTCCAGGGGAAGGTTTTGTGTCCCCCTCCCAGTCCTGAACTACACCACCTTTGTATTTCCTTACATGTAGAGCTGTTGCCTGACACTTAGATAAAACACTTTTATCAGTAGAGTTCCTTATTTGGACATTTTTACTATGAAATTCAGAAGCATACATCACCCAGGAGTGTAGCTTGTGATCACGGTTTTTAAATAATAACATCCTGCAGAAAAGAGCCATGGATACCCAGTGCTCCCCTTCCAGGGAGGCTTATTTTCTTTTTGAAAGTAGCAATCTCACACACTAAGAAAAATATTGTAAAAAGAAAACAAAGAAACTATTTTAGGGGCAACTCTCCTCTCACACTCAACACAGAATATTTTCCTGACTAAATATGTGGGGTTATTTCCTCACACAAAACATTCTTCAGAGACACAAGCTGGGTGCATTATAATCCATCAATTCTGACACTACCTGGGGATAGTGTCCTATCCCACAGGTTAAGAGCTAAGTCCAACAAGACTGTCGACTGTCATGTTCCTGGCGCCAATTCCAAGTCCAAGCTACCTGCACTTCTTTGTTTTGTTTTGTTTTATGGTCCTGAGGATTGAACCCAGAGTCTTGCACTTGCCAAGCGGGCACTCTACACTGAGTTATGTGCCCAGCTCCAGTCCTTGAATTCAATTAATTTGCTAGGCTAGCTCACAGGCTCAGAAACACTTATTTCCATTTGCCAAGTTTATCATAAAAGATATCATAAAGGAGACAGATGAACAGCCAGATGAAGAAACAGATAGGGTAAGGAGGGGCGAGAGGTTGGGGAGAGCAGAGATTTTGTGCTTTCTCAGGGGAGAGCCGCCTTCCCAGCATCACCTTGTGCTCAGCAACCCACTAACTCGCCAAATCTTGTTGTTCAACAGCAGTCTGTATATCCTCTAGCTTCCCCTTCTCTTCTTAGAGATTTGTAAGTGTGGCTGAAATTTCCAAACCTGTAATGCTCTAAATTACTTTCTGCTGACTGGCCCCACCAGGAACCAGCTTAAAGGCTCCACCCTAAATCTCCTTGTTAGCATAAACCCTGGGGTTATGGAGATGCTCATTATGAATAACAAAAAATACTTCCTTCACTCAGGAAATTCCAGGGGCTCTACTGCAGGAACCCAGGACAAAAACAAATACTTCTCATATTACGTATACCACAGATGTCAAACTGCTTTCTGAAAAGAAAGAGAACAAGAGAGAGAGAGAGAGAGAGGAGAGAGAGAGAGAGAGAGAGAGATGGAGAGAGAGAAAGGGGGCCATACACTACACGATCTGACTACTTAGGTTAGTGAGCTAATCACACTCTTTTCTTGAAGTTCTAGGAAGTAGAGAAGAATTTAAGTAAAACATACAGTGTTTCCAGCAGACTGTCAGTAATGTTCTATGGCCACTATCATCTTTCTCCTTCTGGGAATTCAGTTTGTCCTTGCAATGCCACAATCATGGATTGAGGAATCTCAGTGACCATCAGGGCTCTTGCCTTTGAAGCAAAGGGTCAGTGCATTAGTACAAAAGGGAATTAATCCAGTGTGCTGGATCACCAAACGGAGTTTAATTCATTTAAAAGGAATGACCAGGGTTCCTATTCTAGGTTTCCATCTGGACAATCAGAAGCCTTCATTCTCCCAAACAAGAACTTCATTAATGAATATTCAACGGAAAGTATTACTTCATTGTCAGCCCTAATTGCTAGTTTTACCTTATTAGTAGAAGCTTTTCTGTGGCTGAGCCTGACATGCATTTGTTTGCACACTGTTATTAGTCAAGACTCAGTGAAGTCTTGTAATTAACACCTCCACATTATCTCATGCAGTGAAAGCAAAGACAAACCCAGATGACTCACTTTGTTTCAGCTTCGCTCTTGTTTTCTGATATAGAAGCACTTAAGGAGAAGTGTAAGCTCATCAGAATGCCATATGGAGCCAACAGAAACCATAAAAGGTTTTTCAGGAAGCAGTGCCTGGAAGTTCATTAAGTGAACAACAGTACAATCAACATCCTGATTTAAAACTCTGCCCGCCACTAATAAATCGCACAGGTACATTACCTGTATCATATTCAGCCCTGATTCCAGGTCCTGATGAAAGATGGTGTTCCCAAGAAGCAGAGGCGATAACGTGTTCTCTGTAAATATAACCATGTTAATGATTCACATAACAGTTAAATAGCTTTCAGAAACCTTATCAGTTTAGAGATAAAGCAGGCCAGGGTAATAACTGTATTTTAATCATTGCTACCATTGAAAACACTATGTCTTAAAGCTGGCTCCTAGCAGCCTGTAATTGATATTTCTGTAGAGAATGGGGGTGGAGGAAGTGAAGAAAATGTCAACAGTTCATATTTCAGTTTTATAGTTAGAAAGAGATCTTTCTCTAAGTCACTCTACTAAAATTTTTTTTGAGAAAAACATTTGAAAAACCAAGATATCATCACGTTTTTCTTTTTAGTCATAATTTTAGCCTATTTGTCTTATTTCTATCTTATTTTTGCATTTTAAATGCAAACACAGAATGTCAAACTTTACCATTATCTGAAATGTTGACAACTAGACCTAAAAAATCTATCAGGATACAAATTATTATTCCCTGCTTTAAAATGTTGCTGACTTCCTAACACGATATACAAAAAGAGAAAAAGATGGAAATTAAGAAAGAATAATATATATATACACATATATTATTCTTATACATATATGTACATGTATATATGTATGTATATATATATCGGCATAGTGACCTTCAATTGAAAAGTTCTCCCAAAGTAATGAAAAAATCTGGCTATTAGATTAAAATTATTATTATGCAGAATTTGCCCTGGTTGAATGGTCAGATAAAAACATTGTATTTACAAAATGGAAATAAGCCAGAAATGTTAATGGATCTCTGTCTACACAAAATTTCCAACATTACAAAAAGTACTCAGAAAGTCACAATACAAAATGCCCACTGGGAAA
Source organism: Muscardinus avellanarius (assembly GCF_963383645.1). Classification (NCBI taxonomy): domain Eukaryota; kingdom Metazoa; phylum Chordata; class Mammalia; order Rodentia; family Gliridae; genus Muscardinus; species Muscardinus avellanarius. The sequence continues at coordinate 39,537,266 of NC_137793.1, forward strand.
CATGGCCTGTGGCTCCCGAGAGCTCAGTAAAGAAGCAGCCTCTCAGACAGGCGCACATTCACACAACAACCCACTCCTCCAAGGTAGAACTTTGCAGTATTGGCCCATCGTTCTGTACCTACACATGAGCTAATTGAAAGGACTGACTCAAAAACGTTCTAACAGTATTGCGATTTGAGAAAATTATTCAACACGGCAGCTATGTGGCTGAGAGAGATCTCAGGGGTGCTCTCCCAGCCCCAGCAGTTAAATCTCGGTTAAAACCAGCAGAGGTTTTGGCAGGCAGGGCTCCAGCTGTCTGTACTTGACCTCTGCCTAAAAATACTACCATTAAAACATTTTTCCCGCGCAAGCCACTATGTGAGTTTTGGCACTGAGACGGCTTCTTAGCCCTAGTGGTCCGGGCCTGGCCCTGAGGTCTAAGCTTCTCCGTTGCTTTTGCACCAGAAGAGAACAGTTTGAAAATAGAAACATGGGCTGTTTTTGTCACCACTGAACGGGAAGGCTAATAATAGTATTGCTTCATTGTTTGGCAGAGGCTCAAGGCTATCTCGGCCAAGGAGCAGCACACGCTGAGCAGCAGTAACCAAATCATAAAATTCCCCCAGGGACCGGTGCAGCTTTTCCGAGCCCGTTTTATATTCTGAGATTGCGTGGGAAGGAAATAGTTCAGAAGTTGTTTTGACATAAGTGTGGTTTGTTTCCAAGTCGAAGGGAGGAAGGGGGAGGGGCTGGAGAGACAGGCAGGAGGTCAGATGCAGAAGGATGCAAAAATGTCGTTAAAGAGTCCCTGACAGGTGGTGATGGGGCTGCCTGGCGGGGAGTTGGTCCCTGTCAGGCTCCCAGTGTGCTCACAACCCTGCCTTCCACACTCCTATTATGTTTATTTCTGTTGAACTTAAAGAGTGACCTTTTCAAAACTGCAGTGCATTGTTGACCCACATGCATTTCGGAGACCTAATTTCCCTCAATGCCTTCCTTGTTCCCGCAGAAGAGAACTCTGTTTGAGAAAATAGGAAGAGGCTGAGTATTAAGAGCACTGGAATGGAAATCTTTCAGGCATTGAATTCTGCCTGCTATTAATAATTTAGAAGTGTTTTTAATGCCCTGATATGGAAGGAAGGTTTTTTGACACCAAAGGCATCTAAATATTAATTTCAGAGGAATTGGTTGTTACAAGCAGTTAACATCCATTTTGTTAGTTGACCTCCCAAGAAAGGTTAATGCACTAAAATCTGGTCATTAAGTATAGTAACAAATGTTTTTTCAGGGAGGTTATTACTATCATAAACTCTAATCCATGGTTCACAGCAGCAGCCTCCAGTGCAGCACTCTGACTAATGAAGAATTAACTATTTCTGAGCAGTTAATAAAGATTTTTTTTCTCCCACCAATCAACATACTCTACATGATCCTTATAATTACTAAAAGCATTAAGCTCTGGCTCTGAGTGCCCACATGTCAGAGCAGAACTCTCCTCTCAGTAAATGACAAATGGCAAACCTAATCCCATTTCACTTAATTTTTTCCCCTAACATGTTCACTGAAATAAGAAATAATGAAATTCCTAAGTATTAAAAAAAAGATGGTCTACCACGAAGCGTTTGCTAAATGAGTATTGATGAGGTCTTCAGTCATATTTTATTGTGATGGAAGATTCTATACCCCGGTTTAGATCTTATTAGAATCGAGAAGTTAATTGGCTACAAATAGGGGTTTTTGCTTGGTTGTTTGTTTTATTTTCTTTTTCCTTTATTAAAAAAGCGCACTCAGCCACAAGAGCACGGGAGACTGACTCGTGTAAGAAACACTAATATCTGCCTCATAACAGTAAGAGAAAAAAGGTACAACCTAACCTTTCTAAAAAGCCTGGGGCAGTGTTTTGCTTTTCAATGGAAAGGTCGTCCAGAATTAATTAAAGGCACTTTCCCGCTGAGGACCAAGCATTTGGCTTTACTTTGAAGCCTCAAAGAAAGTTGCTCATACTGATTTCTTAGAGACCCAAGCTTAAAGTAGCACAGCCAAAGCAACGGGTCAGCCTTTAAGAAGTCATCCCCTTTTGGAATCAAAATTCTGAACAACTCATACACTGAGGACTTCGGCGCCTCTCAAGAGATGGGTTCGGTAGATAGGAGAAAACAAAAAAGGTGAGAATCACTTTGCTTTCCCTCAGACAATTGATTCTCATCCAAGCAAAATCAACACCTACACTTACCTTTTACGTCTACCCTTTTCGTCATTACTTTTAACTTAAGCTAAATCCTGTCCTTAAGACATATTGCTCCATACTGAGCAAAGAAGATGGCGCAAAACCATATTTAAAAGGACCAAAAGGGATATCAACTTACTAAAATAATTTTTGAAAGGTTTGCATTTGTATACCAAAGCTTTAAGACAGGGTCAAATAACAGACAATAGCTCTCCTTTTCAAAATATTTTCTTCTTGTGGAAGAGTCTCCACAGTGAACCGACCTAAATAACCCTGATGTTGTCGGTGCAGATTGTGATTTATCTGAACATTATTCTTTTGTTGGGCACTTTGCTAGTTTGTAGATAACTATTAATTTCCCACTCACTAGTGAACGTGAGTAACTTTTTCTTTCTGAACCCCAGTTTTCTCACATGAAAAATGATATGGTAATATGTATAGTTGTAAAAATTGGTGATATTATGAACCTGATTTACAGAAAGGCTTAGGACATACCAATATGAATTTGTTCCACCCTCTGTGTATAACTTTGTGTATTTGGCCTCGTTTTATAAAAGTGACTAAAGTCTTAGACACCTCACGCGAATCTTTTGGACCTAAGCCTGGAATCAATAAGGAAATAATAGATCAGACTGAGCCAGGAATTGTGACACTCACCTATAATCCCAGCTACTCGGGAGGCTGACACAGGAGGATTGCAAGTTTGAGGCCAGCCTTGGTAACTTAATGAGACCTTGCCTCAAAGTAAAAAATAAAAAGGTTTGGGGGATCTAGCCCAGTACTAGAGTGTCCCTGGGTTCCATCCCCAGTACCGCAAAGAAATAAAAATAGTAATGGTACATTGAACTCACATCTGAGGATTGGAACTATTACTGAGCCCAGCTCATCTACCATGGCCCCAACACTGCGCACAAAGCTTTCTCTGGTTGCCAGAGCCAGAAATAAACTTTCCCAACCCTGTGTTTGCACATTTGCCTTCTATGTTTTTCATTCTGTTCTTTATATCCAGCCTCTGCTTAGAGACCTTTGGAGCTAGATCTCAGATCTGTAATCCCAATACTTAATGCAGTACCCCAAACACAAGGATGTAAAACGGGGCTATGAATTTTACTAACTCTCTCCCATGGCAATTTTTCTGCCTAACTCATGGTAGTGAGCCAATGAATAGAGGAATGACCTTTGGGGTCATATGCAAAGATCTTCCTTTAATCTTCTCTGGTGTGCCCTCCCTCCCTCTTTTTCTTACTCACTGCACACTGAGTCTTTAAAAGTTTGCCCAATTCCCTCCCCACCATTTCCCCACAGTTGATCAGCTGACAGCAAAAAGACAGGCAGGAGACAGGTGTTTGGATGGCTGGATCTTTTCCAAGCTGGGTGTTTGTAGACCAGGGGGCTCCTGCAATTTGACAAGATATATATATATATATATATATATATATATATATATATGTGTGTGTGTGTGTGTGTGTGTGTGTGTGTGTGTCTATATGTGTATATGTATATATATATATATATATATATATATTATTGTTGCATTGTAGTCCTACATCTTAATGGAGTACAAGATGGGAGAGGCATACACGCACTTTGACGAGAATTCTAAAGTGACTATGGGAAACAGGAAGCTGCATGTTGAGACGCTGTAAAGATGAATCAAATTGTCTATTGAGGTCACTGGTTTCCCCAGGTCCTTATAGCAATATCTCGCAATGTACGTAGAAATCACAGAAAAGAGAGGTTAACATTCCAGGATTACTAGTGATTTGCTATGTTGACCTTTGACATGCTCCTTAACCTCTTTGGACTTTATTTTTCTCATCAATAATAATAAGTGAACCTATTCTAATTACTGCAAAGTCTTGCTAGGCAAATCAAATGAGATAAGCCGGGCGTGGTGGCGCATACTTATATAATCCCAGCATTTGAGAGGCTGAGACAGGAGGATTGCATTCACCGCCAACCTCAGCTACTTAGTGAGGAATTCTGCAACTCAGTGAGACCCTGTTTCAAATAAAGAATAAAAAATAGAGGTGAGAGTGTAGCTCAGAGGTAGAATGCCCCTAGGGTTCCACCCTCAGTATTGCAAAAAAAAGAAAGAAAGAAAGAAAGAAAGAAAGAAAGAAAGAAAGAAAGGACTTACACAAGAGAAAAGCATTATAAAATATTATTACAAGACTGGAGATAGCTATTAGAACAAAACTAGATTAGCTAATGTAATTTGCTTTTTCTTAACAAATAATACTGAATCAACTTTGATGTGAGTGTGTGTGTGTGTGTGTGTGTGTGTGTGTGCGCGCGCTTATCCTAGAGATTGAACCCAGGGACATTCTATCTCTGAGCTACACACCCAGATCTATTTTATTTTTACTTTGAAACAGTGTCTCACTGGGTTGATGAGAGTCTCACTACTTGCTGAGGCTGTCCTGGAACCTGCAACCCTTCTATCTCAGCCTCCCAAGTACTGGGATTATAGACATGTGCCACCATCCCTTGCTCTGAGTTAATATGTTTATAATGAGAAAATTTTAATTTTTTAAAAACAAAGTATTTTTAAAACAAGAGGGAAGTCAGGCATGGTAATGTAAGCTTGTACTCCCAGTACTTGGAAAACTGAGACAGGAGATTTGCAGGTTCAAGGACAACCTCAGCAAGTAGTAAGACTCATCAACCTAGTGAGACCCTGTTTCAAAATAAAAACAAAACAGGGCTGGACGTGTAGCTCAAAGGTAGAATGTCGCTGGGTTCAATCCCAGTGCCACAAACAAAACCAACCAACCAACCAACCAACCTAACAAGAGGGAGCCATAGAAAGAAAGTTTAATAAACTGTAATTGATTGTTGTAATAGGTGAAGAATATTGCTATAATCACCTTTATAATGGTCTGAGTTTTCTACTTTTACAGTGCATAATCAGTACTTTGGGAATAAAAAACCACGATTGGAACACTATCAGATCAAAATGCCTTTCCCTTTCTACCAGTGGTGATTATCAATGTAATACTCACTCCTCCTCTTCAACATGTGCATGTGGTCGTCATGTAATGGTGCACAAATAGTCTCCGTGACTCTTAGCAATTCGGACCATATGTAATTTCCATTTCCTCTACCCATTTGGATCAAGGCTGTTCCAAAGTGTAACATGAATTGAAGTACAGGGTTGCCACACCGCTGAGGACTGGCACTTTTCTGCTCCAGAGGAAGATGCATGTAAATGCTTGAAGAAGAAAAAAAAGTAAAGCCGGTCGTGGTGGCGCACGCTTGTAATTCCCGCTCTTGGGAGGCCTGAGACAGGAGGATCACATGGGTTCAAAGCCAGCCTCAGCTACTTAGTGAGGCTCTCAGCAACCTAGTGAGACCCTGTTTCCAAATAAAATATAAAAAGGTCTGGGAGTATAGCCCAGAGGTAGAAAGCCTCTGGGTTCCACCCCCAGTACCACCCAAAAAAAAAAAAAAAAGTAAAAGAAAAACACCAGTCCAGAGAATAATTAAGAATGGGTTCAATGTCTTCCTCCTCTGAGAGTATGTGTGTATTTGTGCGTACTTGTAGCTGCTCTTTCATAAAATGCGTGTGCGTCTGTTTTCACTCTGAAGCTTCCCTCTACTGTGGGTAGGCTTCACAGAGGGGTTCCAGCTTGTAAAGGTTAACCGTGCAGAAATCAAGGCTTTGTGCATTTTTGCAAAGGTTACAGTCATCAGCAGTTCCGGAAAGACTGCTGGGCAGGGCCCTGGTAACCACCCCACGACTGAACCACGGCTCTGGGTTTCATTTCCTTTAGAACACGGCTCCAGACCCTGCTTGTGTTACCGGGAGATAAACAGGCTGCTCAGTCACTTGAAATTCAATTTGTACATTACTCACATCGAGCCCACCTCTTTCCTTCATGGCATTTGGCAGCTGCTTGCTGGCACTCTGCATTTCAAATGTCTGAGCTGCAGGAAGCTGTTTAATAAATGGGATAGGTTTTGATTAATGTAACAAGCCGAAAATAGACCATGATGTAATGCATATCTCAGCAGGAATCACAGATCAAGTTGGGCAGTTTCAAGGGACTATGCTGTTGCAGAGTTTTCTCCAAAGAAACATATTTATGTTTTTATAGCATCTTGAAGGGCCAAACTGTAGAAGGCATGCATTTTGGACTTGGAAGCCTGCCCTGTGGGTCTTTGAATAGCAATTACAGGTGACCACACAAGGAGATCCAGAGAAAACTAGAAATCTGAGTCTACTAAGGGTCCTCTCTACCTCAATGAAAGCTTTGGTATTATTATTATTAAAAAAAAAACACAAGTGAATAGAAATGATATGAGTAATATTCTGGCAGTATCTATAAACTCAGCTATTGAAGTAACAAATTTAAGTCTCAGCTAATGATCTAAAAGCTCTGTGTAGCCCTATGCATAAAGGCACTGATTTAAACTTCTTCTCAGTGGATAAAATAATTGGGATTCATGTTGCTAGGTTCAAGAGAGAAAGATCAGTGAGAAGAAAATAAATATTCTTGCATGCCAAGATCCTCTTACATTTGCTGGGGATTGGTATGTTGTGTAAAAGAAATGCAGGGTCATTTCTCTCAATTAAGCAAGCAATAACGAAAAGCTAAAACAGAGACTGAAATGTACTAACATGAATAAATAAGGGAAAAAATAGTGTGTAGTGGCACATGCCTATAATCCCAGTACTTGGGAGGCTGAAACAGAAGGAAAAGTTCAGAAACAGCTTCAGCAACTTAGTAAGACGCTGCTTCGAGGCCCAGCGTGGTGGTGCACACTTGTAATCCCCGCGCTTGGGAGGCGGAGACAGGAGGATTGCGCAGGTTCGAAGCCAGCTGCGCTGGCTTAAGAGACCCTGTTTCCAAAAAATAAAATAGGTCTGGGAGTGTAGCCCGGAGGTAGAAGGGCTTCCAGGAACCCCAGTACCACCAAAAAATAAAATAAAATAAAATAAAAAAGTAAGACGCTGCTTCAAAATAAAAAATAAATGAGGGCTGGAGTGTAGCTCAGATGTAGAACACCCCTGCATTCTATCCTTAGTAACACACACATACACACACACACACACACACACCGCACACACACAAGAGAGAGAGAGAGAGAGAGAAAGAGAGAGAGAGAGAATCATTTTTTTTAATTACTATGTACTGAATCCTGAATCCATGCAGTGTAAGTTTGCAAAATCACTTTAGAGGTTCAGTCAAAATATAGTATGTGTATATATTGTTAGGTTGGTGTCTGGTGTGGGATGGGGATAGGACAGAAAAAAATCATCAGTTCTTGCTACAGAAAAAATTAGTCTGTAGGGGGAAAAAAATTCTAGGGCTGTGAGAATAACTCACAATGGTAGAGGACATGCTTAGCATGCACCAGACCCTGGATTCAATCCTCAGCACCAAAAGAATAAACAAGAAATATAAAAAGGCAAGCAAGAAAAAGAAAAAGAAAAAAATTATACATGTGTATATGTATATTTACTTGTATGTAAACTTTGTCTTCTCACAATGAGAAGCTGTATCTTGTATGAATGAACCCATACTCTGATTACTGTAAAAATGTTGATTTATGACATTGCCTGTAAAGAAAAGCCAAAATTAACACTATTAAGCTCTTGAGTAATTTCCCCCTATATTGGCCTGTCCAATCAAAGTACTTTTTACATAAGATATGCAACTATTATAACCAAAGACGTAGATTCCATGAGAATAAGTCTTTCTTTCTTTCTTTCTTTCTTTCTTTCTTTCTTTCTTTCTTTCTTTCTTTCTTTCTTTCTTTCCCTTTTCTTTTCTTTTATTGCAGTACTGGGGATGAAACCCAAGGGCATTGTACTTCTGAGCTACACTCCTAGACCTATTTTTTTTTTTTTTTTGGTCTTTTTATTTTTGAAACAGAGTCTCATTGAATTGTGAAGGACCTCACTAAGTAGCTGAGGCTGTCCATGAACCGGTGAACTGCAATCTGGAATGCTGGGATTACAAGCATGTGCCACCACGTCTGGCGAGAATGAGTCTTTCAAACACAGCAAAACTGTACTGGTCACTGGTCAGAGTTCTAACCAAGTCAGTGACTCAACAGGGGCATGTCAACAATTCATCCATCATGACCACTTCAGGACAAACTAAAAAAACTGCTCAGACCATACTGTAGTAGACTGAGTGGTGCTCTGGAAATTTTGTATCCCTGGAGTAGAGGAAGAAGTGAAGTGTTGCTTTTCAGTGAGTATAAAATTTCAATTACATAGGATGAATAAATTCTAGAGATCTTTTGTACATTGTGCCTACGGTTAATACTACATTGTGCACTTAAAAGTATATTAAAAGGACAGATCTTACATTACACATTCTAAACCTGTACATCATCCACTGGAAGCCGCAAATGTGGCTTTGTTTGGGAAAAGGGTCTTTGTAGATGTACTTAAACTCCATCTTGAGATGAGGTTATGTGGATTAGTATGGGACCTAAATTGAGTTACAGGCGTCCTTCACACAATGGAGAATTTGTTGGCAGACTCAGGCAGACTGGGGTGATGACTATGTCCAAGAAAAGCCAAAGGCTGTTGTCAGCTCCCAGAAGCCAGGAGGGAGGCTTGGAAGGGATAATCCCTCGGAGACTCCCGAAGGAATCACTCTGCCTACAACTTGATATTGGACCTCTGGCCTCCTCAACTAAGAAAGAATGCATTTCTGCCATTTTAAGTCAACACTTGTTTTGTGGTAATTTATTATAGCAGCCCTGGAAAACAAATGTACATTACTGAAAACATGTTTTTGTGCAGAGAGGAGAGAGCAAATTAGTGGAAAAGGTGGCTTCGTAATATGTTGCGCGAGGGGAAACTGCAAATATCAACTTCTTTAAACATATAGTATTTCTTGTTTTTACTCTAATCTCTTAAAATGTATACATTTGAGACATTTTATAAGACATGCATACATTAATAATACATACAGATGGTTAGCCCAGAATGAAAGCAAAACCAAAACAACAGTAAAAAGAAAGGAGGAAGAGAACATTTGACTGAAGACTATAGAAATTGAGGAAAATGGCAGCCAATAAAAATAAAGGGGTTGGGAGGGACTGACGTTAGAGTGGTCTGAGTATCTAATAAAAGGAATGTAAACTCTTCACTTACACTGAATAAAATTTATTTGAAAAGCAATAATTCAATAAATGACTGGATAAATAAGTACATAGACTCAGAAGTGAAATACAGTCTGTTCTGCTACAACATGTAGCAGTTTCTCTTCTGGGAATAAGATCATACGTAATTGAAAATAAGAAAACGAGGTTAATGAAACGTGGAAGTCCTGTTAGCACCTGTGTGGTTTTTCCTAGCACGTTAGGGTCCCGTGTCACCAGGTAGGTGATGCGGCAGACCACTGAGCAACAGAGTTCTTGACATGATGCCCAGCGGCTGCGCATCCTTCCTGTTGGCTCAGTTCAGTCGTGAACCTCACGTCTGTGCACATGGCTTCGTTCTTTTCCAACATTTGCGCATTTGCCCTTTTCTTTATAATTTGCAATCTCAATTCTTCCGTATACCCTCTTCCACTGACTATGTTTCACCTTTTATAAAGAGATGAAATCCTGTCTTTACCAAAGCATTTACTTATTTATTAAGAATCTAGAAATGTCTTTTTTAACTGTGTTAATATTTTTATTAGGATTATTTTTGTGTCCTCAGTGTTCTGTGTACAAAGTAGCATGTTTTGAATATCTAACCCAATCCTAGTTTCCCCAGGGTCCCTATTTTCAGTATAAACTTTTTTAGAACGTGAAGAGTTTTAGGAACATGTGTACTGTATAATAACAGAAATGTTTACATACAGCACCACCCTTTTATTTATTATTTATTTTGTGTGTGTGTGTGTGTGTGTGTGTGTGTGTGTGTGTGTGTGCAGGGGCATGTGTGTGTTACTTGTAATTGAACCCAGGGGCATTCTACCTCTGAGCTATACCCTCAGCCTTATTTTTTGTTTGTTTGTTTGTTTTCGTTTGAAATAGGGTCTCTCTAGGTTGATGAGAGTCTTACTACATTCTGAAGCTGTCCTCAAACCTGCAATCTTTCTGTCTCAGCCTCCCAAGTACTGAGATTCAAGGCGTGTGCCTCCACACCTGGCAGCACCACCCTTTTAGACATTGTTCTATGAGGTAGGCAAAGTGAATGGCCTCATTTTAGCTTTACTACCCTCTCCCACATCAATAATCTCTTCTGTATCTGACTCACCAGCAGCAAAGACTGCTTTTTGCCAATATGGTTATTTAGAAACTAATAAACTGAAGCAGGGCGTGGCAGCACATGCTTATAATTTCAGCGTTTGAGAGACTGAGACAGAAGGATCCGGGGTCACAGACAGCTACAGCTACTTAGTAGGGCCTTCTGCAACTTAGTGAGACCCTGTTTCAAAAATAAAGAATAAAACATAGGACTGGGGGTATAAAAACAAACTAATAAACTGAACTTACCTTTCTTTTTTTTTTTTTTTTTTTTTGCGGGTCTGGGGATGGAACCCGGGGGCATTCGACCTCTGAGCTACACCCCCTGCCCTAGTTTTTATTCTTTAATTTGAAACTGGGTCTCACTAAGTTGAGGAGGGCCTCACTAAGTAGCTGAGGCTGTCTGCGAACCGCGATCCTCCAGTCTCAGCCTCCCGAATGCTGGGATTACAAGCGTGCGACACCATGACCGGCATGAACTTACCTTTCTTGACACCATTAGGATTGTGGCCTTCTGAATGTTCCCCACTCAGAAAATATTACCTTAATGTGCCTATAAAAGTTGGGAATGATGGTGCATGCCCATAATACCAATACTTGAGACGCTGAGAGAGGAGTATCCCAAGTTGGAGGTTAGCCTCAGGAATTTAGACTCTTAGCAACTAGGAAGATCCTGTTTCAAAACAAAAAATAAAAGAGCTGGGGTTGTAGTTTGGAGGTAGAATGTCCCTAGGTTTAAGTCCCAATACCACAAAATAAAATAAAAAATAAAAATATATTGGTCATTCTTTATGGATATCTTTTGAAGGTCATCAAAACTGAGGAGTTGAGAAGAATCACATCCATAATGTGAAATGAACTAAATGTAGATATTCAACTTTTATCTTAGTGAACCCTATGTAGTTTTAGTGTTATTTTCAATAATTCACTTGTGAAATGTAAAAAGCTTTTTTTTTTATGTATGGTACTGAGGATGGAACCCAGGGGCATTGTATCTTTGAGCTACACCACTAGTCCTATTTTTAAAGTTGTTTTATTTTATTTTATTTTATTTTATTTTGTGGTACTGGGGGTGGAACCCAGAGGCTTTCTACCTCCAGGCTATACTCCCAGATCTATTTTATATTTTATTTGGAAACAGCCTCACTAAGTTGCTGAGAGCTTCACTAAGTAGCTGAGGCTGGCTTTGAACCTCTGCGATCCTCCTGTCTCAGCCTCCCAAGCGCTGGGATTACAAGCATGTGTCATCACGCCCAGCTAAATTGTTTTTTTTTTTTTTTTTTTGAAACAGCGTCTCACTGAGTTGTGAAGAACCTTGCTAAGTAGCTGAGGCTGTCTGCAAACCATGATCCTCCAATCTCCGCCTCCCAAATGGTAGGATTACAGCATGTGCCACCACGCTAGGCTGTAAAAAGTTTTTTTTTGGTTGTTTGTTTGTTTGTTTGTTTGTTTGTTTGTTTTTGGTGGTACTGGGGTTCCTGGAAGCCCTTCTACCTCCGGGCTACACTCCCAGACATATTTTTACATTTTTATTTGGAAACAGGGTCTCCTAAGCCAGTGCGTGCGGCTGGCTTCAAACCTGCGCGATCCTCCTGTCTCTGCCTCCCAAGCGAGGGGATTACAAGCGTGCGCAACCACGCCCGGCATAAAAAGGTTTTAAGAGTGAGACCCATGATCAGATGTCCACTGATCCCCTCTGGGTCCCATACTCACCCATGTCCCATGCTAGTCCATTCTCTAATGTCAACTTTTTTGGTACCAGAAATGGTATACTAACTACAGAGAATTTTTATTAATTGCTTTAAAGTTGAATTTTAAGAGTCAGAGTCTCATCATTATACTAGATTAATTTTTTTATTTTTTATTTTTTATTTTTAAAGCAATAAAACAATTGTCTCACATTTAGCAGGTTTAAATTTCCATGTGGCCAGTGTGGTGATGCACACTTGTAATCCCAGTACTTGGGAGACTGAGACAGGAGGAACTGGGTTCGCAGCCAGCCTTGGCTTCTTAGTAAGGCCCTCTGCAACTTAGTGAGACCCTATTTCAAAATAAAGAATAAAAAAATAGCCAGGCGTGGTGGCGCACACTTGTAACCCCAGCATTTGGGAGGCTGAGACCAGAGGATCGCCATTCACAGACAGCCTCGGCTACTTGGTGAGGCCCTCTTCAACTCACTGAGACGCTGTTTCAAATTAAAGAATAAAAACTAGGGCAGGGGGTGTAGCTAGGAGATCAAATGCCCCTGGGTTCCACCCCCAAGAATGAAAAAAAAAAAAAAATAGGGCTGGGGCTGGGGGTGTAATTCAGCAAATGCCCATGTTCAGAGAATGTAGAATGCCACTGTGTTCAATCCCCACTACAGAAATAATAATAATAATAATTACAATAATTAAAATTTTTAAATCCATCAATGTGATTAAATAGTGACAATAAAGGTATAATAGACAAAATGCTTGTGGTAGACATATTTACACAAACTTATTTCCTATGCTAAATCATCTGATAACTAGAATCTTACACAGAATTGCATTCAAACCCTCATGAGAAAAAGGTATATACATACAATCTATTTTATTTGATTGCTCTTTGCTGCAAGCAAAATAAAATATGGCCATTTAAATACCTGCCTGAACATATAGGCCTGAAAAAAAAAAAGAAAAAAACAATCCTAAGCCAAAACTAATCATTGTTGAGCTATACTCACGCTTTGTAGACTCAGTCAAAGAAATGTGTATTCAGACTTGATGGCCTTTGTGTTTCCTGGAGCTTTTCCTCTCCTTTCTCTGGATCCTGCAGAGCTGACCCTAGCCTCTTTTGAAGTTTGTGATTATCCTGGGTCAGAGCAGATGCACTGGAGTGAGTTGGGTAAGAAAGGAGAAGCAAGCCCATTAAATACTCACATTTTTATTGCATTTTCAGTGGATTGCAATGACTGCTAAGAGTTTAAGCTCTCCATTCACAGGTTTAAAAGTTAATATTTAATATATCAATTTATTGCTGTATTGACATGGTTGCTAGTGTCCTGAAGGTGAGCAGTTTTATAGTGATAAAAACAATTAATTACATCATTAAATAATACAAATATAATTACTTAAAAGTGTACTTCTCATTTCCCCCTCTCCTTTTCAAGATCTATGTATGTTCTTGGGCGTGCGTGACTGTATATCTTATGTACACTATAGACAGCATGCCGCACAGGGCTTTGTATTTCATTCTTTTTTTTTTTAATACTGGGGATAGAAGCCAGTGCCAGTCTACCTCGGAGCAACAGCCACAGCGCTATATTTTTATTTTTTATTTTGAAACAGAGTTTCACTGAGGTGCAAAGGGCCTCACTACACAGTTGAAGCTGTCCTCAAACCTCGAAATATCTCAGCCTCCCAAATGCTGGAATTATAAGCGTGCACCACCACTCCCGGCTTCATTTATTTTTTAAATTACTGAATGCCTTCTGTGTGCCAAGTTCAGTAGGCTAGAAACTTGAGATGAAGCGATGAGTAAGATAGTTTACATCATGCTGAGACAAAGAACAAGTCAGATACTAAACAAAAATTTCAGAATGCGCTCAGGACTATGGAACATAAAAGACAAGTTAATAAGGCAAACAGCAAACATGAGCAGATAGTTTACAAAGAATGGCCAAGGAAGGCCTCTGTGGCTGGGTACCATTTGAACAGAGGCCTAAAGAAGCCAGCAGTGCAGATATCCAGGCATAAGAAATAGCAAAAACAGCAGGGCATGGTGGCTCATGCTTGTAATCCCAGCATTCGGGAGGCTGAGAGCAGAGGATCACGTTCCCAGACAGCCTCAGCTACTTAGTGAGGCCCTCTGCAACTCAGTGAGACCCAGTTTCAAAATAAAGAATAAAAAATTAGGGCAAAGGGTGTAGCATAGAGGTCAAATTCCCCAGACTTCCATCCCCAGACCCTCGGAAGGAAGGAAGGAAGGAAGGAAGGAAGGAAGGAAGGAAGGAAGGAAGGGCAAAAACAAAGATCTGGAGAAAAGCCAATTTCTTTTTTAACAATTATTAGTTTGTGGACCCTGTCTAATGTTAAAAGGAAAGGTATCATTATTTGAGAAATTTCAATGACATTTTTTGTAACTAAATACACAAATGATAATGATAGTCTCATTGTTATTTTTATATTTTTGGTACTGTGAATTGAATCCAGAGGCATTTTACCTTTTATTTTTTTATTTTGAAATAGAGGCTCTCCAAGTTGCTGAGGGTTGCCTCAGTCAACATCTCACTGCCGTAATTCAAAACAACCAGCCACACAACTCAGAGGAAGAAAGATTTATTTGCTTACAGCTTTTGGAGTTTGGAGATTCATTCCATGTGAGATTGGGTACAGAGCTCAGAGCATGATGACAGGAGGTGGACCGAGGAAGAGAGGAAGAGAGGGAAAGATCAAGGGCTTTGCTTTCAGGTTATCAGGGTGGAAGCAAGAGAATGCAAAAAAGCAAGAAGATTCAAAGGCCCAAGCACCTTCTCTATGGCCACACCCCAAAGACCCACCTTCTCCAGACACATGCCATCTGCCTAGGTTACCACCCAGCAAATTCATTACAATGTGTTTACCCATGATGAGATTACAATCCTTATGACTTGATTACATCAACTCTGAGCTCTGAACCCAGAGGCATTTTACCTTTTTATTTATTTTTTATTTTGAAATAGGGATTCTCCAAGTTGCTGAGGGTTGTCTCAGTCAGTATTCTCACTGCTGTAATTCAAAACAACCAGCCAAACAACTCATCACTCCTCCACCTCCACTACCCCCACACAGAGAGAGCTTTTTTTTTTTTTTTTTTTTTTTGGTCATTAAAAGTTAAGATCATTGTCTCCTCAACTGTATTATTTTCTGTGATTATCTCCACTACGTCAGAAAGAATTCTTTTCTCACCAATCCTAATTACCCCCAAACCTTATTTTTTTTTACCATGAGTTCATATTCTAGGACTATAAAATGATATCTATAAATACTTGCATATAAATATATGTATTATCACATAAATACACACTTATATGTATAGGAATCTCTCGGTTGCTCTCCTTTCTTGATGATTTGATATTGGTTACCTTTCCTAGTGCTGTTTCTTATGGTTGTCTGCATTTTAAAGGCCTTAAGGAGCTGGGCTGCTTGCTTTATTTCCTTCTTACTGCAGATGTTCATAGTTGCAGTTGCTTTAAACACAAAGCATAATCTGAATCTGAATCAGTCTTGTGGCATCAAAGAAGGCTGATCCTAAAGTGCTGTGTCTCATTGCCAAATGCTACCAGTTTCATTTCATTTTTGATGAGTTTAATATGAAAAATCTTAGAAAAAGTGATTTCAAGCCATACCTCACTTACTTGAGCTCCTGTTGTCAAGTGTTGGGTGTGTTTGGTAATGAACAAATCAGCCTTCTCCGTCTTTCAATACAAATTTATTCCACTGAGTCCAGGAAAAATGATATAAATTTTCATTAAAGAAAACACTATATTATGACATCACTAAATGAATCATCTGCAATCTCTTTTTAAAGGCATGATTTATTTCCTGCACTTGGGAGACAACATGTTGTAAAAATATTTTCACTAACAAGTATGATATATTGCAATATATATTTTTATAATACTGTATTCAGCTATGCGATATATTTCATTTTTGTGTGTATCTCACACAAGTACATGTCTATAGTAGCCCTCTAGGTAATTTCTTGGTCACATTTACTTCCTTAATTTTTTTTTTAAAGGCAAAACAAATTGGCCAAGCAGACCAGGTGAACATGAAATTCAGCATAGCTGAAAATCATATTTTCCTGGAGTGAGTCAGACTCTCCCCTTCCTGCAGGAGTTTTCTCCACCCAGTGACAGCCAACTGTCACCAAGTGAAGGCTATTTATTTCACTTAGCCTTGAGCAAACATAGAGGCTGCATGGTGGGTACGTAGCATTCTTTTTCTTTCTAGAGACATGTTTTTCATGCATGTGTAAGGAGAGCTAAGCTGAATCTAGAGAGCAGCTACATGATAAGAGCTTGGTTTGAAAACATGTTGTGCCACTGAGTGACTTGAATAACAAAATCCCCAGCTGAGTGTTTCCCAGCTAACTGCATTTGCACTCTGCAAGGAGATCAATGCTTCCCCTCATTGATTTTCCTCAGTTGCAGAGCCAAGATTATGCACATGGCGAAGCTGTATTCCCAGCTTCATCCAATCTGATTTCCTAGTCAGCACTAAAAAGGCACAGGGCTCAACTGTAAACTGGAGGTTATAAAAGTATAACTGTATCAAATTTGTACTTTACTAAAGCCCGCATTTTAAACAGGAGCACAATAATGTATTCCTAGTGCGGAGGCCGGGTTGCATAGGACAAGACAAGTCTGTTTGTATGCAGCTTCTAAATAAATGGCAGAGGACGCCAGAGATAAATCTGAGCTGCCTCCACGTGCATTTGTGTAACTCCCAAGATGCTTTCAAACGTGATAGAGCTTCCCTCTGACAGACTTGAAATGCAGAGTAAGCTCAGAAAGAAATGATTCCCTTCCCAAATTTGGGGCTGACTATTGTTTTCCTGAATTTGAAATCGCCTTAGAATTTATTACTGGAGAAGGGGGGTGGTTGGAAGATGGTAAAAATAAAGGATCTAAAACAACAATCAACTGTCCTTTATCCTGTAAACAACTGGCAGCTCTAAAGGTTGGTGGCTCTGACTCGCAATTCTCCGTCTTGTCTTCCATAAAGTAGGGGAACTTTTTGTAATCCAGTTTGGCACAAATAACCAATTGCAAGATGAAAATACTCAAAATTCTTCCAAAATTTCAACACAGACACATACACACATACACAAGCACACATGCATGCGTGTGGCCATTAAACAGGATGAGTGGGAAGAATCTTACTTCTGTATTAAAAACTTCCCTTTCTCCCATTAAGATGTATGACTACAATGGACCAATAAAAATTTTTAAAAATGTTTCCTTTCTCACTCTACATTTGTTGTTGTTGTTGTTGTTGTTGTTGTTGTTCTGTTTTGTTTTGGTTTTTTGGTGGTACTGGGGATGGAGCTCAGGGGCATTCTACCTCCAAGCTACACCCCAAGCCCTATGTTGTTGTTATTTTTTTTTAATTCTTTATTTTGAAACAGGGTCTCACTGAGTTGCAGAGGGCCTCACTAAGTAACTGAGGCTGTCCTCGAACGGTGATCCTCCTGTCTCAGCCTCCCAAATGCTGGAATTACAAGAGAGGGCCACCACTCCAGGCTCTCTACTTTGAATGAAGAAAATGTTGCATTACAACTGGACTACTAATTTGCTTTTGAGGGGCCGGGGGTGGGGCGGTCTAAGCTCAGTGACAAAATGCTTGCTCTTGAGCCAAAGCCTCTGGGTTTGTGGGATGTGGTGATGCATACCTGTCATCCCAGTACTTGGGAGGTTGAGACAGGAGGATCACAGGTTAGAAGCCAACATCAGCAATTTAGCAAGATTCCCTCAGCAACTTAGTGAGACCTTGTTTCAAAATAAAAAAAAATAAAATAGACCTGGGGGTAGAGCTCAGAAGTAGAACGTCTCCAAGTTCAAACTTTAGTACCAAAAAAAGAAAAAAAGAAAAAGCTAGGTGTGGTGGCTCATGCTTGCAATCCCAGTACTTGGGAAGCTGAGATAGAATGATCCGGATTTGCCACCAGCCTCAGCTACTTACTTAGTGAGACCCTGTTTCAAAATAAAGAATGAAAAATAGGGCTGGAGATGTAGCTCAGAGGTAAAATACCCCTGGGTTTAATCCCCAGTACCGCAAAAGAAAAAAAAAAAAAAAAAGAAAAGAAAAGAAGAAAAGAAAAAGCCTGAAAGCCAAGACACTCTATACACCAGAGACTTCAGGGCAAAAACACTCGCAGGATGAAGGGTTTCCACTTCCCAGGTCTAACATGTAAACTGACCCGGCAGATCACCTTAACAGCTAAGGATATAAGCATGTTTCCAGGTTACCTAATCAGTGGACATTTTCCTAGTAAAAGATTAACCACGCTGCCATCAGTGTCTCAGTGACTAAAGGTGAAAAGCAGATTCTCTGTACTAAATGCCAACGTTTTTTCCAAAGACCTCTTCCCTCTGTCAAATCATTTACATCAATTTTTTAAAAATCAAATGCACACTGTTTCCCAGTTTAAATATAAATGAGAACAGCACAGCCTTACTCAATGATAACCAACACACACACCTTGTTCTGCTTTTATATTTCTAGTCTGTCCTATTAAAACATGCACTGTAATCACAGATTCTGGCAACAAAATGTGTTTCTCTATTCATTATTAACTTGTTATTTATAAGTGCCAGTGATATTTCAGTTAACGATGAAGTGGCATTAGTTGCATTAATATTTGAGTAACAGTATTCTAAGAAGCATTAAATTTTAAAATGAAAGTAACATATCTTTTATATAGTAATTTTGAGCTATTTGAAACTTTAATTGGTATTGATTTTCTTTTTTCTTTTAGTTGTGATACTGAGGATTGAATCCAGGGGCATCCTACCTCCAAGTTATACCCCCAACCCTTTTTATTTTTAGTTTAAAAACAGGGTGTCACTAGGTTGCTGACAGTCTCACTAGGTTGCTGAGGTTGGCCTTCAACTTGTGACCTTCCTGTTTCAGCCTCCCAAGTACTTAGATTACAGTCATGGGACCCCTGCCAAGCTGAAATTAATTTTCTTTTTCTGTGTGTGGTACTTGAGACTGAACCCAGGGACATTCTACATTCAAGCTATACCCCCAGCCCTATTTTTTAGTCTTTATTTTGAAACAGTCTCACTAAGTTGTGGAGGGCCTCACTAAGTATCTGAGGCTGGCCGCGAACCTGTGATCTTCCAGTCTCAGTCTCCCAAATACTGGGATTACAAGTGTCGCCACCATGCCTGGCCTTGGAATTGATTTTCTTGAACATAAAGCAATACATTCTGTGTTCCGATCCAGAGAACTTTTCTCCTGGAGTATACAAGCTCACTCTCAGAGCGCTTTCTCTCTCTCTCTCTCTCTCTCTCTCTCTCTCTCTCTCTCTCTCTCTCTCTCCCACACACACACACCACACACACACACACACACACACACACACACACACACACACACTTTTTTTTTGGTGGTATTTTGGTTCTGAGGGTTAAACCCAGGGGCATTCTACCTCTACCCCAGTCCCTTTTATTTTTATTTATTTATTTTTCCATTTATTTATTTATTTATCAGATCTGGGGATGGAACCCAGGGGCATTTGACCTCCGAGCTACACCCCCTGCCCTATTTTTTATTCTTTATTTTGAAACAGGGTCTCACTAATTTGCAGAGGACCTCACTAGGTAGCTAGGGCTGTCCCTGAACTGCGATCCTCCTGTCTCAGCCCCCCAAATGCTGGGATTATAAGCATGTGTGCCACCACGCCCAAACCTTTTGTTTTTTCTTTTGAAACAGTGTCTCACTATATTGCTGAAGCTGGTCTTGAACTTAGAGTTCTCCTGTCTCAGTCTCCCAAATACTAGGATGATAGGTGTGAGCCTCTCCATACTCTTCCGAGTGCTCTCATTAATGAGGTCTTACTTCTGAGAAAAATTCTGATTTTTAACTTGGTGCCCTTGATTCAAAGACATTTGTCTAAATAAACAGTGTGAAGTAATTTGATTATGAATGAGTAGAAGGAGCCACCATTGTTTAACCTCCAAACTATACTAATCAGTAGGGTAGTAGACTTTCCACGCTGAGTAATGCCGGGGCCCTGCTAGCCCAGTAGTGAGGCTGCTCCCAGGAAAGATTTGCTAGGCCCTGGCTGTGTGCTGATCCTGAGGGTGCTTGGCAAAGCCTTCAGTACCTGGTTAGAGCACTTTTTGTGTGTGTCTCTTATACTAGGGTTGAACCAAGGGGCAGTCTATCTCTGAGCTACACCATAGCCCTATTTCTTTTATTCTTTCTTTTTCTTTTTTTTTTTTTTTTTTTAACCCAGGGGCATTCTACCTCCAAGCTACACCTTCAGCCTTTTTTTTTATTCTTTATATTGAAACAGGGTCTCACTGAGTTGCAGAGGGCCTCACTAAGTAGCTGAGGCTGGCGATGAATCTATGAGCCTCCTGTCTCAGCCTCCCAAGGATTGGGATTACAAACACGCATCACTACACTAGGCTTTGGTTGTAGCATATTTATCAAAGGAAATCACAATTTGGGGAAAAAATAAACAACTATTTCCTACTCTCTCTAATAAAAACCATCCCTGTACGCTACTTCCATTTTACTTGTTTTACCTGAGTAAAACAGAAGACTGCCCTGGAAAAATAGTTATTAATAAAAAAAGAACTACAGAATCGAGACAATTTCATTCCTTTGAAATATATACTTCGAATAGGCCATTTTAATACAGTAAGAAAAAATATTTTTTTTAAAGCCTGAATGTACTAATATATTATTATATACAGCATAAAGTTAAGGGTGTTTGAAGAGTGAAAATAGAAAGCATTCTAGTTATTCAACCCTGAACACTTAGGACATTTCATTTCTTTTAACAGCAACCATATTCAGTCAATAAAAGATCAGATGCTTTTGGTTACTGGAGTGAAAAATATCAAATCCTCCAAACTTTGAGCAGTTGATGCTCCCTGAGTATTTGCTCTAGCTATCACTCATTCGATGAGATGATCCACCACGGAGTCCATAGACTGAAACAAAAGCAAAGAGTAGTGTTTTGTTTTGCTGCTGTTATTTTTTGTTTGTTTGTTTG